>NC_090223.1:48020424-48712924 GCF_024489055.1 Chanodichthys erythropterus | reverse complement strand
TTTCACCTCATTTCCCCTCCTCTCTCTCTCTTGCTATAGTCCTGGTGTACACTACTAATGGTTTTTCCAGAACTGCTGTGTTGCAGTTTGTGTCTATTAGCCTTGCGCACACACACACACACACACACACACACACACACACACACACACACACACACACACACACACACACACACACACACACACACACACACACACACACACACACACACACACACACACACTCTCTAGCATGCGAACATCATCACACAGTACTACAACAACAGGTGCTGCAGTGTACTGGGGGAGGGGAGAGGAGCTGGAACCCAGACAGAATAAACCTCATTTTACAGTGAGGGGACTCAGACCTGCAGTGTGAGTGAAAGGCCACATTTAAACATTAGTTATCACAGCAGAAAGCTGAAAGGGAGATATCATGAAAAACAGGATTGATATTTGATGTAGGCTAGTATGCAGACAGATTATACAAAATACAAACTTATATAGTCCCAAAACTGTTTGGGATTATAGAATGATATTTTTAAACAACACGTTATTGTTTTAGCCCTACTGAAATCTTGAAGTTCAGGTACTCTAAACACAGTTACTGCCTCCAATCCCAGGGTCGCTGCTCATTTGCATGAAGTTGACCTCTCAATGGTCACATTGCCTCAAATTAGCAAGCAACATATGACTTATTTTTCCCAATTGTTTAGTCTCTGCGAGTTGTGGAATTATATCTTTTAAGATACAGTAGCAAACACTGTGGGTGGAAAATAGTTGTTAAAAAATGAAATCATGAATACCTTAGGTCAGGAAAACAACTCTGATACGGGTTTGAAATGACATGAGTGTGAGTAAAAGATGACAGAAGTTGCTTTATTTGAATATCTGTTTAATCTCTTCTTGATGTCTCTTTATATGGTTTTCTGGGAGGTTTGAGATTTCGTATCACTCGATCTCTGAATCAGCACACCTGAATCCAAACTGAGCAAATTGGAAAACTTATCCTCTGCATCAACAATGAACAAGGCAGCGGTGGGACCTTGAAGTAGGAACATCTAGATAGGCAGCTGTGTGCGTGTGGGTGCTGTTTATTTTATTTTCATCTCTGGTTAATCAGACTGCTAAAGTTACTAAATCCGGCACACCGCTGTTCTTTCCTAATGAAGAGGATATTCCTGATTTGGAATGTTTGCAAGTGAGTGCAAGAATATAGCATGTGATGTGGTTCAAAAGGTGAGTGTTTATATGTTTGGATGAGCTGGATTTAGATTTCTCCTTTAGAGGTTGGTGAAGGGAAATCATACATGGCTTATTCTGGCACTGGAAGCAATAAGGTGTGTTGCGAGTGTTGATTTTGGGTATTAAAGAGCCTCAAATGGCCCAGGTTAGTGAGGATACGGGCCCCATCTCTGACGCAAACGCTGAGGAAACACAAATAGTGCTAATTCAAATGAACGTAGTATTAATATAGAAAATGAAAAAAGCAGAATATTCCAAAAGACCCTGTTGTATCAGAGTGGAAAGGCTGATGTACAGTACAGTATCTGACAAAGAATGAAAAACATAGCTCTGTGTTTAGAGATTCACTTACAGTAAACTACAGTAGCTTACAGTAAGACGAAGAAATGCAATTCTCCTTATCTCTCTTTTATCTTTGTTTGTTTTTGTTTGCAATGTGGTGGGCTGTAATTGCTGTCACATCTATAGTGTTCTTTCTATCTTTTCACTCTCGGCCTTTCTGCTGGTGTTTAGGGACAGATTTAAAGGGCTATGACAGGAAGTGCACAGATTAGATCACCTTTTCTCCTTATCTTCATGATTGTCTGAGTGCCAGTGTGTGTGTTTTACAGCAGAGATTTCGCCCATACTCTTTCTGTAACTCTAGACATGCAGGTCATGAGATAAAAGTTTCCCTTATTTTCCCCCCTCCCAGCATCCCTTGTTCCTGTTCAGGCCTCTCTTTGTCACTCACTCAATAAGAACGCTTGCTCCCCACACCCCTCTTTCTTTTCGGGTCGCCCCACCAGTCGTCTGCCTGCCATCGGACCCCCGCTCTTTCCGCGGCTCTCGGTTTCGCTTTATCCGCAGCGTTTTGTCATCAGATTTACCCACTGACAGATGTGCAGCAAAACTGCCTGTCCCCTGGCTACGTTTCCATTTCCCTTTGTTCTCATGCTAATTACCCATGATGCACCTCTCCTGATGCCCGTTCTTTCTCTCACCCTTTCTTTATCGACCTTTCTTGCGGGGAAATCCCAATGCCAATTATCCGAACCCTGGACAATAGTCCTCACAGAGCGCAGGGCAAGTCAGAGGGGGTTGGGTTTGCTGGAGCCGGGGCTGGATCAGATGTCACACCATTAGTGCGCTGCGCTGGGATTTCGCAGGGCTTTCATTGCGGCGTAAAGCACAGTGGTTTATAAATAGAGCTTGGAAGGGCCTCCTGAGAAACTTGGTGCTTTTTATAAAGCACATTCGAGTATGTGGGTGATCGCATGTGTGAAGTTTAGGCATAGTCACGGCGGACTTCAAACCGAGATGCAAAGGCAATGATAAATTGAATTTGAATGGAAATATTGGGGCGGGGGCAACAAAGGATGATGTGAGGACTCTTTTTTTTTTTTTAGCATTATGACCCTTTCCTGAACCCCTTACCCAACCCCCTGACTGGTTCTCAAGCTCCTCAGTGTCTGTCTCACCCATCATCCTCAGTCACAGAACATTCTTGCACGCCACGGGCTGTTTTAGACTTGGCTCTGTAAATATAACCAAGCGCAAGAATGTCCAAGAGGAGGGAGAGGTGGGCAGCAGACAGAGGGAAAGAGGCATAAACCAGTAACAGGGTGGAAAGAGAGACTGCAACTGGCCTGTCTCACTGTCTCTCGCTCCCAACCTTCATGTATGCTATAGGTTTGTGGGAGTTTCCAAGTGTTGCATCATTTCTTCCATAATGTTAAACCAATTGCACTTGCATGGTAGAGTTTTTATTTGCACTCTGTGAGTCATGCACTGAATTTAGTGATTGTGTTTGAAACCAGAAAAATATGCACACAAATGCTTGTTGAGAATATGTCAGTCAGATTGCAATATTTAGGGCATGATTCCTCAAATCCAGCCCTGGAGTGCCACTGCTTTGGAGAGTTTAGCTCTAACCCTAATCAAAGATACCTAAGCAAGCTAATCAAGGTCTTCAGAGATACTACATAAATGCAAGTAGGTGAGTTTAATCAGGGTTTGAGCAAAACTTTGGAGGGTAGTGGTCCTTGGTTTAGGGTTTATATAAACAGAACTAATATGCATTACTGTGGCAGTTCGGTCACTTCCTAGGTCATTCCTGATGGAGTAAGAGGATTACTTTTTCGAGGAGGAGTACCATTCCTCACCGCACTATGAGGAACCTCTTTAGCAACCCATAAAACCAAACTTCTACCAAATTAAGTGTTTATTTCCCTAATAAAAAAAGACCTCTTAAAAACTTAGAGGTGATTCACACAGAATGCAAGTTTTGCATTTAAAACAAAAGTGAGGCGTGGGCAGTGAAATGGGAAAAATTGCAATGCCATTTTTTTTTTTTTTTTAAACTTGAGCATCACATTTTGGAAAATTGAAAAGCAGCACAGTGGAATGTAGAGGTCTGCTACCCGACCCAAGCCGACAGTTACGTGAAGTGTAATTCTTACAAAGCTGTTTTGGCATATTATAGAAAGAATACAGGTACATCTCTACAGCGCTGGATTTCGGATTCGGGTTAAACTATAACAGTACCGGTCGGGTTTGGGTTGGGTCAAACGATCGCAGGTACGGGCCGGGTTTGGGCCTCAGTTTAAAGCTTATCCACCTCTAATGGAATGCAGAAACAAGTTCTGTGTGAACGCCACCTTAGACCAGCATTAATTAAACGAACAGAATAGGCGTAAACCTATACCCACCCACCTACTATGAATACTGACAGCCAAGCATTAGCAGAACAGTGATAAGAAATGGAGGCCTAAGCGTTAAAATTAGCACAACAAAAGACATGAGTAGACCCCTGAGTAAGGCTGTGTGGTTATTTTGAGTTTAGTGTGCTGCAGTGGGGCGTTAACTGTGCAACATGTAACTGTTTTGGGCTTATTGCCCAGGAATTGTTCAACATACTTTCTCCACCATTTGGCAGCGTTAGCCAGTTAGCTGAGCTAACTGGTCACGTACCCTATTGGTTGAGAATCTGTGCAGCTAAAACATCAAATTTGAACTATGTATGGCAAAAATATACACTTTTAGACATACAGAGCTGAGATGATAACCCAGTGTTTCTTTCTTCTCCAGGTGGCGAAGGTAGAGTTCTCATCTCGTAAGAAAGCGAAATTGAAGGAGGTGCTTGTCCGGTTAGAGGATCACCTGGAATGCGTGTGCACGTCACAGCATCACGTGATGGAGCATGTGGAAGCAGACACAGGTATATATGTCATACACACATACAAAGAATGTTTAGCCTGATCTTTGAATGACTATTTGGTTATGGAGTGTGCACTCAGCGGTCTATGGCATTGTGCTGTCACCACAGACAAACACACCTGTTGGTCAGTCTGCTATTGCCAAACGTCAATGTTTGTGTGAGCTTGTCTTTTACTGTGCTGGCCAATGATGCAATTGAATGGATAAGA
This sequence comes from Chanodichthys erythropterus, assembly GCF_024489055.1. NCBI lineage: Eukaryota > Metazoa > Chordata > Actinopteri > Cypriniformes > Xenocyprididae > Chanodichthys > Chanodichthys erythropterus. Next base: position 48,708,293 of record NC_090223.1, on the reverse strand, counting down.
AAGACCACAGGTATGTGTGAATGCTGAAGCATGTAGAAGTGTGTCTGAGGTTTCTCCTTCAGGTTCAACAGGTTTCTGCTTTCGTGTGCCGAGATAAAAGGGTTGGAAGCTCATAAGGCTCAAATATTTATGAAGTGCAATTACAGTCTGTTTTACACCTCCCCGAGGCCATAAATTCTTTCTTTATTTCTTTCTTTCTTTCTTTCTTACTTGGTTTCTTTTTTTTCCTACTCAACACACTCTGCCCATCATCTACTTGCACCCTTCCCCAAACTTGTGTTTCCAGGCCCACGCACAGTTAAAAATGGTAAAAAACGGAAACACAGAAAGCATGCAGTGGCAGCACAGATCAACAAGGATATTCAGTAAAAGGCAAACATTTCCTAACACTCCGCGGACCAAAATATTCTGCAGGTAGGAGAGCTGTAGGCAGAACCGCTGCCACTTCTCAACCAATCATCAGCATGAACCAATCAGGAGAAAGAGAGAGACGTCCAATCAGAGTCACGCAACACTGAACTAGAGAGTCTTTTGCACTGTGCTGTTTTCGCTTTGCTGCATGTGTCATGGGTTTGTCTGTTTGATGCAACTTATTTCTTGAAATCAGACTGTGTTCACCATGTTATAATTTAACTCTGTTCCAAAACCAAGTGAGCTGCCTTGCTGTTCACTGCCTATTTAGGCAGCTACCTTGTAAAGCCCTGGGTATACTTTGTTTTTTATACAATCGAATGCAAAGTCTTGCAAATTATATTTCACTTGACTCGTACCATACACAGGCATTTGATGCATGCACAGTTTTGAGCAATCTCCCGCCACCCATGTAAATATATTTGTATTCTTTCACACTAGAGTTGTACAAATGAAGGGTACTTTCTAACCTCTTCACACAATCTGTCCTCTGTATAGGCCTCCATTGACGCTGTAGCTTGCATGTGTTCCGGTCTGTTCTGTTTATGCAATTTTTCTTCAACTACCTTGTTAATCGACGCCTCCAGGGCACGGTTGCCACCTTATGGATAAACTAATTACTGCAAAAAAAATTTAAATGCGCATATACCAAGTACACGTGGTATGCGCGTAATCTTCTGATGACGAAATTTGCATCACGCGCACTTGTATGCTGACCCATATGTATGCTTAAAAAGTGAACTATACTTTGGGCTTAAGGAAACATCATAACTAAAATGGAAGTTACTTCTTTTGGAAAGACTTTCATAAACAGCAACTACACACCCCACTCAGAAGCTCGACTTTATTCCAATAAATGAATTGTTAGCATAGCCTGTTGCTAAGATAATTATAAAATATTTGAATACGAGTATAAATAGCACACATATATTGGGTAAAGACACTTCAGCATTGAATGAAATATAAGTACTTTGCTTATGATTGCTTTCTTTGTGAAGCATTGCTGCATTAAGTTGATCAAAATGGGGTAATTTAGAAAGCAGCATATTTTGAAAAATAGCCTTTATTTCAGCAGTGTGTCTATGATGCTTTAAAATACTGCCTAGCTAGGCAGCTCACTAGATTTTTGGAAAAGAGTTTGTGTGCCTTAATTTTGAGTGTTTGTGAATGAAAATGTGTGGATTGATGGTTTGGTGAAGTTGATCACACAGATTGTGTCTTTCACATTGGTCTTTCTTTGTTAAATGTGCACAGATTGCCTGATAACACACATTAAAATAAAATCACTGTGTGGTGGTGTATGTGTCACTCAAACACAAACCGCATGTCTTACTAAGGAAAAAAATCAAATCAATCATCAGTCAAATAACTTTAAAACTGCACCAAATTCAACCAAAAAGCAGTTGTTTGTTAACAGCTGTTGTGTATTCTTTCTCTCCCTCCAGTGGACATGAGGTGAAACCACATCAAGCGAGCGATTGAAAGACAACAGCGGCTACGTAATGTTCCAGCAGCACTGGGACTTCGACCTCTGAATTCTGTCCCTACTGACCCATTGCTGTTCAAAAAAAAGATACTGTATCCAGAGGAACATTATACACAAACACAACACCAAAGGTGCTTTCTATGTACTCTGTCAAACACTGAAGACAAACAAGATTGGTATTCAGTTAATTATTAAGTGGTCAAACACTGGGCGGAAATGAAACTGAAAGGGATGATGTTTGTGTCGTCTCTCTGTTGTTTTTGTATACAACTCTCGTAAAGGTCAAAGATGAGGAGAAAGTCTTCTGGAGAACACTAAGACCATGAACTTCACATGCTTGGGTTTGGATGCACTCAATCGGGAGTCTAGATGCCCTCGAAGGATGGACTAATTCAATGGACTCCAGTCGTTTAAAAAGAGGAAGAAGATATTAAGGGATGTACTGTCATATAACCTTGCTAAAATGGACGCTATTTTTTTGTTGTTCTCTACCTTAGTCCTCTTGGGTCCAGAACATTTAAACTGCTATTTCCAATGTGCCTCTAGAAAGTTTTGTCCTTCCGAAGAGCTCAACTGCGTGTCCATGAACAAAGACTTACAGACGGCAGTGTTTGCAGTCATTATGCCAGAATAAAGTATTTATGTATGCAATCTCTCTTTCTCATCCTCTCCATTTCTCAGTCCAATGTAAGAGGAGCTCATCTTCTTTGATCTGGAAGTATTAGCAGTGTCATTTTCTCAATATTTCATTTCATTCTTGCTTATATTTTACAGTATATCTCAAAACTAGGTTTTTTTCCTGGAAATATGTCATAAGAAGACATGCAAGAGACAGTTATGGAAAGATGCTTTATTTTTGTTAAAATATATTTATAATGCTAATGTAGAATCAAGCAGGAAGTATGTTTATGTATTCATTATTGTGGTGTAATGGTTGTATGATGGGATGAGATGACCCTTTGAGAGTAAATGCTATACGGTATCAACAGGTTGGCCATCACACAAGGTCTGATGGCATCATTAGTCATAAGATGTTGGTTCATAATTTCCTCCTTTACTCACCGTAACACAATAGTTAATGCTATCATACAAACATAGACAAAGGTCATTCAAATAACCAATAAACACTTACCTTAGGTATGAAGCTTTGTAATAAATAAACAGATCAAAACAAATACAGAGTTCATTTTTATCATATTCACTTCAATTTCAGATCATGTTTATTTGATTTCTGAAGGACACACCATTCACATCGGGCCTTAGATTTCCAATTTCTGTGCAAATTGTTCTTTCTTATGTCTTGTTTGTGAAATTAAATTGAATGTGTATGTAGAAATGTACAATGTACATTCCCTCAATTTACACAGAAATGTGTTCACTGGTCATGAATGAAACCTGTTGGAGAAGAAAAGGCAAGAAAAAATGTTTGTTATACAAGCCTATTATATGTATTACACCATTAAACTTAAGTGTGTTTACATGCACAAACTTAAACTGATTATGCTTAATAATCAGACAATGTGTAAACAGTTTATGAACTTTTCCCAATAGATGAACTCAGTTTAGGAAAAACCTAATTGCCTTATATAGTTTTTTGCCCAAGACCCTGTTTTCACACTGCATTCAAAGTGTTCGTTCACCCAAAAATGAAAATTTCTGTCATTTATTACTCATGTCTATTTACTTTTAATATCATAAATGTGGTTGTGCATGTAAACAAACACAAAGTTTCTTGGGCAGCAAAATGTTAGATGGTATTTAACAGGAACTTTTGTGCAATCAGCACTCTAAGAGATGAGTTTGTGCATTGAAATCTCTTTCCAGGGCTGTATTTATGACATTTACAGTCTACTGCAAAAGTGCTCAAGTAGGAGCTTTCATGTTCTTCCAGGCAGGTTGTTGACTCTGGCTTGAGTTGTGTCTTGCTGCAGGGACTCCACTGGTTCTTGTCATTTTTGACACATGCCAGACACATGGAGCAGTCCTGGCACTGCCTCTATAATAAAGTTCAGCACTTTGTCACACTCCTGACCCCCAAGTGGCATGTCTGGCCATCTAAAGAGCACCTGGATGTCTGATTCACTGTGAATAACAGCAACAATCTGGAGACGGTTGAGGGGGTGGAGCAAAGCTTTGACTTGTTTTAATCTTTGTGCCTTAACCCTCATGTTGTGTTCGGGTCAATTTGACCCGAACACCAATTTTCTTTTTCCCGAAAATACTAGTTAATGTTATCGCTTTGGACTGAAACTTAGTGACTTTGTTCCCAAAGGGTATAACTAAATCTCAATATTTTTTTGGACATTTTCTTAATTTTTTGTGGGGGTTTTGTTACCTTGTTACACTCGTGGTGTTCCCGGTCAAAAATGACCGGCCCATAAAAAATAGCTTATAAATCACTCATTATACCATATTTTCACCCAATCTTGGATTCAATCTTTTTGTCAACTTGTTCTCTTTCAATTAGGACTGGTTTTATATTTCTGTTTGCATCTGATTAATCGTGGGCCTCATTTATCTGAGAGTAGGCATCTCATTTTTTGAGTAAATTTTTTAAAATTTTTGAATAATTTTGGAAATATTAAATAAAATCTGAAGAAAATTGGTATTGTTGATCACACTAGTCTACTCTAATGTTTCACCAGGAATTTTGTTTTGAAACTTTTGTTTTGTAAAAAATATGGCACATAGTCACACTTGTGGTGTTCCCGGTCAAAAATGACCGGCCTATAAAAAATAGCTTATAAATCACTCATTATACCATATTTTCACCCAATCTTGGATTCAATCTTTTTGTCAACTTGTTCTCTTTCAATTAGGACTGGTTTTATATTTCTGTTTGCATCTGATTAATCATGGGCCTCATTTATCTGAGAGTAGGCATGGTCAAAAATGGTCACAATGGCCGACCGACCATTGAAAGTGAATGGGAGAGACTGAAAATAACAGAACAATTTAGTTTTCAGGAGCATGTTCATTATTTTCATGTACATATATGAGCATATGTGCTTGCAAACATCGAGCCCTTGGACCTGTGCATGTATCGATACATTTATACACACGCTACCCAGACACACACACGTTAAAACATACAAACTTTTTTGAGTATTACACACATTCTTTTCCACAGAGAGAAATTTGATCCTACCCTAACCTGCATCTAATATACATTTATCCATCTGACATTACCACACACACACACACACACACACACACACACACACACACACACAAACACAAACTGGCCGTGACTGCAGTGACCCGGCTTCAAAAGAAGAAGGATTTGCTTTATAATTAAAATTACCTGATAATTCACTCACCCCATGTCTTTCTTTCTTCAGTTGAAAGGAAAATAAGGTTGAGGAAAACTTTGCAGGATTTTTCTCCATATTGTGGACTTCACTGGAGTACAACGGGTAACTTCTTCATGAGTTTGACAACACATGTGCTGCAAAAGTTCACAACGCAACCAAACACAGAAACGCGCTGCAAAAGTTCACAACGCAACCAAATACAAAAACGCGCTGCAAAAGTTCACAACGCAACCAAACACAGAAACGCGCTGCAAAGGTTCACAACGCAACCAAATACAAAAACGCGCTGCAAAAATTCACAACGCAACCAAATACAAAAACGCGCTGCAAAAGTTCACAACGCAACCAAATACAAAAACGAGCTGCAAAAGTTTACATGCACAGGTCCAAGGGCTCGATGTTTGCAAGCACATATGCTCATATATGTACATGAAAATAATGAACATGCTCCTGAAAACTAAATTGTTCTGTTATTTTCAATCTCTCCCATTCACTTTCAATGGTCGGCCATTGTGACCATTTTGACCATGCCTACTCTCAGATAAATGAGGCCCACGATTAATCAGATGCAAACAGGATATAAAACCAGTCCTAATTGAAAGAGAACAAGTTGACAAAAAGATTGAATCCAAGATTGGGTAAAAATATGTTATAATGAGTGATTTATAAGCTATTTTTTATAGGCCGGTCATTTTTGACCGGGAACACCACAAGTGTGACTATGTGCCATATTTTTTACAAAACAAAAAGTTTCAAAACAAAATTCCTGGTGAAACATTAGAGTAGACTAGTGTGATCAACAGTAGCCATTTTTTTCATATTTTTTTTTTTAATATTTCCAAATTTACTCATAAATTATTTGTTTTTACTCAAAAAATGAGATGCCTACTCTCAGATAAATGAGGCCCATGATTAATCAGATGCAAACAGAAATATAAAACCAGTCCTAATTGAAAGAGAACAAGTTGACAAAAAGATTGAATCCAAGATTGGGTGAAAATATGGTATAATGAGTGATTTATAAGCTATTTTTTATAGGCCGGTCATTTTTGACCGGGAACACCACAAGTGTGACTATGTGCCATATTTTTTTACAAAACAAAAGTTTCAAAACAAAATTCCTGGTGAAACATTAGAGTAGACTAGTGTGATCAACAATACCAATTTTCTTCAGATTTTATTTAATATTTCCAAAATTATTCAAAAATTTAAAAAAAATTACTAAAAAAATGAAATGCCTACTCTCAAATAAATGAGGCCTATGATTATTCAGATCCAAATCAAAATATAAAACCAGTCCTAATTGAAAGAGAACTTGTTGACAAAAAGATTGAATCCAAGATTGGGTGAAAATATGGTATAATGAGTGATTTATATGCTTTTTTTTATGGGCCGGTCATTTTTGACCGGGAACATCACATGTGTTATAGGGTTTTGAACACAACCTGAGGGTTAATGTTTGTTTTGTATTTGTAACCATGAGTCATGCAGCAGTCTGTCTGGTACAACCCATATTCACTTTCTACAACATCATGGGTGTTTGACTAAAATATATACAGTTGGGCTGAAGTTGCTATTTTGTGGTTTCAATTACAACACAATTAACCAAATTTGTAGGGCTGGTGGTATATTTATTTATCCAGTGGTGTGTGACCTGACTTAGCTCTTTAGCTACTGCGGTTTTGTTATTGTTCCATGGCACTCTCTCGTTTTGGCAGCTGGGTGATTTAGATTGTTATGTTCAGGTGCTGGAACCTGCAAGTCTGTTCAGTGTTTCTATACTGAACTGCTTGTATGTTTCGACAATGCAATTCACTTCTGTCAGTTGCTTAAATTGTGGCATTCTCTGGTCACACGCACATTCTACTGTTGTCCCAATAGGAAGTACATCCCAACCGTAGCCTTTTCCACCTTTTTTTTGTAAAGTGCATTCCTACATGACATCTTGCATGTCTGGAGTTGTACAATAACAGGACGTAGGATCAAGGGCAATCATGTGTGAAATACAGAAACTTTATATGGAAAAGTAGTCTGATTAGTGAGCAAGTGTAAGAACAATATTTCCTGAGTCATACAAATATAACAATGATTCCTTGCTCATTATAGATGGACCCAATTTCTAGGTCAGAGTTTGTACATCACAGATTTATAAGCGTCTAGGGGTGCATGATGGAACTGCAGGTGAGATTGTGAATAAAATGCCAATGTAAAAATACATAAATAAATAATATTGTGGTGTTTCTAATAAAACGATCACTTTATTCTGATCTAAGTTAAATTTATTATTAATTATAAGTTAATTATTGTTATTGACAGGTTGGAAACTTGGCGTATACTTTAAGTAAATAATTTAGATAAGGTTTCATATAAAAAAGAAAAGTTCCCCACAACTGCACTACATTTTTCTCCTTACTCTATACCAACCACTCCTGTAGCATCATGTTACCCATGGCCAACTACAAATAAACCTGTAATTTTTTGGAAACTGGGTAAGATTTGTTAGAGGAGTCCATTGTATTTAGAAATTTGTATAAGAATTACTTGCCATCCAATCATGGCAGTAGCTCGGAGGTTAAAGCAGCATCTAAATGGCATTCAATTAAGCATTTTGTTAGACAAAAAGCCTCTTAATTATGTCCAATTTGCCCATGGAAATGTGCCACTTCTAATTCACTATCTGGCACATCCCCTTATAGGTGCAAAGTCAAACCACTGTCCTTTAGAATAAGTGTTTACTTTGAACAACTACATCACTGTCAGCATAGACCCCATGTATAGTTTATTGACATTTGAACAGTTATTTAAAGTCACAATCTATTTACATTTTGACTGTATATGTTCATTATGGAAATCAGATACCAAAGTGTACTATATGACCTGGTGACGTAGCAAAATTACACTTGTTGCATTTTAAGAAACTTATTCCTAGAGATTATAATTGCAAGGTGGTGAATTGGGCAATGCTCACCCTAAAGGGTGCATTCAAAGATTGTAGACACTGGCTGGACAAAGCTCAAAACCCCTTCCTGCTGGTGACAGACCTTGAGTATATAATGGTTGCCAAGAGGTAAAATCCCAAACAAGCGACTCTGTTTTGTACCCTTTCAAACAAAACTCTAACATCATATTATACAAAGGCACAGGTATTTTCTAGACAATCTGAGGGTCAGACAAGGAAAACAGTTACAAAACAGTCATATTTTTAACAGTCATATTCTGCTTGGTGCGGCACAGAAATTACACACTTGAAGGTGAAGTGTGTAATTTCTGCTGTGATTCTATGGTGATGTTGTGTAAATCCTCCCACTTTCATTGCATCTCTTTTCATTCTGCTGATACACATTTTTTTCTCTCTCCCTGCGGTTGGCTTTGGCCTATCCTAGACAGGAACAGTGGACACTGGACAGTGGACATGAGACTCTGGTCAAGACATCCTGGCTCCAGGGCCTCTGCACAGTCTGTATGAAACCTGGAATGTGAATATGAGTGCATGTAAATGTGAGAGGACACACACAGAGGTATCATTTCCCCAAGACCTCACACAGTGACAACAACTATTTATTACCAATAACCTTCCTGGTGCCTCTGAGTATGCTGAATAATGGAGTGGTGAAGGTATTACCTTTATAGTAAGATGATCAATCAATGCTAATGTCAGCCTCCTATGTTTAGTAAACATCACTTCCTCTTAAAGATGTGTACATGTAAATAAACAGCATATACAGTGGCCCCAAAAAGTATTTGAACACTTTTAGGTACTGGTAAGCCACACTTAAAAATGTCTCAATTTCACTGCATTAGATACAAATTATCAAACCAAGTGGCATGTGCAAACAAATGATGCCAGAGCTTTTCATAGAGCTAACTTAACTTTTTTTTGTCACTTTTTCAAACATTTTAACTAACTGGTCTTAGGTTGTTGTTGATAATTTTATGTCAGCCCCCCTTAAGTTCACATTAACATGTTCCACAGACTTTGAGAACCAAAATGTCCAAGACTTTTTATCTTCATTTTGAACATCTGCATGCATATACATAAATACATTAGAATACACATATATCTATTGCTTCATAGTTTGAAACTTCATTTTGTGAAAATTTTCTACTGAAAAATGTTTGTGCAATATATTTTGAAAGAAAAAAGCCCCTTTTTTGATATTTTTTAAAATAATGCAAAGACATTTAAAGATTCTTAATTGTGACTTTAGTGTCCACTTTTAGGAGCACTGTATCCGTACACAAATAAACAAAGATGCATGCTGACGCTATTTAAGGAAGCTATATTGTAACATAATGACACATTGCATTCACTTCTGAGAAGTCCTGTTAAAAGAGAGAAAATTAAATACAAGAGAGAGACACACGGAGGAGGGAAATATGTGGCAATGTCTTGGATTGCACACTGTCTCTCAGGATTTGCGTCAGTGGCCAGTTTCATCCGTTTTGGAGCCATGTGGTATCTGGAGGCTTAATTCTGAGCTAAGGCTCATCTTGTACTCTCTTCCACCACAAGTGCCTTCTTTAGAATCTGTAAATATTAGCTCAAGATTATTTTAGAAATAAAATAATTTTATGAAAGGAAGCCACTGCTAGTGATAAGGAATCCATTTAAATGTTGCTGCTGGCATTGGGGTATATTTATTATTTGCGCAGCAAGCAAAACTGACTCGGTTAAAGCATTCCTGTGGATATCTAAATTCAGAATGGACATGAGGTCCTTCAAAAGTTAAAGGTGAAGTTTTGCAAATTCTGCACCACTAGAGGCCCCAGTCTGAATGGCAAAATAATGGGCTCTAGTGGATTTATTTGTTTCATGATTTTTGTATTTATACTTAACTAGTTTCAATATCTTCTGTATAGTAGCTCTCACAACATACTTTCTTTGCTTTGTCTAAAAACTGGTCAAGTGCAAAATGTGAAGTTTTTTTCCATGTGTGACTCAAAGTCTACTCATGCTAATCTTCTTGTTCCTAAAGGTTCATTTAAAGAGCACTACTGTGATTCCCAGTGGAGATGTTGAGCTGGCGGTAAATATCCAACAGTTTTGTTTGAGCTAACATTGTTCAGTGAGGTGGAATTTTCAGATGTATGGTTCTAGACAAAACTACATTTTTCTTGGTTTATTGTTAACTTAGTGACTCACACTGTCACTACAGACTGTGTAAGTCACTGTGCAAGTACCTTGCTGTCCATGACTCAATGCTGTCTCAAAGGGATAGAGATTAAGAGGGTACTCACACTAGGCACGGTTGCCTTGAACCGAGCCCAAGCGCGATTGTCCCCCCTCCCCACTCCCCCGCTGACATGCACTCATATTGCATTTAACGGTCCGGGCTGGAGCACGCTTACATCATATACGATGCATTTTTTTGTATGGAAGAAAACAGGATCAGGAAGAAAAGCACTTTTGATAAGATTACCTAATAGATTTATCATTTATGCCGCACACCGATTTTCACTTGCACGTTTTAGAGGATTATTACAAAAGCAGCTGACGTTAATGTTGGAATTTGCAGCTTTACTCACAAACTACAATTCCAGTTTATCAATAAGGTAAGAACCAGACCCATTATAAACCCAAATATACTCAAATTAATTACATTAATTAAAAAGTGTACTATCCAAGTAGTAATAAAGATGTTTGCCATCATAATGATGACAGTAGTGCACACAAAAGTAGTAGCTGTTCCGTGCTCCGGCGCGGTTAGCGCTCACACTGCATGCGAACCGTTCCCAAACACAACTGAACCGTGCTCTGGCCTACCTCTTCCAAGCGGGCCAGGGACGGCTAAATAAACCGCGCCCGGGCACGGTACAGAGCGATCACACTAGTCAAACGAACGGATAGTTCAGAGATCCTAGTGTGAATACACCCTTAGAATACATTAAGAGACAAGTTTTGTCACGAAGTACCCTTCCTGAAGTACCTTTGCCCTCAACAGACCTCTTAAAGGGGTCATTACATGAGAAATCAAATTTTCCTTGGTCTTTTGGCATATAAGAGGTCTTTGTATCATTATTACATCCTGCAAGTTATATAACTTAAAGGAACACTCCACTTTTTTTGAAAATAGGCTCATTTTCCAACTCCCCTAGAGTTAAACAGTTGAGTTTTACCGTTTTCGAATCCATTCAGCCGATCTCCGGTTCTGGCGGTACCACTTTTAGCATAGCTTAGCATAGTTCATTGAATCTGATTAGACCGTTAGCATCTCGCTCAAAAATGACCAAAGAGTTTTGATATTTTTCCTATTTAAAACTTGACTCTATTTTCTAGGCTGATATGGCTAGGAACTATACTCTCATTCAGGCGTAATAATCAAGGAACTTTGCTGCCGTATCATGGCTGCAGCAGTGCAATGATATTACGCAGCGTCTCTCACAAACGTCTCCATGGTTGCAAGACACGTTCCCTGTGCAAGCAGGGGCTCACGGGCGCTGCGTAATATCATTGCACTGCTGCAGCCATGATACGGCAGCAAAGTTCCTTGATTATTACGCCTGAATGAGAGTATAGTTCCTAGCCATATCAGCCTAGAAAATCACAACTTTTTATTTTCCGTCGGTCTTAGTACACGATTTAACTACAGAAGAGTCAAATTTTAAATAGGAAAAATATCAAAACTCTTTGGTCATTTTTGAGCGAGATGCTAACGGTCTAATCAGATTCAATGAACTATGCTAAGCTATGCTAAAAGTGGTACCGCCAGAACCGGAGATCGGCTGAATGGATTCGAAAACGGTAAAACTCAACTGTTTAACGCTAGGGGAGTTGGAAAATGAGCCTATTTTCAAAAAAAGTGGAGTGTTCCTTTAAAACGTCCTTGACATCAATTAAAAAGCATTTATATAATCAAGCTGTAAAAAAAGGTTAATTTGGAACAGAGGTGGCAGGTGACGTCAAAGGGTCACAATCATTTGCATAAAACTACCTCTGGCGCAAGACAGCACTTACTTTTACATCATTGCATCATTGTCCCCGCCCACTGATGTTCAGTGGATAAGCAGCAAATGGACCTAGTGTAGGCCTAGTTGTTTATGATAAGATTGTGATAATAACAAGATTGCGATGCCACCCAGAAGTTGTGTTGTTCATGGTTGTGGAAAAACATCATCTTTGCATAAGTTGCTGAAGGATCCTGATGTTGGAGAAAAATGGATTCAGCTGTTCTGGAATCAACAAGGACCCCACAAACTGTAAGCAACATATTTCACTTTTAAACCGGTAATTACAGTTAAATTCATAATGAATAATTTGATGTAAAAATCATATTAACATTATGTGCACCTCAGGAAACATTATAAAATAATAAAAAAAATCCATTTCATGACCCTTTTAAACAACCAGGGTCAAAGAGATCCATTTCAGAAAATCGTCAAATTTGTGGAGCAATCTTTCTCTTTGGCACAAACATTAGCTCATCATCCACAGAAGTAGGGTAGTGAGCGCCTCTCTTTCAGGGGTCCCTCGCAGGTCTCTGCATATGGATAACAATGTTAGTCACATAAGTTCTGAATGAGCTCTGAGCTAATGTTTAAAACCATAAACCAGTATGTCTAAATACACCACCACCCAGACATATCACTCTCACAAGTGCTCCGCCAGTCGTAAAAACCCATGCCAAACTTGGATTAGCATGGGTGAAACTGGATGATCCCTTATGGTGTTTGTTTCCTCTTCCTCACCGGTGCTTCCCAACGAGATGGGTGACCCCTCATGTTATGTGATAAATTATTTTGACAGAAAGCATAGGATAATTTCTATTTAGGTCTCTTCACGTGTTATTGAAGCATTTGTTTCTTCTCAAATCTTTTCAGCACCACCTGACCACAAAGATGTAACCTTTCCTGAATGACAGCCAGTTCAGTGCTGAAAAAAATCCAGGAAATCAGTGTTATTATTTTAAAATACAGTATAAAATTACAGTACATTTGTGGGAACAAGCATGTAAACAGGTCACAAAGATGCTGCTATGCGGGCAGGTCACTGTGGGTACCTGGGAGTGGAGCTTTCTCAGGAAACGGTGAGTCAGGCCATTCTGAATGTGTCAACAATCCTTCTGTCCACTCTCTTGACTCAAAGAACATGTTGTTCCCTCAGGTGGAGACTGAGGGTCGTCCGGGTGTCCCCAGCTCATGGAAAGGTTTAGTCAGCTGGTTTTGAGAGGCTGTTAAAATGAGCCTGAGTTTGGAGTGTACAGGCTTTGGAAAATAAAACTAATGTAACGGTAAAAGTGGAACTCGGTTTATTAAATCAATTTTGTGGTGATAGCTACACCTTTGCAAAATGCAGCTTTTACTTTTCCCTCATATAACATTGCCTGAAAAACACCTTGTATTATGTGCAATATTTACAATTACAGAGTTTCAGTCATTTATTTATTATCCCTATATTTAAACAGAAGCTGAAAGTATGAGCCTGGGTTAGTGTTAGCCTATATAAAAAAAAGTTTTCCAAGACATTTAAGCCAATTTTCCCTTAAATATACCATTGTATATTCCAAAGCTTTGTCAAGTCAGTTGGTCATGAACCCATATCACATACGATTTCAAAACACTGCTTCAGGAAGCATTGGATCATAAATGAATCAGTGTATCGAATCAGCTTTTCAGAGTGCCAAAGTCACGTGATTTCAGCCGTTGGCAGTTTGACAGGCGATCTGAATCATGATTCAATACGCTGATGCATTTGTGCTCCGAATCTTCATGAAGCAGTGTTTTAAAATCGACCATCACTAAATAAGTTTTTTTTTTTTTTTTTGGCGCACCAAAAATATTCTCTTCACTTTATAATATTAATATTGAACCACTGTACTCACATGAACTGATTTAAATATGTTTTTAGTACCTTTATGGATCTTGAGAGAGGAAATGTCATTGCTGGCTATGCAGGCCTCACTGAGCCATCAAATTTCAACTAAAATATCTTAATTTGTGTTCCGAAGATCAACAAAGGTCTTACAGGTTTGCAACGACATGAGGGTGAGTAATACATGACAGAATTTTCATTTTTGGGTGAACTAACCCTTTAAGAAGGGACCTAAAACAGAGGTGTCTTATTAAGGTGTGTTCATGAAAAAGTGACATTTATGTTAACTGTTACATTATGTAAATAATTAAGGGAATGAATTAATAAAAATGTAACTAATAATGATCATTCCTTACTTAGCTGTTACTACGGAGGCCGTCCTGACTGAGTAGTAAGTTATATACAGCCACGAAAACAGGAGAACACGAAATAAACGTGATAGAAATACGTTCATGAACTTTGGATACTTACTTTGTAAGTAAGGAATAGGCACCGAGAAGAAACTCAGTAATAACTGAAAAAAACAACTGTTTTTGACTGGACTAAATGGCAAATATGATTTACCTCAGAGCCCTCGAGTCCGGAGTGAGTTCATACATCACCGGTGAGCGGCAGTAACGCGCTGATGTGACGCTGATCTCAGCAGCGCAGAGGAAGTCGAGCAGGAACAACACGCCACATGAGTTTACTGTTAGCTGGGGAAAACGCTGTTTAGAGAAAAGTACACAATGAAACCAGAAAAACAACTCAAAAAACAGAAGAATGAGAAGCATTTCAGGTAAATCAGAGGCTTGATGCTTCTTCAGTAACGGCGTTTCAGAGAGACTTGTGGCTATGTCTGAAAATCATTTCAGCTAGTAAATAACCAAATTAACAAGTTGAATATGGAATAATTGATTTCATTTTAGCCATATATATGACAGAAAGTGGTTAAGACAGTTCTCAGTGCAGAGAGTAACTTATTCGGAAACTAGGGTAACTTTGCATCTTTCTGGATTTCTTATTACTCTGCCTCATTGTATATTCCACACTGCCTACATTTCACAGCAAAATGTATTAATATCCACTGTGTGTTCTGTGTCCAACACCTGAAAATGCCACTGTATTCGTATATATGAATGACTGTAACATGTATTTGGGTTGTCTGACACTTGTATAAAAGCATAGTTCTAAAAATATATTTTATTTCATTTCATAGTTCTGAAATGTTAAATCTTATATTTTCATGATTTAAATATCAATTGTAGGTTTATCTTAAACATTTAAAAAAGTGTTGTTGTTTTTTTGCCTTTAATCAAATCTCAATGGCCAAGAGAAATATTTTGTTGCTTTGTCTTTTTAATTGCTTAATTTTGCTCCTCTACAGTTCCAACATTTTTATGAAACATCCTCAATTTTGTAAGATACAAATTTACTCATTTGATTGGTGTTGATATATCTAAACAACAAGTTTCTTATTAGTGCAAAGAAGTCAAAGAAACATGCTGATCCTGCATCAGACGATCACCTCCAGCAGATTCCTCATCGTTTGCGTGAAATCATGAAGAGTAAAGAGTTGATGAAACAAGGCTCCCAGAAAAGGAAAAAAGGTACTGCCAATCTTACACAATTTTTAAAAAATAAATTGGTAAATAAATGCTGCAGCTTGTACTGCACAATAAAAGCAGACCCATAATGTAGATAATTTGTAATATTTAATTTCGAAATGTCTTTGTAATTTCTTTTTATAAATGTAGATAACTTTTTAAAAAGTCAGGATAGCCATTATAATGTTGAGTTGAATTACATTACATTGGACGTTTTATCATATAACTGGAATACCAGCTGCTTAAATTGTTAAATCTGTCAGGAGTTGGGTTAAATCTGTCACTGGTTATTAATTTATTAATGGATGTGACATTATGTAAAATTAATGTATGACATCATTCATTAGTGGCTTGAAGATTGGTAATGATGTTATTGATAATAGTGTTAATGATAATATGTCAATCAAATTATTGTCATGCCTAGAGGGCCAGTAGTGTTTTTTTGAAGCAGTGGTTTAAATTAATTTCGCACTAAATTTTTAAACTTTAAAGATATTTATTTTTGTCATTACACATAATTGTTACCCATTTATGCAAGATTATGTCGATGGCAGTCGATTGAAAATTGAGGTACATTACGCATCATGTGGGCGGCATCACCCCGCTGCTGTCTGGGTGCTGTCTAGTGACCCACAAATATTGCTCAAGGACACGGCCAATGGCAAGGGCAGCGGAGGAAGGGACATCTTGCTGTATGTTTATATATGCCTCTTGTTTTAGCCTCTAAGCCAAAGATGGTCTCAGGAGATATTCCTATCCCACACTTCCGCAGAGGGCGACATGAGTCAGAGAAAGCTTACATCAGCCGCATGACCCAAGAGACTGAGCATGTCCTCTTCCTCACGAACAACCAGCTACAGCGACAGCCAGAGGTTGAGCTAAAGAAAGAAGAGAAGACAGAGGAAAAGAAATCGACTAAAAAGAATTGGTTAGTTTGACATACATTACTGATTAACGCTCAAACTGCAAAGTAGGGACGTTCATACAGAGCCATATATATATGCTTTATAAAAGTATTTTAATGCCTTGTTGTAATGAATCTTATAATGCATTGTTTGATCTCATGAATAATTATAAACACAGTTATACTACATTATAATGCTTATATATTCATTTTTACACCTTTTAAAAAGTATGATGCATCAAACACTTGACAGACAAGCAATTTCAGATCTAACAAGGAATCTGCAAATATTAATTAAAGTGCATTTTAACTTTGGTTAATTTGATTTTCTAGTCATTTCAAACACTGCTTTAGTGCGTTAAAGTGTATTTCGCTTTATTTATTTTAGGCTAAATAAAGGGAAACTACGGCAGCAGAAAAAGAAGATAAACCAGCAAGAGGAGCGTGAAGAGGAGGAGATGTTTAAAGGTATGTGAATATATATGAAAAGATGTGATGCATTAAATGCCCATATGTATCCTGAGCATCATTTCTCTTCCTCTTAGATGAGGTACCGTTTGGAGAGGTTGCCATGGCGCCTCCATCACTGAGTGTTAAACCAAGGAAAGCCACAATCAAACCCCAGGTAAACTGTTTATGTGCATCCACTTATTTTAAAAATCCTAATTAAAATGCATTTTGTTCATAATTCCCATCCTGATTTGACCTCAAGGGGGCATCCAAAGGTCTTCTCCTGAACTCTCTCCTGGGTCACAGTCCTGTGTCGGTAACCAAACCCTCTATGGCGAGGAAGAGGATAATGGAAGAAGAGCGGGAGAGAGTGGTGCAGCTGTACAGACAGATGAAGCAGCGGAAGATAGACAAACAAGAGCAGGACAGGGCTGCCGTGACCTCCACATGATGCTCTGCTCTTTGTATTATATAGTGTTCTATTATATCTATATGTATATTTCATTTTTCTATACATTTATGCTACCTCTGCTGGTCAGCAATGATGAATTTTGCTGTGAGATATTTACAAGTGGATGTAGCAGGACTGTATAAAAGGCAAAAATAAAATATTACATTATACACTTATATAATGTATAGTGAGTTCATATGCATTTGTTCCCTTAATACTCAAAAGGACTCAAACAAAATTTATTCTCAATTTATTACAATTTATTCTCATCTTGCACAGTACAGACATACAGTAAGTGATACCTGAAACTGCAGCTTGTTGAGAGATGTTATATTTCTTAAAGCAAAAGTTTTTCATCTAGAGGATGTATTGTAATTGTGAGAATCCGCATTCTACCCTAAAAGTGATTGGGCAGACCAATCCGTAAGTCATAGAGACTTGAAACTTTGAGGGATGGTAGTACTCGCACTGTCTACATACAACACCACCAAGGTTCGCCCCAATCGGCTTAATGGTGGCACAATAGTAATCAAAAGTACGTTATGGCTCATAACTCCTCCTCAAAACACTGTCTTATATTGTTTGTTGTGGCTTTCTGTCTGCCTAAGAACAGGTGATAAGATGATGTTCTCTTGTATGTTGGAAATAAAAAATAAAATAAAAACATTGTCCATGCATAGATCATTTCATGCTTTGTGTTCATTTAATGAAATAAACTGCAGCTTACATTAAAGGGTTAGTTCACCCAAAAATTCTGTCATTAATTACTCACCCTCATGTCGGCTCAGTGAGGCCTCTATTATCATGAACTTCTCACGATCCAGAAATGTTCTCAAAACATTTAAAACAGTTCATGTGAGTACAGTGGTTCAACCTTAATATTATGAAGTGACGAGAATACTTTTTGTGCACCAAAACAACTAAATAATGACTATTCAACAATATCTAGTGATGGCTGATTTCAAAACGCTGCTTCGAAACTTTCGAATCAGTGATTTGGATCGCGTATCAAACTGCTAAACTATTGAAATCATGTGACTTTGGTGCTCCGAACAACTTATTCAAAACAAAAGTTTCATGAAGCTTCTTGAAGCAGTGTTTTGAAATCAGCCATCACTAGATATTGTTTAAAAGTTGTTATATTGTTTTTTTGGCGCACAAAAAAAGTATTCTTGATCGCTTCATTTCAGTTCGCTTTAGTACCTTTATGGATCTTAAGAAGTTCGGTGACATTGCAATAGAGGCCTCACTGAACCATTGGATTTCATCAGCAATATCTTAATTTGAGTTCCGAAGATGAACGAAGGACTTGTGGAACGACATGAGGGTGAGTAATTAATGACAGAGTTTTCATTTTTGGGTGAACTAACCCAAGCACATGGTTTCATGGCTCTACAAATCTGTGCTATGGTAAGAACCATGCATTTCTGCCCCCTACAATGTAATTATGAGAAGTTTGAATATCATATGACTTATACTGACTCCTCCCAGTCCACACTGCCATGTAGTGGTTAAAAATTACATTTGGTTCACTGTTGGAATCCTTGGCTCTCAGATTTGATTATCACCCTGGCGAAATTTTCGGGTATGTAGGACTTATCGAAGAAAACAAATTTTGCGAACTAGTCATAGGTTTTTCGCCCAATTGGAACCAAACCAGTGCAGAGCCTGACTGTCAATAATGATAAAAAAAAAAGTCTAAATTTCAATTTACGTCCATGATGGGATGCCAAAACGTTGGAGGTGGGTGTGGCCACTTTTATTAAAAAGGCTATCCCTCTTGAACAAAATTACATAATTTCACCCCGGTACACCAATGTACGGGCTCTGTGTGTGGTTGTGTGAAAAAGGATGTGGCGACTGGCCACTTGGTGGCGCTATAAAATGAAAAAAAAACACAAAAATGGTTATAGCTACGCAACAGTCAGTGCGATTTGACTTGAAAACTGGCATTCAGTGTTTTTGTCCGAGGTGCCGCTATTGTCTACGAGGACATTCGCATATCTTGAAAAACGCAGCATCAGCGAATGAATTTCGAGCTGCTGTCAGACAAGGTTAATGTAGGCCGTTCAGAATGAAACTCGCTGGGCCTGCTTGACTTGCAGCCCTAGAAGCCTGTGAGAAATTGGAACTAAATCAACCACTGGGGCTCTACCTCGATGACCGTTATAAAGCTTTAAATCATATATTTCCTTAGTAAATTGCCTGTTTTGGCTGTAAATGGTCTTTTCCATCTATGATCGAGATGGTTGCAGGCTTGAACCCTGTTAATTGCTGCTTGCAGCTATATAAAACTACAAAAATACAACATTTTAGTTTGTTACAAAACATTGAACAGTTTTTAGGTGGTTTTATTTCTTTTTTCATGCTTTCTCTTTCAACTTTAATTAAATCTATTAAATTGCATAGAATGGGTGTTTAGCCACCCAATCAGTGATTTGCGAATGTATTTATGTGTTTTAAGATGTTACTAAATAGATATCCTCTGTGCAATAATATTCATCTTCCAGTGTATTCTTTTCCGTTATTTGTGTTAATACAGTAACAATAGACCCCATGTGTAGACAGCATCCCACTCCATACGCCCACTTCAGTCCAAACATGCGGCCCAGTGCCACAGATCGATATCATGTAACATTGAAAGAGGAGAAACTCACAATCAAAGCGGTTGTCATGGCAACGGCCCAGCCGGATTCCACCAATCAATGGGCTTCATGAGGCTGAGAGATGCTCAGCGATGTGCCAACGTCCTACATAAAGAGTGTGGGGCAGGGAGCCTGGGCAGCACATACTGAGAGAGAGATTGGGGTGGAAAAAAAGGCATTCAGAAGAAAGAAAGACGACATTAATACAGGACGAAACATGGTGAACTCTGGAGGAAGCGTTCCAGCCGTGGTCTGCCTGGCCAACCTTTGTGTTGCACTTTGTGTAGGAGGTAAGATCATAGATTTTTTAGTAGTTGCTGGAATAGCCATATATATTTTTGTATATTATGAGAGAAGACACTTCATGATAAATTGTCATTTTTCCTAGCCTTGTTTTTAGTATTTAACATAAAAAAACTCCAAAACATCTGTATATATTTCTTTATATGGGCAGACTCAATGTTGCACAGTTCAGTTGCATTTACAAGAGAAGTCACCATCTTTACAGGAAATGCAGTAGCTTTCAAATGACTGAACTGATCAAACTGTCAGGCGCGAGTGAGTCACATGACTTCAAGAGCAGCAGTCAGAGCCTTTCATTAACAAGCTCTTTCTAGTGATTTTGTATTCAGGCTTGTATGTTTTTCCTCCTTTTCTTTGGCTCTTTGACACCAAAAGCTCATTTGGAAGCTGAAATATAATTGCTCTAATACTTAATATATTATATGACTCTGAATACTTTTATGATTTTGAAATGAGGAAAATTCATAGTTTAATGCCAAAAAGAGCTGGATGGAAACCCAAATTCTGAAGTGTGTTTCACATTTATAACACCTGTTCCAACTACATAAATGACATACAAGTAAGAATTGCTGCAAATGTGAATCTCTGCGAGATTTATTCATACATTATTCAATAACCGATCAAATATGCAGTGCAAATGTATGCAAGAACCCTTGTTTTTGAATGTTTGTTGCTCTTCTGAAGTTAAAATGACACTTTGTACAGCCTCTTTTCTTTAGTTCCCCTCTTTCGTAGCCTCAATCCTCTCACAAATGTGGCATTTCTGTCCATCAGCTGCACTGAAGCCAGATGTGGTGTTGGAGAACAGTGCTACCACACTGAACCATTCAATGGCACTGGTGCAGCGCATGGAGGCCCTGCTGACCCAGGGAAACGGCAGTGATGTGATCCTACGCGTTCAGACCTTGAACACGGACGAGGTGAAGGTGATCCAAGTCCACTCGCTGGTGTTGACCCTACAGAGCGACGTTTTTGACGAGCTCCTGCAGACCCGTAACTCCACTGCGATGGTCCTCAGAGAGACGCCTGACTGTGCAGCTGTCTTTGATAAGTTCATTAGGTGAGCGATTCATTGCTAATGGGTCATTTAGCAAAGTTTTATACAGAGTGATTTACAATGTCCTTGGAGCAACCTTTGATTGAGGTGACTGCTCATGCTTTACCCTTGAACCTACAAACTTTCAGTCAACAGCCTAAATCTATAATCAATAAGCCATAACACTCTACTAACTGGCAGCAACTAACTACAGTTTCTGGGGATAAGCCTATTATGTAATGTGTTTGCCTTTTAGTTGACTTTGGTAGAAAATGTATTGTGATCACGTAATGATCTTGTTTTGTTAGGTTAGGTTAGGTTCTCGACTTGATTTGTACTGTGAAGTACTGTTACAAAAGATTCATTTAAAAAAAATAAAATTTTTGTATCTAGTAATAGGGAAGGTGCCACATTTTGTTTGTTATTTTATGCTTTCTATTTTTTTTTTTTTTTTAATATATATTATAAATTTTTTAAACAAAAAATATAGATTTAATTGTTTTTTTTTTTAATGTTATTTTACATTGTAGATTTCCAACAAAATAATTTTATTTACTATTGTTTTTTATTTTTTTATTTATTTTACAGATTTTCCACAAAACTACAGAGCCCTTAAAGGGACATGGTGAAGGAAAAAATTTGGGAAAATATATTTGTCAATGCTGTTGCATTCTCTCGCAAATGTTTTGCATTCCGCAGAGAAACATTGCGTTCGCTCACAAAACCTTTTGAGCTCTTTGCAGTCGAAAGTTTCTTGCGAGGGAACGCCAAAGCATTGACTTATTTTTCCTCCCGTCTCATATTTTTTTCCACTACCATGTCCCATTAGGGCCTCCGTACAAAACACATTTGGAGGGAAATTTAAATCAAGTATTTAAAAATTACTCTCCACAAAGCTAACGTTAGTCTTCCTGGGGTCCATTATAAAATTGGTCCATTATAAAATTTAAATAGCAAGCCATAACATACATTCATATATAACTTACTATAGTAGTGAATTTTATGTCAACATTAAGGATAAAACAAATGCAACTGAATTACATGGATATTTTAAAGGACACAATGGTGAAAGATCATGAATATTTCCAGGTTTTACCTACATCTAGGCCTCACATCATGTCAGATAAATGTACGAAACCCGCTTATGACATGCGAGAACAAATATGTATATCGTGGCAATGAATCACCAATTTGCTGCTACGACTTACTAATACGTAAGGACCTTTTACTAATTTGTTCCCTCACTTTAAGTAAATCGCGTGCACGATATAATAATCATTTTACTAAATCATGGTCATGTAATATTTCATTTTCTTATTTTAGTTAAATTTAAAGGGAATGAATTAGTACAATGTGGCCACGATTTATTAAATTGAGGAAACAAATTATTATATCGTGCACACGACTTGCATAAAATGAAGGAACAAATGCTTAAAGGGTTAGTTCATCCATAAATGCTTTCATTAATTACTCACCTTCATGTCGTTCCACACCCGTAAGACCTTCATTCATCTTCAGAACACTAAGATATTTTTGATGAAATCTGATGGCTCAGTGAGACCTCTATTGACAGCAAGATAATGAACACTTTCAATGCCCAGAAATCTACTAAAGACATATTTAAAACAGTTCATGTGACTACTTAATGTTATGAAGTGACTAGAATACTTTTTGTGTGCCAAAAAAACAAAATAACGACTTTATTCAACAATATCTAGTGATGGACAATTTCAAAACACTGCTTCATGAAGCTTCGAAGCTTTACAAATCTTTTGTTTCAAATCAGTGGTTCGGAGTGTGAATCAAACTGCCAAAATCACGCCCCCCAGTGGTGAACCATTGAAATTTAGAAACACTTATGATGTAATGAAGCCTCATTTACTGAATTCATGTGACTTTGGCAGTTTGATTCATGCTCATAAACCATGATTTGAAACAAAAGATTCGTAAAGCTTCATGAAGCAGTGTTTTGAAATCACCCATCACTAAATATTGTTGAATAAAGTGTTTTGTTTTTTTAATTTTTTTTTAATAAAAGTTTTGTTTTTTTGCCGCACAAAAAGTATTCTTGTTGCTGTAGTCACATGAACTGTTTAAAATGTCTTTAGTAGCTTTCTAGTAGCTTTTCTAGTAGAAACGACATGAGGGTGAGTAATTAATGATAGAATTTTCATTTTGAATTGACATTTCCCCCTCAAATGTCATGTGTGGGTCTACGTATAAATGAGACGATGAAGAATAGAGTAAAAGACTTTAAGTGCACCATTTATTGCAGCAGTTGTGTTACGTTATCAGTCTACATAGGTCATGAAGGTAAAGTTTCAGGGTAATCTCTGGTAAAGCGTCAATGGGAAGGTTGATTTTTACAGCCCGACTTCTTTCCCTGCAGGTACTTATACTGCGGTGACATCACAGTGCGTCTGAACCAGGCCATTCCTTTACACAAGCTTGCCAGCAAGTATCATGTGTGGGACCTCCAGCAGGGCCTCACCCAATACATGACCCAGCACCTGTCCAGCGATTCGCCTACGGGTCACGTAGTGAGCTGGTACCAATACGCCACGCAGATCGGGGATGTGAGCCTGCAGAACAGCTGCCTGCAGTACCTGTCCTGGAACCTGTCATCGGTTCTGCAGAGCGCCGAGTGGAGCTCTGTGAGCGAAGAACTGCTGCTTTCTCTCTTGCAGCGTTCAGACCTGGTTCTGCAGAGCGAACTGGAGCTGTACGAAGCTCTGGAAGCCTGGATCAACCAGAACCATCCTTCAGGTGAGACGGCCGAGAATGCACTCAAAGCAATACGTTACGCCATGATATCACCCCAACACTTGTTCCACCTACAGAAGAAGTCGTCTCTGATGTTGAAATATTACGAATCCGTACGCGATCTGCTCTTCCTGGCCTTCCAGTTCCACGCAGCCTCACCCGTCCAGCTCGCAAAGTACTTCGACGTTAACTGCAGCCTCTTCATGCCGCGTAACTACCTGTCTCCAGCATGGGGCTCCCCGTGGGTGATCAACAACCCTACTCGAGACGACCGAAGCTTCAGCTTTCAGACTCAGCTTGGACCGAGCGGTTACGACACCAGCAAACGCGTGACGTGGAACGCTCTTTTTTCTCCACGCTGGCTTCCTCTTAGCGTGCGATCCGCTTACCCAGAGCAGGGATCCTTGCAGCCCACCCGTACCGACGGGGGGCGTCCGCGGATCATCGTCACACCTGCCACCTCAAGCCCCGACTTTGCTGGCGTCAGCTTTCAAAAGACTGTCATCGTTTCGGCCCGCAAGCAGGGGAAGGTGGTGGTCCGTCATGTCTACAACTTCCACCAGAGCACGGAGGAGGCGGGAGACTTTCTGTTGGAAGCGGACCTGCAGCGTAGAGCATCTGAGTACCTTATTGACAGCTCGCTCTACCTGCACATTATTGTGAAGCCCCTCTACCACAGCCTCATAGTTGCTAAAAAGTAAGAGTGTAGTTCCTCTACCAATGATGTATATGGTATGTAATGCCCTTTGAAGGAACGTTTTACATGTCTAAAATACATTATGCATTTGACAGACACTTTTATTTTGATTGACTTTTTGCAAATAACAAATGTTTTGATCATCACCAAATTTTATTGTTGATGTCAAAATAAAATCAAAATCAAATCTATTTCTTTTTTTTAAATTAATTTTCCTAGTGTATTCTAAAAAAAGAAAAATGCCCATTTTTATTCCATTTTGTTTCATTTGGACATGAGATTAAATAAGTAAAACTGGTTGTGAATGTTTTTGGTTACTTTATCTTTTTTTTTTTTTTTTTTTTTTTTTTTTTATAGTGCATGAAAGCTCACCCAAATTTTAATAGTAATTTGAAGACAAATTTCTATATTGCCATGTTTGACTTTAATTTGTCATCCCTTAAGCTGTACGGTGAGCATGCCAATTGCTTTCATAAAAAGAAAAAAAAAAGTTACAAACCAAAAAACGGTTTACCTAATTGTTCTTTGCTGATTAATGAATAATGCAGTTGCAAATATCATTTTAGTTTACAATGAAATATACTAAATTCATTTTTTGCTCACTTGTTATATTGCAATTCATGTTGCATTTCATTAAAACCACAATTTCTGAACCTACAAATTACTGTGTCTATTCATTAAGATTCTTTGCACTTTCTTCCGCTCATACTCGTTGGTCCCATTCAGTGCCATTATAAAGCTTGGAAGCATCAGGATATTAATATAACTCTGATTGTGTTCATCAAAAAGAAGAAAGTCATATACACCTAGGATGACCTGAGGGTGAATAAAGCTAATTGTAATTTTCATTTTAAAGTGAACCAATCCTTTAAGACTCTTCAAAGTCACAAGAAAGTGAGTATGAACAACTTTCACAAGTTGAAACTTCATCATTGTTGTTTCCATGTCCTCTAGTGGTCAGAAAGTGGTACATCCTATTAGAATTGAGAGAATGGTTTAAAGCTTGGCTGCTAAATAAGCAGACACTTACTTTAGTGTTGACAGGTTTCATAATGATGCCATTTGGCAGGAGTAAAGCTATCAGAAGATATTAGAAAGCCAGCTGGAGCACAGCAGTGCAAACACAGCATTTAGAAGCAGCTGCTGGAGTGATTATGCAGGGCAGGTGCATGCTGGGAAAAGAAACCTGATGCTCAGGCTGCAGAATGTTTGGAATAATATACTAGCTTTCTGCACCATATATACTGTATACAGACAAGTGAGAATGCAGTGAAAAACAGGATGTATGCTAAATTGTAGTCACATGACCTCATCATGTTTGTGTAATAAAAAAAGTGGTTTCAGATGCAGCCACATGCTTCCATACCATAGGCAAAAAACAGTTTTTGACAAAAGAAGTATGTCTGAATTCACAGTACTCATAAAAGAAAAGGTAAAAAGTATCTGGATGACCTAGTTCCGGCGAGATTCTGAAGTGTGTTTACGATGGACCGTTTATTATCCCATGAGGCCACGGGAGAGGATTTATAAATGGCAGTGAAGTGACATAACTGATGCTGGTAGGTCACATGATAATGACAGCATAATTATTGTAGTATGTCTAAATTACATTCACACACTCATACTATTTAGAACATCCTTTTTAAGCGGTTGTTAAATAATTATTTATCCAAAGTAAGTACCTAAAGTATGTGATTTCAGATTAACAGGGATAGCTGCAAGTCAGAGTAATGGGCATCCCTAAAGGTGAATTGCTGCAACAGAAACTAACCCCTAACCCTACACCACACCTTGACAGCTTTCACAACCAATGATAAAGACCTTTCTCCATGTCCTTGAAGTGGTGTTGCACAGACCAATCGCTGTGCTCTGTTAAGTATTCACATTTTGGTAAATGTATTAGACAATCTATATGCATACACAAAATGTACATAATATGTAATCTGTGCACAGCATAATGCAAACTTTTTGTATTGTGATAGTAGTGGTTCAGTGTCGCTAGAGGTCATTAATGGACACTGCTTTATGTAATCAGCATTGGAGAGAATGTGTTATCTGTCAATACTGCTCACTCAGGAAATGTCAGTCTGCAGAGATGTCAACAGAGACAATGACCGGTAACACTTTAGTATAGGGAACACATATAAACTATTAACTACAACTTTTCCCTCAATAAACTCCTAATTTACTGCTTATTAATAGTTAGTAGGGTAGTTGTTAATTTTAAGTATTGGGTAGGATAGCCAATATTCTAGTAATATGCATGCTAATAAGTATGGAAGAGGATTAGGGCCAAGCAATAATAAAAAAAACCATCTCAAGATTAAAATTGTTAAATTTTGAGAAAAAACTCGTTAAATTTCACGAAAAAAGTCGAGATAAAATGTTGAGAATAAAGTCATTAAATTACGAGAAAAAAGTCATTAAATTACGAGAACAATTACGAGTTGTTAAATTACGAGAACAAATTCGTTAAATTATGAGAAAAATGTCGTTAAATTTCGAGAAAAAAGTCGAGATAAAATGTTGAGAATAAAGTAATTAAATTACGAGAAAAAAGTCATTAAATTACGAGAACAATTACGAGTTGTTAAATTGCGAGAACAAATTCGTTAAATTATGAGAAAAATGTTAAATTTCGAGAAAAAAGTCAAGATAAAATGTTGAGAATAAACTCATAAAATTTTATCTCGACTTTTTTCTCTAAATTTAACAACATTTTTCTCATAATTTAACGAATTTGTTCTTGTAATTTAACAACGTTTTTCTTGTAATTTAATGAGTTTATTTTCAACATTTTATCTCAACTTTTTTCTCGAAATTTAACGAGTTTTTTCTCGAAATTTAACAACTTTTTTCTTGTAATTTAACAAGTTTATTCTCAACATTTTATCTCGACTTTTTTCTCGAAATTTAACAACTTTAATCTCAAGATGGTTTTATTTATTTACTATTGCTTGGCCCTACTCCTCTTCTGTAAATAAGCAACTAGTTAAAAGACACTAAAATAAAAGAAACCTGGCTCTTTATCTTGTGTTTAGATATTTTAATCTTCATAATGCAGTTTTTGAAGATTGATGAGTTTTGAAGATCTTTATGTAAAAAATAATATATACATATATATATATATATATATATATATATATATATATATATATATATATATATATATATATATATATATATATATATATATATATATATATATATAGCTTCGACTACCTTATTGCTTTTATAAAACGGTTTACCCCACAATACTATTATATTAAAGCCAAAAATATAAATCAATGCAACTTTCATGAAGTTAACTTTCACTATGCTTCTGTCGAAAAAAAAAAGTCCCTGAGCGTGAACAGCAACAGAAGTTACATTAATTACAGCATTAGATGGCGGGAAAGACTGTCTTTATGAGAACTGTTGTGTCAGTCAGTAGCGAAGACTTTTATATTGAAAAAACTGAATTGTTGTGAACACGGAACAAGACGCAACTGACAAAAGCTTTGACTAGCGCTGTCAGTCATGGGAAAACCCCTGAATTGTTAAAAGGACAAGATCGGACATTTAAACAGATTATTATAAACATAGATCTGATCTGAAAGGAGGGTATCACATACAGTTTCTGCCAATCTCGTGTTAATCTTGAGTACATCTAGAGTAATATTGCATCCTTCATATCTCCGAAAAGTCTTTATTTTTATCATATTTATAAAAGATACATACACTGTACCGAGTCTTTCTGAAAAAAGCCGAGCTCCTGGAGGCGTGCCTGCTGTCAGTGTTGTGGGCAGAGCTAGAGTCACGAGTGCGTGCAGCTTTTGCGTAGAGATTGTCTACTAGCTGCGACATCATTATAAATAAAAAGGAAACAAAAACGTCCGTGTTGTTTACATTTGATTCACTTGCACGCTGACTGCCAACATAACACAGACATTTAATGTAGTTTTACTCACCACCAGCGATCTGCAAATCCAGCATCGAACTGGACTGTTAATCCACTGTTCCCTTAATGCTGTGTTCTTTGGGAAGCTGAAAAAGGTAATCTTTCCCTCACAACCAAAAACACACTCCTTTGTTGACAGGAGCTGTGTCTCATTTCGGAGGCTGCGTCCTCCGGAGGTCGCATTTGAAGGCTGTATACGTCATCAAAGAAACTTTGGCCATGTTTAGCATGAGAATGGATGAAATAGCATTACACCCCCCTTGAAGGAAAATTTGTCACAATACTCTTCTACATAATACAGTAAGCTTTACGTTTACGTTTAAGTTTACATTGCTAAAGCGGTTGCTAAGGGTGTTGTGTAGTGATACACAGAACTGTTGGGTGAAGCGGTCATAGACGTGTTTTATTGTGAATAAATCACAGCTATTGGCCAATCAGAATCAAGGACAGGAACTAACCGTTATATATATATAAAATCACTTCAGACTATATTATTTTTTATGAAGTTGTTTAACAGGCTGTTTACGACCCTCATTTGACAAATTCTATGGTATCCTTGCATCACCAGTATATATAAGATTAAACTACATATTGTGGCCTGAAATAGGGGATCCTAAATGATCCTATAAATATCTGGGTTGCTCATGGCAGTCATTGAAATTTTGGGGTTTATCCCAGAATAAAAGTTACAATACATACTTTAAAATATAAAATAAATGTTGAAATGTTACATCTGCATGCTCTCGTTTTCATTAAGTGAATCTTTTATTATTAATGTAAATAAAACAAAATGTTCAAAGTTTACTTCAAAACACGGTAATGCAATAAATAAATAAATAAAATAAAAAAATTTTGTTATTGAGTCACTAAGTATATTTTTAACATTCTTTTGAAGTGAGCATTCTGTTTAAATGAGTTCTTCTGAGATAAAATTGCTTGCTGAATTTCCCAATTTTATTATATCTAGATGCCTAGCAACTCTGACCTAAAAGTGAACCAAGAGTTTCTTCATTATGTCTCTATAGAGCACAATGCAGCTCTGAATGATTTGAAATGTAACATAAACAAATGACCTTTAAGACTTTAGCAGCACAACCCATGGTTATGGATCAACCCTTGAAGGAATTTACCAGCACGGTGGCATGACACGCTCAACATTTTTGTTTGCAGACTCATTGCAAACAAAAATCAGATACCTGATTGATTCAAATTCAGGAGTGAGAAACATGTTGACGCAAAATCTCATTTAATCTACATGACTGCTCTGTGAAACTGTGCGTCATATAGTTTTTTCCTGCACCACAGCATGGTAGAGGGATAATCCTAATCTCAAAACCAGACTTCATTCATCAGGAATAACATTAGAGATTAAACCTAATAACTGCAGAGACCATACCTGAACTGATACGGCACTTTTAATAACTTTCACTGCAACAGCTGCTTCATATTACCTCGTGTTCTTTATTTTGTAGCTCGGATTAAGGCTTAACTCATTTTACACAGAAGTACCTCTTCTTTATATATATATATATATATATATATATATATATATATATATATATATATATATATATATATATATATATATATATATATATATATACTTGTTCATTAAGCATCTGATGCTCAATGAAATCTAGTCAACTGATTTTTTCTTTCTCTAGTAAAGAGGACATGTCATTGGATAATGTGGAAAATTGCCTCAGGGAGAAATCAGACTTTCAGCAGAACAAAATCCAATCCTCTCATTGCATCTCCTGTGTCCAATCGATACTCTGTTTACAAAAACTAGGGTCATGGATTTAAATTAGTCCGGCCACACAGTCCTTGTCTGGATGATCTGAATGTCAACTACTGTACATGAATGAACGTCTTCTCTTTAAATGTAGCATGTATACATATGTGATGCCATACTCTGAAATGCTATCATTTAGGATTACATAATTTGGTGGCAGTCAAAATACCTTTATTTTTATGAAATATCAAATATTCTGCAGGCCAAAGAAATATATATAATAAAGTAATATTATATGATATCGCACACATGTCAAGGATATTAATTTTAGGCTTTTTATACCTGCTGTTAGAAACACAGACCATAATTATGCATAAAACCAAACATTTAAAAACATGGACCAGGGTTCACCTTGAATTTATAAGAAATCGGGCAGACTTCACAGATGATCACACTGCAGATTATATTGTTAATCAATAATAACTTTTATTGTGGTTTGATAGCTACTCTCACAGTCTTGTATATATATAAAAAACAGATTAGATATTGGTCCCCAACTGTTTCACAGCATTGCAAGTCATTATTACTTGGGCTTGAACACATTATGTCATACAAATTTTGTCAACATATTTAGATTTTATAATCTTCCCTAAATAGCAGCAGATAAGTAACATTTGTGCCTTCATTTATAAACATTAACATTCATGTCTTCAGTCACTGAAGCTATATTGCACATCAAAAGCACATATACTGCTATGAACATGACATTCTTTACATATTATTCAAAGATTTGCTGTAGTGTATTTACAACTCTTTGACCATTTGTGCTGTATGAATGCCAGATTTCATCCAAACCCTGAGATGTTAATTGTGCTCTAACAAGCCCTGTCGCTCAGGTCATAGAAGATGCAGTACATGGACTGAGGAGCTTTACGTTCACTAATGGTCAAACAATAAGTGCCCTAGATTAGCTTATACGGTCTTTAAAATGGATAGCTAATCTTCAGTACTGATATCGTAATGCATTTAACCACATCAAATGTACGTCATCAACAGATTTCTGCAACAGAACTGTATTTATAGAAAGAATAGAGAAGTATGTTAAGAGACCAGCTCATTAACAGGTTCATTATTTTCAGTCAAGGTTTTCAAATCATCTGTGAACACATAGCTCTTCACATAAAAATGCCTACTGTCAATGACAACTACATTATAAATGTGAAATATGGATGCTAGTGTTCTAACTTTATACTTCTGCTCATTTATCTTGAATTGTGTTATCATTGCAGTGAGTTTAAATGCTCAAAAACTCCTCTATGGCATAGACGAGATCAAAAGGAAACATTTGGTTCTCATCTTCACTACAAGCTTCATTATACCAGCTCTGCTTTTGTAGACAAACATGATTTCATCACAACACAAGGTATTATCCTGAATTTACTATTAATAGCCTGTGTGCAAGGAAGGACAATGGGACAAAATAGTCAACCGTCCGTCCTGTAAAATCATCGTGACTTGTAAAATTATAGCTCTGCTCCAAAACCTAGTGAGCTACATACATATACAGCATGTTACAGCATCATAGACTGGCTTCATGTGTAAAAGCTGCTCCCAAACAACATTATACTACTTCCTTAAGGCAGCCTACCTTGTTTTGGCCAACTGTATCCTTAATGGAGAAAGAATGCCCAGAATGCTTTGTGACAAGCTCAAAGAAATAAAAAGTGCATCCAAGATGGTGGAGAGGAAACTAGCTCTATCCAATTTGAATGGACTGCTTTTGGACCTTTTAGAGTACTGCATCTTTAGATAAATGCGAATGTGAAACTTCATTACACTGTATAGAACCTTTTTTAAGGGTTCCTATAATGGGATCATTTTATGGATTTAGCTTTAATTAAACTTATTTTTATTAAATGTAATGAATTAAACATCTTCATCATTATTAAATGGAAATAACCCATTCAAAACAAAAGCATTAAGCAATCATTTAAGACATTTCTCCTTATATAGACCTTATTGGTATAAAGGGCTTTTTAAAATTGAGTCAAAACCCTGGGGTTCTATATAGAATGCCACTGATCCATTTTTTTTGGTCCAGGAGTGGATTAAAGAAAAAAGTGTGAAATATAAATGAGCCATATTGAGTTGTTTTGACTAGTTTGGAATTGGTGTTAAGTTATATTGTTTGGCCTACTTGGTTTGGAACAGAGCTTTTAAAATAGATTTGAAAGTTCATGTTTGTTGATCGGTCTTCTTAGATAACAAGCCAAAGTGAAAGTTTCAAGACATCTGCAACCCAACCTTCTTGGTTCCTCTCAAATCAATGGAAACATGCTCTCAAAACAGCATCAAAACAGCCTTTCCTCAGTCAGGCTTTTTCATTTGTATGCTGTACACCACAAAGCATCTTTCTTAAATCGTCATATCTCTGGCTGCTGTCTTAAAGGTTTGAGCTGAAGTGGTAAAGTATCCTGACTGGAAGCTGTGCTTTTGACATCATCAATAATGGATCCTTCCAAGGCCACACTGTCTCTTCTGTTATTCTGGTCTTCTTCATCATCACCTTCATCATCGTCATCCTCAGTTTCCTCTTTATCCATGAAGGCTACTTCGTTCTCATAACAAAAAGAGTTCGAGCTAGATGTGATGTACTTCTTTTCGGCTAAATCTCGAGCGCTGCATTGAGGCGTGCTGGGAACCTCGTATGTGTTCTCAAAGTGCGAATAGTCCACTTTGTAATGATTTTTCTCCTCAAAGAGGACGGGTTCAAAACGATGACCCCACAGGATTTCGTTCGTCACGTAAGAGCTGCGACACTGAGTGGTCATGGCCGTAGCTTCCACCATGCCTTCCAAAATCACGACTATCTCCAGCTCCGAACTCTCCAGTTCCTGTTTGTTCATGTCATAGAATGGACTGTCCTCATCTATCTCATGAACAATGGTGATGGGGGACACTAAAAATATACGGTCAATACCAGTGTCGAATCCCACATCAATGTCTATCTGATCCAGCGGGATGAACTCACCTTCAATGGTGGTGCGAGATTTGAGCAGCTGGGCACGAACGTGAGCTTCCACCAGGTGGCTTTTCCGGAGGTTCCCGACCCTCCACATCAGACACAGTTTACCGTCCCTCATGGCTATTGTGGCGTAGTGACTGAACACAAGGGTTTCGTTTCTTTTCTTAGGCTTAGCCATCTTAGCCATGACTGCACCAATGATGAAGGCGTCAATGATGCATCCCAAGATGCTCTGGAAAACCACCATGAAGACTGCAATAGGACAGTCCTCCGTTACATATCGGTAGCCATATCCAATAGTCGTTTGTGTCTCCACGGAAAACAAGAAGGCTGCAGTGAAGCTGTCGACGTTCGAAATGCAAATCTGCTCTTGATTCTCCGAGCCCCCTGACGAAAGTGCAACAAGCCAGAATATTAATCCAAAGAGAAGCCAGGACAGCAGGAAGGAGAGGCAGAAGAGGACCATCATCCAACGCCAGCGGATGTCAACGCATGTCGTGAAGATGTCCGCCAGGTAGCGTTGACCTTTTTCACTCATGTTGATGAACTGCACATTACAGTGTCCGTCCTTGTTGACGAAACGGCTTTGTTCTTGGTGTTGCGTTTGCACTTTGCTGCCAACGTTTCCATTGCCGTAGCCATTTTGCACAGCGATGGGGGACAGCTTCATCCCACCTTCCTCAGAGGAAACTATGCTGTATCGGTGGGCTCTCACACTTCCCATCAGTTCCGAATGAGGGGGCTGAGCCTCGTCTGCTTTGGACAACAGTCTGAGTTTCTGGAGGACGCGTTGGAGAAACACTTTCGACCTCTCACGTGGACCAACACACAAACAACAATCAGGATTTCCTTGAAATCACGCAAGCAATGAGATAGATGTTCCAAAAAACAATGTTTTCAATGGAGCTACGAGGATTGCTCCTCTTCCGTGAAATGACTGGACATCTTCGGCAAAACTGAAAAAGTAACACAAAGTAAGAGTATGAAGAAACGAGCCTGATGAATGAGAGCACAAAGCAAGCAGTTTTCACAAAGATTGTGCTTGTTTACGAACTATGACATGAAACTGTTCTAAAGATTAACTGTCAAGATTAAAACACAAATATATTTCCATGCATCCTTTTTGTCCTTTGGCCAACATTAATATCAAGAGTGATGTAACACTTGGCATGGCCTGACAGAATGATCCAGAAACACCGATGTAAAGATTAAAGCTGCATATTCAGTCAGCAAACGATACACCACATAATACCAAATGTATAATATTAAAACAATAAGATGAATAAATATATAGGTAGTTGATATAATATATGGACATGGATATGAACAAATACATTTTTAAAAGTACAAATATTAGGGGTAACACTGGGGAAAATGTATGTATATGTATCATAATATCTATAACATGTAAATACATTCATATATAAGACTCATATAATAATTATGAATTTAGAAAATGGTAACAACTATATTTAGAAGCAAAAAAACTAGATTCGTGCTGGCATAATACACCTAAATAACACTTTACACAGGTTTAGGCCTCCAACAAAAAATCTGATGACATACAATTTAAATGGACAACTGTCTAACAAGTTAAAATTGTGTCTCAATAAAAATGACCTAAAACTGCCCTTGAGAAATTCTGACCGGTATAACACCAACTGCTAATCTCTAATGAGTTCAGTGGCAGTTTTAGCTACTAGTAAGCAAAGATATCTCCACAAAACTAAAACGAAGCTTACCTTCCAGAGTTCAAGAACAACAGAAGTTCAGATCAGCACATTTCCGCAGATTGCAGTTGTTGTTATCCGGTGGGACAGATCAGTCAAACACCATGGGACTTGATGGTGGTTTCGATCATCTCACTCAGTGTTGGCCAAAGCTCAAACCGATCGAAGAATAGTTTTAAAAAGCCTGTTAATCTCCGCCCAGACTGTCAGGTCATGCAGCTGTGAAGATTACAGCATCTCTCACCGTATAATCACAGCCTGCCTTCATGATAACATGATGTAATAATGACAATAATCAGGTTTAAATAAATGATACGATTGCAGAATAGAATATTATCATTTATTTCAGTATTTATTGTGAAGTTTTTAAGACAAAATAATGTACTTTAAGACAAAATAAAAACTTTGTTACGTTAATACTCTCTGAGAAAATAAACAACATGTAGGTGAATATGTTTGTTAACAGTTGCAAGTGCAAGTTACAACCGAGCAATTTATTAATGAATAGGAATATTTAAGTAAAATTGGGGTCTGTAGATTTTTTTTAACGTTTTTCTCACGAAGGCTCCATTTATTTGATCAAAATAAATTAATAGCTGTAATTTGAAATATTATAACTGTTTAAAATAACCGCTTCCTATTTTAATATTTTAAAATAATGTATTCCTGTGATGGCAAAACTGATTTTTCAGCATATTACAATGATTTCTGAAGGATCATGTGACACTACTTTTAATATAGGCTACTATTTTAATATTATATTTTTATCGAAACCACCATCAAGTTTTGGTATATCTTCAGTGTCACATGATCCTTCAGAAAACCTTTTTTTTATTATTATTATCAATGTTTTGCTGCTTAAAATTTTGTGTGGAAACCCTGATACATTTTTTTCACGATTTTTTGAGAAATAGAAATAGAAGTACACTTAATCTTTTGTAACACAAATGTCCCATTTGATGTGTCCTTGCCTAGTAAAAAGTATTAATTTCTTTTAAAAAAATTAAAAAAAAAAATCTTACTGACCTAAAACTATTGAACGCAATGTATATGAAACTGAGAGCAAATTTATAATACACTCAAGAACAAAAAACAAACAAACAAGCAAGCTGAAATATTTTGAGCATAGCTAGAAAAAATATATAGTTTCACTACACACATTTACATTTAAAGACAACTTTTCCAGCATCACAATTTTAACATTCTGTGATATTTCCATGTCCATGGGAACCTATACAAATACATTTCAAATCAAGACCACAGAGAGAAAAAAAAAAAAAAAAGGAAACTTGGTCATTTACTCAACAGTCAGAAAAGAAATATCCTTTCACTGAATATTCTGTTCGCTCAGTTGTCAAATGATCAGCTGCTATTAACCAACATAAATACACACTGTGCAGAACTAAACAATAATGGCTTTTTTTCTAATGAATAATAAAAGCTGATAATTTTTTAATAAAAGCTCATTGCTTTTCAAACATTAACAAGCATTGTCTCTGAAGCACATTTAGGATTGCTAATATTACATTAAGCTCTGGTAAATCTATTGCCTTGATGATCCTGATCATTCACTTCTCAACCTGCTGTAAACTCATCAGTATCCTGGGATTGAAGTTTCTACTTAGGGCATCTTTTTTTTTTAACCTGAGCATACGTCACATCACTAGATCCAGCACCTGAAAATATATGAATGAATTCCAAATGCACATTTATAATTCTTATATGCAGCATTTCATTTCATTCTTAGATTCTCAATAATGCATGTAGATGAAGTTTTCAGTGGTTTGTTGTGAACTGTGATTGATGTTTTTAGTTTGACGCTCACCTTGACCTGTTTCCAGCTTCAGATCAGAGTACAGGATGTCACAACTCTCAGTGTTTTTGACTAGAAGATGAAAACAGTTCATATCTCTAGTGCTTACTGTACGTCCAACAGTGATATGATATGAAATATAACATTATAACATGCTAAAAGAGAGCAGATGTTTTTGTGTCGACTTACCTTTTCTTTCTTTCTTTTTCTTCTGTTTGTTTGTAGATTTGAGTTCAATCTCAGCATATGTGATCTCAGTCGGTCCACTTTCACTGTCTACAATGAACGACAGAAAGAAATTTTTCCTTTGCAAAAATCACAGTGATACAAAAAACGATGGATTTGATTTCCAGTTTCTTTAGAGAAGAACTACTGAACTCATTATAATGACATAAAATACTTTAAATGACATCATTAGTTACCCGTGCTTCTGTCTTTATTAATAGTTGTGTCAACTGAGTCATAAACATGTGCAGTTCCTGTAATAAATAAATACATGAATTAATTTCCAATAATATATACATTTTTCAAAGATTTTTGTCATGCATCTTATTAATTCAATTCCACAGAAAAAATATTGACGTCATGTTGACATAAACTTATAAAAATAAAGCACCAGACATAATATATTTTGCTATGCAGTTTTTGATAAAACCAAATGACATCAAGTTGAAATATACAGGTGCATCTCAATAAATTAGAATATCATGAAAATGTTTTTTTTTTCTCTGTAATTTAATTAAAAAAAGTAAAACTTAAATATATTCTAAATTTATTACCATTCTCAGGGAATAAATACTGGGTTTAGGTCAGTAATCCCAACAGCAGTCATGGGGAAGCCTGCTGAACTGACAGTTGTCCAGAAGATGATCATCAAATGAGGCTAAGCCACAGAGGGTCATTGCTGAAAGAGCTGTTCGCAGAGTGCTGTGCCAAAACATATTCATGGAAAGTTGACTGGAAGGAAAAAGTGTGGCAGGAAGAGGTGTACAAGTGAAAGGAATGACCGCAGGCTTGAGAAGATTGTCAGGCGAAGCTGATTTAAGAACTTAGGAGAGCTTCAAAAGGAGTGGACTGAAGCTGCAGTCAGTGCATCAAGAGCCACCACAGACAGACGTCTTCAGGAAATGGACTACAACTGTCACATTCCACGTACCAAGACACTTCTGAACCAAAGACAACGTCAGAAGCGTCTTACCTGGGCTAAGGAGAAAAAGAACTGGACTGTTGCTCAGTGGTCCAAAGTCCTCTTTTCAGATTAAAGTAAATTTTGCATTTCATTTAGAAATCAGGGTCCCAGAGTCTGGAGGAAGAGTGGAGAGGCACAGAAACCATGTTGCTTGAAGTTCAGTGTGAAGTTTCCACAGTCCGTGATGATTTGGGCTGCCATGTCATCTGCTGGTGTTGGTCGACTGTGTTTTCTGAGGTCCACAGTCAACGCAGCCATCTACCAGGACATTTTAGAGCATGCTCTGCTGAAAAGCTTTATGGAGATGCTGATTTCATTTTCCAGCAGGATTTGGCACCTGCACACAGTGCCAAAGGTACCAAAAGCTGGTTCAATGACCATGGTGTTACTGTGCTTGATTGGCCAGCAAACTCGCCTGACCTTAACCCCATAGAGAATCTATGGGGTATTGTCAAGAGGAAGATGAGAGACACCAGACCAACAATGCAGATGACCTGAAGGCTGCTATCAAAGCAACCTGGGCTTCCATTACATCTGAGCAGTGCCACAGGCTGATTGCCTCCATAGCCACGCTGCATTGATGCAGTAATTCAGGCAAAAGGAGCCCCAACCAAGTATTGAGTGCATAGAAATGAACATACTTTTCTGAAGCCTGACATTTCTGTTTAAACTATACTTCATTCTTATGAAGTATTCTAATTTGTTGAGATAGTGAATTGGTGATGGTGTCCCATCATCACAATTAAAAGAACCAAAGACTTAAAGTACTTCAGTCTGTGTGCATTACATTTATTTAATACACAAGTTACACAATATGAGTTGAATTACTGAAATAAATGAACTTTTCCACGACATTCTAATTTATTGAGATGCACCTGTATGTATATGTCAATGACACAAATATCATGTTAAACTTTAGAGGAGTGAAACATTATTTATTTGAGAGATCTGTCCTGTCACTTAAAAGTTATTACTAAGTGTCTTTTATCTCAGCTTGTTAAGATTTATGGGTCTTTATTAATGAGTAAAGAATAAATACTGACCAGACATCAGTGTGTTGTCTTGACTCTGGTTCTGCTCTGATGTCTGACTGATGTTCTGCTGTTGACCGACAACAGAGGGAGACTCAGATCTTCCACCTAGTCAAACACAAAATGTTTATGTACAATGTAAATGTTTTGAGGAACATCTCTGTCATGTATACATGTTTGAGAATGACAAAGTGTTTAGTGACATGTTTTTCATTTATTTATTCATTATGGTTCTGTTCCAGAACTTTAATCTACCTCACTGTCTGCTGTCTTCATAGGCAGAAGAATGTAGCGTCTGGACCAATCAGCCACACAATTATTCATTGTATTTAATGAATTACCCATAAACTCACTCTCACTATCAAAGTTCTCTGAACCCATCCCCCTAAAACTGCAACCAGCATCCCAAATGTAGCTAGCACACAGGCCAACCTAGGTGTCCTGTTACAGATATATGGTACTTTTATGATCCGGAAGAATGCTGTAGAGACTAGTGACTCATTCTTCCTGAAAAGGACAAATAAACTCTCTTAATCCTATGTATTCTCTATATAACCACTTGGGAAATGTATAAACACTAGGGGTGTAACGATACGCTCAGGTCACGATACGATACATATCTCGATACGGAGTTCACGATACGATACGTATCACGATATTTTGAACAAAATGAAACTGAAATTCAAACAAGATTTATTAAAAAAACATTAACAAATTTCAATAATTTTCCTTGTTGTACATACAAGATCACATTTCAATAAAATAAATAAATATAAAATTTTAATAAAAACCTTCTGTATTCAAATTAACAGTTGAATAGGGCTGTCTGTCACTGAAAAAAAAAGTTAAATTTAACATGAACTTAGAATTATGAATAGGGGCCGTTCACATATCGCGTCTAAAAACGCGTGGAAGGCGCGGCCGCACCGCTTCTCCTTCTTTCCAAAGCGCTTGCGCTCCCGTGGCGTCGGTCGTTGCTATGCAACCATGAACTGAGCTCTCCAAGAGGATCAGGATGTTTCTGCAAAGGATAAATGATTTCTAGCCCTTGCATTAGTTTTACTACGAGATATATTGATGGAGATGAGATATAAAAACCACCATGTACAGCTATGATCAGCTGTTCGGCTGAGCTTTTGATGTTTTGTTACGGAAAGGCCATAGCTGATCGGTTGATTCTTGTCACACGACCTGCGGTGCGCTTGCGGCATTCTGAGAAGTTGAGAATTGCATGCGCGTCGATCCCATTATGAGCGCGCCTGCCGCGCGGCTACATTTGAAAATAATAACTGACTTGCACGCGGAAAAGACGCAATATGTGAACGGCCCCACAGAACTTCTTAAAGCAAAGCATTGCAGGCGTCTTTTGCTTTTCTGTGAGCACAGCTGTTGCTGTGCACTGCGGTGAAAGAAAGCCACGACTTTTCTCACGCGACCATGCAAGAGACTGACATGAGAAACGTTTAAACCTGCTTGCAAGATTCAATGTGTGCCCGAAACACTTACTGAACTAGAGAGCTGATTGAGACACACCATCTACGATAAATCGTTACACCCCTAATAGGCTACTTATAGTAATTTACAGGAAGGATAACT
Source organism: Chanodichthys erythropterus (assembly GCF_024489055.1). Lineage (NCBI taxonomy): Eukaryota > Metazoa > Chordata > Actinopteri > Cypriniformes > Xenocyprididae > Chanodichthys > Chanodichthys erythropterus. The sequence continues at coordinate 48,667,379 of NC_090223.1, read as the reverse complement.
CTGGGAGTTGGAAGGGGTGTGTCGCGATTCTGCCTTCTCACATCGTGATACAGGTTCGTGGACCTGCGTATCGCGATTTCGGTTTCATATCGCATATCGTTACAGCCCTAATAAACACGTATCCAATTTTCCCATCTCATGACTTTCCTTTTATAGGCTTTATTCTATGTATTAATTCTCTCTTTTGAACTATTTTGGTATTAATGTTCCATAGTTGCAAATGTATAGTTAACTGAGATCACATTGGCAGCATGTTTGGTATCTACGGACTCCAACTTTCATTTCCTATTTGGTAATTTATGTTACATGTTACTAACTCTGTGACATGTTAGTATTATAAGAATCTAGAAGGTTATTCTCTCATTCATCCAATCCAGTGTCTTATGCTAATATCTTGCTACAGAACAAAGACTCGTAAAACTTCCCTCTGAAAGGGAAACTCCTTATTGGCTCAGACACCTCAAGAGGGTGTGACATCTTCACCCCTTATATTCACTGATCACAAGATCAAACCCCCTTCTCTTCCTGCTCTTCCTCCTCTTCTTCTCTTTTACTGACAAATGCTGACGTCAAGATGACGCTTTAAGAAGCTAGAAGCTTCTAAGGAACCTCAAGCTTGTGTCAGGCCTCGGCCTAGACCTTCCATTCACCAAAGATCCTCTGAATCCAACTGGTTCTCTTTCATCAAGACCATATCAGCCTCCACAAATTGCATCAGGACAGTTTTAATTCAACTTGGAGAGACATGCAAGTATCAAACTTAGTCTCATTAACGGATACATTGAGTATCCTTACCCCTTTTAAAGAAGGGCCTGTTAAAACTAAACTGATGGTTTGCTCAAGGCTGTTGATCTGCTGAATGTCCAACAATGCTGTAACTTCCTGCTTTACTGTACTCTGCTTTAGCTCTCTCTCTCTTGGTAAACTGTATGCATGTATGTGTGTGAATGTTAGAGTAGTTTAAGTGTTTAGTCTAGTTAATAAAGTCTTGTTCATATCACACGTAAAGTTGTCTGTGCTTTGCGCTCATATACTGGAGTCCCTATTCATGTCGATCCTGACTACAGGCTTTTAGTAGAATAAGATTGTTATTTCCCATAACCTGGAAATGAACATTTCTTAGAATTAATAAACAATTAACACTGTGTGTTCACTGGACAAAAGGTTAATTGATTGTAATATTAATTTTATTACATTAAGCTAATTTTATTAACTGATTCAAATATTAATAATTAATTATAACTAGTTATGATTAATTGTTCATATTTATTTTGAGCTAATTTGCTACAAGAAGAACCTGATAAATGAATAATTGCGAGCGCTTTACATGCAGTAACTTTGTATATCAAACAACTATTAGACAAGATGGAGGACTCTATGATTTCAATATAGATGACATAAGTACTTTTCAGAGTTGAAATAAGAAGCCTAATTTAAGATCATCTCCCAGCTTGAGAAGCTGAAAACTGACCAAAAAACACACCAGCTTTACCAGGTTGGGAGACCAGCTAAGACCAGAAAACCAGCTTAGACTGATGTAAGATTGAAGCTCACAAGGTTTAGAAACAGAGCTAGTGTCTGAATTTTAATATTGCAGATGATGAACCTTTGTTGTTTCTGTAGCGCCACAGCAGGACCAAGAAGACAATGATCAAAAATACAACAGTCAGTCCTGCAGTCACTCCAATTATCACAGCTTGTTTGAGACCATCAGATCTTGAGGCTGGGATACAGAGATACATGTATTTTTACATTTAGATTAGTGCTGTAAATTGTACAGGAACATTTCAATAGTGTTTATAGTTCTTACTCTCACGTCTGACTGAGATCCAGCTCTTGGGCGACTCTCCTCTCTCTGGGTGTTTGCAGTAGTAGAAACCCTCATGTGACTTTGAGACAGTAGAGATGATCATCTCTGTAGTTTGATTCTGGATGAGTGATCCATCTTTATAGAAATCAGCTCTGAGGATTGATGGGCTTGTATATGGATATAAACAGCGTAGAGTCAGATTATCTCCTTCATTCACAGGATGAACAGGACTTTCCAGAATCACACCAGCTACAGAAACACAGGAAACATGCAATATGAACAAAACGGTAACATAATAAAAACAAGACAAAATAAAAATAGATGATATATCTATTGATATGATATATTTTCCACTGCCCACTGGTTTCTGAGTGTTTTAGTGTGTTGCTATGATGGTCTGGCTGTTTTTTTACTGGTCAAAGTCACGACTGTATCTAATGCTTCCTGCTCTTGTTAACTTTCTTCATGCATTGATTGTAAACTGTCAGTGAAATGAACAAACACAGAAACACAGACTCACAGTGTACAGTGATATTAACAGGATGAGATTTCTCTCCAGATTCAGACTGACACCAGTACACTCCAGTGTCTGATGGGATGGTGGATCTGATTGTACATGTAGATCCTGTTTGTGATCCAAACGCTGATGATGAACAATCTTCCAGCCCCCGACTGTCTGTGTATCTTCTGACTGTCCATCCATCAGAGATACTCTGGTCCTCACAGCTCAGAGAGAGAGAGACAGATGTGAAGTGTTGAGATCTGCTGGGACTGATGATCAGAGACACTGGAGGAGAAACACCTGACAACACAATTACAGCAGTCATTTAGTAATGTTTGAGAACATATTTAATTTCCTTTATTAAAGACAAACCCATCGTTTAAGTTCTGCATGAACTCACCAGTGACCCACAGTAGTTGTGTGTTGCTGTATGGTGTTTTATAGGCTGTTTTTTCTCTCTCTGCTCTGCACACATAAACTCTTGTGTGGTTTAGAGCAGCAGAACTGACAGTGTATTTTCCTCCAGATCCTCTACTGCTGTCTGAGAGCAGCTCATATTGATCACTGACGTCTGTAAAATAAGAGAATGTGAAGTTAACACTTTAAAGAATATTGGATCTGGCCCTTATAAATTACATTTGTATCAAAACTTGAACCTGAATAAACTCTGTTACATTGGTGTAACTCAATATGTTTAGGTGGTTTTAATCAGGGTTTGATCAATGGCTCTTATGTTGTTACAGAGGAGTGACTGTAATGGAGGATTGGGTATTAAATTATATATTTCACTTCAATAAAAGCAGTTAATTCAGATGAAGCACATTATAACTGACCTGATGAGACTTTAGTTTGAGTGAACCAGCTGAATGTCCAGCCTGTAGAGGAGCCGTTAACCTCACAGATCAGAGTCACTGGATCTCCTTCAGTCAACCACTTCTGAGGAGAAACACTTAAAACTGCTCTGGGATCTGAAATTGAGAAATCACTCATTAATAACATGATAAACTTGTGTGTGTTTATGAAGAGATGATCAAACTCACCTGATACTGTCAGTGTAACTTCATCACTGCGGTGTGACCAGCGTGATCCTCCTCTCTCTGATCCATCACAGGAGTATTTACCAGCGTCAGACTCAGAAACAGACCTGAATGTGTGTTCCTGTAGGTCACTGAAAACTCTGAATGAACCTCCTTTATACCAGTTGTACCTCCAGCTAGTGACTCCTTCAGCATCAATGTCACATCTGAGAGTGACTGAGTCTCCAGTGAATACATGATGATCAGGTTTAATGGACACTTTGGGTTTTGGTCTTTCTGTATGACGACAACAATAAACAATGAAAATAATGTGATAAATAATATAATGAACACAAATAATAACATGTGCTGTTTTTTATTGAATGAACAGTTACTTATAAAACACTAAATCAAGTTAAACTGAGGTGTTGTTCTCTATAGCTGTTCATTCAGTGTCTAATGAATCATTTTCACTAAGTTCTCAGAGCAGATCATTAAATGAGAGAAACACTTGCCATGTATTGTCACTGTTACTGGTTCACTGTAATGTGTGTAATATCCTCGTCTTCGTGCTCTGCACCTGTACTCTCCTCCATCAGAGACTTTTACAGGTTTGATTGTTTTAGTTTCAGCTCCAGTAGATTCAGAGTTTGAGTTTTTACTCCAGAGAAACTCCCATCCATCCCGTGACGGATCCACCTTACATCTGAGAGTAACTGAGTCTCCAGTGAACACTGAACTCTGTGGCTCAACAGTCAGAGTTGTTTTGGGAAAATCTGTCAATATGAAATTATTGGGAATTTGGGAGCATGAGTTGTGAAATGTTTTCAACAGATGATCTCATTCTCTCACTGGTAAATTATTAATGTTTTTTGATTTAATAGACAATGTAATAAACATTACAGGGTCAAAAAGGCCAACATAATGGACAATACAAAAACATAAAAGACAATACAGGTTCAAACCCACAATCTTTGTGTTAATGATCTAGAGCTCGACCCACAGTGTCACAGCACCAACATCTACACCAGCAGTCACAGAGACACACCATTCAACAAAGTGTTGTGCAGCTGCAGCAGTTTACATGAACATTTAAAATGATCTGCAGTAGATGATAGTGTTGGATAAACTGCGGTTGTTTCTGACCAGTAGGTGGTGCTGTCACCAAACCTGTCATCTGCTCACATAAATGGACAGACAAATCTATATTCAATAAGAATTCAAAGAAAATCTTTGTTTTGAGGATTGGTGGCAAAGAGGTATTTGTACTCACTGCTGTGTGTGTGTGTGTGTGTGTACTTTGATGGGTGATCTAAGGGAGACTGCGCTTTTGCTGTCACTGGTCCAAGACTGTGGAATAAGCTTAGATAAGCTAAGCTTCGAGGTTAGATCGTCCTCTACACTAGGTATCTTCAAGAGCCGATTTATTGTATTTTAATTATTGATTTTGCTTACAATGTACAGCACTTTGGAGCTACAGAGTAACCTGGAAAAATCCAAAAATCCAGTCAACTTTGAGACTCACATTGAAAATCATGTGAGACAATTTTGGTTTAAAAAAGTCTCTTAATGTGAAGAAGCAAATCACTCATTAATAACATGATAAACTTGTGTGTGTTTATGAAGAGATGATCAAACTCACCTGATACTGTCAGTGTAACTTCATCACTGCGGTGTGATCTGCGTGATCCTCCTCTCTCTGTCCCATCACAGGAGTATTTACCAGCGTCAGACTCAGAAACAGACCTGAATGTGAGTTCCTGTAGTTCACTGAAAACTCTGGTTGAACCTCCTTTATACCAGTTGTACCTCCAGCTAGTGACTCCTTCAGCATCAATGTCACATCTGAGAGTGACTGTCTCTACTCTGAATACATGATGATCAGGTTTAATGGACACTTTGGCTTTTGGTCTTTCTGTATGACAACAAACAATGAAAATAATGTGATAAATAACATAATAAACACAAATAATAAAATGTGCTGTTTTTTATTGTATGAACAGTTACTTGATAATAAACCACTAAATCAAATTAAACTGAAGTGTTGTTCTCTATAGCTGTTTATTCAGTGTCTAAGTTCTCAGAGCTGATCATTAAATGAGAGAAACACTTGCCATTCAACAAAGTGTTGTGCAGCTGCAGCAGTTTACATGAACATTTAAAATGATCTACAGTAGATGATAGTGTTGGATAAACTGGTATTGTTTCTGACCAGTAGGTGGTGCTGTCACCAAACCTGGCATCTGCTCAGATAAATGGACAGACAAATCTATATTCAATAAGAATTCAAAGAAAATCTTTGTTCTTGAGGATTGGTGGCAAAGAGGTGTTTGTTGCACATGATGGATAAGAATGGATGTTTTTGGAGTTATAGTGATTTATTTACCAAATTCAATTATAACTTTGAGAAAAAAAGATTATATTAAAGTTATTAGAAGTGTTCCTTTACCAATGATTGGTATGTTAAAATGTAAAAACAAAACAAAACAAAACAAAATTGACATTTTTTGGACTGAGGTATTTAACTGGATAATATAAAACAAAAAAATATTTATTTTCCATCCATTACGTTGGATATGTAACAAAAATGTGGACTTTGTTATAAATTGTTTACTTTTTGTTAAAATATTTTATTCAGAAAAGCAAAGTTTTGAAAACAGCATCCTGAATGTCTTTAAAAGAGCGAACGCTAAATATACTGAGGCCTTACAAATGATGAGAAGTTATAAAGCCAGGAAATCATGTGATTTGTTTAAGCATGGTGGGCAGTTGTGGCCTGATGGTTAGAGAGTCTGACTTGTAACCAGAAGTTTGTGGGTTTGAGTCTCAGTACCACAGGTAATGAAGGTATGAGGATGAACAGTGCTCTCTTCCACTCTCATTCATAAAAATTCACTCTCATTACTCCCTTGAGCAAAACACCAAACCCCCAATCACTCCCCGGGTACCACAGCAAAAAACGGCTGCTCTGGGTGTGTGTGTGTGTGTGTGTGTGTGTGTGTGTGTGTGTGTGTGTGTGTGTGTGTGTAGGGTTGCCACCTTCAATACAGAAAAATAAGGGACGCCAGCCGCAGCGGGGGCCACACCCCTCAGGGCCACGATGACCACAGTCCCGATGGCGTGCCAGTGGTGGTATATCATAACTTAAAACATATTTTCATAAAAATATTAAGATTGATACCAATGGACATTATAATAAGATATCTGCTACTGAAATCAGTGTGAACAGATGCAGTCAGTCTCTCACTATCACAACTTAAGTGGTCATATTGAATACACAGCTATGACAATAATAAACATAGGCCAACAAAGTGTGACTGAGACCACAAAAAATAAGCTTTTGGAGGAACTTGTGAGATGTGAACCAAATTTTATTAACTTAAATTTAAATTAACAGATCCATAACTTAGTAATTATAAATTAAACAAATTGTAAATTGTCAATTGTTGTGAACGAAGATTTTGGCTAAAATATTTGTCATTGTTTGCAGTAACACCATCCAAACAGTGAAACCACACCTAAATAACTGTAAATGACATAATATCTACAAACATTTCTTATTTAAGTAAAACACTTAACAACATTTTTATTATTGGTAAGTAAATATATTTATGTATTTATTTATTCCATTTTTATATTGTATATTGTTAATTCTATAGTATTGAATGATGCAATTATTTAAATTGGTTAAGCATAACAAATAGTTGTTTATTTTATTCACATAGGTACTATATTTTGATTAAATATGTATTAAATATATATCTCTTATCTCTTATTAAAGTAATGCTTATGTGTCTGACTGTACAACTTAACCTTAATAAACAAATCCTACCATAACATGATTAATGTACATTATTAACCCTTTCAAGCGTGAGTTTAAAATATTCTAACTGTCCCCCCAGAGTGAGTTTTTTTAAAGGTGATAAAGAGGATCTTTTCGTCGACTGAGAAACCAAAGACTGTTACTGAGTTTTTGAAATGAGCGCATGTGTAAGAACAACCCCCCTCCTTTTGTGGGAACGCCTCCCAAAATGCGTGCACAAGTATTCACCTTATTTTCCGCGACAACAAGGGTGGCGCCATTACGTTCGTTTTGTCATCTTACTTACGGTTGAGGGACCTAAGCTAGTAGTCGCTAGCAGTAATCCTATAGCTGTAACGGTAGATGAGTATTATATGCTCAGTTAGTGGCTGTCATAACAATTAGATTAAGAAGAGAGAACAGTTGAAACGGCATCAACGATGTTACGAATACAATGTGAAGCGGTCCGAGTGTTGTAGTGCACTTTACAATTTACACCCACCGGACGAGGAGCACCTGAGGCAATGGCTGAAGGCGCTAAACTTGAAGTGACCACCCAAGCGCCCTTATGTGTGTTCGTACCATTTCATGGACGGGAGGCCGACTGACAAACACCCTTTCCCCGAGAAATGGCTCGGCAACGATGTTCTGGTAAATAAGTCACGGCGGATGCTGAACAGCCCATAGGAAATAAAAATCAAAAGTGAGATCTCTTTAACATCTCAAATGTTTCTCCTAGATATAAATGAGGTTACTTCAACATCAAATGGAGACTTTTGCTTGAGTCTCCTGATTCTCACACTTGTCTCCTGAGACAAAAAGACTAACAATCTCACAAAGGTCTCCACTAAAGTTTCATAAGAGATCTCATCATCTTCATATACTGTGCTCAGATCTATCTCATTTCTTAGAGACATTTCTACTCTCACATTTGTCTCCTCTAAAGTTTCATAAGAGATCTCATCATCTTCATATACTGTGCTCAGATCTATCTCATTTCTTAGAGACATTTCTACTCTCACATTTGTCTCCTCTAAAGTTTCATAAGAGATCTCATCATCTTCACATACTGTGCTCAGACTTTTCTCCTTAGATAGAGACTTTGGTGGTCTCACATTTGTCTCCTCTAAAGATTCAGAAGAGATCTCAACAGCATCACACACTGTGCTCATATTTTTCTGCTTGGCTATAAAGACCTTGAATCACTCATATTTGTCTCCTCTAAAGTTTAAAAGAGATCTCAGTAACATCACACACTATGCTCAGATTTTTATCCTTACCTAGAGATTTTGGATCACTTATATTTTTCTTTTCTTAAGATTCAGAAGAGATCTCAACAACATCACATATGGTGCTCATATTTTTCTCCTTACATAGAGACTATGGATCATTCATATTTGTCTCCTGTAAAATTTAGAAGAGATCTCAACAACATCACACATTGTACTCAGACTTTTCTCCTCAGCTAGAGACTCAGGATCACTCACACTTGTCTTTTCTAAAGTTTCAAAAGAGATCTCAATAACATCATACACTGTGCTCAGACTTTTCTCCTTAGCTAAAGACTTTGGTGTTCTCACATTTGTCCCCTTTAAATTTTAAAAGTGATCTCAACAACTTTGCAATGTGTATACCAAGTTAAATGTCTCAATGTGAACTCAAACAATTCTATCATATACTATGTATTAATAATCAAATTAGTCAAGGATTGGGTCATAAGCCATTTAATGTGCCTTTCAGCAAAGAAAGTGCATGAATACCTAACCGGTAGTAATTTTCCTGATAACAGCATCTGGTACATTACTATTTTAAGAAAGTACTACTTTCTTATTATATCTACAATTAAGAGTAATGTTAACCTAATTTCTGCATAATTTCAATCTTAATATAGGCTTAAAAGCTGAAATTATGGACTTTTTTTATTTTATTGTTGCACAATTTGTAAAGTTGTTGAGATCTCATCTAAACTTTAAGAGAAGACACATGTGAGAGCTCCCGAGTCTCTAGCTGAGGAGAAAAGTCTGAGCGTAGTGTGTGATGTTACTGAGATCTCTTTAAGAGGAGACAAATGTGAGAGCTCCTGAGTCTCTAGCTGAGGAGAAAAGTCTGAGCGTAGTGTGTGATGTTACTGAGATCTCTTTAAGAGGAGACAAATGTGAGAGCTCCTGAGTCTCTAGCTGAGGAGAAAAGTCTGAGCGTAGTGTGTGATGTTACTGAGATCTCTTTAAGAGGAGACACATGTGAGAGCTCCTGAGCCAAATGTGAGGAGACAAATGTGAGAGCTCCTGAGTCTCTAGCTGAGGAGAAAAGTCTGAGCGTAGTGTGTGATGTTACTGAGATCTCTTTAAGAGGAGACACATGTGAGAGCTCCTGAGCCAAATGTGAGGAGACAAATGTGAGAGCTCCTGAGTCTCTAGCTGAGGAGAAAAGTCTGAGGACAGTGTGTGATGTTGCTGAGATCTCTTTAAGAGGAGACAAATGTGAGAGCTCCTGAGTCTCTAGCTGAGGAGAAAAGTCTGAGCGTAGTGTGTGATGTTACTGAGATCTCTTTAAGAGGAGACACATGTGAGAGCTCCTGAGCCAAATGTGAGGAGACAAATGTGAGAGCTCCTGAGTCTCTAGCTGAGGAGAAAAGTCTGAGCGTAGTGTGTGATGTTACTGAGATCTCTTTAAGAGGAGACAAATGTGAGAGCTCCTGAGTCTCTAGCTGAGGAGAAAAGTCTGAGCGTAGTGTGTGATGTTACTGAGATCTCTTTAAGAGGAGACAAATGTGAGAGCTCCTGAGTCTCTAGCTGAGGAGAAAAGTCTGAGCGTAGTGTGTGATGTTACTGAGATCTCTTTAAGAGGAGACACATGTGAGAGCTCCTGAGCCAAATGTGAGGAGACAAATGTGAGAGCTCCTGAGTCTCTAGCTGAGGAGAAAAGTCTGAGCGTAGTGTGTGATGTTACTGAGATCTCTTTAAGAGGAGACAAATGTGAGAGCTCCTGAGTCTCTAGCTGAGGAGAAAAGTCTGAGCGTAGTGTGTGATGTTACTGAGATCTCTTTAAGAGGAGACACATGTGAGAGCTCCTGAGCCAAATGTGAGGAGACAAATGTGAGAGCTCCTGAGTCTCTAGCTGAGGAGAAAAGTCTGAGCGTAGTGTGTGATGTTACTGAGATCTCTTTAAGAGGAGACAAATGTGAGAGCTCCTGAGCCAAATGTGAGGAGACAAATGTGAGAGCTCCTGAGTCTCTAGCTGAGGAGAAAAGTCTGAGCGTAGTGTGTGATGTTACTGAGATCTCTTTAAGAGGAGACAAATGTGAGAGCTCCTGAGCCAAATGTGAGGAGACAAATGTGAGAGCTCCTGAGTCTCTAGCTGAGGAGAAAAGTCTGAGCGTAGTGTGTGATGTTACTGAGATCTCTTTAAGAGGAGACAAATGTGAGAGCTCCTGAGCCAAATGTGAGGAGACAAATGTGAGAGCTCCTGAGTCTCTAGCTGAGGAGAAAAGTCTGAGCGTAGTGTGTGATGTTACTGAGATCTCTTTAAGAGGAGACAAATGTGAGAGCTCCTGAGCCAAATGTGAGGAGACAAATGTGAGAGCTCCTGAGTCTCTAGCTGAGGAGAAAAGTCTGAGCACAGTGTGTGATGTTACTGAGATCTCTTTAAGAGGAGACACATGTGAGAGCTCCTGAGCCAAATGTGAGGAGACAAATGTGAGAGCTCCTGAGTCTCTAGCTGAGGAGAAAAGTCTGAGGACAGTGTGTGATGTTGCTGAGATCTCTTTAAGAGGAGACAAATGTGAGAGCTCCTGAGTCTCTAGCTGAGGAGAAAAGTCTGAGCGTAGTGTGTGATGTTACTGAGATCTCTTTAAGAGGAGACAAATGTGAGAGCTCCTGAGTCTCTAGCTGAGGAGAAAAGTCTGAGCGTAGTGTGTGATGTTACTGAGATCTCTTTAAGAGGAGACACATGTGAGAGCTCCTGAGTCTCTAGCTGAGGAGAAAAGTCTGAGCACAGTGTGTGATGTTACTGAGATCTCTTTAAGAGGAGACAAATGTGAGAGCTCCTGAGTCTCTAGCTGAGGAGAAAAGTCTGAGCGTAGTGTGTGATGTTACTGAGATCTCTTTAAGAGGAGACAAATGTGAGAGCTCCTGAGTCTCTAGCTGAGGAGAAAAGTCTGAGCGTAGTGTGTGATGTTACTGAGATCTCTTTAAGAGGAGACACATGTGAGAGCTCCTGAGTCTCTAGCTGAGGAGAAAAGTCTGAGCACAGTGTGTGATGTTACTGAGATCTCTTTAAGAGGAGACAAATGTGAGAGCTCCTGAGTCTCTAGCTGAGGAGAAAAGTCTGAGCGTAGTGTGTGATGTTACTGAGATCTCTTTAAGAGGAGACAAATGTGAGAGCTCCTGAGTCTCTAGCTGAGGAGAAAAGTCTGAGTGTAGTGTGTGATGTTACTGAGATCTCTTCTAAAACTTTAAGAGGAGACAAATGTGAGAGCTCCTGAGCCAAATGTGAGGAGACAAATGTGAGAGCTCCTGAGTCTCTAGCTGAGGAGAAAAGTCTGAGCGTAGTGTGTGATGTTACTGAGATCTCTTTAAGAGGAGACAAATGTGAGAGCTCCTGAGTCTCTAGCTGAGGAGAAAAGTCTGAGCGTAGTGTGTGATGTTACTGAGATCTCTTTAAGAGGAGACAAATGTGAGAGCTCCTGAGTCTCTAGCTGAGGAGAAAAGTCTGAGCGTAGTGTGTGATGTTACTGAGATCTCTTTAAGAGGAGACACATGTGAGAGCTCCTGAGTCTCTAGCTGAGGAGAAAAGTCTGAGCACAGTGTGTGATGTTACTGAGATCTCTTTAAGAGGAGACAAATGTGAGAGCTCCTGAGTCTCTAGCTGAGGAGAAAAGTCTGAGCGTAGTGTGTGATGTTACTGAGATCTCTTTAAGAGGAGACAAATGTGAGAGCTCCTGAGTCTCTAGCTGAGGAGAAAAGTCTGAGCGTAGTGTGTGATGTTACTGAGATCTCTTTAAGAGGAGACACATGTGAGAGCTCCTGAGTCTCTAGCTGAGGAGAAAAGTCTGAGCACAGTGTGTGATGTTACTGAGATCTCTTTAAGAGGAGACAAATGTGAGAGCTCCTGAGTCTCTAGCTGAGGAGAAAAGTCTGAGCGTAGTGTGTGATGTTACTGAGATCTCTTTAAGAGGAGACAAATGTGAGAGCTCCTGAGTCTCTAGCTGAGGAGAAAAGTCTGAGCGTAGTGTGTGATGTTACTGAGATCTCTTTAAGAGAAGACAAATGTGAGAGCTCCTGAGTCTCTAGCTGAGGAGAAAAGTCTGAGCGTAGTGTGTGATGTTACTGAGATCTCTTCTAAAACTTTAAGAGGAGACAAATGTGAGAGCTCCTGAGTCTCTAGCTGAGGAGAAAAGTCTGAGCACAGTGTGTGATGTTACTGAGATCTCTTCTAAAACTTTAAGAGGAGACAAATGTGAGAGCTCCTGAGCCAAATGTGAGGAGACAAATGTGAGAGCTCCTGAGTCTCTAGCTGAGGAGAAAAGTCTGAGCGTAGTGTGTGATGTTACTGAGATCTCTTTAAGAGGAGACAAATGTGAGAGCTCCTGAGTCTCTAGCTGAGGAGAAAAGTCTGAGCACAGTGTGTGATGTTACTGAGATCTCTTTAAGAGAAGACAAATGTGAGAGCTCCTGAGTCTCTAGCTGAGGAGAAAAGTCTGAGCGTAGTGTGTGATGTTACTGAGATCTCTTTAAGAGGAGACAAATGTGAGAGCTCCTGAGTCTCTAGCTGAGGAGAAAAGTCTGAGCGTAGTGTGTGATGTTACTGAGATCTCTTTAAGAGGAGACAAATGTGAGAGCTCCTGAGTCTCTAGCTGAGGAAAAAAGTCTGAGCACAGTGTGTGATGTTACTGAGATCTCTTTAAGAGGAGACACATGTGAGAGCTCCTGAGCCAAATGTGAGGAGCCAAATGTGAGAGCTCCTGAGTCTCTAGCTGAGGAGAAAAGTCTGAGCGTAGTGTGTGATGTTACTGAGATCTCTTTAAGAGGAGACACATGTGAGAGCTCCTGAGTCTCTAGCTGAGGAGAAAAGTCTGAGTGTAGTGTGTGATGTTACTGAGATCTCTTCTAAAACTTTAAGAGGAGCCAAATGTGAGAGCTCCTGAGCCAAATGTGAGGAGCCAAATGTGAGAGCTCCTGAGCCAAATGTGAGGAGCCAAATGTGAGAGCTCCTGAGTCTCTAGCTGAGGAGAAAAGTCTGAGCGTAGTGTGTGATGTTACTGAGATCTCTTTAAGAGGAGACACATGTGAGAGCTCCTGAGTCTCTAGCTGAGGAGAAAAGTCTGAGCGTAGTGTGTGATGTTACTGAGATCTCTTCTAAAACTTTAAGAGGAGACAAATGTGAGAGCTCCTGAGCCAAATGTGAGGAGACAAATGTGAGAGCTCCTGAGTCTCTAGCTGAGGAGAAAAGTCTGAGCGTAGTGTGTGATGTTACTGAGATCTCTTTAAGAGAAGACAAATGTGAGAGCTCCTGAGTCTCTAGCTGAGGAGAAAAGTCTGAGGACAGTGTGTGATGTTGCTGAGATCTCTTTAAGAGGAGACAAATGTGAGAGCTCCTGAGTCTCTAGCTGAGGAGAAAAGTCTGAGCGTAGTGTGTGATGTTACTGAGATCTCTTTAAGAGGAGACAAATGTGAGAGCTCCTGAGTCTCTAGCTGAGGAGAAAAGTCTGAGTGTAGTGTGTGATGTTACTGAGATCTCTTCTAAAACTTTAAGAGGAGACAAATGTGAGAGCTCCTGAGCCAAATGTGAGGAGACAAATGTGAGAGCTCCTGAGTCTCTAGCTGAGGAGAAAAGTCTGAGCGTAGTGTGTGATGTTACTGAGATCTCTTTAAGAGAAGACAAATGTGAGAGCTCCTGAGTCTCTAGCTGAGGAGAAAAGTCTGAGGACAGTGTGTGATGTTGCTGAGATCTCTTTAAGAGGAGACAAATGTGAGAGCTCCTGAGTCTCTAGCTGAGGAGAAAAGTCTGAGCGTAGTGTGTGATGTTACTGAGATCTCTTTAAGAGGAGACAAATGTGAGAGCTCCTGAGTCTCTAGCTGAGGAGAAAAGTCTGAGCGTAGTGTGTGATGTTACTGAGATCTCTTTAAGAGGAGACAAATGTGAGAGCTCCTGAGTCTCTAGCTGAGGAGAAAAGTCTGAGCGTAGTGTGTGATGTTACTGAGATCTCTTTAAGAGGAGACAAATGTGAGAGCTCCTGAGTCTCTAGCTGAGGAGAAAAGTCTGAGCGTAGTGTGTGATGTTGCTGAGATCTCTTTTCACATTTGGCTCAGGAGCTCTCACATTTGTCTCCTCTTAAAGTTTTAGGAGACAAATGTGAGAGCTCCTGAGTCTCTAGCTGAGGAGAAAAGTCTGAGCGTAGTGTGTGATGTTACTGAGATCTCTTTAAGAGGAGACAAATGTGAGAGCTCCTGAGTCTCTAGCTGAGGAGAAAAGTCTGAGCGTAGTGTGTGATGTTACTGAGATCTCTTTAAGAGGAGACAAATGTGAGAGCTCCTGAGTCTCTAGCTGAGGAGAAAAGTCTGAGCGTAGTGTGTGATGTTACTGAGATCTCTTTAAGAGAAGACAAATGTGAGAGCTCCTGAGTCTCTAGCTGAGGAGAAAAGTCTGAGCGTAGTGTGTGATGTTACTGAGATCTCTTTAAGAGGAGACAAATGTGAGAGCTCCTGAGTCTCTAGCTGAGGAGAAAAGTCTGAGCGTAGTGTGTGATGTTACTGAGATCTCTTTAAGAGGAGACAAATGTGAGAGCTCCTGAGTCTCTAGCTGAGGAGAAAAGTCTGAGCGTAGTGTGTGATGTTACTGAGATCTCTTTAAGAGGAGACAAATGTGAGAGCTCCTGAGTCTCTAGCTGAGGAGAAAAGTCTGAGCGTAGTGTGTGATGTTACTGAGATCTCTTTAAGAGAAGACAAATGTGAGAGCTCCTGAGTCTCTAGCTGAGGAGAAAAGTCTGAGCGTAGTGTGTGATGTTACTGAGATCTCTTTAAGAGGAGACAAATGTGAGAGCTCCTGAGTCTCTAGCTGAGGAGAAAAGTCTGAGCATAGTGTGTGATGTTACTGAGATCTCTTCTAAAACTTAAAAAAAGAAGGCCATTGTGAGAGTGTAGAGATTTTGTCTCAGGAGACAAGTGTGAGAAGCAGGAGACTAAAGCAAAAGTCTCCATTTGATATTAATTTAACCTCATTTATGTCTAGCAGAAACATTTGAGATGTTAAACGTTTTTTCTCCCCTTTGGGTAGCTTCTATCTCATTCCATTTCAATCAAGCACAATACACGCATTCTCATATTTGAAGTTTAGTTTTGTTGCACAATTACTTAACAGAGGAAAACATGACCAATATTTTCATGCATGCAAAATGGGTTGTACAAGGCAAACTTTACAATGTTAAATGAAGAAATGAGGAACTGGTTCATTATTAAATTTGTTTAAAAAGAAAGTATCTATCTTAGCCTAAACATCTCACACTTGTCTAATCCCTTGTTTGGAATATGCACTGCATATACAATGCTGGGTATTGAAGATAAATTTAAATGAGTATCCCTTTATATTCATATTATGCAAGGTATAATGCTATTTAAATAATAGTTTCAGTATTTACAATATTAGTAAAAATTTAAAATTTAACATGTTTCTCCTAAAATAAAATTGAAGACATCTGGGGCTGGTTGCAAAAACTTCTTAGAATAGTCTTAAAAAATTTGTCATTTAATTTAAAAAAAAAAAACTTCAAGCCTGGTAATAACATTTAAAATAAGTTGCATAAAAAGGTATATCTGTTTAATTTGAATCAGGAAATTAAGACTGACTGCCCTTTGGTTAACTGCTACTTAGTCAAACTAGTTCCTAAGTTAAAATGCAACTATGCTAAGATAATGCAGCTGGCACCAAAAGACAAAGCTGATACCTAAATGAGACATGTAACAGAATAATCAGCTCTTAGTGTCCCAAACTTAGAGAAAGCTCTGTCAGAGCCATAGCCTTGTGGACAGCACATCAGCATTGAGACACAGAAGCTCCTCAGACAGCACGAGTTCGAATCCCAGCTAAAGGTACTTTCCATCTCCTGTTCCCTTCTCACCTCTCCCATCCTACTGTCCTGTCCATTAAAGGTAAAAAAAAACAATGTCACCAAAAAAAACAAAACAAAAAAAAAAACCTTCTGAACATTTTTACAATAAAGAGATTTCTTATTTCTCATTTTCTCTCAGAACTTTCTCATGTCTCAGTTGTGTCTACTTTTATTTCTCTTAAGGCATTTTAGGAGAAACATCTGAGACAGTGTTGATACTACAATGAGAGATATTTGAGAATCACAACTAAGTCTCATGAGCTTAAAAAGAGCAACCTCTGAGCAATAAAATAATGGAGTCTTGAAAGAGACTACAGAAAGACAATAATGAGATGTTCTATTTTGTTCCACCAAAATCTCAGTTTTAACTCATTTTCTCTCAGATATTTCTCATGTCTCATTTGTGTCTATTCTTATTTCTCCTACAGAATTTTAGGAGAAACATCTGAAACAATTTTGATACCAAAATGAGAGATATACGAGAATCACTACTTGGTATCCTGAGGTCAGAAAGAGCAACATCTGAGCAATAAAATATTTCTCTGATGGAGCCTTGAAAGAGATAACAGAGCGATAATAAAGAGATCTCCCATGTCTCTCACACCACATTCTCAGTTTTGACTCTTTTCTTTTTGACTCATGTCTCATTTGTGCCTATTTTTATTTCTCCTTAGGAAATTTAGGAGACACATCTGAAACACTGCTGATACTGAAATGAGAGATATATGAGAATCACAACTAAGTCTCATGAGCTTAGGAAAAGCAACCACTGAGCAATATTTTTTTTCCTATGGGAGGTTGTCAGATTCAGGTAAGCTAACTTAGCTAGCCATGTACATGTTAACCTAACGTTAGATTTGTGAAGTCCCTTCTATGAATACAGTTAAGATCAGTAAAGAGCAGTTCACAAAATACAACGAATCTTGCATTATTACAATTGCCACCTATATATTTCATATGTAAGATAGTACAATTTTACATATTTAAGATAGGATTGTGGTACATTATAGTTTAATAAGAGCTTAAGTTACTTACATCATTCCTGTAATTTATAGAGATTGCAGGTGATAGCAGGCCAGCTAGCTACATCTCTCATATTGATATTGACCTAACTATTAACACTAGAGTTAGAGATTGTGTAAATACTGTCTTGTTTTTAATGAATCTCTCTCACACTGTTCTGTTAAAGTATGAGTGCAATCTTATATTAATTCTCATGATCAATAATTACTAATGTAAAAAAAAATGTGTATGGTTATATTATTTCCACAGATGCATCGATGAGCGTCAGTGAAGTGTGAGGATGATCACATCCACATACCCTGAACTGTGATGCAGAAACACACTGGGAGGATCCATCTGTCTCTGACCACAACTACACTTCAAAATCACATCTCAATCTGAAGCCTCCTACATTTATCTATATCAGCACTGGAGTAAACAGTGATGTCATCATCCAAATAAGTTCAGTTCGCATACAATGTTGTCAATGCAGACAGATCAAAACACTGTTGAATATCAAAGGAAGGTGAAACTTGTCATTCCAGCATTCACCAAGAGATGCACGCAACTCTCTGAAGACACCACCAACACCAGGTGCATCGCTAATGTACATGGGTCATATGACTGAAAATCTTCAAAATCCTTTCTTACAACAGTTCAAATTAACCTCACCCCTAAAATTGATCATTTAGAGAATTTGCCCATTTTACCCTTCTGAGCAACATAATTTCTGATGTAGAGGATGAATAAATGTTGATTTTAGGTATGTTTGTCTGTGCTGTGGTTTTGCTTTAACTAATCAGTGTAAATAGTGTATGTAGATATTTTTATGAAGCTTTACAATATGACCAAATGTTGTCTATCTTAAAATTATTTCTATAAACCTTTACAATATGATCATATGTGATGTTTTTTTTTTTATCTTTACAATGTGGCCAGATGTTAGCTGTCAGTATCTTTTTAATAAAACCATATAATGTGAGCTCTTACAATTTAAAGGGATGAAGTATTCTGATTTAAATAGAATAAGTCATGTCAAGTTTGCAAATTAATTCTATCTTGGTTTATTGCATATGAAAATTAAATGGTGAAACATTATCTCTACATGAAGGTCAGTAAAAGGTGTCTAGCTTCCTGATAACAACAAACACTCTTACGACTGATTTTATCACAACTTATTAAATTACACATTTTCTAAAATACAAATCACAAAGTTATCTTTAACAAAACTGATTTAAAATAATTCCAGTCGTCTTCACCTACACCCTCAACATGCTGCTCCATCAACTCCTGACAGTCCCATGGTTTACTCTGGCCACTTCTTCATATCGTCTACCAGTTACGGCCGTTAACAGTGATCGTCGTATAAAGTTTTCTCCGTGCTCCCAATTTGAAACATTTACTGCATTAACGTTATTTGTCATTTCTCTAAATTATAGCTCGCTATAAATCTTTTAATTACTGATCTAGCTACCGGATGTGCCGAGTCAGTTTAGCGGAAGTCGGATGACAAAATGCGGAAGAGCGGAGAATTAAAAATGGGCGTGGCGGAATAAGGTGAATTGGAACACGAGTGTTTACCACTGGCATTCGCTGTGTCGTGTCAGTGGATTCATTATGTCGGACTCACTGCAGGTAACTCATAATCTGCAGTTGTTACTCCTGTCTCCGGACAAAAACATTGCATGCTGCGCCTGTGGAGTGTGGAAAGTTACTGGAGCGTGCAGCCGCGCACGTCTCTCACAAGGAACGTCACGGCAGTGATTGACAAGCCAGAGGGCCAATCGTTTACGCGATGATCGCGTAAACGATTGGCTGATGTTTTTAAGGCCCTACCTCGTGCACAGATGATGTATATTAATATTTCAAGTAATATTGCAAAAATGTATAAAACAAAACATCCTCTTTAGCACCTTTAAGGCGACCGTTATTTTAGAACGTTTGCCTTTAATGTTTCCATAGCGACGCGTCATGCGTGTCACAAGAGCTGAACGCAGCCACAATAACACTGCATGACAGATGGATCGCTATTATTTAGTTTTTCCTTTTTTATTTAAAATATTCGCAAAATTGCTTACTATGTCATCAACTATATGATATTCCGATTTTCAAATATGTGTAAGTGAGTGTGTTTTGTTGTTTTAAAACCTTTATAAATGGTCTTTTTCTTGATCTATAATGTGAGATGGGCGCCGCCATCTTAGTTTGCGCTGCAGTTCACAGAGTCCTGTCAGTCGGATTTACAGCAGGTGAATTCATCAGTTTCTCCCGAAATATATGCAAGTAAGTGGCTGGTGAACTGGAAGAATAATAGAGTAAACTTTATAGTTACTTAGGCCCATTATGTGTGTCTGATATGAATATATTATATTTGAATTCACTGTTATTGCTGCTTCCGCTGATGTCTGACATCAGTGTGTATTTTATAAACTCTAAATGTATTGTTTTAATGGTGCTTATGCGTATTTAAATGTCTAAAACCTTAAAAGAAACATTATGTGGCTGAAAACACTGCATAGCTGTGATATATGACAAGAGCTGCGCGCGTCCGTCTCTCAGCCAGAGCGCGAAAGCACAGTTTGAATCTGGCAGTTATGTGACGTCGCTGAACGTTCGAAATCCCATATGTGGTACAGTACGCCCAGGGGCACTGAAATAAAAATCCCATATGTGGGACCGTACCGCTCAAAGGGTTAACATTATTTCTTAATAGGCAGCATATGAAATCTAACGTTATCAATCCAAAACTTGAGGTGATAAAAAAAAATAAAACATTACACTATCTGCCTCAGGAGAGAACCGGCGAGGCGGCGTCCCGCCCTCCTCTGACTCTGATTGGCCGTGTTTCACGGCCCGTGAACCTGAAACAAACCAATCAAACCATGATGGCAGCGAGTATTACCCAATCAGGGGCAGAATCAGGACGTGTCTTCACCATAGACTGTAAAAAAATTCTCATAATTATGAGAAACTAAGTCATTATTACGAGAAAGTTTCTCATTATTATGAGATACTAAGTCATTATTACGAGAAAATAAGTCATAATTACGAGAAATTTTCTCATTATTCTGACATACTAAGTCATTATTATGAGAAACTTTCTCAATATAATGAGATACTAAGTCATAATTATGAGAAACTTTCTCATTATTATTACTTACAGAATTATATTTTTTTACTCAACTGTGGTGAAAAATGGGCTTCCATAATAAATAGCAACGAATAACACATGAGAAGAGTTTGCACCAACATAAATGCGACTGCTACTCTGAACGCTTCCATGATCACATGTAAACTTAGGTCGCACTTTTGACGTAGGTGCGAGCTCTGGCGCATACTGTGACGTTGGCTGCCTAAACACCCGTTTGTCTCAGTTTACATACAAACGTGCAAATGAAGATTTTCAAAATCTCCACTCTGGCCTGAGTTTTTAGAAAGACTCGTTTTCAGAGGCGAATTCTCCGTTTGCGTGTAAACGAAGGGCGCAAACGAAGGGAAATGTTTTTTCAAAATAACCATGTAACGTACGTGTAAATGGGGCCTGAGACTCATTGAAAATCTTGTGAGACAATTTTGGTTTAAAAAAGTATCTTAATGTGAAGAAGCAAATCACTCATTAATAACATGTTAAACTTGTGTGTGTTGAGTGACTTGCCACTTAGAGTAAGATAACTAACGTGTCAAGCTGATTTTTCTGCTTTAAGTTTTTCTATTTATTTTTCCAAGTTTTTGGCACGCTTACCACGCACCAAAAACTAGGAAAAGAGCTCTCTATCGCAGCAGAGCTCCGTACTAGTTGTCATGTTGTGGTGGGCTAACCTTACGAAGACAGTGCAGGAGGAGGAAAAGGCCGTCCTCCTCATCCGTGTGCGTGCGGAATGTGGATTTCTGCGAAGGATTCACACGGTCTCTGCATCTCCTGCTTGTGTGCTAAACACGCTCAGGCAGCGCTGTCCAACCCCGAGGGCTGTCCTCATTTCGTGATGTTCTCGGTTAAAACCCCGGAAGCAAAGGCTTCGCATTGCAGTAGCTGGGAAGTCGGACCCATGGCTCTCTGCTCAACCCAGAGAGGAACTGATGGATTGTCCACTGGCTTCCAGCTCCTGTGGTGAGATGATGGAGAAGGTGTCACCCGTCCTTCCCTCGCTGTTTGAAGATCCGTTAGCGGGAGAGGAAAATGACGATGATGAAGTATTTTCGACCATCCTCGAGGAAGAGGATGATGAAGATGTTATTCTTCCCCTGATGCAGTCGCGTCCGCCGAATGCACAGGATGAGAGCTCACCCTCCCCTGTGCAGATGGATACAAGATCTACTGGAGATCTGTCGCAGGGCCGCGGATAGACTGTCGATCGACTGGCCATCCCAACCAGACCTGTATGATGGAAAGAGACTTCCGTCACGTCTCCCTCCAGCGAGGCAGTTTTTTTAGTATAAACCTTATTTTTAGTATAAGCCTTTTTCCCACGAGTACCTGATAAGGGCTTCTCGAGACTAGATGTTCAGGGAATGGAGGATTTGGGGATGGCGGATCCTCCCCCTGTAGAATCATCTGTGGTGAATCATTTGGATCCGAGTCACAGGGCAGCGCTCTCTTCAGCCGGGGCCTCGCTGCCAGGGAAAACAGAGCACTTCGCCGCCTCTGTTTTTCAAAAGTTTTATAAATCTTCTGCACTGGCCGTCCATGCTTTGAACTGGACTCCGGTTCTCCCAACCCATTTCTCTGGGAGGAGATATGCGTCATTGCAGATTTAAACCTGCGCACGTCCGGCGGAGCAGTTCAAAGTTGCGGTCGGAGTATTTTCTTAGCAGTTGTGGGAGAGAGATCGCTATGGCTGGGTGGAAAAAGTGGAGTTTTCGGATGCCCCTATCGATCCAAAGGCCATGTTCGGTGCAACGGTAACAGCAATGCGTCAGCAATGTGACCTGCGGAAAAAAGAGGGAGAAGCATTCGAGGTCTGTCTCCCCAGAAAGCCGGCAGCTCGCCCTTATCACCCGAGCCATCCGAATTTCAGGCCTTCAGGTAGAGGATGTAATTCTGAATATCAACCTTCCCGTCCTGCTCCACCACAACAGCCAGGATGCGCGGGTCAAAGCCGGTTTTGTGAAACCAAAACAGTCGTTCGCAGCTGCAGCAGTGAAACACCGGTCGGCCACCCCTCAGGGGAACAAAAACAGGCGGTCGACCTGAGACATCAGTTTGGCAACAAGAAGGGTTGGAGACAGCACTCAGGGCTTCTCTGACCCATCCCTTTAAGACGATTCCTTTCTCTCTCCCGTGGGGAAATGGAGAAGGAATTTAAATGTGCAATGTGTTTGTATGGACAGTTCAAAGACCAGTGTTCACGGGAAAATGGTCCATGTTCCTGGTGTCTCTGGAGTCTCGAGAAGCTCTCCATGCAGGCTGGCAGTTGTGCGTAAAGATGCATTTCAGCCACCCCTAACCAAACCTCACAAAGAGAAACATTTACAGTGGGTTTAGAAATACATGAAGACTCATTTTTTAAATAGTTTTATTCACTGACTAATGCTGTACTACAATGGATGGTCTAAATGGATGGATTTCTGGATGGTTGGTGAATGTCCACCACGTTCCAACAAGACTGCGACGTCAGCAAGGAGCTGGTGGGTGATGATTTGGGCTGGATTATTGGGAAGTGAGATGGAAGGTCCCTTTAGGGTCTCTGAGGGTATTAAAAGGACTTTTGCATGATATGTAGAGTTCATAACTGGCCATTTTCAGCTATAGTATAAAAAGGAGGATAGTGCCTTCTGAAATACAATGCACTATGCACTATACCATGCTGCAAAAAACAAACAAACAAACAAACAAACAAACAAACAAACAAAAAACAAAAAAACCACCACACTAATAAAACTGTTTGAAAATGTATTTCTACACCCACTGTTAATGTTTCTCTTAGTGAGGTTTGGTTAGTGGTGGCTAAAATGCATCTTTACGCACAACTGCCAGCCTACATGGAGAGCTTATTGAGACTCCAGAGACACCAGCAGCTTCAAGTTCTGCTGTGCTCTAAATCACTCACAAATCTTATGATAATTTAATAATCTCCATTTAGTTTTCACAATATTAGTTGTTTTCATGCCTTTTGCACAACATTGCAACATTTCATGCTTTTCATCTTCAGAAAGATCTTTCTTCCTCCTCATATTGCATGAGAACTGTGACTTGCTTAATAATGTGGAACAACCTCTAAGTAGGGTTTCCATAGACCTGGCAAATTATTTTGCCTGAGATTGATACCAGTTATCTAAAAAGACATGGATAAATAAACAAACAAACATTTTCTTAGAAAAACTAAAATCTGAATGTTTATTGTACTGAAATCTTACTGATATGTCACTTGCATAATAATTTGGAACGCAGTGTAATATGTCATTATGGATTTGACATCTACACGAGGCCGTGGATTTCAATTTCCAACTATCTACAACTGTGATTCCACTGTACCAGATGAACTGCTGCACCCAGATCCTTGTTGTTCATGGCACAGGAATGTGTCAGGTTAAGCTTGAGGTCTAGGATTCAGAGGTGGAACACTGAGAACATGTGGCCAGGCGCTGCTATTTCGTAACACACAGTGACAAACAGTAACACACATGTTAAAGACCAGACAAAGACAATAGAACCCATTATAATCAGTGATAGTGATGCTACACTGGACACAACACAACAAAAAGTCACTTCTGTTATGAAGGACAAATGGACTTGCAATGGTCTGTCATGTAAACAGCTGTTGTGGCATGACTCAATAATGGTCACATTCAGTTTAAACACAGTGTAACAGCGGTCAGTAGTTCAGATTCTGGTGTGCTGATATTTGTGTGCAGCCCAACTTACCCATCCTTCAAACATTCTCTGACGTTACACTCACTGCATGTGCAACTGTCAAAACCCATTAATGACATATTACTTAACAATTAGTTAATAGTCTTGAGCCTCAACAAGTAAAGTCATAACATAATGATACATTTTCAAATCATTAGTTAATGATTAATTAAAGCAGACAACTTTTAACTTACACTTTTAGTTAATAAAATATGCTATTAAGGAATTAATGCATTGACACATTTAATTAATAACAATTCATATATTACTTAATATATTAATCATATAGAAACTTTATTATTTGCTGATGCAGTAATCATTAATTAATGGTTTATTTCTTCATGAGTCATATAATTTAACACATGATTATCTGTGTATTTGTTAAGCATGAATTAATGCATATTAGTGCACCAGTATTGTAAAGTGTTACCAAATAAAAAATATCACAAAAGAATAAAACAATCACAAAAAATATAAATATAACTGGAGCGTTATTTCCCTCTTTCACCACTAGAGTGTGCCACAGTATCACTAGTGAGCAAGTATCACTCGCTGCTCAGGCGGAGAACTGGTGCATTTGCAGTTCATCCCTGGGTTTAACCACGATAGACAGAGGATACAGACTTCAATTTGCTGTAAAACCTCCTGTGTTCAATGGAGTGCTAATTTCAGTGGCCCAAGGGGAAGCAGCTCAGATTTTAGAGGAAGAAATATCCTCTTTAACAAGAAAAGGAGTGATAAGAGTGATTCTAACTGAGGAAAGCCAGATGGGCTTCTACTCCCGTTATTTTGTGATTCCCAAACGATGGGGAGGTCTCCGTCCCATTTTAGATTTACGGGTCCTCAACAAACACCTCAGAAAATACAAATTCAAAATGGTTTCGCTCAGAACTTTGTGTCAAAGTATTCATCAAGGGGATTGGTTCACCTCAGTGGACCTCCAGGATGCATATTTTCACATAGATATTTTTCCTGCTCACAGGAAATATTTGAGGTTCGCTTATCAGCTCTGACGTCGTTAAGGAACGGAGGAGTCAGAGTTTCATCATATCTGGATGATCTGCTCATCTGCGCGCCGTCCCCGCGGCAGGCGGAGAGCGATACATACACACTAGTGACGCATCTGGAGAGATTAGGTCTCAAGATAAACGAGACGAAGAGTTGTCTAAATCCTTCACAGGAAATAGTCTACTTGGGTCTCAGGTTGAATTCAGTGATGTTTCGCGCGTCCCTATCAGAGGAACGCATCAAGACATTTCTCAGCTGCCTCTCCCTCTTTCAACGAGGGACTTTAGTCGCTTTCGGAATGTGTCTTCGACTGCTGGGTCTGATGGCCTCAACAGTGTCAGTACAGAGCAGAACAGTGAGGGGAGTTTGGTCTCCTGCACTGAGAGAGAAGCACATCAATTTTCTAGAACTACTGACAGTGTTACCAGGCCGCTGTAGATCTCTTCGCATTGCGCAAAGACACGCAATGTCCCCTGTTGACACAGTTGGGTGTGGATGCTCTAGCCCACGAGTGGCCAGACGTGTTTAGTTTACGCGTTCCCTCCGTTGAGCCTGATCAAGCCGACACTACGGAGGGTTCGGGAACGCAAACATGTAATGATTCTGATTGAGCCATACTGGCCGGGGAGACTTTGGGTTGCCGAGATTGTGCTACTGCTCTACGACCAGCCATGGCCATTACCAGCGCGCAGGGATCTCCGCTCACAAGCACAGGGGGAAATATTTCACCCCTCCCCTCAGAAACTAACTCTCTGGGCCTGGCCCGTGAGAGGCTAAACCTGAATGCAGCTGGGTTACCTCCGAAAGTGACTGAGACAATTCAAAACGCGAGGGCTGCCTCAACGCGTTCTTTATATAATGTTAAATGGAGGGTGTTTGAGGGTTGGTGCGCATATAGGAACATCATTACTTTCTTGTGTTCAGTTTCGGATGTGCTGGTTTTTTTACAGGACCTTCTAGATAAGGGCAGAGACTTTTCTACGGTTAAGCTTTATCTGTCTGCTATCTCGGCATGTCATATTGGCCAGCACCCTCTCGTCTGTCGATTTATGAGAGGGGCACTTCGGTTACACCCAGTATCGAAGCTGCTGGTCCCGTCCTGGGATTTGTCCGTGGTTCTGAACGTGCTCTCAAAAGACACTTTCGAGCCCGTTGATAAAATTGCCTTGAAGCTACTCGCTTTAAAGATGGCTCTGTTACTTGCTCTCACTACAGAAAAAAGGTGAGTGAACATGTTATGTTACAATAATGTGAATTTAAAGCCCCCAATAGGACAACGAGCACACTCTAGAGGCATGGCTACTTCCTGGGCCCTGTTTAGAGTAATCTCTATTCAAGAAATTTGCGTGGCACCCAGCTGGTCATCTCCGCACACTTTTGCTCGTTTTTATAGACTGGACGTGACAGAACCCTCTCTGACCCACTCAGTCCTGGGAGTGAGTAGTCCGGTTGTTTAATGCAGTTTTATTAAAGGGCGAATTTCTCATATTATTCTGTTTTCACCTCCGTCGGGAGCTTTGATTCGGCAATACTGGAGTTGTCTATATCCCATAGTGAGATACTGAATGATTGTTAGAAAGACAATGTTAGGTTACTGATGTAACCCCAGTTCTCTGATAACATGAAGTGAGGTGAATTTGGGAGCATGAGTTCTGAAATGTTTTCAACAGATGATCTCATTCTCTCACTGGTAAATTATTAATATATTTTGATTTCATAGACAATGTAAGAAACATTACAGGGTCGAAAAGGCCAACATTATGGACAATGCAAAAACATAAAAGACAATACAGGTTCAAACCCACAATCTTTGTGTTAATGATCTAGAGCTCGACCCACAGTGTCACAGCACCAACATCTACACTAGCAGTCACAGAGACACACCATTCAACAAAGTGTTGTGCAGCTGCAGCAGTTTACATGAACATTTAAAATGATCTACAGTAGATGATAGTGTTGGATAAACTGGTATTGTTTCTGATCAGTAGGTGGTGCTGTCACCAAACCTGGCATCTGCTCACATAAATGGACAGACAAATCTATATTCAATAAGAATTCAAAGAAAATCTTTGTTTTGAGGATTGGTGGAAAAGAGGTGTTTGTTGCACATGATGGATAAGAATGGATGTTTTTGGAGTTATTGTGATTTATTTACCAAATTCAATTATAACTTTGAGAAAAAAGATGATATGAAAGTTATTAGTGTTCCTTTACCAATGATTGGTATGTTAAAAGTTTTTTTTTTTTTTTTTAAGCATATTTTTATATCTTAATTTAGGCAAAATAACTGATATTGGTAAGGAGTGAACACAAATAAGATTATAAGAAATTGTGCAGGAAAGCTATCCTGGTCGTATAAGAAGAGATTATATTTTTCAACATCTCAGTAGGAAATCGGTAATTCAGAAGCGGTACAACTTCTTCCTTCCTTCCTCCCAACCCCTCCTACCTAAATGTAAAGAAGTGCATTTTAAAATGATGTATGATGTTTATCCAGCTAAGGAATTTCTAAGATTGAGATTTAATGTGGATTTAAACACTTGCCAAATGTGTAATAATGACCTTGAAACTCTTAATCATTCATTTTTAAAATGTAATTTGGTAAATACATTTTGTATCACTTTCACTTTTTCACTTTATTATGATGAAAATAATTTAATATAATAAAATGTGCTGTTTTTATTTTATTTTATGAACAGTTACTTGATTATAAAACACTGACTCAGTTCAGTGGAGCTTTTATGCTGCAGTCGACCGCTTCTGCTCTTTTCGTTGTATGAGAGGAAACTCAGCACTGTAGTATGATTGTTTTAACCATGTAACAAACACATTTGAGTGTGTTGAAAATGTTATAATGTTACTCTGTGTGTTCGCTCTGTGGCTGCTGTAAGAGACTTGTTGCTCACTGCAGTAATCTAGATCGATATTAAAATCTCATAAAACTGGATGACTTGTGTTGATAAATGACATGCTATTAATTTAAAAATATATTGTATGATGGAGAAGCTCTCTGATTATGTTATTGACAAAGCAGTGTTGTCTGTAAGGCATGGTAAAAACATGGTACTCGAGGTAATTCAAGAAAACAAGCGATTCAAACAATAAGACTGTGTTGAGAAATATAACAATGGTTAGTTTTTTAGATAAATGTATCCAAACAGTTGCTCATCTGTCTAATAAAACATAATATATTAAAGCATCTGGTGTTTCCATGGTTTCTACAAAAGTAAAACTGGAAATCGAGGGGAACGCGGATATGATGTCATTGACAGGTGACACAATGACACGGTCCGTGTCCTGCTTAAAACTGCTGATTTGACTGGATTTAAACATTGTTGGAAATGTTTGGGATAATGTAAGTACACCAGTCAACAAAATATATAACTTTGTTTTAGTGGTTTTAGGATATTTTAATCTAAAAATCTTACATTTTGTGCCTTTAAAAGGTTTCAAAGTTATAAACAAAAGAAAACTGGAGCCACATGTTTAGTGATTTACCCCTAAAAACCTTCTGTCAAAATCAACTACTTCTGTGGAGAAACACTTAAATCTGCTCTGAAAAGAAATCACTCATTAATAAGATGATAAATTTGTGTGTGTTTATGAAGAGATGATCAAACTCACTTGATACTGTCAGTGTAACTTCATCACTGCGGTGTGACCTGCGTGATCCTCCTCTCTCTTCTCCTTCACAGGAGTATTTACCAGCATCAAGCTTAGAAACAGACCTGAATGTGTGTTCCTGTTGTTCAGTGGAAGTAAAGTCTGAACCTCCTTCATACCAGAAGTACCTCCAGCGAGTGACTCCTTCAGCATATATGTCACATCTCAGAGTGACTTTGTCTCCAGTGAACACTGAACTCTGTGGCTCGACAGTCAGAGCTGGTTTGGGAGGATCTGTCAATATAAAGTCAGTGAAGCATGAGATGTGAAAGTTTTTCAGCAGATCTCATTCTCTCTCTGGTAAATCATTAGTGCATTTTTATTTCACAGACAATGTAATAGAGCTGCTGGAAACAAGAAACAAACAAGGTGAACATTCAGTCAGCGCAATGCAAAAAGTTAAAGGACAGCAACTGTTCAAAGGTTCAAAGATCACCCTATGTGGGGTAGTGATGTGTCGTTCTTGAACGATTCGTTCATTTTGAACGAATCTTTAATGTGACTCGGGAAGAACGAGTCGTCTCGGGGGGTGATTCGTTCAGTCACGCATGTGCAATATTCTACAGGTTCTGTACTGCTAGAAGTAGTTCACCTGATGATTCAATTGATTAGTTCATTTCATGAGTCTTTCGGGTTTTGAGTCGTTCCTTAATCACGTGACAAACCCATACACTAAGCCAATGCATTCTGAGCCGGAAAGAGAACTGATTAGTTCTTTTTATGAGTCTTTCGGGTTTTTGAGTCGTTCCTTAATCACGTGACATACCATACACTATGCTGTGTGACCCAAGCACATTATATTTATTAGTAAATAACGTTAACTCTCCAGTTTTGTTTGAGTTTGTGTTACAACTGTTAAAGCTGAAGTTATCATAACCTTGATGTTTTAAACTAACATTAATAATTCAAATTCAAAATGTTATTTGCTTTTAATTTATGTCATTATGTCCTTTTTGAGCAATCTTCTTATACATATATTAGACCAATATGTCAAGTCTGCCTAGGAAAAGCAATTATTATACCAGCAAACTCAATATTGGAGTAAAAATGAACAAACTAGGCTATAAATACTTTGTATTGTAGGCTTGGATTATTATATTATTATATAGCCTAGTGTTTATTTACAGATAGACAGTCAAAAAGATAAATTAATCAATATTTTATTTATAACAGGGCTTTATTTATAATAACACACCACAGATCCTCAAGAAACAGTAACAAAAACAGTGACAGAAATGTCAGAAATAGCGTATGGGTCTGTTACGTGATTAAGGAACGACTCAAAACCCGAATGACTCATGGAATGAACTAATCAATTCTCTTTCCGGCTCAGAATGCATTGGTTTAGCATCATGGGACTGTCTGTCACGTCATTAAGGAATGACTTAAACCTGAAGACTTGTCAGACAAGAGGTGAGGTGAGCTTAATCAGCTTGTCATAAACTGAAGACCCAGGTAATGGACTAATCATTTCTGAATCTTATAGCATTGTAGTTTTGTATTGTTTGTAGTGGGATCAACGTTTGCATAAGTAGTAGATGTGTTGGGGAAGTAACACGTAACATTTTCATTACATTTTGCTAAAATGAACGAAATGAACGAAATGACTCGAAAAAAGATTCGTTCATTTTGTTGAACGAGACGCAAAAGTCCGAGTCAGTAAAATGATCCGAACTTCCCATCACTAATGTGGGGTTCAGTCATGATCACCAGCTGGATTGCCCTTGATAGTCACCAGAGGACACTCCACACCAGACCATTGCCACTCTATCATGGACTACATTTCCCAAAACAGCCGTTACATTCAGCTGTGTCTCATTAATCTTGTTAACTCTGTGTAAATAAGCCTGGTTTTATCAGTCTCTCTCTGTGAAGTCTTGTGTGTGTCATCACTGCATTTCTGAGCGCAACATTGTTCATCTGTTTCCCTGTTTTGACCCTTTTTTCTAGTGATGGGCAGATCGAGGCTTCGTGAAACACTGAAGCAGTTGAAGCAAATGTGGCGTAGTTGAAATTAAACGTTTCGAAACAGTAATGACATAATGAAGCCTCGTTTACTGAAATCATGTGACTTTGGCAGTTTGACACACGCTCCGAATCACTGATTCGAAACAAAAGATTCATAAAGCTTCGAATCTTCATGAAGCAGTGTTTTGAAATCGCCCATCACTACCCGTTGTTCTCTAGATTTGCCCTGTTTCTCTGTCTCTTGGTCTGCTTGAGTTCCTGTCCTGATTTCTGTTTGGACTGTTTATGAACTGCAAAAACAGATGTGTCAAAAAACAACACACATGGCTGTGTTGACAGCATTTGACACATGTTGTGTAGGATTTTAACACACAATGTGTAGTTTTAAAAAACTGCCTTGGACAGATTGGGCAGGCAGTTTGTGTTTATGGAAATAAAAACAATACATATTCACAAGTTGACCAGCACACCAGATCATTATAAACACCTAAAAGAGTGAATTATAAGTGAAAGATTTAACGTGGAGCGTTTGCAAAGTTCACAGTGCCTGTGATGTTTTTTGAGGTTGATCAAGTGAAATGTTGTCTGTTCTCATCGCATTACTTTCTACAGTATGAATTTTCTTCAAGGACGTTGTTAGATTAACACTAAACTTATTTTCAAGAATTGGTTGATGTTGACAGAGATGAAGGTTTGACTGATTTCACGTCAAGCACAGGAGCCCTACCACAAATGCTGGAGAGTCCCGTCAAATCCAGGTATTTTGTTTTTGTACAGTAAATGCATTGTTAATGTGAGGATATTTTAGGTGACTTTTTTGGGCAATATAATTTGCAATCCATGTCTGTCTGTCTGTCTGTCTATCTTAGGCCTTGACTGTTGTCAGCTGGCCTTTAAATTTCTCATGATATACTAACTTGCAGCTTACTACATCATCTGTCTGTTTGATAGATATTATAAATTAATGTATTTTGTTGAGATCAATACTTTGTTCTTCAATTCTTTGTTGTTTGATTTAATCAGCAGTGGAGATGAACATCGAAGGGGACTCCCACAATGACTGAAATCTTTGAGTGCTAATGCTGCTCGGATATGCTGGGTGTGGTAGGTCTCATTGCATTTCAGTCTTTACTTATTTTCTTCTTTTACATAAAGAAATAGTTCAACCAAAAATCATTTACTCACCTTCATACTGTTCCAAACCTGTGAGTTTCTTCTGTTGAACACACGAGAAGACGTTCTTAAAAACGTTGGTAACAGGTCACTTGATGCTATCCATTGACTTCCATACATTATTTTTATATATTTTTTCCCAACTATGGAAGTCAAAGGCTACCATCAACTGTCTGGTTACCAGCATTCTTTAAAAATATCTTTTATGTTCAGCAGAAGAAAGAAACTCGCACAGGTTTGGAACATGAGGGTGAGGAACAACAACATTTTCATTTTTTGGTGTCATATCCCTTTAAGATATTTTAATAGACAATGCAAAAGTTCTGATATTGTTAGTAACACTGATATATTTTGAAAATGTTTCCTCTTTTAAACTCGATATTGAGCTTGGATAAATAACAGATGGAAAGACTGAGAAGTTGAAAGCTGAATCTACCCTGGAAAGGAGTAATTTTCTCTTTTAGAGGGGATGGAAGACCAAGCAGATGCTATGAAAGTGTGTCTTTACTTACACACACATCTCTTGTTTAATTTATTATAACAAATATTCATTAATATGACTTGACGTGAAGGAGGACAGATGCAGGTAATTGCACATGTCGATCTCTGACTAATATTAATAATAAATAATAATAACAATGGTACACAAAGTTTTAATGAAAAAAAAAAAAAACCCTCTTCACTCTTACTAATTTATTTAACCTTAAAAACACATGCATTGAGTGTAAAATGAGGAAGGTTTAGTCTTAAAAAAATAAAAAAGCTTAATGGTTGCAGCAGTTATTTGCCATCCTCTGCGGCTGGCTTGTCAGTGATATTGTGGTTATCACAACAACCCTATTTAGGCTGCTCTTAATCCTACACTTAAACATTTGTTATATCTCTAATCTGTTTCTATTCATTTTCAGATTAAAAAGTGCTACACAATGATGGTTGTTCTTGCATATCTTCTGCCACTGTTGCCTGGAAGTCGATTCAATGTTAAATCTGAAATTTCATTCCTTCAATTTAATTTTGTACCGGTAAGTTTTACATGGACCGTTATTTTTGTAATGATGTCTTGATTAAAGACCAGACCACAGCTGATCTACATTGGGAGTTTGAAGAGCACAACATGACAGTACATCATTGCGAGGATTGACAGAGTAACCATTCCTGTGGAATAACTGATATTGGTAAGGAGTGAACACAAATAAGATTATAAGGAATTGTGCAGGAAAGCTATCCTGGTCGTATAAGAAGAGATTATATTTTTCATCATCTCAGTATGAAATCGGTAATTCAGAAGTGAATTCCTTCCTCCCAACCCCTCCTACCTAAATGTAAAGAAGTGCATTTTAAAATGATGTATGATGTTTATCCAGCTAAGGAATTTCTAAGATTGAGATTTAATGTGGATTCAAACACTTGCCAAATGTGTAATAATGACCTTGAAACTCATAATCATTCATTTTTAAAATGTAATTTGGTTAATACATTTTGTATCACTTTCACTTTTTCACTTTATTATGATGAAAATAATTTAATATAATAAAATGTGCTGTTTTTTATTTTATTTTATGAACAGTTACTTGATTATAAAACACTGACTCAGTTCAGTGGAGCTTTTATGCTGCAGTCGACCGCTTCTGCTCTTTTCGTTGTATGAGAGGAAACTCAGCACTGTGTTACATGGTTAAAACAATCATACTAAACACATTTGTGTGTGTTGAAAGTGTTATAATGTTACTGTGTGTGTTCGCTCAGTGGCTGCTGTAAGAGACTTGTTGCTCACTGCAGTGATCTAGATCGACATTAAAATCTCATAACAAATGGATGACTTGTGTTGATAAATGACATGCTATTAATTTAAAAATATATTGTATGATGGAGAAGCTCTCTGATTATGTTATTGACAAAGCAGTGTTGTCTCTAAGGCATGGTAAAAACATGGTACTCGAGGTAATTCAAGAAAACAAGCGATTCAAACAATAAGACTGTGTTGAGAAATATAACAATGGTTAGTTTTTTAGATAAATGTATCCAAACAGTTGCTCATCTGTCTAATAAAACATAATATATTAATGGTTTCTACAAAAGTAAAACTGGAAATCGAGGGGAACGCGGATATGATGTCATTGACAGGCGACACAATGACACGGTCCGTGTCCTGCTTAAAACTGCTGATTTGACTGGATTTAAACATTGTTGGAAATGTTTGGGATAATGTAAGTACACAAGTCAACAAAATATATAACATTGTTTTAGTGGTTTTAGGATATTTTAATCTAAATGTCTTACTTATTGTGCCTTTAAAAGGTTTCAAAGTTATAAACAAAAGAAAACTGGAGCCACATGTTTAGTGATTTACCCCTAAAAATCTTCTGTCAAAATCAACTACTTCTGTGGAGAAACACTTAAAACTGCTCTGAAAAGAAATCACTCATTAATAACATGATAAACTTGTGTGTGTTTATGAAGAGATGATCAAACTCACTTGATACTGTCAGTGTAACTTCATCACTGCGTTGTGACCTGCGTTGTGATCCTCCTCTCTCTTCTCCTTCACAGGAGTATTTACCAGCGTCAGACTCAGAAACAGACCTGAATGTGAGTTCCTGTAGTTCAGTGGAATCCATGGATGAACCTCCTTCATACCAGATGTACCTCCAGCTAGTGACAACTTCAGCATCAATGTCACATCTCAGAGTAACTGATTCTCCAGTGAACACTGAACTCTGTGGGTCGACAGTCAGAGATGGTTTGGGAGGATCTGTCAATATAAAGTCAGTGAAGCATGAGATGTGAAAGTTTTTCAGCAGATCTCATTCTCTCTCTGGTAAATTATTAGTGCATTTTTATTTCACAGACAATGTAAAAGAGCTGCTGGAAACAAGAAACAAACAAGGTGAACATTCAGTCAGCGCAATGCAAAGAGTTAAAGGACAGCAACTGTTCAAAGGTTCAAAGATCACCCTATGTGGGGTTCAGTCATGATCACCAGCTGGATTGCCCTTGATAGCCACCAGAGGACACTCCACACCAGACCATTGCCACTCTATCATGGACTACATTTCCCAAAACAGCCGTTACATTCAGCTGTGTCTCATTAATCTTGTTAACTCTGTGTAAATAAGCCTGGTTTTCTCTCTCTGTGAAGTCTTGTGTGTGTCATCACTGCATTTCTGAGCACAACATTGTTCATCTGTTTCCCTGTTTTGACCCTTTTTTCTAGTGATGGGCAGATCGAGGCTTCGTGAAACACTGAAGCAGTTGAAGCAAATGTGGCGTAGTTGAAATTAAACGTTTCGAAACAGTGATGACATTGTAAATGCAAAGTCCTAGATTAACTTAACTTGGAACACAGTGGCAGGAAAAATGGGTTCTTTCTTACTCATCACAGTCAGTCCAAAGTCCGTGAACAAGTTCGAGTTTAATCAAAATTACAAAAATATACACAAATCTTGTTGGTTCTTCTTGTATCCTAGAATATAACACTTGTTAAACCTTTATCTTGTGTTTCCTTAAACGTTTAAACACAAGTTTTATCCATAAAAGACAGCAACGGTAAGAAAACTGTTTCTCCCTTACTTTTCTGCCTGAACCCGTTCAGTCTCGCGTAACACCAAGTGGGCGTGGCAGTTAAAGAAACAGAACATAAATTGTACATACAGAAAACATAAGAAATAATAATAATGATACAGGAAATATCAGAATTGCCTTTCAAAGAAAATCACAATTACATTTGTTATTACTTATCAACACTTTAAACAAACAAAATATACAAGTTATTGACATATCAAATTGGCTCTTACATTCCAGCCCCTAATTGTCTTTGTGTTCAACAAAACAATTACTAACCTATTTATACCAAAGAGCCAAACAAATTTCTTAAAGGTAACATATAGTATTGTCTAAACCTCAGAAAAATCTTCAACAAGATGTTGAACTGAATTTAGGCAATAAAAAATTACAGATCCTTTAGTTAGGATTATGTGAAAGGGACTAGCCTATAAGTCTGCCTCTAAAAGTAAACAAAGTTTAGTAACAGGTTGCAAAAGAGTGTTTGTGTTGGTTTTTACTTGGGCTTGTCGCACAAGACCTTTGTTGTCTGTAAATGTTTGTAGCACACGTCCCATTACCCAAGAGTTTCGCGGTGCAGAATCATCAGCAACTAATACAATGTCCCCAGGCTTGAGATTTTTCATTAGGCTTTGCCACTTTTGTCTTTCTTGTAAGTCTGGCAAGTATTCTTTGATCCAGCGCTTCCAAAATAGGTCAGCCATATACTGAACCTGGCGCCACCTACGTCTCGAATATAGGTCTTCTTTATCAAAAACCCCAGGGGACATGGACGGTTTTACTTTCAGTAGCAGCAAATGATTTGGAGTGAGGGCCTCCAAGTCGTTTGGGTCATTGGACACCTTAGTGATGGGGCGACTATTGATTATTGCCTCCACCTCACATAAGAGCGTCTGAAGACTTTCTTCATCAAGAGACTGCTGTTTTACAATGGAGTTGAGAATTTTTCGGACAGTTCGTATTTGCCGTTCCCAAACTCCTCCATGGTGGGATGCAGTTGGGGGGTTGAAAATCCACTGTACACCTTTTGCAAGCAATGTTGCTTGAATCTTGTCATTATTCAAACTTTGTATAGCCTTTTGCAACTCCCTTTCTGCCCCAATGAAATTTGTTCCATTGTCAGACCTGATTATTTGAACCTGACCCCTTCTAGAAATAAATCTCCTCAGTGCATGAATGCACGAGTCAGTATCCAAAGAGCTAGCAATCTTAATGTGAACAGCTCTTAACGTCAGGCAAGTAAAGATTACCCCATATCTTTTAATCAATGACCTTCCTCTTTTTATTTCAAATGGGCCAAAATAATCAATGCCTACATTTGTGAATGGGGGTTCATCTGGCATAAGTCTATCACAGGGAAGGTCAGCCATAAATTGTTTGCCTGTACTGCTGCGCTGATGTTTACAAACGGTGCACTGAGACAGGATTTTTCTGATGGCAGTTTGCGCTTTTGGAATCCAGTATTTTTCTTGCAACTTTGACAACATGTGATTACGGCCGCTGTGACCTACACCTACATGTATTGATCTTAAGATCAGCTGTGAAACATGGTAGTCCTTTGCTAAAATTGCAGGATGCTTGGACTCCTCAGGCATAGCTGATCTGCTTAGTCTGCCACTTACTCTTAGGATTTTGTCTTGTAAAACTGGTGACAACCTGTAGAGAGTGCTACTGCGTTTCACAGTTTTACCTTGCTGGAGGGCTTTAATTTCCTCAGGAAACATGATTGTTTGGCTGTAGCGAATGATCTCTTTCTCAGCGTTTTCAACGTCACTTATAGTCAATGTAACACCTGACAGTGAAGCTTTGAAATTTTCCATTTCCTTTTCAAATTCAGAATTTGTGGTTACATTGTGTCTTAGAGTGTGGCACAGCTCTTTCCTTCTTTCTGTCAGTGCCTTTAGAATGCTTTTAAATTTGAGGAACCATCCAATGGCTCTTCTCAAACGGTACCAATCTGAGTAGTGTGAAAAGAACTGAGATGTATGGTCATAAATATCTGCACACACTGCATTGACTGAGACTTCTTTAACTTCCAGGGCTGGGTTTCCCGATAACGTTGTCTCTTAGCGCGCTACGAAGACTCTAAAGGTAGACCTTAACTGAAGATGTACCGTTTCTAGGCGTATTCCCCGAACTATCCCTTAGGAGGTTGCTTAAGGTATATCTTCTTAAGTGCCACGTTACCAGGTGCTGTCCATGGTGGCGGTGCTGAATTGGTTGATATCGATGGCTCGAGAATCGATAATTCACTCTATACAGTCGCTGCTTCACTGCGTTATGTGAGAAATCAGTGTTCTTTATAAAAATAAGCACTTCAGAAGTAGAAATTGCATTTATCAGGACTCATGGTATGTTATAAAAGTAATCTAAATTGCAAACTAAATCTATATTGTAATTTATCTATATTCTGGGGGCGCGGAGCTCCCATCAGCGTGAGTTTAAGGCGACCTTTATTTAGAATAAAGTTTTAATTCCTTGGAGACACGTCATGCAGCTGACAGACATGTAGGTATCTCGTTTATATCGTTTTTTTTTTTTTTTTTTTTTTTAAATATTCACAAACTTGTTAACTATATCATGAATTTACGATTGTAAAATATGTGGAAGTGAATGTGTTTTGTCACGCGATGAATTTGCACGGCAGTTAGAGCTGTCGGATAGCCTATACGAAATCTTCCCCGAAATACATAAAAGTATGTGGCCGGTGAACTGGGAGAAGAATGGAGTAAACTTTATTGTTTCATAAACAATGTGTATCTGATATGAATAAAACATATCAAATATGAAAAAAGGGTTATTGTTGCAGCTTCCGTAGACATCAGTGTAATTTGAATTTAACAAACTATAAATGTCTTTTTTATGCAGTAGCCTACTTAATTCAAATGTGTATTTAAATGTCTGAAACCTAAAATAAAGCGCGATGAGGTTAAAAACACCGAATAGTTGTGATAAAGTTACATGACAAGCGCAGAGCGCGCGTCTGTCTCTGGATCAGCGCTAAAGCACATTTGAATTTAGCATTGAATTTTTTTGCATTTTATTCTTTGCCATAATCCTAATCGAACACTGGGTGTATTACAGCTTCAGAATTATATTCGTATTGACTATAAACAGTGATAAGGTATAGCTAAGAGTGGTCCAGACCAACCTTACGAAAGTATGACTTACAGAAGGTATACTTAACTAAGAACGTTTCGGGAAACACGTATTAACGTTAAGGTACAGCTTAAGGTATAATTTAAGAACGACGTAGAGTTAAGAAGGTTTCGGGAAACCCAGCCCAGATCATTGCCAGATATCTTAAGAGTGTTACTTGGCATTTTCGGCCACTCTGATTCTGGCTTTGTCAGAAAGGATGGACCTGTAAGCCATGAATTTGCTTTAAGGAAAGCATCAACATTAAGTCCTCTTGAGGCAATGTCGGCTGGGTTGGAAGAAGAACTCACATACCTCCACTGTGACACCTTAGAGAGCTCTCTGATCGCAGTTACCCTGTTGGCCACAAATGTACGGAACCGTGTGCTTTCATTGTTGAGATACTTCAGGACTGAAGTACTATCTGTCCAAAATACAGACTCCTGAAGAATCAAGTCCAATTCAGATTTCAGCATATTATCCATTCTAGCAGCCATTGTAGCTGCAGTGAGCTCAAGACGTGGCACAGTAACCGATTTTACTGGAGCAACCCTTGCTTTACCCATAACAAAGGCACAATGCTGGTTACCTTTGTGATTCTCCATGAGCAGGTATGACACAGTGCCATAACCCAGCTCACTGGCATCTGCAAAATGATGCAGCTGTGCTGAAGTGACTTCACCAAAGTTAAGTGGCTCTATGCATCTCTCAAACTGAAAGTCATTTAGGTTCTGAAGACTAGCCAACCACAGGTTCCACTGATGTCTGAGAGTTTCTGGAATACTGTCATCCCATTCATGTTTTGTTCTACAAAGCTCTTGCAGTATTTGTTTTGCAGGAAGAATAACTGGAGAAAGTATTCCAAGGGGATCATAAATGGAGCTGACCATGGACAAGATACCTCTCCTCGTAAGAGGCTTTTCCTGTAGGGTTACCTTGAACTTCAAAGTATCCGTCTCTACACACCACTGAACCCCTAGAGCTCTTTCCAATGGTAACTCGTCCTTCTCCAGATCCAAGTCCTTCACTGTCTTTGCTTTGCTCTCCTCACTTATGGATGCAAGTACAGTGCGACTGTTGGACATCCACTTGGTCAAATTAAATCCTCCTGATGCACACACCTCCCTTAATTCATGCATTAGAGCAATACCCTGCTGTTCAGTAGCTACAGACGTCAAACAGTCGTCCACATAGAAATTCCTAAGGACTGTCTAAATTACCTCTGATCTGTGGTGTGCACTGTTGTCTTTTGCACAGCTTTGCAGAGCATAGATTACACAACTTGGGGAGGATGTGGCACCAAATAAGTGAACAGTCATTCTGTATTCCTCCAATTCCTGATCAGTGTCCCCTTTAGACCACCAAAGGAATCTCAGCAGGTCTTTGTCTTTAGCAGGAACTCTGACCTGATGAAACATCCCTTCTACATCTGCTGCAAGGGCTATTGGCTTATGTCTGAATCTCATCAGCACACCAATTAGAGAATTATTCAGGTTGGGTCCTTGTAACAGTTGAGAGTTGAGCGATTTTCCTTGGTAGGTAGCTGTGCAGTCAAACACCACTCGAAGTTTGTGTTTTTGTGGGTGATACACCCCGTGGTGTGGGATGTACCAGATTCTGCCAGGGTTTCCTTCAATTTCACTTGCAGGGATTTTTTCAGCATGACCTTTGATTAACATGTCCTCCATGAAACTACAATAGTCCTTGTGGAAAGCTAGATTTCTTTTAAATTTCTTTTTCAGAAATTGAGCTCGCAGAGAAGCAACAGCATAGTTGTTGGGAAATGCTACATCCTTTTTCTTCAATGGAAGATCAATGCAGTAATGTCCATCAACAAGCTCTATGGACTGTGATACTGACTCCATAAACTGCCTATCCTCTATAGACATTTCCAATTTTTCAGCTTGCTTACACTCAGGAAAATCATAACTCATTTGCTGTTGAATTAGGCTTTCCAGGCTTACCACTGAAATCCTGTTTACCATCACCTGTAGCCATCCTGTGTTAGTTTGAATGTTCTCTCTATCCAACGGTCCATTTACAATCCAGCCCAGGATGGTCTTGACAGCATAAGGTCCATTTCCTCTGCTGTTGATCACTTTCCATGGCTCAAGAATCTTGGGTACATTTGTTCCTATTAGTAAGCCAATACCTGCATCAATCTGAGGAAGACACACCTCTTCAAGGTATTTCCATTTCTTAACATCCTTCTGTTGTGGAATGTTTTCTCTTTTAACTGGAATCTCCTTTTGTGAGAACACCTGAGGGAGGTCCACAAAATTGTTCTCATTCAGTCCGCTTATTTCCAGTTCGGTGAAAACATGTGTACTAACAGACCTTTCCTGTCCCATAGTACGCAGCAGGATGTTTGTTTTCCTACCAGTTAGCCTTAGTTCCTTCATTAACTGTTCTGTGCAAAATGTCGCAGAACTTCCCGGGTCCAAGAAGGCGTAGGTCGTAACCTCGTGATTGCCTTTTTTGGACTTAACTCTAACTGGTACAATGGCCAATGAGCACACTAAATGACCAGCCCCAGTACAGCCACAAGTTTCGCTGGTTACGGTACATGGCTCGGAAACAGTTGCAGAGCTGTTTTCAT
The DNA here is from genome assembly GCF_024489055.1 of Chanodichthys erythropterus. Taxonomy (NCBI): domain Eukaryota; kingdom Metazoa; phylum Chordata; class Actinopteri; order Cypriniformes; family Xenocyprididae; genus Chanodichthys; species Chanodichthys erythropterus. Next base: position 48,626,181 of record NC_090223.1, on the reverse strand, counting down.
CTTGAGATCCTGAAAGTGTTGGCTTCTTTTCTGGGAGATGAAGGATGGTTGGATGCTTTAGTGAGCATTTCTGACATGTAAGTCTTTGCATGCAACCTTTACTCATGTGACCTGGTAATAAGCAACCATAGCACAAGCCCTTAGATTTCATAAAGTCAAGTTTTTCTTTGTGTGGCTTATGCTTCAGAACATTGCAAACATCCAATCCATGGTCTTTATTACAACATAAGCAGAGGGTTGCATGGCTTGCTTTTGTTCCATCCTTTTCCTTTATTCTTTGTTTTTTGAGTTCCGGAACAGGTGTCACACTTGTTGCAAATGTTGCTTTCCTTTCTTTCATTTGTAAGTTACTTGATTTGTTTGTTTTGAATTTGAGATTGTCTTTTGCCATTTTGTTATCCTGAATATTACCAAACAGTGGATGGGAAACAATCTTTGCCTGTTTGTCTACAAAACTAACCAAATCAGAGAATCTTGCTCTCAAGCCAGTCCTATCTTGAAGCTCACAGGCAACTACCCTCCACTTTTCTCTTAGTTTAAAGGGAGCTTTGATACAATTGCACGCATGTTGCTTGGACTGTCCATCTCTTCAACATATTCCACACTATCAACTGTGTTGCGACAACCAGTAAGAAAGAGAGCAAATTCTGTTAATGCTTTGTTATCCTCAGGCTTTAAAGCTGGCCAGTTCAGTGCCTTTTCCGTATAGGCGGTGGCGATTGTGTACTCATTGCCAAAATGTTGGTAGAGTAGTCTTTTGGCCTCTTTGTAGCCCCTTTCAGAAGGCATGTGTTGACAACTGCGTACCAATACCTTTGGTTGCCCTGTGGTGAACTGCTCTAAGAAGTACAACCTGTCTTTGTTATTTATTGTCTTGTTCTCTACTCCATGTTCAAAGGCTCGAATGAAGAATGTGAATTCAAGCGGGTCGCCACTAAAGATTGGAATATCCATAGGCGGGAGAGTAGATAAAGACTGCTGTTTTATGAAAATCTCAGCAATATCATTTTGACGCTGCATGATGTTAAACAAACTTCCTGTATCAACATGTGCAGGAATGCTTACACCTGTATTTGGTGGCTGTGATGTAGCAAAGCCCTGTTGCGCATTACTGACTGTTGGAACTGCATCAGCGTCAGGTGCTGACTCACGAAAATATGTTTTTGGCCGTACTACTTTATCAGATGTAGCTTTATGGGTTTCTGCAGTTGTGGCAGCCTTTGCCACACTACCAGATACATCAGAAACACTACGAGCTGGTTCATACATGGACAAAACCTGAAGTTTGGCTTCAGCCGCCGCAATAGCAGTTTGGAGCTCTAAATTTTCCTTCTTTGCTTTGAGCTCAGCTTCCTCTCTCTCAAGCTGTTGTTTCTGCTTCAAAGTATTAGCTCTTGCTAACAACTCTGCCCTTTCAGCTTCAATTCTCAACCTAGAAGATGTTGTAGATGAAACACCTGAGAAGACCTGACTACCAGATTTTTTCGTACAGAGCGGTAGTTGTGAAGAAGAAATAACCATTGAGGCACTGTCAGTACATTCAACCTCTGCATCACATTGCTCTGCCTCTTTGGATTGGAGTTTTACTCTTTCAATCCAGTCTTTAACCTTGTCTACAAAGTGCTTAACTGCTTGAGACTTGGGTTCAAACCAGTGTAACTGATCTAAATATGCCTCATCATCTGACATAAGTTCTCTGGTTGCATTATTAATATCTTGGAATGCAAGAAACGACTGTGCAAACTCACCATTTATGCATTCATATACACTGTCAACATTACCAGAGTCCTCAAGCAAAGCTTCAATTTCTCTCATTTGCCTTGTTAAATGTCCCAGCTTGGCTTTTCTAGTTCCCATCAACTGGTTAAGCCGTTCCTCTTGTGCTTTCACAGTCATCTTCGGCACTCTTTTAGAGGCCGCGGTAAATTCCTCTGTTTCCATAGCATATTTTCGTGTTCATCACGAAAGCAGATGAGATCGCCCTCTTGCGATGCTGTGCGGCGGCGCAAACATGGCGGGTCCATGACGCAGCAACAATAACACGCAGTTCAGCAATATCCAAAGTCCAATAATATCCCCAAAACGTCCAAAAAGCTGTGAAAGTTCACCAAAATCCGATCAGTGAAATCCGTAGTGTGTATAATCCAAACGCCATCGGAGAATCTCAGCCGCGATAGTCCATTACAATCCAAATATCGTGTCTGATGATGCGTGAATAACTCCGTTAATCCTCTCCTTAAAACAAAAATATGGTTCGTTTCGGACGAAAAAGAGAAGTTTTCTTACTTTATGTAAATGCAAAGTCCTAGATTAACTTAACTTGGAACACAGTGGCAGGAAAAATGGGTTCTTTCTTACTCATCACAGTCAGTCCAAAGTCCGTGAACAAGTTCGAGTTTAATCAAAAGTACAAAATATACACAAATCTTGTTGGTTCTTCTTGTATCCTAGAATATAACACTTGTTAAACCTTTATCTTGTGTTTCCTTAAACGTTTAAACACAAGTTTTATCCATAAAAGACAGCAACGGTAAGAAAACTGTTTCTCCCTTACTTTTCTGCCTGAACCCGTTCAGTCTCGCGTAACACCAAGTGGGCGTGGCAGTTAAAGAAACAGAACATAAATTGTACATACAGAAAACATAAGAAATAATAATAATGATACCAGCATTCTTTAAAAATATCTTTTATGTTCAGCAGAAGAAAGAAACTCGCACAGGTTTGGAACATGAGGGTGAGTAACAACAACATTTTCATTTTTTGGTGTCATATCCCTTTAAGATATTTTAATAGACAATGCAAAAGTTCTGATATTGTTAGTAACACTGATATATTTTGAAAATGTTTCCTCTTTTAAACTCGATATTGAGCTTGGATAAATAACAGATGGAAAGACTGAGAAGTTGAAAGCTGAATCTACCCTGGAAAGGAGTAATTTTCTCTTTTAGAGGGGATGGAAGACCAAGCAGATGCTATGAAAGTGTGTCTTTACTTACACACACATCTCTTGTTTAATTTATTATAACAAATATTCATTAATATGACTTGACGTGAAGGAGGACAGATGCAGGTAATTGCACATGTCGATCTCTGACTAATAATAATAATAAATAATAATAACAATGGTACACAAAGTCTTAATGAAAAAAAAAAAACCCCTCTTCACTCTTACTAATTTATTTAACCTTAAAAACACATGCATTGAGTGTAAAATGAGGAAGGTTTAGCCTTAAAAAAATAAATAAGCTTAATGGTTGCAGCAGTTATTTGCCATCCTCTGCGGCTGGCTTGTCAGTGATATTGTGGTTATCACAACAACCCTATTTAGGCTGCTCTTAATCCTACACTTAAACATTTGTTGTATCTCTAATCTGTTTCTATTCATTTTCAGATTAAAAAGTGCTACACAATGATGGTTGTTCTTGCATATCTTCTGCCACCGTTGCCTGGAAGTCGATTCAATGTTAAATCTGAAATTTCATTCTTCAATTTAATTTTGTACCGGTAAATTTTACATGGACCGTTATTTTTGTAATGATGTCTTGATGCATTATAAACTCCTAAAATGTTTTTTTTTAACTCTAAGCTTGGAGCCAGTATTGCATCCCTCTGCAGCAGTTTTGAGACCGCATTAAAGACCAGACCACAGTCGATCTACATTGGGAGTTTGAAGAGCACAACATGACAGTACATCATTGCGAGGATTGACAGAGTAACCATTCCTGTGGAATAACTGATATTGGTAAGGAGTGAACACAAATAAGATTATAAGGAATTGTGCAGGAAAGCTATCCTGGTCGTATAAGAAGAGATTATATTTTTCAACATCTCAGTAGGAAATCGGTAATTCAGAAGCGGTACAACTTCTTCCTTCCTTCCTCCCAACCCCTCCTACCTAAATGTAAAGAAGTGCATTTTAAAATGATGTATGATGTTTATCCAGCTAAGGAATTTCTAAGATTGAGATTTAATGTGGATTCAAACACTTGCCAAATGTGTAATAATGACCTTGAAACTCTTAATCATTCATTTTTAAAATGTAATTTGGTTAATACATTTTGTATCACTTTCACTTTTTCACTTTATTATGATGAAAATAATTTAATATAATAAAATGTGCTGTTTTTATTTTATTTTATGAACAGTTACTTGATTATAAAACACTGACTCAGTTCAGTGGAGCTTTTATGCTGCAGTCGACCGCTTCTGCTCTTTTCGTTGTATGAGAGGAAACTCGGCACTGTAGTATGATTGTTTTAACCATGTAACAAACACATTTGAGTGTGTTGAAAATGTTATAATGTTACTCTGTGTGTTCGCTCTGTGGCTGCTGTAAGAGACTTGTTGCTCACTGCAGTAATCTAGATCGATATTAAAATCTCATAAAACTGGATGACTTGTGTTGATAAATGACATGCTATTAATTTAAAAATATATTGTATGATGGAGAAGCTCTCTGATTATGTTATTGACAAAGCAGTGTTGTCTGTAAGGCATGGTAAAAACATGGTACTCGAGGTAATTTAAGAAAACAAGTGATTCAAACAATAAGACTGTGTTGAGAAATATAACAATGGTTAGTTTTTTAGATAAATGTATCCAAACAGTTGCTCATCTGTCTAATAAAACATAATATATTAAAGCATCTGGTGTTTCCATGGTTTCTACAAAAGTAAAACTGGACATCGAGGGGAACGCGGATATGATGTCATTAACAGGCGACACAATGACACGGTCCGTGTCCTGCTTAAAACTGCTGATTTGACTGGATTTAAACATTGTTTGAAACGTTTGGGATAATGTAAGTACACAAGTCAACAAAATATATAACATTGTTTTAGTGGTTTTAGGATATTTTAATCTAAATGTCTTACTTATTGTGCCTTTAAAAGGTTTCAAAGTTATAAGCAAAAGAAAACTGGAGCCACATTTTAGTGATTTACCCCTAAAAATCTTCTGTCAAAATCAACCACTTCTGTGGAGAAACACTTAAAACTGCTCTGAAAACAAATCACTCATTAATAACATGATAAACTTGTGTGTGTTTATGAAGAGATGATCAAACTCACTTGATACTGTCAGTGTAACTTCATCACTGCGTTGTGATCTGCGTCGTGATCCTCCTTTCTCTTCTCCTTCACAGGAGTATTTACCAGCGTCAGACTCAGAAACAGAACTGAATGTGTGTTCCTGTAGTTCAGTGGAATCCATGAATGAAACTCCTTTATACCAGATGTACCTCCAGCTTGTGACTCCATCAATGGCACATCTCAGAGTAACTGATTCTCCAGTGAACACTGAACTCTGTGGCTCAACAGTCAGAGTTGGTTTGGGAAAATCTGTCAATATAAAGTCAGTGAAGCATGAGATATGAAAGTTTTTCAGCAGATCTCATTCTCTCTAAATTATTAGTGCATTTTTATTTCACAGACAATGTAATAGAGCTGCTGGAAACAAGAAACAAACAAGGTGAACATTCAGTCAGCGCAATGCAAAGAGTTAAAGGACAGCAACTGTTCAAAGGTTCAAAGATCACCCTATGTGGGGTTCCCATTCAGTCAGTCACGTTCGACATTACGTCGATACTGACGTAATGGGGTCTCGCCTGGGAGCCCAATCACCTCCAAGGGTACAAAACAAGCCAATGGGAATTGGCCTGTGAGATTTACATGCCGGGCCCCTCCCCCGGCATCCGGGTATAAATAGGGCCGGCATACTCACCTTCATTCATACTTTTGCTTCGGAGCCGATCAGCTGATCATCCTCTCACCTCCTCAAAGAGTGAATTTCTGAACTAAGAGAGCAAACAGCAATTTTAATTGCTAAGGACTCGGTCCTGAAAACAGCAATTTTAATTGCTTTCACTGTCTGTTCTCTGGTGGCTGCTCGTATCTCTCCAGCTGGTTGGGAAGGCACGCTCAGCGGTGGGTGTGACGGCGCGCTGCCCACAGGACGGTGCTGCACTCATCCCTGTGTGCTTCGGTTGGTGAGGTATTCTAAAAGAGCAAGCACGGGCGATCAGCGTCTTTTTCAAGATGTCTTTTCGTCCGTGTGTTTCTGGATGCGGACGTTTCCTGACTTCCTCTGACGGCCACGATCACTGTCTCACGTGTTTGGGGAAACCCCACGCTGAGGCAGCGCTCGTGGATGGTACATGCCCTCATTGCGAGAGCATGTCCATGTTGGCATTGAGATCGCGACTCTCTTTCTTTAACACAGAAATGAGAGTCCCCTCTGTTACTATCCCAGCGCCAGCGGCTGTAGCGACCGCTGGCCAGGTTAGTACTCTGGGAGATCTGAGGGTTACAATGGGAGCTACTTTGTCGGGTCCGTCCCCACAAACCTCCCACTCCCTGCAATGCCATGTGCCGTCGAGCTGCCGGCTGCTGCCGCGGGGCCCTCCTCGGGGGTGCCTCGTGTCACTTTCGGCGCTCCGGAGGAGGATCAGATGTCGATCGCTGCATCGGGGAGCGGGATCGCTGACTCGGAGGAAGACGATGACTCCGAGCTTCCGCCCTCAGGGGTGGTCGCTCAGTCAGAGGCGGACTCTGAATTGGCGGCCATGCTTGCCCGGGCCGCCGCGGGCATCGGTCTCGTGTGGAACCCTCCACCGTGTCCCGAGCGCTCGCGGTTGGATGATTGATTTCTGGGTTCGGGGCGCGGCTCCCAGCCGCGTCCCGCCCCAGTGCCTTTCTTCCCGGAAGTGCATGAGGAGCTCCAGAAGACGTGGATAGCCCCTCACACGGCCAGAAACCATTCTTCTGCCTCCTCCGCTCTCACTACCCTCGATGGTGGGGCTGCCAAGGGGTACGCGGAGGTCCCGCAGGTGGAACGTGCGATTGCGGTGCACTTGTGCCCGCAGTCCGCGGCCACCTGGTGGAACCGTCCGCGTCTCCCGTCCAAGGCGGGTAAGACCACGGCCGCTCTCGCGGCCAAGGCTTACTCAGATGCTGGACAGGCAGCCTCCGCCCTGCACGCCATGGCCATCTTGCAGGTCCATCAGGCGAAAGCTCTTAAGGAGCTGCACGAGGGTAGTGCTGATCCAGGGTTGCTGCAAGAGCTACGCACGGCGACCGACCTCGCCCTCCGGGTGACGAAGGTCACGGCGCGCGCCCTGGGTCAAACGATGTCCACCCTGGTGGTCCAGGAACAACATCTTTGGTTGGACCTGGCTGAGATGAGGGAGGTCGACAAAGCTCGCTTTCTTGACGCCCCCATCTTCCAGGCCGTGAGCTTTCGCTCCCTCTCTCTCAGCCACTCCTTCCTTCGCCACGGGCTGGGTCTTGGCGCCCCAGGGACGCGCAGCTTCCCCACGCCACCCTGCCCACTCGGAGCCATGTGAGTGGACTCCACTCACAGCCTCAACTTCGGGACGCACTGCCTCCCTGGTTGGGCCACAGTGCTCCATGCTGCCCCCCCGTGGGTACTTCTGTTGTCCGGATGGTTCCACTCGTACGGAGCTTGGGGGCGTGGCTACGCCTTCCCAACCCGTCCCGTTGGCTCATTCGGACAATCAGACTCGGCTACGCGGTTCAGTTCGCCAGGCGTCCCCCCAGGTTTAGCGGCGTTCTGTTCACCTCGGTGACAGGTCCCAACGCCTCTGTCCTGCGGGCGGAGATTGCGGTTCTTTTGGCGAAGGACGCAATAGAGCCTGTCCCTCCAGCTGAGATGAAGTCTGGGTTTTACAGCCCTTACTTCATAGTACCCAAGAAAGGCGGGGGGTTACGGCCAATCCTGGACTTGCGCGTCTTGAATCGGGCCCTTCACAGGCTCCCGTTCAAGATGCTCACGGTGAAACGCATTCTCACGTGTGTTCACACCCAGGATTGGTTTGCAGCTATCGACCTGAAGGACGCGTACTTTCATGTCTCAATCCTTCCTCGACACAGACCGTTTCTACGGTTTGCGTTCGAGGGGCGGGCATATCAGTACAGGGTCTTACCCTTCGGGCTGTCCCTGTCTCCTCGCGTCTTTACCAAAGTCGCAGAGGGGGCCCTTGCCCCGCTCAGGGAAGTGGGCGTTCGCATCCTCAACTACCTCGACGACTGGCTCATTCTGGCCCAGGGACCTGGTGCTCAGTCACCTCAGCCAGTTGGGGCTTCGGGTCAACTGGGAGAAGAGCAAGCTCTGCCCCGTGCAGAGCATCTCTTTTCTCGGTGTGGAGCTGGACTCGGTCAACATGACAGCACGTCTCACCAACGAGCGTGCACAGTCGGTGCTGAACTGCCTGAATTCGTTCTCGCGAAAAACAGCGGTCCCACTGAAACAATTTCAGAGGCTCCTGGGGCATATGGCATCCGCAGCCGCGGTCACGCCGCTCGGATTGCTTCATATGAGACCGCTTCAGCACTGGCTTCACGACCGAGTCCCGAGGTGGGCATGGCACCGTGGCTCACTCCGTGTGATCATCACACCAGAGTGTCGCCGCACATTCAGCCCGTGGTCGGACCTTGCTTTTCTACGGGCCGGGGTGCCCCTAGTACAAGTGTCCAGGCATGTTGTGCTTACAACAGATGCCTCCACCACCGGCTGGGGTGCCATATGCAGTGGTCAGTCGGCGTCGGGTTCCTGGACAGGACCCCAGCGCCACTGGCACATCAACTGCCTCGAGTTGCTAGCAGTACTCCTTGCGCTGCGCCGGTTTCGACCGTTGCTGCAGGGCAAGCATGTACTGGTCCGGACGGACAACACATCGACGGTAGCGTATATCAACCACCAAGGTGGTTTGCGCTCCCGTCGCATGTCGCAACTCGCCCGCCATCTCCTCCTGTGGAGTCAGCGCCGACTCAGGTCGCTGCGCGCCTCCTACATCCCGGGCGAGCTCAATCGTGCGGCCGACGCGCTCTCACGACAGCTCACGCTCCCGGGGGAATGGAGACTCCACCCCCAGGTGGTCCAGCTGATTTGGAGCCGGTTCAGGGAGGCACAGGTGGACCTGTTCGCCTCTCAGGAATCCGCCCATTGCCAGTCGTTTTATTCGCTGACCGAGGGGACCCTCGGCACGGATGCTCTGGCACACAGCTGGCCCCGGGGCCTACGCAAATACGCGTTTCCCCCAGTGAGCCTCCTTGCACAGACACTGTGCAAGGTCAGGGAGGACGAGGAGCAGGTCTTGCTAGTTGCGCCATACTGGCCCAACCGGACCTGGTTCCCGGAACTCATGCTCCTCGCGACAGCCCATCCCTGGCGCATCCCCCTGAGGAAGGACCTCCTCTCTCAGGGGCAGGGCACCATATGACACCCGCGGCCCGATCTCTGGAACCTCCACGTGTGGTTCCTGGACGGGACGCGGCAGACTTGAGTGGCCTACCGTCCGTGGTAGTCGACACCATCACTTCGGCTAGAGCCCCCTCTATGAGGCGCGCCTATGCCTTGAAGTGGAGTCTATTCGCTGGGTGGTGTTCCTCCCGCCGGGAGGACCCCCGGAAATGCCCGGTCGGTGTTGTGCTTTCCTTCCTTCAAGAGGGTTTGGAACGGAGGCTGTCCCCTTCCACCCTGAAGGTCTATGTGGCCGCCATCGCAGCGCATCACAATGTGCTCGATGGCAAGTCGCTAGGAAAGCACGACCTGATCATCAGGTTCCTCAGAGGCGCCAGGAGGTTAAATCCCCCTAGGCCTTGCCTCATTCCCTCCTGGGATCTCTCCGTCGCCCTCTTGGGTCTTCGGGGAGCTCCCTTCGAGCCCCTTGAGTCAGCTGAGCTGAAACATCTGTCTCTTAAGACAGTGCTCCTGACCGTGCTCGCCTCCTTCAAGAGGGTTGGGGACCTGCAAGCGTTTTCGGTCAGCGATTCGTGCCTGGAATTTGGGCCGGCCTACTCTCATGTGACCCTGAGACCCCGGCCTGGATATGTGCCTAAGGTTCCCACCACTCCCTTCCGGGACCAGGTGGTGAACCTGCAAGCACTGCCCCCGGAGGAGGCAGACCCAGCCCTCGCGTTGCTGTGTCCCGTTCGCGTTCTGCGCGTTTACGTGGACCGCACGCAGAGCTTCAGAAGCTCTGAGCAGCTCTTTGTCTGTTTTGGAGGTCAGCAGAAGGGATGTGCCATTTCCCTCGGGAGAGGGAATGCGAGCACTTTTTCCACTCCTCAGTTCAGTTCCCCGTAAGAACGGCGAACCCTGTGGAGTTCCTCCTGCATCCTGCGGCGGCCAGACGTGGCGGAGGCGTCCGGCGCTAGGTCCAGTACTCGTGTGTATGCCCAATTGGTCTGCCCTTGTACTGGGCTAGATGCCCATATGTTGTGATTCCCCGCGGGTAATCCCATATGTGTTGGTCCACGGTAAGGTTTCCCTGACGGTAAACCCGTGTCTTTCCCTGGGCGGCTTCGTTTTGCCCCGTCTCTGGTTGCTAGTCGTTCCTCCCGGAAGGTAGGACCTACACCAGAGATCTTCCATATGCGTTACTGTTCTCAGACCAGTCCATATGTGTCTCCACACGTTACCTCCCTTCGGGCAGGGTGTGGTCTCCGTAGCTTTCCCCTCCTCGGGGAACGCTTTCCTGGCGTTTTGGTCATGGCTGAAAAACGTGGGAATTGAGTTCCGAAGCACTCTTCCCCGTAGGTAAGGAACAACAGCTTCGACCTCTCCACTGTAATGCCCTGTCCTCTCCATCCCACTGGTATGGAAGACATTCCTGGGCTTACTCTGGGCGCTGGAGGGTTGCGAGTATGGGCCGCACTTGCATTGGGCACGCTAAGGCTTGCCAGCATCTGCCTCCCTAACACTCGTAACGTGGTTCAGTTGCTATGGCGCTTTCCACGGGACCCCATTACGTCAGTATCGACGTAACGTCGAACGTGACTGACTGAATGGGAACGTCTAGGTTACTAGTGTAACCCCCGTTCCCAGAAGGAGGGAACGGAGACGTTACGTTCCCCTGCCATAGCTCTGAGTCACCGCTGAGCGGCCAGATACCTATCTCGGCTCCTCAGCAAAAATATGAATGAAGGTGAGTATGCCGGCCCTATTTATACCCGGATGCCGGGGGAGGGGCCCGGCATGTAAATCTCACAGGCCAATTCCCATTGGCTTGTTTTGTACCCTTGGAGGTGATTGGGCTCCCAGGCGAGACCCCATTACGTCAGTATCGACGTAACGTCTCCGTTCCCTCCTTCTGGGAACGGGGGTTACACTAGTAACCTAGACGTTCAGTCATGATCACCAGCTGGAGTGCCCTTGATAGCCACCAGAGGACACTCCACCCCAGACCATTGCCACTCTATCATGGACTACATTTCCCAAAACAGCCGTTACATTCAGCTGTGTCTCATTAATCTTGTTAACTCTGTGTGTATAAGCCTGGTTTTCTCAGTCACTCTCTGTGAAGTTTTGTGTGTGTCATCACTGCATTTCTGAGCGCAACATTGTTCATCTGTTTCCCTGTTTTGACCCTTTTTTCTAGTGATGGGCAGATCGAGGCTTCGTGAAACACTGAAGCAGTTGAAGCAAATGTGGCGTAGTTGAAATTTCGAGCTGTTTTGAAACGTTTTGAAACAGTAATGACATAATGAAGCATCGTTTACTGAAATCACGTGACTTTGGCAGTTTGACACACGCTCCGAATCACTGATTCGGAACAAAAGATTCATAAAGCTTCGAAGCTTCATGAAGCAGTGTTTTGAAATCGCCCATCACTACCCTTTGTTCTCTGGATTTGCCCTGTTTCTCTGTCTCTTGGTCTGCCTGAGTTCCTGTCCTGATATCTGTTTGGACTGTTTATGAACTGCAAAAACAGATGTGTCAAAAAACAACTCATGGCTGTGTTGACAGCATTTGACACATGTTGTGTAGGATTTTAACACACAATGTGTAGTTTTAAAAAAACTGCCTTGGACAGATTGGGCAGGCAGTTTGTGTTTATGGAATTAAAAACAATACATATTCACAAGTTGACCAGCACACCAGATCATTATAAACACCTAAAAGAGTGAATTATAAGTGAAAGATTTAACGTGGAGCGTTTGCAAAGTTCACAGTGCCTGTGATGTTTTTTGAGGTTGATCAAGTGAAATGTTGTCTGTTCTCATCGCATTACTTTCTACGGTATGAATTTTCTTCAAGGACGTTGTTAGATTAACACTAAACTTATTTTCAAGAATTGGTTAATGTTGACAGAGATGAAGGTTTGACCGATTTCACGTCAAGCACAGGAGCCCTACCACAAATGCTGGAGAGTCCCGTCAAATCCTGGTATTTTGTTTTTGTACAGTAAATGCATTGTTAATATGAGGATATTTTAGGTGACATTTTTAGGCAATATAATTTGCAATCCATGTGCTGTCTGTCTGTCTGTCTGTCTGTCTATCTTAGGCCTTGACTGTTGTCAGCTGGCCTTTAAATTTCTCATGATATACTAACTTGCAGCTTACTACATCATCTGACTGTTTGATAGATATTAGAAATGAATGTATTTTGTTGAGATCAATACTTTGTTCTTCAATTCTTTGTTGTTTGATTTAATCAGCAGTGGAGATGAACATCGAAGGGGACTCCCACAATGACTGAAATCTTTGAGTGCTAATGCTGCTCGGATATGCTGGGTGTTGTAGGTCTCATTGCATTTCAGTCTTTACTTATTTTCTTCTTTTACATAAAGGGATAGTTCAACCAAAAATCATTTACTCGCCCTCATACTGTTCCAAACCTGTGTGAGTTTCTTCTGTTGAACACACGAGAAGACGTTCTTAAAAACGTTGGTAACAGGTCACTTGATGCTATCCATTGACTTCCATACATTATTTTTATATATTTTTTCCCAACTATGGAAGTCAAAGGCTACCATCAACTGTCTGGTTACCAGCATTCTTTAAAAATATCTTTTATGTTCAGCAGAAGAAAGAAACTCGCACAGGTTTGGAACATGAGGGTGAGGAACAACAACATTTTCATTTTTTGGTGTCATATCCCTTTAAGATATTTTAATAGACAATGCAAAAGTTCTGATATTGTTAGTAACACTGATATATTTTGAAAATGTTTCCTCTTTTAAGCTCGATATTGAGCTTGGATAAATAACAGATGGAAAGACTGAGAAGTTGAAAGCTGAAGCTACCCTGGAAAGGAGTAATTTTCTCTTTTAGAGGGGATGGAGATGCTATGTAAGTAAAGACACACTTACACACAAATCTCTATCTGCATTTAATTTATTATAACAAATATTCATTAATATGACTTGACGTGAAGGAGGACAGATGCAGGTAACTGCACATGTCGATCTCTGACTGTTTAGGTTTCTTTAGTGCAAATCTATGGAGCTGCTGTAAATAATCACAATGATACACAAAGTCTTAATGAAAAAAAAAAAAAACCCTCTTCACTCTTATTAATTTATTTAACCTTAAAAACACATGCACTGAGTGTAAAATGAGGAAGATTTAGTCTTAAAAAAATAAAAAAGCTTAATGGTTGCAGCAGTTATTTGCCATCCTCTGCGGCTGGCTTGTCAGTGATATTGTGGTTATCACAACAACCCTATTTAGGCTGCTCTTAATCCTACACTTAAACTTTTGTTATATCTCTAATCTGTTTCTATTAATTTTGAGATTAAAAAGTGCTACACAATGATGGTTGTTCTTGCATATCTTCTGCCACTGTTGCCTGGAAGTCGATGCAATGTTAAATCTGAAATTTCATTCTTCAATTTAATTTTGTACCGGTAAGTTTTACATGGACCGTTATTTTTGTAATGATGTCTTGATGCATTATAAACTCCTAAAATGTTTTTTTAACTCTAAGCTTGGAACCAATATTGCATCCCTCTGCAGCAGTTTTGATAAATGACATGCTATTAATTTAAAAATATATTGTATGATGGAGAAGCTCTCTGATTATGTTATTGACAAAGCAGTGTTGTCTGTAAGGCATGGTAAAAACATGGTACTCGAGGTAATTCAAGAAAACAAGCGATTCAAACAATAAGACTGTGTTGAGAAATATAACAATGGTTAGTTTTTTTTAGATAAATATCCAAACAGTTGCTCACCTGTCTAATAAAACATAATATATTAAAGCATCTGGTGTTTCCATGGTTTCTACAAAAGTAAAACTGGAAATCGAGGGGAACGCGGATATGATGTCATTAACAGGCGACACAATGACACGGTCCGTGTCCTGCTTAAAACTGCTGATTTGACTGGATTTAAACATTGTTGGAAATGTTTGGGATAATGTAAGAACACAAGTCAACAAAATATATAACATTGTTTTAGTGGTTTAAGGATATTTTAATCTAAACATCTTACATATTGTGCCTTTAAACGGGTTCAAAGTTATAAACAAAATAAAACTGGAGCCACATGTTTAGTGATTTACCCCTAAAAACCTTCTGTCAAAATCAACCACTTCTGTGGAGAAACACTTAAAACTGCTCTGAAAAGAAATCACTCATTAATAACATGATAAACTTGTGTGTGTTTATGAAGAGATGATCAAACTCACCTGATACTGTCAGTGTAACTTTATCACTGCGGTGTGACCTGCGTGATCCTCCTCTCTCTAATCCAAAACAGGAGTATTTACCAGCGTCAGACTCAGAAACAGACCTGAATGTGAGTTCCTGTTGTTCAGTGGAAGTAAAGTCTGAACCTCCTTTATACCAGTAGTACCACCAGCTAGTGACTCCTTCAGCATCAATGTCACATCTCAGAGTAACTTTGTCTCCAGTGAACACTGAACTCTGTGGCTCAACAGTCAGAGTTGGTTTGGGAAAATCTGTCAATATAAAGTCAGTGAAGCATGAGATGTGAAAGTTTTTCAGCAGATCTCATTCTCTCTAAATTATTAGTGCATTTTTATTTCACAGACAATGTAAAAGAGCTGCTGGAAACAAGAAACAAACAAGGTGAACATTCAGTCAGCGCAATGCAAAGAGTTAAAGGACAGCAACTGTTCAAAGGTTCAAAGATCACCCTATGTGGGGTTCAGTCATGATCACCAGCTGGAGTGCCCTTGATAGCCACCAGAGGACACTCCACACCAGACCATTGCCACTCTATCATGGACTACATTTCCCAAAACAGCCGTTACATTCAGCTGTGTCTCATTAATCTTGTTAACTCTGTGTATAAGCCTGCTTTTATCAGTCACTCTCTGTGAAGTCTTGTGTGTGTCATCACTGCATTTCTGAGCACAACATTGTTCATCTGTTTCCCTGTTTTGACCCTTTTTTCTAGTGATGGGCAGATCGAGGCTTCGTGAAACACTGAAGCAGTTGAAGCAAATGTGTCGTCGTTGAAATTAAACGTTTCGAAACAGTAATGACATAATGAAGCCTCGTTTACTGAAATCACGTGACTTTGGCAGTTTGACACACGCTCTGAATCACTGATTCGAAACAAAAGATTCATAAAGCTTCGAATCTTCATGAAGCAGTGTTTTGAAATCGCCCATCACTACCCGTTGTTCTCTGGATTTGCCCTGTTTCTCTGTCTCTTGGTCTGCTTGAGTTCCTGTCCTGATATCTGTTTGGACTGTTTATGAACTGCAAAAACAGATGTGTCAAAAAACAACACACATGGCTGTGTTGACAGCATTTGACACATGTTGTGTAGGATTTTAACACACAATGTGTAGTTTTAAAAAAACTGCCTTGGACAGATTGGGCAGGCAGTTTGTGTTTATGGAAATAAAAACAATACATATTCACAAGTTGACCAGCACACCAGATCATTATAAACACCTAAAAGAGTGAATTATAAGTGAAAGATTTAACGTGGAGCGTTTGCAAAGTTCACAGTGCCTGTGATGTTTTTTGAGGTTGATCAAGTGAAATGTTGTCTGTTCTCATCGCATTACTTTCTACGGTATGAATTTTCTTCAAGGACGTTGTTAGATTAACACTAAACTTATTTTCAAGAATTTGTTGATGTTGACAGAGATGAAGGTTTGACTGATTTCACGTCAAGCACAGGAGCCCTACCACAAATGCTGGAGAGTCCCGTCAAATCCTGGTATTTTGTTTTTGTACAGTAAATGCATTGTTAATATGAGGATATTTTAGGTGACTTTTTTAGGCAATATAATTTGCAATCCATGTCTGTCTGTGTCTGTCTATCTTAGGCCTTGACTGTTGTCAGCTGGCCTTTAAATTTCTCATGATATACTAACTTGCAGCTTACTACATCATCTGACTGTTTGATAGATATTATAAATGAATGTATTTTGTTGAGATCAATACTTTGTTCTTCAATTCTTTGTTGTTTGATTTAATCAGCAGTGGAGATGAACATCGAAGGGGACTCCCACAATGACTGAAATCTTTGAGTGCTAATGCTGCTCGGATATGCTGGGTGTTGTAGGTCTCATTGCATTTCAGTCTTTACTCATTTTCTTCTTTTACATAAAGGGATAGTTCAACCAAAAATCATTTACTCGCCCTCATACTGTTCCAAACCTGTGTGAGTTTCTTCTGTTGAACACACAAGAAGACGTTCTTAAAAACGTTGGTAACAGGTCACTTGATGCTATCCATTGACTTCCATACAGTATTTATATGTATTTTTTTTTTCACTCTTACTAACTTATTTAACCTTAAAAACACATGCACTGAGTGTAAAATGAGGAAGATTTAGCCTTAAAAAATAAATAAACTTAATGGTTGCAGCAGTTATTTGCCATCCTCTGCAGCTGGCTTGTCAGTGATATTGTGGTTATCACAACAACCCTATTTAGGCTGCTCTTAATCCTACACTTAAACTTTTGTTATATCTCTAATCTGTTTCTATTCATTTTGAGATTAAAAAGTGCTACACAATGATGGTTGTTCTTGCATATCTTCTGCCACCGTTGCCTGGAAGTCGATTCAATGTTAAATCTGAAATTTCATTCTTCAATTTAATTTTGTACCGGTAAATTTTACATGGACCGTTATTTTTGTAATGATGTCTTGATGCATTATAAACTCCTAAAATGTTTTTTTTTAACTCTAAGCTTGGAGCCAGTATTGCATCCCTCTGCAGCAGTTTTGAGACCGCATTAAAGACCAGACCACAGTCGATCTACATTGGGAGTTTGAAGAGCACAACATGACAGTACATCATTGCGAGGATTGACAGAGTAACCATTCCTGTGGATGAGGGCCTGACGTGCTGTGGACAACATACTCTAGGTGTGAAACTTGTCCTGTCCACCACAGATTAGTTTGGTCTTCTCTTTCTAAGACTGGAGCATCTAATATTGAAGCGCCACATTCTCTTCTTTTAAAACTGACATTCCTACTTCCTGTGTTGTCTCTTTTGAGGCCCAAATATATTCTTCATCAGACACAACTATAGCAGATGTAACGAAGCAGCGCCGCCGCTCCCACCACGCGCGTAGGGCACCAAGTGCTGAGGGGGCACCAAAAATAGCCTAATGAAATATTTTTTTTAAATGCCGGTATTATTTCATTAGCCTATAGAAATATTAGGCACATTTTAGCCATGTATGTAACAAAAAATGACGTGACGCCTTTTTTTTTTTTTTTTACTATCTTTCTTTAGATACTGAGCAGTAGTTTATGGTTTATTTTGACGTGACGGTGGTTAATACTGTTGGTGGTTAATACTTCTCAGTAACGTTAACAGTTAGCAGTCAGTGCAGTGCACATGGTAGGCTAACAATTTCTGTTAAATATATATATATATATATATATATATATATATATATATATATATATATATATATAAAATATAAAATGTCATTATGAATGATATAAAGCAAACATTACTGTTGATTTGTGTGCATTATTGCACCTCATTCTATTATGCTTTATATTAGATTAGATTTAGATTTACATTTATTTATTCATTTAGCAGATGCTTTTATCTAAAGCGACTTACAAATGAGAACAATAGAAGCAGTTAAACTAACAGTAGGACAACAATATGCAAGTGCTATGCCTATGACCCTTCTCAGTTTAATCTAACGCAGAATTTTTTTATTTTTTTTATTTTTAATAATAGATAAATAAGGAATAAAGGGGGAGAACTCCTTGGCTGCCATGCTTTCAGTTATAAACAAACGTTTTTTTTTTTTTTTTCTCGGGGTCGGGGTGGGGGGCATCATAAAGGAATTATGCTTAGGGCACCAAAATGGCTAGCAGCGGCACTGTAACGAAGTATTACTTCACAATTAGTACACAATTACAATTTTACAGTATTTCCGAGTGATTGTCATTGCAAACAATTTCAAAATATGTGCCTGAATGTTTGTCTGATCTAGAATGTTTCTTTAAATGCATCCAAAAGTGTCTGTCTGACTTGAGTTTGTTATGAGAAATGTCATCCACTAGTCTTGTTACTTTTAAGTGTAATTCATGTTGGCAACACTTTGAATGAATACTGTCGTTAATGGCTAGTGCATTACAAATGCATTTGTCTCATGAAGAAAACCGACATTCCATAGATTTTGAAAAATTGACTGTTATGACAGATTTAAAATTGTTTATTTGTCTGATTTGGAAAGTTTATCTTGTATCTGACATTTTATGAGTTGATCTTATGTTATGAGAAATGTTATTTGCTGGTCTTGACTGTGTATGATTGTTTCAATCAATCAAGGTGTAGTTGTTGGTAACACTTTAATGTATACTGTATTGTAGATAATAGCATGACAAAGCATTTAATCATCTAAATTAAGTTTATGAAATTGAGATTTAGAGCATTTTGTTGTGCCTCTGTGAATGCATTGTTCTCTACCCTGACAAAATTTGACTATAAATTAAATTAAAAACATTTTTACATCTTGTCTGTTTTATTTCTAGTTTGTAGAATTACAAATGGATGTTAATGCTTAATATTGTTGTATGAACATTAATTAGCAATGATAATTTTCAGTGACACATTTGTGTGTTAAGATGGACCGCACATCTACTGTGTTAAATTTGTGTAGTCCTTGAGCACACTCAAATTGTGCACAACATGTGTCATTTTTAACACGTCTCTTTTTGCAGTTTTGTGAATTACGTATGTGTTACCCTTCTAATAAATACTGCGTTTGGATCCTCAACCATTGTGTCTCAGAGCAGTACATGACAGGCTCAAACCCACATCCTTTAGGTTAGAAGTCCTGAGCTCAAAGCAGGGTTTCACACCACCTACATCTACACCAGCAGTCAAAGAGACACACGCTATCAGATAACAAAGTGTTGTAAATTGTTGTTGTAGTTTAAAGGACTTTGTTACTGCAGGTCCAGAAACTAATTTTTATTAAATCTGTTCAAAGTTTTTGTGGTGTTTGTAGAGTTACTAATTTTCAAGACAAAAGTCAAAAGATATTTTGTTTTTCTATATTCTTCATAAAATTTAGCTGTGCAATATTTCTGAGGAAATTGGCATTTTTGTGAGTGAATGTTTTTGGTGTTTTTGTCACACCTCAGTGACTGTCTGTGTGGTTTTACTAGTCAAAACACATAAATGATTTATATAACTTGTTTAAAAAGCTGTTTTTATAATCATGACACTCCTTTTCTTTTCTGGGGTCGGATTCATGAAAATATTCTTAAAGAAGTTAAGAAAGTTCTTAAGATAAATTACTAGAAATATATATATATATATATATATATATATATATATATATATATGTGTGTGTGTGTGTGTGTGTGTGTGTGTGTGTGTGTGTGTGTGTTTTCTTGAGAAAATAAGAAGAAAATAGCAGTGAAGAATAATTTTAATCTCAAGAATGTTTCATGAATCCGGCTCCTGGTTTGTAACAGAATCACCCATTTGTGATGAAATTTATGAATCAAATTCACTCACCTTCAGTGTGTCCAGAGTGGATGTTTGAAATCAGCACTGAAAACACAAAGTAAAAAACTCATGAAAGATTAAATGTCTCAAGGAAAGATCATCAAACTCATCCATTGGTTATCCTGATTCTTTATTTCTGTGGGATCTTATTTTCAAAGTTCTTCCCGTGAGGGACCGGCTGTGTTTCTCTGAGTTTCTCTGTGACGTCTTCTGTTTGTAAATTATCTTCAGGTATAAGGTCTGTCCCACAAACAGAAATGTGGGTTCAGATTCTCTGAAGATCGACAGACTAACATCATTGATGAAGATCTGTGATAAACTGCTACCTTCAGTAAATTCTTCTCCTCACAAGATCTCTGCTCAAGCTTACTTATTTTATGTATTAGAGAATTAATGAGCCTCCCAAACAACAGCTCAGCCAAATACAGGAAAATCTCACATTATATTATTACAGTGTGAACATGGAGCTGATCAACTCTGTATTATACTTTAGGCATTTTATAAATGCATGCGCTTTCTTTGCTTGTGAAACACTATAATTTCACTCTCACATTTTTTTTTAGCATCACAACACAGAAATGTTTATTTTCTACAGTGACTGGGAGGGGACATGTTCGGTTTACTTAGTTTTGTCGTAGCCACAACATGATATTAACAAGTGGGATGATAATATGTATGATAATATGTCGTGGCCACGACAAAACTACATGAATCTGACGTGTCCCCTGCCGTCACTGTACATTTCTCTTTAAATGTTTCACTGATTTGTCTGGATCAATGTTTCTGTAAAACACTTCTAGAGTCTGAAAACAGTGACAGTAATAACGATGAACTCATATTAAGATATTTTGTGCGTTAGACTGCATATATATGTCCAGATAAACACTGAGACATCTGTCTAATATTTCATAGATTTCATCATTACAGCAGAGAGAAAATGAACTTGATTAAGAAACTTGAAGCCAACGGTCTGATCTAAAGTCTGATTAAAGATAAACTCTTACTAACTAGTGAACTACTACTGAAGACTAACTAGTGAACATCTACTGAAGACTAACTAGTGAACATCTACTTAAGGCATCATGGACCGCAAACTGTACAAAACAAACCAACAGAACTGATTCAACAAACACTATTAAAAAGCACAAAACTGAGTGACTGAACGAACAGACTGACCCAAACACAACAGAGTTCATTTCTCTTTCACAAACAGCACTAACTGCACACTTAATCTCTCAAGCTCATCTTTCACTCGTATATCATCAACTAGAGCTGGATCTGAAACACTGAGAGCAACATAAAAATAAATAAATCCAAAAACACTAAATCATTCGATCCTGTTCATAATATAAGAGCAATGGACATGAAACACATGTGGAGGAAATAATACTCACAGAGCACAAGAGGAAGTTGACTGAGCTCCATACTGACTGAATAATGACAGACGGTTAAAGACAGACTGAGTTAAAGCCTCAAGACTTCCTGATACCTGCAGTCAGATCTTTAGGAACATTATGACAGATTAAAGACATACAAATGTAGCTCATGTGTTACAGAAAACCTTCTGATAATGTTGATAATCTTGTAACATGCTTTCAGAAAATGTCACACAAGTTTATACTGAAATGTTGTCAGGACTCATTCAGGATCAAACTGAACAGCATCAATTCGCCATTATGAGAATAAATAATTCTGTGTGTTTAATGGACAAAGAAAAGGAAACAATACTTTGACAGATCTTTATTGTAATGATGGTATTAGCTGTATTGATAAGTTAAGAAGCAGAAGCTGGTGAACATCTGCTGTTCCTCCACACTGTTAAAGAACAAACCAAACCTCAACTATGAGCTCAACTCTATTTCTATTATCAGGCTTCTGACAATAAGAGTGTCGAGTTTGGCACTGATATATTTGTACCTGTGAACAGTTTAATATTCATACTGTTATGATTTCCTGATTGGTCTAGAGGAACACAACAGTAGAATAGATGGTGGTGAATGAGTGTGCAGGATTTGTAAAAATAATCATGAGTGAAATCACTGGCCTTACAAAAACATGCATGTTCAAGAATTATTTCAAATTGTATTGTTATATTCTTTTACATGTAGTTATATTATTGTATATTCTCTTCATATAAATGTAATAATTACTGTAGATTAAAGTAGTTTTATGCTGCAAAGTAAACTATCGAGAGATAAAAACTTGATTCATTATAGTCAGAGGGTCACGATTCTTCTGCTTTTATGTGACACTGCAAGACAAAGCATCAACTGCAGAATATTTTAAAAAGGCTCTTTTTCTTCATTAAACAAGTAAACATAAACAGTTAAAATATAAAATATTGCAGCAATACAAGTCAGGAGACTTTTACTCTAAAATAAGGAATATGCATGTGTGGCAGGAGGGGTGATTTTCTTCTGTCATTGTTATGTGCAGGTTTAGCCTAAAGAGCTCCGGAGGTTGACGTCACGCAATCTAAACTCCTTCATTTTGGCAGGCCGTCAGGAGAGGCGCTAAAGCAGCTGTAGCATTGGTATTGATGGTCGAACAATAATTTAAAACCAGACTGTTTAGACCTTACAAACCTTACTATTTCAACAGCTGCTGTGCACCAGGATGGCGCATATTATCATAATCCTATCGATCCCGACTGAAATGGTTCACTGCAATAAAACGTGCTAACCAACACAACAAAACAGATGATTGTATTTGTATTTTTTAGTCTTTTATCTCAGTATTAAGTGTTGTATAATGCCGAGTTCAGACTGCATGATTTTCAAAGTAGTCGGGTCACTGTTCTTTTCACACTGCATGACTATCTTGGCCAGCATTCAGTCGCTGCTGTGTTCAAACTGCACGATGGATCGGCGACAGAAGGTTTCACACTGCATGACTTTACAATCGGAAGAATCGCCGACAACTCTGTCTGGCACGCAAACTACGTTTCACAACCAAACACACGCGAGACCTGACAAGGAAACAACGCGCGCAAGACCGGAGTTCTCACGTGAGACTGGCCCTGCGTCTCAATCAGCTCCCTAGGTAGTGAATCAGTACATAATGAAAGTGAATGTGGCTGATACCCTGATCAGTGCCCTGAACTAGGGAGCTGATTGAGACACACGGTGGGATTATTATTAAAAATAGTAGCCCGCATGAAGCTTGAAATACGAATTGCCTGTGCGCTAATTTGCAGCGAAAACAATACAAAGAAAAGAGGAATATGGAGGAAATGTTTGGGGAGACACGAACAAGGATTGTGTGTTCTGCAATGACAGTTGGAGCTAAATACATAACTTTTCAATGTGCTGCTGTTGCGGATGGTCAAGCAAATGTTTGTGCTTTGTTTCTGTTTGATAGAATTGTAATGTTTATGTGAATGAAGCCATGCTTGCTGATGTTGTGGTCTATAACTCCACCCCGAACTCCCCGCTGCTCTGTATCTTGCTCTCTCATTGGCTGTCAGTCATCGCCGATGTAGTTTTCAGTCAGAACACTTTTCACGCTGCAGGATTTTGAATCGCCGACAGGTCCAGATATTTAGCATGCCAAATATCTCACGGGCGTCGGCGACTCGTCGGCGATTCTCTCAGATCGCGTCTTTGCTCATTAACACTGCGTGATTGTCACTTGCGTGAACGAGCACCGATTTGCCTGTGATTTCGGGCATTTGTCGGCGATTTCTCAAAACCTGTCGCCGAGCCAAAATCGGGGCTAAAATCGTGCAGTCTGAACTCGGCTTAAGGGGTTTTGATGTTCAACAGTAACCCTAAAATGAAATGAAAGAGTTTAAAATGTGTTAAATAACTGGGCTGATAGGCTATATAAGAATTTTCAGTATAACATAACGCAGAGATGGGCACTCGAGTCGACTCGCATTTTAACAAACTTCAGACTTGACTCGGACTCAACCTGAAATGACTTCAGACTTGACTCGACACAAAATACTCACAAATATTTTAAAAACAACTCAAGTCTTTTACGCGTGTCCGTGTATTTTTTTCCAGCTATATCAGCTAGATCTACAGAATGGGGGAAAACAATTAAAGACATCGAAGACAACATAAAATTTTATGAGACATCGCATCCACAAAGGTCAGTCACATTAACTCACACAGGCAGCTATGGTACAGCTGCATGGCTCATTTGGATTGCCAGTCTGTTAAAATATGAAAAAAAAAATTCATAGCATAAGCTGATTTTTTCTTTCCTAATGTGTGTCAATAAGAGAGAGATAGAAAGATATGTTAATCCATTTATTACTTAAAGCTCATATCTTAACGTATCAGTATTATAAGTGAGGCTCCCGCACTTCCCCCCTCGCACCACCGGAGGGAGCCCTCATTGACTAATGTTCATTCGGACTTCATTTCCCAGAGACCCTCATTCCTGGGACTGATTGCACACACTTGCACCCATGACACTCACACACCTTATAAGCAGCACACACACACACACACACACACACACACACACACACAAACACAAACACAAACACACACACACACTTTGCATAGTCTTGATTTGCCCCGGTGATCATTTCTGAGCTATTCTTGTGTTTGACTGGACTGTTCTTCGTGTTTGATTCTCTGCTGCCTGCCCCGACCATTGCCTGTCCCTGGATTGTGTATGTTTGCTGCCTGCCCTGATCTCAGCCTTTCCCTGTTTATGCCTCAGCCTTATCCTTGCCCTGTTGTGTTTGCTTTTAATAAAAGCTGCAAATGGATCCTCTTTCTGTTGACCCATCATTACAATCAGCAAGTGTACAGTTTCCTATTGACTTAAAGGTTTGATATTTTCTGATAATGACTGTTGTCCAGGGCCGGAGTGGGACTCATGAAGGATGCAGATGGTATACGAAGTGTCCTTAAACAGAATTAAACAAGACGTCCTTCGTAGAACACATGGGCAGGAGAGGAAACAGGAAGTATCACGTTGCTATGCCAACACGTTCACAGCAGCGTCGTTGCGCTCTCACAACAGTTAAATGAATGAAAATTATTTATAAATTTGTAAAGTAATTTGAAAAGAAAATGTATTTACTTGTTTTATTTTGGTTAATGCTTGAGGAGCTAGCGTATGTACAACAGATATCTGTTACAGAGACAAAGGAGGAGCTAGGATATTAAGAACAAAGTTTAAAACAAAAACAAGCTTGAAACTACTTAAAAACCACATCTTCGCTGTACTGTACATCTGCTGACACCGGCATTTTTAAAATTTTCAAATAAATGACGGTTGTTAACAGCGATGCAAAGAATTGTGGGCTATCTGCAGCAGCGAAGGATACACCTCATGCTTCCTCCAAATTCCTGTGAAAGAAGGACACATTCAAAGGTCGCATTGGGAGTGTCCTACTTAAGGCTGGAATACACTACATGACTTTTAAAATCTGAACAGATTCTTAAACAACAGGCATCATACACTTGCCGACTTTGTAAAAATTTACAGAGAAAAGCTGGGCATCATAATATTGAAGCTGCGAACATCATGCAGTATCGGAAAGTTGAGACAGCATGTTTGAAAAAATTGGCGCTTCAGCTGATGCATAAAGGACAACGCATTTAATCATGTTTTATTGCTGGGGTCTCAGAGACCCTGAACAGAATATAAAGGATAAACAGCTCACCCAAAATATTTTTTTTAACTACTCACATCAGTTATGATCACATCATTGTATATTTTATATTATTGATCAATATGTGAATCCGTTGACCAGGTTACACATGACTGATTGATGGTCTCATTGTCACAAATGAATTTAGATGAGATTAGATCAGATTAGATAGAACTGATTCAAGACAAGAGTGATTCTGTATGTCACGGACTTGAAGCTTTGGTCACGTGTTTTTTCAAACCGTAGCTCTGCTCTGCAATGATTTAGATATGGTGGAGAAAACAAGTCTGACCACCAGATGTCGCTAACGCGCACTGTGTTAAAAACTTCGAGTAATGAACTGTTTTTCGGCACAATTTGATGAAAGCCTCAAATGCTTAAGAAAGCCTCGGTTTCCCATGACTACCACTTAAGGCTGGAATACATTACACGACTTTTAAAATCTGAATGGATTTTTAAACAGCAGGCATCATACTCCTGCCAACTTTGTAAAAGGCTACTGTTACGACCCATGGCTTCAAAAAGGCCGCAACAAAGGAAGGGGCACACACTGTCGTCAAATTTAACTTAAGGTTTATTAACAAAATACAACGTAAACCAAACGAGTGCAACTGTAACGTCAGTAGAATCAGTTATGTAGGCATGGACTGTAATGTAGTGTAGCTCCAGTGTAAGTCTAACAAAAGGAAAAGCTAACAAAGTCCAGCAAAAATGAGAAGCCCCGATGAATGGTCACATAAAGGGCGTTCAAATGGGGGAACCAGGTGAGCATGATAAAACCACTCATGGAATCATCCATCGTCTAGATACGGGGCGTCAGACACTGGATCGTCACACCCCTCCCCTTAAGACAGGGTTTCTGTCGAGAATCCCTGTAACAAAAAATAAATCATTAATCACCAGCAGGGGCACAGGACAAAGCATCCGCCACGACATTTTCTGCCCCTTGAATGTGTTGAATGTCAAGACTGTACAACTGCAAAAACAATGAACATCGAATAAGCCTTTGGTTGGGACACTGGAGAGAATTCAGAAATGTCAACGGATGATGATCCGTATAATTGGCCGACTTGAACTAACATAAGCGACAAAATGTATCAAAGCCCAAACAAGCGCCAAAGCCTCTTTTTCCACAACAGCGTAGTTTAGCTGGTAAGTATTACATTTCTGTGAGAAATAACTGACAGGATGAATAACACCTGCTGAATCATTCTGCTGTAGAAAAGCTCCCGCCCCGACATGACTAGCATCCACCTGCAGAGAAAACGACTTGTCAAAGCAAGGTGCCGCCAGCACAGGTGAGGAACATAACAAAGCTTTTACATTTTCAAATGCCATTTCACAGTTGGAAGACCAGTATAAACTTCACGTGACTTTTCAGAAGATCAGTAAGAGGGGCTACAACGGTAGAAAAATTACGACAGAATGAACGATAATAGTCCACTAATCCCAGGAACCTCATCAGTTCTTCTTTAGTGACAGGCACAGGAAATTTTTGAATAGCTTGGACTTTTGCATGTACAGGCAGAACCTCCCCATTTCCTACCACTTTCTCAAGGTAAGTCAATGTAAACGCACATTTTGCGAGGTTTACAGTGAGCTTAGCCTCGGACAGACGCTTCAATACAGCATAAACACGTTTAACATGAGTGTCCCAGCTATCACTAAACACAACAAGATCATCCAAAATGTATCATCCATTTTACCCGATCTTATTCAGTCGTCCCTTTTTTTCTCAATCTTTGTGACTTTGCACCTTGATTTTCGTTGTCTAGGCAGTGTATGACTGTACCATGTATTTATTAGCAACGCCTATCATACGCTGATATGTGTTCTAAAATCGGCTCAGAAATTTCAAACATGGTTTTAAATCCTCTGTGTCTGTGACCATAATATACTACGTGATTTTCCATGAAATCTGTCAGCTCAAATCTGCAGACTGGCTCTGACTTTTGGCAACTAGCGTCAGCTTGTTCAGACTGTAAATTGGGGGGGAAATCAGGGCAAAAGTCGTGTAGTGTATTCCAGCCTTTAGTATTCTTCAGTGATTTTTTTTCTCAAGAAAGAATTTCCGTATTTTTCAACCTGGGAGTGACGTGAACCCGACTGTGTGACGAAACTGCTGCAAACAAGTACTAAACAAACGCCAGATTCTGAGTTTTCTCATACATTTCATGCATGTTATGCGCGAGCTCGCGACTCCATCTAGCGGCTATTATAGAGTCTCAACTACTCAATTACTCGTCAAGCACCAAGCTTGTGATTCGTGAGCTGGATAATGGTAAGTTTTTACTTTATACCCGATCTTGTACAGTCGTCTCTATTTTTACTTGAACTTTGTGACATCTCTTCCTTGATTTTCATTGTCTGGGCAGCGTATGACTGTACTGTATTTATTAGCAACACATATCATACACTGATAGCCTATGTGTTCTAAAATCGGCTCAAAATATCAAATGTTTTAAATCCTCCGACTGGATGGAATCAAAATCTGAGGCTAAAAAACCGGAGTCTGTGACCATCATATACTAATCAATTTTCCATGAAATCTGTCGGCTAAAATCTGCAGACTGGCTCTGACTTTTGGCAACTAGCGCCAACTTGTTCAGACTGTAAATCTGGAGAAAAATCGGGGCAAAAGTCGTGGTGTTGTATTCCAGCCTTTACTTTTCTGAAATGATACAGCCTCAATCACGTATGCAACCTTCGAATGTGACCTCCGGAGGACGCAGACTTCGAAATGAGACACAGCTGACTCACTGGCGCCATATTGTGTCCACTTAGTGACTGTATTGAAAATGACTAGGCTGATTGTGTTGCCAGGACGATTGTTTTGTACATTGTAATGGATTATAAAGTAACAAGCTGGATGTTTGTACATTATCCCTTATATCATAGGACCTTAATTTCAAACAAAACAGATGATAGTATTTTGTTTGATGGTATTTTGTTTCCCTTCAGAAGGTAATCAAATCGCAAGCTTCTGAATCAAAGTTGAATCCAACTGTGAAATTAATGAATGTTTTTTTTTTTTTTTTTTTTTTTTTTTAACTTGAAGCACATTTAGTTTTTGTTGTTTTTTCCTTTCATTTTCTTGACAGAGTGCACCAGAATGCTTCATTTACATGTTAAAATCACAATTTTCTCATGGGGGAGGATGCCCCCAGACCACCCTACAACAATTTAGTTCATACACATCACCGTTTTCACCTATGTTAGGTTTGTAGGTATGGTGTTAGTGATTTGAAAATATGCGCATGCACGTTCATTGCAGAACGCGATTTATCATTCACGATCTCTCATTCTCTTTTAAATCAGTGTAAATTTGTGTAAAATTAGCTAGTGTTTAAAATGTCCTAGTATTTAATTTACCATTATTACTTTTGAACAAAACGATTACAGTAACTTCAAGTTTTAGATTGTAGGAGACATTCATGAGAGAATTTTACAATGTGGAAGGAAATATGCTTTCAAAGTTGCGAAAAAAAATTCTGGCTTCCTTCTGCAAACTGCAATGTGAGGAAGTTTTCTCCAGATGTGTGACATGTAGATAAAGCAGAGCAAAGGCTGTAGAGCAGAAGATGTCAGAACTGCCACATGACAGAATAATACCAGATCAACCCTTTACTATTTTAGACTGAATCAGACAAGGTAGAAGTAATGTTAAAAGATATGGTGTATTGTTTACCTGCCTGACAACAAGAGCTGTACATATTGAAGTTACACATACACTGGACAAAGACTCATGTTTAAATGACATCCGACGAGTTGTGTGCAGGAGAAGTCAGGTGTCAGTCATAAGAAGTGACAACAGTACTAATTTCAGTGCTGCGATTGAACTGCTCACAGCCTTCATCAGCAGAATCAATCAAATATTGAAAGCAATCTCATGCAGAAATGAAAACAGTATATATTCACCCACCTTCAGGATCTTGTTTCAGTGGAGTGTGGGAAAGACAGATAATGTCTGTCAGAAAAATCCTGAGACCTGTGCTGTGCTTGCATACATTGCTGTGTGAAGCAGTGGCGGCTCATTAGGGGAGGCAACAGAGGCA
Organism: Chanodichthys erythropterus; assembly: GCF_024489055.1. NCBI lineage: Eukaryota > Metazoa > Chordata > Actinopteri > Cypriniformes > Xenocyprididae > Chanodichthys > Chanodichthys erythropterus. The sequence continues at coordinate 48,596,788 of NC_090223.1, read as the reverse complement.
AAGCCTACCCAATATTCTGAGGTGGAAAATGGGAGAAGGACGATTTAATGTTAATGAACTTCCCATTTCATGCCTCAAGATGTGTATTTCTTAATTATACCACTGTAATACCATAAAAATGATTGAAGTCTGAACCACCACTGCTCTTCTCCGAATCTGCCATTCAGAAAACTGTGTTAAGGCGAGTCTGAAGGGATAGAGAATGAGAGGGGGAGGCAAATCCATAGCCGGAGACCTCCTTTTGGTAAAAAAAAAAAATTAGATTATCACCATTGAGTATTTCTCACCATTGAGTTTTGAGAAAAAATACATCTCAGAGGAGGCTAGCCTATTTACTGTGGAATTTACTTCTTTGGTTTATATTTGTTTACTGCACATGTTCAGTGAAATCATTTTTGTAGTGCACATGAAAAGAGCAGATATGGTTGTAACACTTTTTGCTTCAGCATCTGTAACTCACTGAAGATTTGAGCTACAGTGCTCAAACTTTCATACAAAGTACCCACATTTGTTTACTACAAAAGACACCCATTTAAAACTCTCAAGAATATGACAGTTGAGTACAATTTAACAGGGTAGGTTTTAACACATGCTGGGGTCAATTTGACCATTTTAGACCATAATTCAAATTCACTTTCTGTTTGATCAGGATGTGCATGTGAGAAAATTATTCTACTAGAGCAGCGGTTCCCAAACTTTTTTTCCTGCGCACCCCCTTCTATATCCCAACCGGGTTGGCGCACCCCCAATGCCCACTTCAAAAAAACAAAACAAAAAAAAAACGCAACAAAGCTTTGCTTTATCGCCATATAAAGACTCATGTTTAATCATGTGCAAATAACCAGAACACGCATGACAATAACAACATCAACAAAGTTTCAATATAATGCAACAAAGCTACGCACAAGCTTCCACTTTTAAGAGGACGAGTGACAGACACAGGCTCAGTAACAGAAAGCACGGTTATTTTCAGCCGCGTAAAATAAACATTGCAGCAATAGGCTAGCCTGCAGTGGATAAAAGAAGAGCAGTGCATAGAACAGTGGTTCTCAACCTTTTTCCCAGTGGGCCGCACAATGGTCCAAGTGCAAGTCTCACGGGCCGCATATAATTTACATATGACGTCCCCAGTGCAAACCAATCAGATTGAATGTTATGGTATTAGCAGATAATACTATTATACCTAGATGTTGCACACAATAAATAACAAATAAAAACTAACTTACTGACATTAGCTTTACAATAATAATCAGATAGTATTGCTCAATGAACACACAAACTGTGTATACAATCACTTTAAGTTGCTATTTAATTCTGTATGACTGTATGACTCTCTTCAACAGCATCGCAATAGCCACCAAACAATCACATAAACGCCTTAATAAGCAAATGTTACTCAGCTCTTTTTACAAACAACACTGAGCGCCTTGTAATTACAATCTCTGACGATATCAAGCATTCTGTCACGTCGCAATCCCTCGCGCAGCATCGGATCCGCGAGCGCGCGGCCGAGTTGGGCTCATTCCAGCCGTGGTGCGCTGATGCGGTTATTTTTACTGATTTAAAATACATCAAACAAACACATCGAATTCACAGTTCAGTCTTTTGAAATTGTAGGTTTTGCTTGTCAAGTAATTACTTTACTACAGAGCAAACAGGAAGGCTGCCCATCTCGCTCATTAACAACTGATTCTTCCATTATTCTTACCTTTACTGCTGATGCTGCGACTCTTCTTGTTTGCATGTGTTCCTTCTTTGTATGTTCCACATTTAGTTTTTCTCATCTAATAACAAATTTGAGCATTTTGAGGCTTAAATTTACAAAAATAATGGCAACTGTTTGAATTCTTCCATGATTTCGTCATTGCCTGATGTATGAAAATAATAAATGCTCACCAAAATGATTTTATATGACAAATAAAGCATTATAGCTCATTTATATTTATTTAATTCACTTAAATTTAAATTTAAAAACAAAAATAAATTGTAATGCTATAATTTAATTTTTTTAATTGTGGTCGGCATATCGCGGGCCGCATTTACATTCGTGATGGACCGCAGGTTGAGAACCACTGGCGTAGAAGAAGACAGCTGTCTTCTTCTACGTTTCTATCAAAAACTAATAAATTATAGTTTTTATTTAAAATAAAAGCGATTACAAAGGAAATGTTTACTGTTCATGTTTTTTATTGTATGGAAAAATCCCACTTAAAAAACAGACCGCCATTACATTTTTCCTCTCGCGCACCCCCTGGCGGCAGCTCGCGTACCCCTGGGGGTGCGCGCACCACACTTTGGGAATCCCTGTACTAGAGAAAACTTCCTTAAAGGATTAGTCCACTTTTAAATAAACTTTTCCTGATAATTTACTCACCCCCATGTCATCCAAGATGTTCATGTCCTTCTTTCTTCAGTTGAAAAGAAATTATGGTTTTTGATGAAATCATTCCAGGATTTTTCTCCTTATAGTGGACTTCAATGGAGCCCAAACGGTTGAAGGTCAAAATTACAGTTTCAGTGCAGCTTCAAAGGGCTTTAAACGATACCAGACGAGGAATAGGGGTCTTATCTAGAGAAACCATCACTCATTTTAGAAAAAAATACAACTGTATATGCTTTATAAACACAAATTATCGCCTTGAACATACTTCCGGTTTCCGTATTCTTCAAAACGCTGACGCTGTATGTCCTACACCTTCCCTATTATACTTATGGGAAAAAAAACGAAACTTGCACTGTGTTCGTTCCGTAAGTAGAATAGGGAGCACTGTAAACGATTTCTGTTGTTTTCACAGTATTATTGCTGTATTATCAGAGAAAGCTTACTGTAGAAACAGTTTACAGTAAGTTGCTGTCAATTTTATAACTTTTGCAGTATTATTGCTGTATTTCCAGCTTTGTCTTACTGTAGAAACTATTTACAGGACAGTTGCTGTCAATTTATGCTATTCTTTGAAAAAAAACAATTGAGTGGGAAAATAATTACAGTAATCCTTATATTACTGTTAAATTGATGACAGTAATAATCCAACAGACAAGGAATTTTATTTATTAATTATATATTTATTTATAAGGAATTTTATAATATATCGTTTCATAAGGTAACCCATATATTAAGGCATTTAGCATATAGTTAAAAAAAGTTTAATGTTTTATGTGGGTGTTTTTTAATTGCGTATCTTTATGGTTGCCAGATTTTGACACAAAACCAACTAATCTCATAAGTTATAGCCAACAATTTTGTGGGTGGGAGGTAGTTGTAGAGATGTAGATGTCAATAATATAGGCTAGGTAAATAGATAAAATCAATTCCCATGATATTTTTTTATTATTATTATTTTGCTTTCTATTAAACACACTAATTACATAAAGAGCGGAATCGCACGGGATATACCTGGCAACCAATCATCTAAACCGTCAGCCCGCACTCATTTTCCAGTTCATTTGCTGAGCTTTTGAGGATGAGCAAGACCAACAAGAACCAGTCAGGTGAGATATACAATTTTATTCAATATCTTAAAGATGTGTATTTCTAAAAGTTTCACCCAAATGGGAAGATATTCGTTTTAACGTTACCACTAACGTTAACGTTAAATAATCGGTGGTTTGATAGTAGTTTTGTAACACAAACATTCTAACTTTAACGTTAACTGCGGTCAAGTGGGCCGCGCGTCGAAAATACACGGTCAAGCCAGCCGCACTTTTTTTTAGGTCGCTCGTCTATTCCTGCACTTACGGTATGGGTGCTGGAAACGGTCTAAATGCATTTAAAGACGGCAGTTTCCTTTATACTCTTGCAGTTAACCGTAAAAAGGACAAGAACGTAAAGAGACATCAGATAAGTTATATATTGCTTTTTTCCCCATTTTATTATGTCTCTATATGTGCTATACATCATATGTTAATGTTAATATTAATGGTAATTATTATGAATCATTTATTAATTTGATTTTTTTAATTATTTTTTTTATTATTGATTTTAATGTTTTATAAATATTATACATTATTATACATTATGCATATTAATTAATGCTAATATGAGTTTTATACATAATTTATTAATTTTATTACATTTTTTTGTTGTAATGTTTAATATTCGTTTATTGTTCTACATTATTAATGTTAACATTAATCTTAATAGTAATGTTAATTAATATTGATCATTAATTTTACTATTAAATTAAAATTTTTGATTTTAGTGTTTTTATATATACAATAATTATTTAAACATTATTTATTAATTTTAATGTTAATTATCATACATGCTTAATGTAAATTGTTTTATTTTTATATATAAAACATATACACATCAAAAATAAAAATTGTAAAAAGTACCTTCATAGGTTAGCTCATTCTGTCAACTGATATTTATTAAGTGTTACTCTGGCTATTACTGTACTCATTTTTGCATCATTTTACTGTACAGTATGGGAGAAAATTAAAGTCAAACTCACCTATAATATCAAAGTGCATTCAAGCACTTGCACTGTAGCCCATATTCAAACCCTCATAAAAATCTTTTCTTTATAGGTTAGCTCATTCTGTCAACTGATAGTTATTCAGGGTCACACTGGCTATTACTGTACCAATTTTCATATCATTTTACTGTACAGTTTGCGAGAAAATTAAAGTCAAACTCACCCACAATATCCATTTTCAAACACTCATAAAAACTTTTTCTTTATATATTTGCTCATTCTGTCAACTGATATTTATTAAGTGTTACTCTGGCTATTACTGTACTCATTTTTGTATCATTTTACTGTACAGTTTGGGAGAAAATTAAAGTCAAACTCACCTATAATATCAAAGTGCATTCAAGCACTTGCACTGTAGCCCATATTCAAACCCTCATAAAAATCTTGTCTTTATAGGTTAGCTCATTCTGTCAACTGATATTTATTCAGGGTCACCCTGGCTATTACTGTACTTATTTTCATACCATTTTACTGTACAGTTTGGGAGAAAATTAAAGTCAATCACCTCCACTATCAAAGTGCATTTTAGCACTTGCACTGTGGCCCATTTTCAAACCCTCATAAAAATCTTTTCTTTATAGGTTAGCTCATTCTGTCAACTGATATTTATTCAGGGTCACCCTGGCTATTACTGTACTCATTTTCATACCATTTTACTGTACAGTTTAGGAGAAAATTAAAGTCAAACTCACCTATAATATCAAAGTGCATTCAAGCACTTGCACTGTAGCCCATATTCAAACCCTCATAAAAATCTTGTCTTTATAGGTTAGCTCATTCTGTCAACTGATATTTATTCAGGGTCACACTGGCTATTACTGTACTTATTTTCATACCATTTTACTGTACAGTTTGGGAGAAAATTAATGTTAAACTCACCCACAATATCAAAGTACATTAAGTTTGCACCATGGCCCATTTTCAAACACTCATAAAAATCTTTTCTTTATAGGTTAGCTCATTCTGTCAACTGATATTTATTCAGGGTCACCCTGGCTATTACTGTACTCATTTTCATACCATTTTACTGTACAGTTTGGGAGAAAATTAAAGTCAAACTCACCTATAATATCAAAGTGCATTCAAGCACTTGCACTGTAGCCCATATTCAAACCCTCATAAAAATCTTGTCTTTATAGGTTAGCTCATTCTGTCAACTGATATTTATTCAGGGTCACACTGGCTATTACTGTACTTATTTTCATACCATTTTACTGTACAGTTTGGGAGAAAATTAATGTTAAACTCACCCACAATATCAAAGTACATTAAGTTTGCACCATGGCCCATATTCAAACACTCATAAAAATCTTTTCTTTATAGGTTAGCTCATTCTGTCAACTGATATTTATTCCGGGTCACCCTGGCTATTACTGTACTAATTTTCATACCATTTTACTGTACAGTTTGGGAGAAAACTAAAGTCAAACTCACCTCCACTATCAAAGTGCATTTTAGCACTTGCACTGTGGCCCATTTTCAAACAGTCATAAAAATATTTTCTTTATAGGTAAGCTCATTCTGTCAACTGATATTTATTCAGGGACACGCTGGCTATTACTGTACTTATTTTCATACCGTTTTACTGTACAGTTTGGGAGAAAATTAAAGTCAAACTCACCCACAATATCAAAATGCATTTTAGCACTTGCACCTTGGTCCATTTTCAAACCCTCATAAAAATATTTTCTTTATAGGTTAGCTCATTCTGTCAACTGATATTTATTCAGGGTCACCCTGGCTATTACTGTACTTATTTTCATACCATTTTACTGTACAGTTTGGGAGAAAATTAAAGTCAAACTCACCTCCACTATCAAAGTGCATTTTAGCACTTGCACTGTGGCCCATTTTCAAACACTCATAAAAATCTTTTCTTTATAGGTTAGCTCATTCTGTCAACTGATATTTATTCAGGGTCACCCTGGCTATTACTGTACTCATTTTCATATCGTTTTACTGTACAGTTTGGGAGAAAATTAAAGTCAAACTCACCTATAATATCTAAGTGCATTTTAGCACTTGCACTGTAGCCCATATTCAAACACTCATGAAAAATCTTCCCTTTATAGGTTAGCTCATTCTGTCAACTGATATTTATTCAGGCTCACTCTGGCTATTACTGTACTGATTTTCATATAATTTTACTGTACAGTTTGGGAGAAAATTAAAGTCAAACTCACCTCCACTATCCACCTCCCCTTGCACCGTGGCCCATTTTCCAACACTCATGAAAATCTTTCCTTTAAAGGTTTGCTCATTCTGTCAACTGATATTTATTAAGGGTTACTCTAGCTATTACTGTACTCATATTCGTATCATTTTACTGTACAGTTTGGGAGAAAATTAAAGTCAAACTCACCTATAATATCAAAGTGCATCCAAGCACTTGCACTGTAGCCTATATTCAAACACTCATAAAAATATTTTCTTTATAGGTTAGCTAATTCCTTCAATTGATTGTTATTCAGGGTCACCCTAGATATTACTGTACTCATTGTTGTATCATTTTACTGTACAGTATGGGAGAAACTTAAAGGCAAACTCACCTCCAATATCAAAGTGCATTCTAGCACATATGGCCCAAATTCGAACACTAATAGGTTTGCTCATTCTGGCATATCATTTTACTGTAGAGTTTGGGAGAAAATTAAAGGCAAACTCACCTTCAAACATCAAAAGTCATTCTAGCACTTACATCATGTCTTATTTTCAAACACTCATAAAAATCTTTTCTTGATAGGTTTGCTCATTTTGTCAACTGATATTTATTCAGGGTCAACCTGACTATTACTGTACTTATTGTCATATATTTTTACTGTACAGTTTGGGAGAAAACTAAAGGTGAATTTACCCTAAACATCAAAGTGCCAACGTATCCCATCAGATGGTTGATGTGCCAATTCATCAAGGGAGTCGCCCATGAGCTGAAGGCTATTCTGCAGTCACACAGGGCCCCAAACCCATCTTGGAGATGTCTGTCATGACCACTTTCCTTCTGGAAACAGAGCCCAGCATTATCCTGTTCTAATAAAAATGGGATGATTTCAAGGGGACCAAGAACACAGTGGTGGCGAACTCTAAGAAGGTGCAGGCCTGTGTGCCACTCACGAGGTGGAACACGTCTTTCAACCAGTGCTGTAGTGGTTGCAAATGGCCTTGCCGCTTCTGAAATCTATTAAGGGGAAGAATAGATCCCAACTTGAAAAAGGCTGCCATGCTTCCGATTTTCTGTTCTGTTGCAAAAAAGAGAGGGCCGCATCTACACACTTCATAAAGTTATGCGGAGCTCTAGAGAGTATGAATGGAAGGAATTTAGGAATTCGTATACCACTCCCTCAAAGGCAAATCTCAAGAATGGCCTTTTGTGGGGGGCTTTCTAGATATGAAAGTCAGAGTCTTTCAGATTGACCAATATAAATTAATCTCAGGAGGATCCGGTTCAGACGTCACAGATCAAGAATGGGCCTGAGACCGCCATCATTCTTTGGAACAAGGAAGTATCAGCTGTAAAAGCCTGACTCTCTGCATTCTGAGGGAACTATCTCCACATCACCTTTTTCTAGCAGAGACTGCACTTTGGCTTGGAGGACATGAGACCTGTTGCCGGAGACTGAGGAGTAAATCATGCCCAAGAAGCGTGGTGGTCTGCGAGCGAAATGGAGCTAGTAGACTCGTTCTGTTATTTCTGATATCCAGCTCGACAGCATGGGGATGGCCTGCCATGCCCGGAGTTGAGTGGCGAATTATTAAAGTGCTACTGGCTGTGTTTCGCACTGAAGCAAGTAAGAGGCACCTGTCACAGCATTGAGAGGAGGGGAATGCTATTTTCATGAGAATGCCAAAATTTTGCTTGATGTGTTACAGGCTGCATCTCATGCTGGAGTGGGAGAGCGGCACCTGTTATAGCATTGAGAGGAGGAGGAATGTTCTTTTCAATTACATTTGTCTTTTTGATGAACACAATCAGAGTTATATTAAAGGGTTAGTTCACCCAAAAATCACATTTGTTTCATGTCAAATTATGATATTTATGCAAAATCCAAGAGGTTTTTTCATCCTCCATTGAAAGCAACAAAGTTGCAACAGTCAAGGTCCAGAGTAGTAGTAATCTATTACTATTAAGTAGTAATAGCATCAATAAAATTGTCAACATGACTACAGTGTCACATGTCTGCTGTGTTGTGTTTCTTAGTTTGAACAGTCTGTTAATTATGTAATTAGTTTCCTCCAGTGTTCATTTACTCCCTTATTAGTTCCTTTGTTTGACTTCACCACCAGTCCCACTCCAGTGCCAGAGGCCAGCCAACCACCACCAACGATGAACGATGTGACGGAGATGCTGTTTGAGCCCACCGCAGACAGTGGAGACCGGCCACCATGAGAGACAAGCCCATACCAATGATAAGGACAGAGTGTTTTGTAGCTCAGACCACCTACAGAGTCTTACCAGGTGTGCAAGCTGGCAACACCATTCATCACTGAGTTAGTGATTGTGGAGTTTGAGGGCTGGGAAAAAAACTCTGCCCACAACACCACTGCTGTGGAAATGTGTATGTAAAACAAATGGCAAATATTTTGATGAACTGAAGGATTTGTTGAAGTGATCTTGATAGACTTTTTTGGAGAGGTGATTCTACCCTGTATTTCCAATGGGGCGCTATTCTGCCTCCCACCTGCGACTCCACCCTTGGGCCTCTTCCTGTCTGGTCTCTGGTGTACCATCTGTATCTCCAGCACTTGTATCTGTAGTGTCCCTTGTATTTCCTGAATTCCCACCCAGCCTCCCTCTCACACCTCTTCATTCAGCCAGTTCCTCAGCCCCACCATCACCTTCTACATCCTCCACATGCCAGCAAGAGATGCCAAGTATCTTCAGGCCAACAGCTCCTTCTCACACAGAAGATCCCCTGTTTCCACCTCCAGCCTCTGTGCCCACTGCTCCACTTCGGCCCTTCGACACTTCAGATCCACCATCGGCCATATAGCTTATCTGGGTTCCCTCATCCCTCAGGCTCCCCCTTGGTCAAGCATTGACCTGCCTACACCTACAGCTCCATCTGGCTCTACCTTCCCCCCAGCTCTGCCTCCATCCTCAGTCCCACCGACTCAGTCTCTGTCCTCAGGATTCCCGGCTCCACCTCGGTCACCGGGACCATCGGCTGCACGTGAGCTCATCAGCTCCATCTGGGTCTCCATCTTCGGTTGCATCTCTGTTGGTTGTCCTCAGGGTGTTGTCTGCCACCAAGTCGACTGGGTGCTGCAAGAGTTAGAATGCACTTATATAGTGGAGTTTTGCCTTTAATTTGATTAAAAAATGTACAGTAAAATGACATGAAAATAATTACAGTAATAGCCATTGCCATTCTGAGCAAATACCTATTGACAGAATGAGAAAACCTCTAAAGAAAAGATTTTTATGAGTGTTTGAAATCGGAACATTATATGTGCTAGAATGAACTTTGATGTTTGGGGGTGTGTTTAACTTTAAAATTTTCCCAAACTGTACAGTAAATTGATAAAACAATGAGTACAGTAATAGTCAGGTTAACCCTTGTAGTGAACAGCACATTCTAGGGCCCAGTTTATGGCCGGGCCCCTCTCTATCTGTAACAGTGGACAAAGGTTTGCTACATTTTTATTGGATCTTGGTGGCCTAACACATACAAACTGTCCAACGCCATCAGATAAAGATGTAAGGACAACATCCAGACCTCTCTTAGAGGGCAAGAAGAAGACCTCTTGTACCAAGCCTGGGAAGGACAGGACTTCTCATTGGTCCATAGGCAGTTTCAGCCCTTCACCCATCTAGAGACTACTTCCTAAGGTTGGCCACAGACCTGCCATAAAAATTCCTCGGGACCTTAGCAGTAATGGGTGAAACAAAGAGAGATCACAAAGATCCATCCAAATCCATTCAAAACTATGTTTGAAAACCTTAGAACTGATGCAAACTACACATCCATTTCACGGAAATAAGTATTCTCAGTGACAGCTATTTGCCAAATGTATTCTGGTGGTGGTTTGGAAAGTGAGAAATGCATTGGTAAACTTTAAAGACACTGTAAAGACTTCCAACTTTGTGCTTTATGCAAATGAGTTCCACAGGAGAAAGAAGGGTGGGCCACACTCTGTGTGTCCCCTCTGATGCCAACAGCCAATCATAGCACTCGAATGAAGAAGCGCCAAAATGCAATCTCCTCCTCATCAGAAAGGGACAAAGGGTACCCTCTCAACAGACACTCCCATCGGGTGAGACACAACAGATATGCCGTTCTGAGTCTGTCCTGCACGGAGACAGACATTAACAGACACAACACCGTTCTGAGCCTCTGGTCCATCCAGAAGAGACAACAACAGATCCTGTGATCTGAGTCAACAGCTTGTGAGGCAGCAACAGAGACGACCACATTCTAAGCCTCCAGCTTGTGAGGAAAGAAACATTGACAAACACTACGTTCAGAGTTTCCGTCCATCGAGTAACGACATCTGCAACAAGGTTAAGCTCAGGAGAGCAAACCTTCACTACAAGGTATCTTCGTCTGTGTGTTCCATATTGTTAAGGACCTTCTGCACCTACACCAGGGCCTCATCTGCATGTTCCAGATTTTAGGACCCTTTGGTGCTTCAGGAGATCAGCATCCCACAGAGCTTCGTGTTCAAGACTGTTGAAACAGATTCTGGCTCCTCTCCCCACTGCATCGTCCCCCAGCACAACCAGTGGAGGACGTCAACGTCGACGGACTCAACCAAGTGGCATGTAAATATCACTTAACCAAACCTCTTTCCAGAGACCTTGGCATTGTTGTATATTATCAGTATATAATTTCCTAATTTCCATTAGATGTAATATAGCTGATGTTAGTTAATAACAAATAATCTTTCGTTTATTTGTTTGGTGCATAATAAGGTTCTCCACCTTATTATTTTCAGAAAAACACTTTATCTTTCCATAAGATAATGTAACTCTTCCATAGCCACACCCAACTTAATCACTTGTATTCTATGTATCTTATGCACTTTATTCCTTTATCATTCATAGTATTCATTTAGTTGTTGTGTTAGTTATTCTTGTTTATCTTTTTGTTAATAAAATTTATTTTATTACACTTGTGTCTTCCTTGTGCTGATAATACAGAAAAGGTTCTACAAGTTAGCAATATCACCAATCTTTCAGATAAATCAGCTGACCACTTTACATTAATTCTAAATGTATGAAAGCCCCTGCTGGGAGTGTTCTCATACTGCCAAGGTAAAACACCTTGACTGGTGCCCTGAACTAGGTAAAAAGAGGAAGTGGTCATCTGATGTACTCATAATCACCCCTTAAGTGACATGTGGTCCTAAAATCACAACGTCAGCGGTGACGTGAATACCAATCCCTACTTTACTTTGTGTCCTTTGATGGACGAAGTAAAAATCACTAAACCCTGAATAAAAATCAATTGAAGGAATGAGCTAACCTATAAATAAAATATTTTTATGAGTGTTTGAAAATGGACCACGGTGCAAGTGCTAAAATGCACTTTGATAGTGGAGGTGAGTTTAACTTTAATTTTCTCCCAACCTGTACAGTAAAATGATATGAAAATGAGTACAGTAATAGCCAGTGTAACTCTGAATAAATATCAGTTGACAGAATGAGCTAACCTATAAAGAAAAGATTTGTATTAGTGTTTGAAAATGGACCAAGGTGCAAGTGCTAAAATGCATTTTGATATTGTGGATGAGTTTGACTTTAATTTTCTCCCAAACTGTACAGTAAAATGGTATGAAAATAAGTACAGTAATAGCCAGTGTGACCCTGAATAAATATCAGTTGACAGAATGAGCTAACCTATAAAGAAAAGATTTTTATTAGTGTTTGAAAATTGACCAAGGTGCAAGTGCTAAAATGCATTTTGATATTGTGGGTGAGTTTGACTTTAATTTTCTCCCAAACTGTACAGTAAAATGGTATGAAAATAAGTACAGTAATAGCCAGGGTGTCCCTGAATAAATATCAGTTGACAGAATGAGCTAACCTATAAAGAAAAGATTTTTATGAGGGTTTGAATATGGGCCACAGTGCAAGTGCTAAAATGCACTTTGATAGTGGGGGTGAGTTTGACTTTAATTTTCTCCCAAACTGTACAGTAAAATGATATGAAAAAGAGTACAGTAATAGCCAGGGTGTCCCTGAATAAATATCAGTTGACAGAATGAGCTAACCTATAAAGAAAAGATTTTTATGAGGGTTTGAAAATGGACCAAGGTGGAAGTGATAAAATGCACTTTGATATTGTGGGTGAGTTTAACATTAATTTTCTCCCAAACTGTAAAGTAAAATGATATGAAAAAGAGTACAGTAATAGTCAGCGTGACCCTGAATAAATATCAGTTGACAGAATGAGCTAACCTATAAAGAAAAGATTTTTATGAGTGTTTGAATATGGGCTACAGTGCAATTGCTGAAATGCACTTTGATATTGTGGATGAGTTTGACTTTAATTTTCTCCCAAACTGTACAGTAAAATGGTATGAAAATGAGTACAGTAATAGCCAGGGTGACCCTGAATAAATATCTGTTGACAGAATGAGCTAACCTATAAAGAAAATATTTTTATGAGTGTTTGAAAATGGGCCATGGTGCAAACTTAATGTACTTTGATATTGTGGGTGAGTTTAACATTAATTTTCTCCCAAACTGTACAGTAAAATGGTATGAAAATAAGTACAGTAATAGCCAGTGTGACCCTGAATAAATATCAGTTGACAGAATGAGCTAACCTATAAAGACAAGATTTTTATGAGGGTTTGAATATGGGCTACAGTGCAAGTGCTTGAATGCACTTTGATATTATAGGTGAGTTTGACTTTAATTTTCTCCCAAACTGTACAGTAAAATGGTATGAAAATGAGTACAGTAATAGCCAGGGTGACCCTGAATAAATATCAGTTGACAGAATGAGCTAACCTATAAAGAAAAAATTTTTTATGAGGGTTTGAAAATGGGCCACAGTGCAAGTGCTAAAATGCATTTTGATAGTGGAGGTGATTGACTTTAATTTTCTCCCAAACTGTACAGTAAAATGGTATGAAAATAAGTACAGTAATAGCCAGGGTGACTCTGAATAAATATCAGTTGACAGAATGAGCTAACCTATAAAGACAAGATTTTTATGAGGGTTTGAATATGGGCTACAGTGCAAGTGCTTGAATGCACTTTGATATTATAGGTGAGTTTGACTTTAATTTTCTCCCAAACTGTACAGTAAAATGATACAAAAATGAGTACAGTAATAGCCAGAGTAACACTTAATAAATATCAGTTGACAGAATGAGCAAATATGTAAAGAAAAAGTTTTTATGAGTGTTTGAAAATGGATATTGTGGGTGAGTTTGACTTAAATTTTCTCGCAAACTGTACAGTAAAATTATATGAAAATTGGTACAGTAATAGCCAGTGTGACCCTGAATAACTATCAGTTGACAGAATGAGCTAACCTATAAAGAAAAGATTTTTATGAGGGTTTGAATATGGGCTACAGTGCAAGTGCTTGAATGCACTTTGATATTATAGGTGAGTTTGACTTTAATTTTCTCCCATACTGTACAGTAAAATGATACAAAAATGAGTACAGTAATAGCCAGAGTAACACTTAATAAATATCAGTTGACAGAATGAGCTAACCTATGAAGGTGTTTTTTACAATTTTTATTTTTGATGTGTATATGTTTTATATATAAAAAATAAAACAATTTACATTAAGCATGTATGATAATTAACATTAAAATTAATAAATAATGTTTAAATAATTATTGTATATATAAAAACACTAAAATCAAAAATTTTAATTTAATAGTAAAATTAATGATCAATATTAATTAACATTACTATTAAGATTAATGTTAACATTAATAATGTAGAACAATAAACGAATATTAAATATTACAACAAAAAAATGTAATAAAATTAATAAATTATGTATAAAACTCATATTAGCATTAATTAATATGCATAATGTATAATAATGTATAATATTTATAAAACATTAAAATCAATAATAAAAAAATAATTAAAAAAATCAAATTAATAAATGATTCATAATAATTACCATTAATATTAACATTAACATATGATGTATAGCACATATAGAGACATAATAAGATGGGGAAAAAAGCAATATATAACTTATCTGATGTCTCTTTACGTTCTTGTCCTTTTTACGGTTAACTGCAAGAGTATAAAGGAAACTGCCGTCTTTAAATGCATTTAGACCGTTTCCAGCACCCATACCGTAAGTGCAGGAATAGACGAGCGACCTAAAAAAAAGTGCGGCTGGCTTGACCGTGTATTTTCGACGCGCGGCCCACTTGACCGCAGTGAGAATGTGTCCTCTCCAGCTGAGGTGAAATTAGTCTGTGGAAACTAGGATTTTATTTTTTATGAATTTCTGAAAATATCAGCAAAACTGCAGAAACATGAGTTTTGGGGGGGCTCTTATTTTGGAATGGCACATCAGAATGTCCTGAAACGGTGCAGTTGACACTGTGACAAGGTGTCCTCTCCAGCTGAGGTGAAATTAGTCTGTGGAAACTAGGATTTTATTTTTTATGAATTTCTGAAAATATGAGCAAAACAGCAGAAACATGAGTTTTGATGGGCTCTTATTTTGGAATGCAACATCAGAATGTCCTGAAACGATGCAGTTGACACTGTGAGAATGTGTCCTCTCCAGCTGAGGTGAAATTAGTCTGTGGAAACTAGGATTTTATTTTTTATGAATTTCTGAAAATATGAGCAAAACAGCAGAAACGTGAGTTTTGGGGGGCTCTTATTTTGGAATGCAACATCAGAATGTCCTGAAACGGTGCAGTTGACACTGTGAGAATGTGTCCTCTCCAGCTGAGGTGAAATTAGTCTGTGGAAACTAGGATTTTATTTTTTATGAATTTCTGAAAATATCAGCAAAACTGCAGAAACATGAGTTTTGGGGGGGCTCTTATTTTGGAATGGCACATCAGAATGTCCTGAAACGGTGCAGTTGACACTGTGAGAATGTGTCCTCTCCAGCTGAGGTGAAATTAGTCTGTGGAAACTAGGATTTTATTTTTTATGAATTTCTGAAAATATGAGCAAAACAGCAGAAACGTGAGTTTTGGGGGGCTCTTATTTTGGAATGCAACATCAGAATGTCCTGAAACGGTGCAGTCGACACTGTGAGAATGTGTCCTCTCCAGCTGAGGTGAAATTAGTCTGTGGAAACTAGGATTTTATTTTTTATGAATTTCTGAAAATATGAGCAAAACAGCAGAAACATGAGTTTTGGGGGGCTCTTATTTTGGAATGCAACATCAGAATGTCTTGAAACGGTGCAGTTGACACTGTGAGAATGTGTCCTCTCCACCTGAGGTGAAATTGGTCCGTGGAAACTAGGATTTTATTTTTTATGAATTTCTGAAAATATGAGCAAAACAGCAGAAACATGAGTTTTGAGGGGCTCTTATTTTGGAATGCAACATCAGAATGTCTTGAAACGGTGCAGTTGACACTGTGACAAGGTGTCCTCTCCAGCTGAGGTGAAATTAGTCTGTGGAAACTAGGATTTTATTTTTTATGAATTTCTGAAAATATGAGCAAAACAGCAGAAACATGAGTTTTGGGGGGCTCTTATTTTGGAATGCAACATCAGAATGTCTTGAAACGGTGCAGTTGACACTGTGAGAATGTGTCCTCTTCAGCTGAGGTGAAATTGGTCTGTGGAAACTAGGATTTTATTTTTTATGAATTTCTGAAAATATGAACAAAACAGCACAAACATAAGTTTTTTTTTTGGGGGGGGGGGGGGGTGCTCTTATTTTGGAATCCAACATCAGAATATCCTGCTGAAACGGTGCCGTTAACACTGTGATAAGGTGTCCTCTCCACACGAGGTAAAATAGGTCTGTGAAATGTATTCAGTTTCACAATGTATGGACAAAACAGCGTATGAGTGTTGGAGGGCTTTAATTTTGGAATTCAGCAGC
The DNA here is from genome assembly GCF_024489055.1 of Chanodichthys erythropterus. NCBI lineage: Eukaryota > Metazoa > Chordata > Actinopteri > Cypriniformes > Xenocyprididae > Chanodichthys > Chanodichthys erythropterus. The sequence continues at coordinate 48,580,301 of NC_090223.1, read as the reverse complement.
ACACAATGTCAGGCTTTGAGGTTTACTATCATTTTCAGGTGAAATTGAGCTGTGAAATATTTATTGACTGACTGACTGACTGAATAAATGAATGAATGTGAAATCACGTTCAGATCGGTTCACAGACAGTCTTACCGTAATACCAAGTGTATGCGCGGACCGCGAAATATAGGGGCGGCTAGATTGACCGCTCATTTCTGGGTGGCGGCTGGCTTGACCGCAGTTAACGTTAGCCAAATACTAATTATCACAAGGTTTGCTGTTAATGTTAGTTAATAATTTCAATTTCAGAACAAAGTAATCGAAATGTTCTTGTTTCTGAACATTTGTGTGTAACTTACACCGTGTGTGTGTGTCCTGTCGCGATCGAGGCCTTACGCGCCTAAGCCTAAAGCTATGTTCGAAATCGACCTGTTGCACTAATGTTATGCATGACTTTCGGTTAATAAAGAGGTAAGTCATTTTCAGCTATTGAAGAACGCAGTAAAATTCATAAAATGAGAGTGGTTTTAGCTTTGTAACGGATTGAGGAGATCAGGATCATTCAGAAAGGGGATGCATTGTGAAACGAATATCTCTGTGTAGGTCTATGCGGTGTTGAATATGTTTTTCATTTCTTTCAGCGTGTATGTTGTTCGACATTGCAGCGTGCTGATGAGTTAATAAAGAGGTAAGTCATTTTCAGCTATTGAAGAACGCAGTAAAATTCATAAAATGAGAGCGGTTTTAGCTTTGTAACGGATCGAGGAGATCAGGATGTCTATGCAGTGTTGAATTTGTTTTTCATTTCTTTTAGCGTGTATGTTGTTCGACATTGCATTGTGCTGATGAGTATCACTCTTTCGGTTAATAAAGAGGTAAGTCATTTCAGCTATTGAAGAACGCTGTAAAATTCATAAAATGAGAGTGGTTTTAGCTTTGTAATGGATCGAGGAGATCAGGATCATTCAGAAAGGGGATGCATTGTGAAACGAATATCTCTGTGTAGGTCTATGCAGTGTTGAATATGTTTTTCATTTCTTTCAGCGTGTATGTTGTTCGACATTGCAGCGTGCTGATGAGTTAATAAAGAGGTAAGTCATTTTCAGCTATTGAAGAACGCAGTAAAATTCATAAAATGAGAGCGGTTTTAGCTTTGTAATGGATCGAGGAGATCAGGATCATTCAGAAAGGGGATGCATTGTGAAACGAATATCTCTGTGTAGGTCTATGCAGTGTTGAATATGTTTTTCATTTCTTTCAGCGTGTATGTTGTTCGACATTGCAGCGTGCTGATGAGTATCGCTCTTCGGTTAATAAAGAGGTAAGTCATTTTCAAGTCTGTTTATCACATTGATGTCTGTCAAGCTGTAGTGCAACTCAGTTTTTGTGTTTTGTTCTCTATAGGCAGCAAAAACCTGGGATCTGCATTGGCCCTGTCAAGTCTGGAGAGTGTTTTTACCGTTTAATGAATTAAATTGTAATAAAAGTTTTTAAATGGACTTCTGAGTGTTGTCATAATTTATGTGACATCTAATAATCAGTAATATAACTGTGAAATTTTTTTTGCATACAAGCCTTTATATTTAATTATTTTTTAAGCATGTAACAGATTGTAGTTAGTTATATGTTGTGTATATATGCGTATATGTGAATATAAAAACTACCGTAATCAATTATACTGCATAATAACTTTACTGTATTTTAAAATACAGTGCAAAAACATGAACTGTAATTAATTTTACAGTATAAATATACTGTAAGTTATTATACAGTATGTTGTGAACTACTGTAGTCAGATTTACAGTAATATTACCGTGGAATAAAATACTGAAGCTTGCTGGCTATTTGTTAAATTTTTTACAGTGAGGGCGTAGGACAAGCCCTTTGAAGCTGCAATGAAACTGTAATTTTGACCTTCTACCATCTGGAGGCCATTGAAGTCCACTATAAGGAGAATAACCCTGGACTGTTTTCATCGAAACCTTAATTTCTTTTCAACTGAAGAAAGAAAGACATGAACATCTTGGATGACATGGGGGTGAGTAAATTATCAGGAAAAGTTTATTTAAAAGTGGACTAATCCTTTAACAGTATTTATGCTGAATATACACTGAACTCTAGTGTATGTGTGTAAAGTACGTGTTGGTCTGTTAAAAAACAGTCATTGTGTGTGTGAGTTTGTGTGTCTATGTGTGAATATTTTCAATCAGAGTCACAATGGTGACAAATGTATGTTTTTAACCTGGAGTTCAGGCTTGGTGGCCCAGAAACTCTGCATGACTATGCAGTTTACTCACACTTCCTTTGGCTTTGAGTTACCAAATGGCTTCATACAAACAACACAAACAATTTCACAGTCTGAGGTCACAGAAACTTCACCACTGGTTTTCATCATTTTCTTCACAACTCATCTGACTGACCCTCTCTGAAACTTCATCAGTTCCTTTTTAAAAACACTTGCAGGCACATTAGCTCTATCTGTCTGTCCTTTTCACTGGGAAATTTGTACAATTATTAAAAAGAAACCATTAATAATAATAATACATTTTATTTTAGGCACCTTTCAAATCCCTCAAGGTCACCATATATCAAAAAGAAACAGCAAAAACAACAATATTAAAATAATAACAGTAAATAACAATTCAAATAAACCATATATAAGAAGATAGCAACAATTATAAACATGACAGTTATAAGAATAACAAAAAACAAAAGTGCTGGACTTGAGTGCACACAGTAATTATGAAGGATAAGCTGTTCTGAATAAATGAGTCTTAAGTTTAACTTTAAATTGAGATAACAAGTCTGAATCATGGATGTTGACTGGGAGAGAATTCCAAAGGTGAGGAGAAGCACGGCTAAAGGCCCTATGGCCCATGGTGGTTATAAGAGCAGAAGGTGTATGGAGGAGACCTGAAGAAGAGCGGAGAGTTCGAGAAGAAATGCAGGGCTAAAAGAGATCTGAAAGGTAAGGTGGAGAGAGGTTATGAAGAGATTTGTATGTGAGGAGAAGAATTTTAAATTCTGGAAATGTGATAAATCTGGAATTTGACATGAAGCCAATGAAGCTGTTGAAGTGATGGGGTAATATGTTGTACAGATGAAGTCCGGGTTATGATTAGAGCAGCAGAATTCTGAATCTTCTGTCTTAATAACTACAGACCAGTGGGTCTCTCACCGGTTCTCATCAAGTGTTTTGAGAGCCTTGTTATCCTGAGAACCTGTAGGGAAAACACCCTAGGAAGTAAAATTAGCTCAAATGAATAAAGGGCTGTTTAGATTACGACCGACCGATTCGTCCAGCGTTCATTTGCTCGAGTCGTAATAAGCTCTTGTAACGGATATAAATATCCAACAACCGTGAAAACACTGATTAGAGCACGGTAACTTAAAATCGACAGTTTAAGACATTAAATCATAAAGCACATAATACAAGACACTTTCTTTTTAAAATCTACAAGAGATTTTATTTATTCTAACACAAACTAATCTAACACAAACACACGCACATACACACACACACACATACATTCATACGCGTTGCAGTAAGAAGGAAATGAGAGAAAGAGTTTTGAAAGAGAGAGAGAGAGAGATCTGATTAACAGAATTCCTATCAATGCACCCGAACGAACCATGAATCATTAATTTAAATGCACCCGTTCAGTTTTCATCTGGAGGTACTTGCTTGCATTGCCTTAAAGGTGAATTTCCCTCTTGTGAAGAGAAGGGTTTCCCAAGTCGATGATTGGTCCAGGTCAGGGGTCTCATTTGTAAAGCGTGCGTACGCACAAAACGGGGCTGGAAGCGTGCATACGCCAGTTCCCGCGCAAAGGTTGTGATCTATAAAAACAAACTTGACGGGAGAATGTGCGCACCTTTAAGCAAACTTTGAGCCGTGCGTACGCACATTCTGGAGACAAAGTGATATGAATTGAGATAGTAGATGTGCTACTTTCGATCACTTTTCCAGTGACACGCTGTTTTATGACACACTGTAAAACTTTTCGCTGTAAATTTACAGTAAAATACTGGCAGCTGGGTTGCCAGCCACTTACTGTATTTTTACAGTACTACTTCTGTAAACAACATTTACAGTATAGTACTGTAATTAATAAATACAGTATCCTGCTGTAATATTATGTACTTTTACAGTATTATACTGTTTATCTACAGCTATTAACTGCATGTATACAGCTTTTCATACTGTACTTATATATGTCATTAAATCATTAAAAATATACTTTTGTTATGTTATGGCAAAGGAAATGGAAAGCAACATACTTTGAGTTTTAAAACGTTTATTTTTAAAAAGAAGAAAATTGCAACGTTGAAAGGTCAACATTTTAAATGCAATCAACAGTTATCAATGAACAATACAGCAATATTATTTACTTTTAACATTTTTCCAAATGTGGAGTAAAAACAAATAGTAGGCCTACAAGTTTTTCAGTACTGCTCCTTTTTTGCACAGTGTTGCCAGTCTTGGAAGTCACTTTCTCTTTTTCTTGGGCCGTGTTCATGGTTGATGTCAAAGTACCTATAAAAGAAGAAAAAGAGGGGAAAAAAAGGAGAGAGAGAAAACAGTAATGAATATTGTGAATATATGTACCATAGCATTTCAAATGCCTAAGCATTTGATTGCAGTAAGTTAAAATATCCAATTAGCACTTCAGAAAAAATGCTAATAATTGTATTCAATTAAATCGTTCATTCATTGAATGGACTATATGCACAACAGCTTCCGCATTGTATGTCGTACTACATCTCGGGAGTTTCTGGTAAAAGCATTCAGCTCACCAATTTACACCACTAACCTGCTGCAGTCCAGTGCTCGTCTTCTCATTAACTGTTTTTCTCTTACTGTTTTTCTTATATTTTATACCTGTTGAATTTACATTTTAATTAATTTAATAAAGTAACGATAAGTACAAGCTTGTGTGTGTTAGTGCTCTTATCCCAGTCTTTTAAAATAGTTAAATAAATGGTGCCTGCCTCAAGACATTTAGCAATGTTAAATATTTAATCTTTAAGGGTTAGTTTACCCAAAATTTTAAATTTCGGTTTGTTGTTAATTACTTGCCCTTGTGTCGTTCCACGCCCGTAAGACCTTTGTTCATCTTTGGAACACACATGGAGATATTTTTTTATGAAATCTGAGAGCTTTCTGTTCCTTCATAGGCAGCAGCACAACTTACACATTCAAGGTCAAGAATGGTAGTAAACCCAATTGTTAAAGTAATCCATATGTCTCTGTGATATGTGACAGAAAGCTCTCGCATCACAAATATCTTAATTTGTGTTCTGAAGATGAGCAAAGGTCTTATGGGTGTGGAACGACATGAGGGTGAGTAAATGACAGAAATTTTATTTTTGGGTGAACTAATCCTTTAAATAGTAACGCACTGGCAGCGGACTGACAAATATACTTTAAATATTAAGAATTGGAATACTAAGAATTGAGTGAATTACATACAGTGAAATGATTGTCAATGAAAAATAGGGATTAACATATTTAATAAAAATAAATGAAGGTTTGTTTTGATCTTATTCATCAGGTCTCACACACACTGCAGCATCGATCACTAAGCAGAAATAGGCAAGTTGTATTATTTCAAAATGTAAGTGTGTTACAAGCCTCAGTGCAAGTAGTCCATTCTTTGCCATAAACCTGATTACATCACATGTGAAATTAGGTGCAATACTTACATTAACAAAACCATATTTCACAGAAGGCAATTTTCCCCCCTTTCTGGTTCTTGGGCCATGTTTAGGGTGTATGTCAAAGCCTAAAAGCAGAAAAGCAAAGAGAGAGAGAAGTGAATATTGTGCATTCATTCACCATAGCATTCTTGTGAACGCAAGAACTCACAGCTAAGCATGATCTCAGTAATGTGTCCTGTTACACTTCAGAAAAGAAGCATCTTAAAATAATGCTTAAAATAATTGACAAAATAAAATTGTTTATTCACTGAATTCTTTATCATAAACCTGATATACGTGAAAATAAGCACAACACTTACGTAAACAATGGAGCTGCATCAGATGATTCAGACTGAAACGAGAGAAAAATAAATCAGGTTGTAAGAATAACTTAGATTTGTCTATAAGATGAAACATCAGTGTTACTGCGTGAAGCGCTGAGAACAGAGCAACGTTAACTGTTTGCTCATGAGAAGTTTAACATTTCAAGATCAAACAATTCATGACAAAGTAAAAACGCGAACGAAAAGCTCCAGAAAAGCTCCAGAAAAGAGTGACTTACCGTATTCTCAGCAGAACAATCGTTTATCCGTCAAACGTTTTGATTAATCAGGCGGAAAATAACATCTCCGTCTTCAGCAGCGGCGTCCGGTCATCCCGCGTCTCAGGCAAACTGACGCTTCGAAAGCTTAAAACTGCACACTATATTGACTCAAATATCGTTTAATGATAACATTAAACCATGAAGAGTCGACGTGAAACACTTAAAGCGTTGGGAGAAAAGCTAAAATGTATGCCTGGCCTAGAAATTTGAAATGAGCGTGGGGAAAAAAATCAATCCCATAATGCAATGCTTCTACAGTATTATACTGTATTACGAGTGAAACGTGCTGAAAACAGAAAACTACTGTATATTTACAGACATTCTGTAAAATATACAGAATGTTACTGTTTTATGAAAATACAGTATAATACTGTTAGAAATTAGCTGTAAATTTACAGCAAAGTTTTACAGTGCAGCGAGGAGCGCTGGGAGCACAATAATTCCTCTTTCAACTAAACTGCAGATGTTATGACAAAATATTTTTTCGAGAATGACGATCAGTGATGCACACTTAACTTAGATATTATGGAAGACACTGCTGGATTCGGTGGTCGAACGGTCCGTTGTCCAGTTTGAATAGGTCAAAAGATAATATCTTACTGTACAGCCACAGCTGCATGTCATCTTCAAACAATTACCATTTGAAGGATATATTTTGAGGAAAACAGTAAGATTTGCATGTTTTCTTTTTAAAATACTTTGTCAGTGACGCGCCGAGTCAGACAATTGTATTTACACTGCAATAAATAAGTAGTCCGATCTGTTTCCACTAAAAATAGCCTATAATCTTCCTAAAAGATATGTTCACCTCATCAGCAAAACTGCATAAATTTGATTTGAATTGTTTAAAACTATTAAAATACTATCTGGCCAGTGGAAATGAACGAATCAACTATCCTAAAACCTTTATCTGAAGTATTTTATACGATTTTGTTTTTATGGATATTTTGATATATTTATTCTAAAACAAAAAGAGGATATTGGATGATCTTTATCAATATAATGTGTGGCACAAATGGCATTTATAGTCCATATCTAATATTTTCCAATGTCTTGTACCTTTGACGGTGTTAACCATGGTGTCACGTGGTTGGGAACGTGTATGGAAATGATATGCAGATGAGGTTATGCATAGTAAAACTAGGCGTCGTAAGCTCCATTTATGGTTATTTCGGGGAGGAGACAGGGTGGAGATGCACGTACGCACAATCTTCCGCTGACTGGGATTTATAAAGGGATTTGTGCGCCGGTTCTGGCGTACGCATGGTTTTATAAATCTGATTTGTTTTGTGTGTACGCAGAATCTAGCTTTTGCGCGTACGTAAACTTTTAGTAGGGATCCTACGCACAGTTTTATAAATGAGACCCCAGGTCCGTGTGAAACAATGAAAGGAAGTCTCTTTGTCGCTGGAGTTGAAGCAGCAAAAGTCGTTGGTTGAACTTTGCGCGAAACTTAGAACACGAGACTTTCAGCGGTAAAGGAAAATTAAGTAAAAGAAAAGAAAAGTGAGTGAAGGTTGGATGGCTTGAATGAGCGGCTTGTCTGTTCTTCTTGTTACTTCATTGTTCTTGGTACTTGTCTTGGCTTCTTTTCCCAGAACTCACCAACTCCTAGTTCACTATCTTGCAATATGATCATTTAAACTTAGTTGTTTGTCACACCTCTGAGGAGTCTTGGCCAATCAGACATTGTCCTCTTTCAAGAGGGCCTTCCTCTGCCCCCAATAAAACATAAGTGTTACATCCTGATCTGTCTCTGCTTTAGCAGAGTGCCATTGTTCTAAAGCCTAACTGTTTACAGGTAGTACTAGTGGACACATAATGCAAAATGTATGTAGTTAAAAGATGTTTGATAAGTCCATTAAAATTGTTGGAACAATTTTGAAGCAGTTTTATTTGTAGAACAGTCTCTTTGGCTTTCCTGTGAAGTAAGGAAACAAAAGGGGTCTGCATTGTCTCTCTGTTTCTTTGCTCTGGTGATCAAAGGATCTATCTTCTTGGGTGACCCTTTGGTATGTCACTTCTCCTGCTATCAGGAAGCATAGGGTGTCGTAAAAACAAACAGCATTGGTTCTCTCTGTAGACGAGCCGGAGCCGAAACCTCAATTCTGAGTTAGAGAAAGAATCATCTGAATGATTCATTTGTCTGGTTCGTCCACAGTTCCTACATTCTCCAACCAAAGCAGAATAATCAATTCTGGTACAGTTTACATGCCGCTGAGCTGAGATGTCCTTCGTCAACACAGGCTTACGCTCTAATACTGAGATTAGGATTTCTTTGCTAAAATCAGACTAACTTTACACTGATACCATTTGAACATATGCTAAAATGTGTCAAGAGTAGACTCTTTCAGTTACAGTAGAGATGTCAATTCAAGCTATCACTTTATCGGCATCTAACAAGCCAGCAATTAGTGACCAAAATGCGCATCGTCTGACGTATTCTGACTGGACTTATCAAATGCACACTTTTAAGTTGACAGTGGTTTAAGCTCATAACCTTTGTTTATTCATGGCCGCATTAATTGTACCAACACTAACTGACAGGTGACACACGGTCAAGGCTGCCTTGATTCCTGCAGCACCAGCTCAGAGACCTGAGCTTGCCTACTGTCTACATCAACCGCCATGGAACGATCACCACTCCAGGAGACACATACAACCAGAGTCCATCACAGCCTTCCAGCCTTGTGTGCTAGTGGTGTGCCTGATCTTTCTGCACCTTCAACGTCGCTCGCTGTTGTCCACAGAAAGAACAGCAACAATCGAAAGGGGGGATATATGTAGCGTCTGGACCAATCAGGCACACACAATTATTCAATATATTTAATGAATTACCTATGAACTCACTTTATCAAAGTTTTGTGAACCTATCCCCCTAAAACTGCAACCAGCACACAGGCCAACCTAGGTGTCGTTACAGATATATGGGACGTTTATGATCCGGAAGAATGCTGTAGAGACTAGTGACTCATTCTTCCTGAGAAGGACAAATAAACTCTCTTAATCCTATTCTCTATATAACCACTTGGGAAATGTATAAACATGTATCAAAATTTCCCATCTCATGACTTTCCTTTTATAGGCTTTATTCTATGTATTAATTCTCTCTTTTGAACTATTTTGGTATTAATGTTCCATAGTTGCAAATGTATAGTTAACTGAGATCACATTGGCAGCATGTTTGGTATCTACGGACTCCAACTTTCATTTCCTATTTGGTAATTTATGTTACATGTTACTAACACTGTGACACATTAGTATTATAAGAATCTAGAAGGTTATTCTCTCATTCATCCAATCCAGTGTCTTATGCTAATATCTTGCTACAGAACAAAGACTCGTAAAACTTCCCTCTGAAAGGGGAACTCCTTATTGGCTCAGACACCTCAAGAGGGTGTGACATCTTCAACCCTTATATTCACTGATCACAAGATCAGCCTTCTCTTCCTGCTCTTCCTCTTCTTCTCTTTTACTGACAAATGCTGACGTCAAGATGACGCTTTAAGAAGCTAGAAGCTTCTAAGGAACCCCAAGCTTGTGCCAGGCCTCGGCCTAGACCTTCCATTCACCAAAGATCCTCTGAATTCAATTGGTTCTCTTTATCAAGACAATATCAGCAAAGATTCAACGGAAGCCTCCACAAATTGCATCAGGACAGTTTTAATTCAACTTGGAGAGACATGCAAGTATCAAACTTAGTCTCATTATTAGATACATTGAGTATCCTTACCCCTTTTAAAGAAGGGCCTGTTAAAACTAAACTGATGGTTTGCTCAAGGCTGTTGATCTGCTGAATGTCCAACAATGCTGTAACTTCCTGCTTTACTGTACTCTGCTTTAGCTCTCTCCCTCTCGGTAAACTGTATGCATGTGTGTGAATGTTAGAGTAGTTTAAGGTTTAGTCTAGTTAATAAAGTCTTGTTCATATTACACATAAAGTTGTCCGTGTTTTGCACTCATATACTGGAGTCCCTATTCATGTTGATCCTGACTACAGGCTTTTAGTAGAATAAGATTGTTATTTCCCATAACCTGGATATGAACATTTCTGTGTGTTCACTGGACAACAGGTTAATTGATTGTAATATTAATTTTATTACCTTAAGTTAATTTTATTAACTGATTCAAATATTAATAATTAATTATAACTAGTTATTATTAATTATTCATATTTATTTTGAGCTAATTTGCTACAGTACCATACCAGAATCCTTTGACCCTCTATAGTTTGTGTACAGGACAAATAGATCCACAGAGGACACACCCTCATGAACACAGGCCGTCCTCAAGGCTCTGTATCAGCCCTTTGCTTTACACCCTCTTCACACATGACTGTGACACTGCCCAACCAAACAACATAAAATGTGCAGATGAACACAGTGATTGGTCTCTTCAAGTGTAACGATGTGAGGACCTGGACAGAGAACATCAGTGCAGCTTGTGTCTCCTGTCATGCTGCTATGCTATTTTCATAGCAGATCTTCAGTGTGAACTAACCCTTTAATGGTTGCCTCTTATAATGTGTATATAATGTCCTTGTAATTTATAAAAAAAAATATATAAATAAAAATTTAACATAATGTTGACTGGAACTTTTTTATTATTCATAATTTTGAACTCGAGACCCACTCCAAAAACTGACACTACAAAAACTCAAGAGACATCGAAGCAATTTCAAGCAAACTGAAACATGTGATGCACAAAATATCTGTGTGAGATTATATTCTGCTTTCCTTTAATGGATAAACTATAATTTTTGTGAAGGAAGTGACCAGAAAAGATCATTCTCATCGATGGACATGACATGACATGTACCCTAAACTGTAGAGACTCTTTTAACTGAGAGACTGAGAGTGAAAGAGGAAGTGCTATAAAAAATAAACTGCTGTAAAAGAGAAGCTCACGTCAGAAGTTTTCAGATCTTGTTTTATTTTTGCTTCATGCAGAATGACTCAACACATAAGAATCTGAATTAATGATGCTTACTGTATATCATTGCTCAAAGTTTTTTCATAAATCTCTAACGTTATTACTGATTTTTTTTTTCAATTACTTAGACAATAAAAACAATTTTATTAGCCTAAATTTATCAATGCAACACCATTTTCTAAAAGATTTCTCAGTACTATTAACCAGCAGTTCTCATGTGAACACTAGTATGTGACAGTTTTACACAGCTGTCCAAACCACAGGATGTGGGCCTTGAACCTGGGTCTCCGGGGTGGGAGTCGGACGCCCAACAAGGAGGCTAAAGGCTGCTGGCCCTAGAGTCAGTAGCTAGAGCATCTCTTGAGATCAGAGGAGTGAGGTTTACTCGCACAGCAACTATCTGCACAGCAGTCTGCAGTCAGGGTTGTCAGGCTATATGTCAGTGTATTAGTGTTGTAGTTTTAGTAAGTTGTTATCAAATAAAAAGTCTCTCATGTCAGAAAGTGAACATTCCTGTCATGTCAGACATTATAGAGAATTCTGGGTAACTGCTTTGTTTTTATAAGCCATACTTTGAGGATCGTGCTGCCTTTCTGCTATAAGTTCAGGGCAGTATTTTGATTTTCTGTCGCGATTGTAAAAAAAAAAAAAATTTCACCATTGTAGGTCACTCATGCTGCATCGAGTATGGAAAGCCAAACCTGCCAAAATTAAAAATAAATAAATAACAAAGAAATGTATATATATATATATATATATATTCATACATTTATTTCCTTATTTATGTATATTTTTATTTTTTTCCACATTTATTTCTTTTTTCTTTTATTTGTTTATATACATTTATTCATTTAGACTTTTATTTATGTATTCATTTCCATATTTGTTCATTTCCACATTTATTCATTTCTACATTTCTTTATTTTCACATTTATGTATTTTTACTCTTTGTGTGTAGGGAAATGAGGAGGGTGTGGTTTACCTCGGCCGAAGTGTTGCGGCCACAGTGACACCTTGTGGTGTGCCAGAAACACAAGAAGTGAAAGCATCACTGATTATAATGGGTTATCTTGGTGTGGTCTTATTATTAATCACACGTCTTAGGTTAAGTTATCAACTGGAAATATCCAGAATTAGATCAATCAAAATGTGCCCATGGAAACGGAGCAAGTGAAATATATTTCCTCCGTAAACCTCTGAAACTAATGTCCTGGGGCAACCTTATTAAATGTGTGAATACCACATTAATTCTAACCCAGATGAAAAAATACTATAGTAATTTATAGTAAATACTAGAGTGTTTTTGAACCATACTATAGTAAAGTGCTTGAATTAATTTGTTGTGGTAATTCTATAGTTGCTGTGGTAACATAACAACTATAGTACTCACTAAAAAATGTTGGGTTAAAAATAACCCAACAAGTAACCCAACTATGGGTTAACATAGCACCTTCCCAACTGTGGGTTATTTTTAACCCAATGGTTGGGTTAAAAGCTGGCATAGTTGGTAAATAACCCACAGTTGGGAAGGTGCTATGTTAACCCATAGTTGGGTTACTTGTTGGGTTATTTACCAACTATGACTATTAACTTTTATTTATGACATTATTTTAATATATACAATACACTTTGTTTTCTAGATTGTTTATTTGTATAAAATAATATGTTTTAACATATATTTTAAATTACAAATGAAATATTGTGGAGCCATTTAATGTAAATATAAGTGTACATATTAAATTCAAAACACACAAGTGTAAATCAAATCAAAACCTATGGCAATTTGCACAAACAGTACACATTCAAAACCTACACAAACATGTACAGAGTAAACTCAAAACATAAAATATGTATACAGAACACAAAAATTCAAAATGAACAATATTTAAACCTACACAAAAGTGTACAGTAAATATTAAATTCAAAACCTATAAATTTGCAAACAGTACACAATTAAAACCTATATTTAAAACCTTCGCAACCATGTGAACTCAAAACATACATAAAATATGCACATATACAGAACACACAAATACAAAATGAACACTAAATGAAAAACTACGAGTACACATAAATTCATAACATTAAATCCTTCAATAAATAAACATATCACGCGTACAGCAGGTGCTTGAGGTCCGCAGTGAGGTCGGCCACAGGTAGGAATAATGGAATAGGACTCCGGTTCTATTTTGTGGATCAACACTGTACATTGTATGCATTGATGTGTTGTAAACATACCTTAAGTAATAAAACCACAAATATGTTGGACCTAATGATGATGATCAAAGTTCTTAAGGAGGCAGCAGTATTTGAAGTGGATCCAAAAAAATATATATATATACATAAAAAAACTTTGGAGTTCTCTTTGTCCTCAAGGCATCAAGTCATGTGGATCCTGGCTTGTCTCACTGCTCAGGTAATGCATTATATTAGTGCCAACCTTCAAAGAATAAATAAAGTTTAGTTGGCATGCACTGTGACAACATAAGCAATGTAAAAATATGTAAAAGTTAACTGAAGCAGTGCTGTACTGAATTAAAATATAGTCACTGCATCACCCAAAAAAAAAAGAAATTAAAGGGGGTCTAATGCTATTTCATGTATTCTGACTTATTTACGCTGTTAAAAGAGTTGTATTCTCATGCTAAACATGCCCAAAATTTCAAAACACGAGTTGGATGTATGACGGATTCACTATTTCTGGTTTCGGATAGTTTTTTTCGAGCATGGCCCTTTATCGTATCCCTTATCACGTAATAAAGGATGGAATTCCTTGTATGGGCACTTCTCTCTGAATGCTCCAGTATATCCTTTATATTTATATCACTTAATATAGTTAACCAATATTACACAGCGCCATTTGTCTCCAAATATCAACAATTACAAATGTGATATTGATTTTATTCAGTGTACAGTTTAATGCACAATAACTTATACAATGGACTTTCATTTTAGACACTAAATCGCCTGTTATACTCTATTTCGCCAATGAAAATAGTTCCAAACAAAGTCCACAGAATTGTTTTGCGTCTCTGAGCAACACTTCCTGAACTGATCAGCCGTTTGAATGAATCGGTTGAATCCGGTTGAATCTCAATGACTCGCTCATTAGCAGGGACTTGCTGTCACCTACTGGCGGGTTTAATTTCAGGTTTTTATTATTTTTTAAATAATTTCAAATAACCCTTCTGGGCCTTAATAATTTTAGTTGCATGGACTCTTAATGGAGGGACAGAAATTTCTTTAAATATCTTTAAAAAGATTTTGATTTGCATTCCAAAGATGAGTGAAGGTCTTACAGTTGTGGAACAACATGAGGGTGAGAAATTAATGACAGAATTCTCATTTTTGGGTAAACTAACACATTAACAAGCAGAATCAATATGTACAGAGCAGTGTAATTTATCATAGCTAATTTTGCAGTGTTGCTTTTACTTACAGGGTGATTGTCAGTTAAGCTGTGCTTCATTTCAGCACCTTTTTCCCATCTGTGAGACATGGCGATGATGGCAGGACAGCGGGAAGGGTTTTGAAGGCAGTTTCTCCATGACCATCTTTGAAAGACAAGTTTAAAAAAAATTGTATTTATACCACGTGTGTGTGGACAAATTTCACAAGCATGACATAGTCAATAAATTTTTTCCCAAAATAAAACAACCCTTCACTATTCTGAACATCATTAAACTCAGCATTCTATTTCTTCAATAGTTTTTGTTCCAAAGGATCAAATCCATGCAGTTTGCTGAGGTGTTGTACGTCTAATGAACACATTAGCTTGGCTGTGAGGACTTCCTGCGTTCTTTTGATACTAAATCGTTGTCAGTCATTAAACAACTTGGATTCTGTTTAAATTAAAACATAATGTATTAAAATGAAGGAAGACAACTGAGAAAAAACAAAACAAGGGTAATAAACCCAGGGTTGCCAACTTTGGGACTTTGGTGTCACGGTTGTGGATCCGCTGTCTCACTCTGTTGTCTGTGTTTACGTTGTGCTGTCACGTTAATTGTTTCATGTGGGCGTCGCCGCTGATTGTCTGATCAGCGGCAGCTGTTTCTAATCTCTGCCAGCCTATTTAATGCCTTGTCTTTCGTTTCATGTTTGTCAGATCGTTTGTTGGAGTTCCCTGTTTTGTTCCTCGTTCCTCGTGTGTGCATTCGTTGGAGTTCTTCGTATCAGTGTTCCCGGTCTTGTGTTCCTCGTTGGATGTTCATGACTACAGATCACCTGGACTCCTACACGATCACCTCTAACCCGGACTACAGCTCGATTTTCATCATCTCCACGTCACGGCTCATCAAAGTCCCTGTGTCACCGCTCTCCTGCTTGTGTTACATGTTTCTCTGACTTTCTGGAGTGAAGCTCAATAAATGAGATATTACCACTTGCTATTGCATCTATCCTTATTTCCCGTGACAGAACGATCTGACCAACATTATGGATGCAGCAAGTTCCGCAGCATTAACGGAGTTCATCAACCACAGCATTGCGCGGATGGATCAACAGCAGGAGAGCATTTCATCTACCGGTCGCGCCGTACAGGCGTTGGTGACACAGGTGTCCGAGCTCTCCCAACAGCTACAAGAACTGCGTAGTCCCGCTGCGCCCCCCACGCCGCCCGTTCCTCCCCCACTACCATCGCTGACGGATCAGCCTGAACCACGTCTACCTACACCACAGACTTATGCCGGTGAGCCAAGTTTCTGTCGAGCTTTTCTGAACAAGTGCTCATTATACTTTTCTCTCCAGCCACGCACCTTTGAAGCAGAGGAGGCCAAGGTGGCGTTTGTGCTGACTCTGTTCACCGGACAGGCGGCATTGTGGGGAACGGCGGTGTGGGAGGGTCGCGATCCATGCTGCTCCTCGTTCCTGGCACTCGCCGCCGAGATGAGAAGAGTATTTGACCGTGCGGTCTCTGGAAGAGATGCAGCCCGCAGATTGACGGCGTTGAAGCAAGGAGATCGCACGGTGGCGGATTATTCAATTGAGTTCCGGACTCTGGCGGCGGAGTGCAAGTGGAACGAGGAGGCGCAGTGGGACGTCTTCCTGCATGGGTTGGCCGACCGTGTCCAAAGAGAAATCTACGTTTTGGATTTACCACAGAGTCTTAATGGACTTATTGACCTGGCCCTGCGGGTGGATACCCGTATTAATCAGCTGGAGAATCTCCCTCGTCCTGGCCTGGGATTTCGGGGCGCAGAGGCTCGAGGGGTCAACGCAAGGGACACGGTCGGTCCCTCTTTCGATCCTGAACCCATGCAGGTGGGGAGAGCTCGGCTTTCCCGGGAGGAGAGAGAACGGCGGAGATCCCAAGGACTATGCATTTACTGCGGAGGGGCGGGCCATTTCCTTAATGCCTGTCCAGTAAAAGATCGAGCCCGGTAGTACGTTTGAGGCTACTATCGGGTGGGATCTCCGCTGAGAAGTCCTCAACATCCACTCTCCTTCCGGTAAGACTGAGATGGGCCAATCACACACTCACCTGTCAAGCCTTACTGGACTCAGGAGCTGAAGGTAACTTCATTGACACTCATTTTGCACAGAAGTTTCTATTACCCATCATTCCCCTCAACAGACAGATCTCCGTCAACGCTCTCAATGGCCAGAATCTACCGAACATCACTCTCACCACCAACTTTGTCACTCTCGTCACTTCTGGCAATCACTCTGAATCTATTCAGTTCCTTCTCATGGACTCACCTCTGGCTCCCATCGTACTCGGGCACCCCTGGCTCACACAGCACAACCCCAGGGTGGACTGGCGACTTCACACCGTCCTAGAATGGAGCACTCAGTGTCATGAGTCTTGTCTTGTGTCTGCTTGTTCTTCTGTGTCTGTTTCTGTGTTACAGGAGAAGGCAGCGGATCTGTCAAACGTGCCCGCGGAGTATCTAGACCAGAAGGAAGTGTTCAGTAAGTCCCGGGCTGCTTCTCTTCCTCCGCACCGTCCCTATGACTGTGCTATAGATTTAGTTCCCGGTAAGTCTCCGCCTAAAGGCAAGTTGTACTCTTTGTCCGTTCCCGAGAGGGAGGCCATGGAGAAATATATTTCTGATTCTCTAGCAGCTAAGTTAATTCGCCCTTCCTCTTCTCCAGCGGGGGCGGGGTTCTTTTTTGTTGGAAAGAAGGATGGCTCCTTGCGACCTTGCATTGATTACCGAGGGTTGAATAACATCACGGTAAAGAATACCTATCCTTTGCCGTTGATGTCTTCAGCTTTCGAGAGGTTGCAGGGAGCATCCATTTTCACTAAATTGGATTTGAGGAACGCTTATCATTTGGTCCGCATTAGGAAGGGGGATGAGTGGAAGACTGCCTTTAACACCCCTAGGGGGCACTTTGAATACTTGGTCATGCCCTTCGGGCTGTCCAACTCCCCGGCGGTCTTCCAGGCACTCGTCAATGACGTGTTGAGAGATATGGTTGACCAGTTCATATATGTCTACCTGGACGACATATTGATTTTCTCCTCATCTCTCCAGGAACATGTTCAACATGTCAGGCGAGTGCTTCAGCGTCTGCTAGAGAATGGGCTTTTTGTCAAGGCAGAGAAATGCGATTTTCATGCACAGTCTGTTTCTTTCCTAGGGTACATCGTCTCGTCTGAGGGAGTTCGCATGGATCCTGACAAGGTTAAGGCTGTGGTGGATTGGCCAAGTCCAGATTCCCGTAAGGCCCTACAGAGGTTTCTGGGATTCGCCAATTTTTACCGGCGGTTTATTCGCAATTTCAGCCAACTAGCCTCGCCTCTGACCGCCTTGACCTCCCCCAGAACGACGTTCAGGTGGTCCAATGCAGCTGAGGCTGCATTCGCCAAACTTAAAAGCCGCTTTGTTTCGGCTCCCATCCTCATAGCCCCTGATCCTTCACGTCAGTTCGTGGTGGAGGTCGATGCGTCAGAGGTGGGGGTAGGTGCAGTTCTATCCCAGCGTTCTCTCGCAGACGATAAGGTTCACCCCTGCGCGTTTTTTTCTCATCGTTTATCCCCAGCCGAACGCAATTATGACATTGGTAACAGAGAGTTGCTGGCAGTCAAGTTAGCGTTGGAGGAGTGGCGTCATTGGTTGGAAGGGTCGGGGGTACCTTTCATCGTTTGGACTGATCACAAGAATCTAGAATATATCAGAACGGCTAAAAGACTTAACTCCAGGCAGGCTCGGTGGGCACTTTTTTTCGGACGTTTTGATTTTTCTCTTTCGTACCGCACAGGTTCTAAGAACATCAAACCCGATTCCCTTTCTCGTATTTTTGATCCTTCCGAACGCCCGGTCACTCCCGAGTGTATTCTTCCCGAGACATTAGTGGTCTCCACTCTGACATGGGAGGTCGAATCGAAGGTCAAGTCGGCCTTAGAAGGGGTAACGCCTCCGCCCGGGTGCCCACCGAATCGATTGTTTGTGCCGGAGAGGTTAAGGTCCAATGTCATCAAGTGGGGTCATTGTTCCAACGTGGCCTGTCATCCAGGGGTTAATCGCACCAGTTTTTTGGTCAAACAACGATTCTGGTGGCCTGCCATGGCTCGTGACATTCGCAGTTTTGTTTTGGCTTGCTCGGTTTGTGCCACTGGTAAGACTTCCAATCGACCCCCAGATGGGTTACTCCAACCGCTGTCTGTCCCTTCGAGACCCTGGTCCCACATCGCGTTAGATTTCGTCACCGCCCTCCCACCCTCCCAGGGAAACACGGTTGTTTTGACCGTAGTGGACCGGTTCTCGAAGGCGGCTCATTTTATTCCTTTGCCTAAATTACCCTCTGCTAAGGAGACAGCGGTAACTGTCGTGGACCACGTCTTTCGGTTACATGGCCTCCCGGTGGACGTGGTTTCCGACAGGGGGCCCCAATTTGTGTCCAAATTTTGGCGAGAGTTTTGTAAGTTGCTGGGGGCGACCGTTAGTCTTTCGTCTGGGTTCCATCCCCAGAGCAATGGTCAAACCGAGAGAGCCAACCAGGATTTGGAAAGAATGTTGCGATGTGTGGTTTCCAAGAATCCTTGCTCCTGGAGCCAGCAACTCTCTATGATTGAGTACGCACATAATTCGTTACCAGTGTCTTCCACGGGCCTCTCACCGTTCGAATGTAGTTTAGGGTACCAGCCACCTATCTTTCCCAGTCTGGAATCCGAAGTTGCGGTCCCCTCCGCTCACGCCTTCATCCAGAGGTGTCACCGCACTTGGACTAGAGCCCGCGAGACTCTTCTCCAAGTGGGGGCGCGCACCAAGGCTAAGACTGATCGCCACCGGTCGAAGCCTCCCGTATACGTCGTAGGTCAAAAAGTGTGGCTTTCTACTAAGAACATTCCTCTCCGTTCCGTTTCCAATAAGCTTGCTCCTAAATTCATAGGCCCGTTCCCTGTCACCAAGATCATTAGTCCGGTGGCAGTCCGACTCAAACTTCCTCCAGCGTACAGGAGAATTCATCCCGCCTTCCATGTGTCTAAAATCAAGCCTGTGTTTCATTCACACATTAATCCGCCTACCCCGGTTCCTCCACCGCCGCGTCTCGTAGACGGGGAACCCACTTATTCGGTTAACCGCATTCTGGACTCGAGAAGGAGGGGACGCGGATTTCAGTACTTGGTGGACTGGGAAGGTTACGGTCCAGAGGAGAGAAGTTGGGTTCCTGCCAGGGACATCCTGGATCACTCCCTTATCGATGATTACAATCGACAGGTAGGTGCTCCTGGGAACGCCGAGAGGCGTTCCTAGGAGGGGGGGTACTGTCACGGTTGTGGATCCGCTGTCTCACTCTGTTGTCTGTGTTTACGTTGTGCTGTCACGTTAATTGTTTCATGTGGGCGTCGCCGCTGATTGTCTGATCAGCGGCAGCTGTTTCTAATCTCTGCCAGCCTATTTAATGCCTTGTCTTTCGTTTCATGTTTGTCAGATCGTTTGTTGGAGTTCCCTGTTTTGTTCCTCGTTCCTCGTGTGTGCATTCGTTGGAGTTCTTCGTATCAGTGTTCCCGGTCTTGTGTTCCTCGTTGGATGTTCATGACTACAGATCACCTGGACTCCTACACGATCACCTCTCACCCGGACTACAGCTCGATTTTCATCATCTCCACGTCACGGCTCATCAAAGTCCCTGTGTCACCGCTCTCCTGCTTGTGTTACATGTTTCTCTGACTTTCTGGAGTGAAGCTCAATAAATGAGATATTACCACCTGCTATTGCATCTATCCTTATTTCCCGTGACATTTGGCTGGAGTGGACTTTGTAAAAATTTCAGTTTGCGCGTGTGCGCGGAGAAAATGTTTGGTAACCCTAATTTTAAAAATCAATGTCAGTCCATGTTTACTTAGTATCATTGGGGTGAAATAATTTATTTTATTTTTTGTCAGTTTTGTTACCTGACAGGGGCGGAGCCAGACATTGTAAACATTAGGGGCTTAGCCCAAATCTATATTTGTCCAAAGACATTTGAATTTTCTATGAATAGCTTTACTGACATGAAAGGAGCTTTTGTTGTCGTATGAAAATGTACATTATTTGACACTGTAATTTGTAAAACTTTGTTGGATGTACCTCCGCTAGGGGGGTCCGGGAGCATGCCCCCCCGAAAGAAATTTTTGTACATTTACATTGTAAATGCATCAATCTGGTGCACTCTGGAAACTCAAAATTAAGAGCTTCAACCCATGTACAGTGTGCAACTTGAACAAAGAAACAGCATTGACTTGTACCTGGACATTAAAAAGGGTTCAAACATTTTTTTTTTTTTTTTACAATACTTGTACTCATTTCTTTTTAAAATATATCCTTGAGCTTTTATTTTGATCACCAGCTGATCGCGTGTGCAAATGCGCTCACTTCTCTTTAAAACACGCAGCACAGACAGACTGTATATACAGTATACTTAATCACTGTCTTTTGCTGTTTTATAAAGGCACAAAGCCAAATCACAGTTTCGATTTTAGTTCGTTGGCAAACATAGTATGTTTTACATTTTCAGTTCATTATGAAACGGTGGCGGCAGCAGAGGGTCATTCATGGAAAACACTGAATGAATGAATGTATAGCTGATAAATGTGCTAAAATTGTTATATCGGTAAGAGAATTACGTTGCAAACGCTATGAGAAAACTCCTTTTCTCGAGAAAATAACGGCCATGGTGTGTAAAGCAGAAGTTCTGTGCTTGACGCTTTGGCCGCTCTGTATATTGAGTGCGCGCGCGCGGCCGGGGCTCTCTCTCACTTCTCACACGCAACTGACGTATCATGTGCAAGGTTTTCAGCCAATCAACGATCAGAGAATACTGCAGTGAGAACGTTGTAGGGAGATATAACAGCTGTGGGCCTTAAACTCCTCTCCTGTCATTAATACGCTGTGGTCTAGTCATCAACAGAAAGTAACGGATTGAGAAGAATGGATTTTGGCGTGACATTTCTTGCGTGTGCGTGAGAGCCTGAGATTGATGCTGAAAGCGTGAGTGTCACGCCAGATGCGTGAGAGTAGAGGCTATATCCACACGGGGAGGATTCCATACTTCCGCTAAAATCTCAGCCAGCTCAGTCACTTCCGCTATCATACCGCTGAGGTGATATTTTTTTTACCAAGCGATAATGATATGTCTTGTAAGAAAACGTTTAAATTTCAGCGAACCGACAGCACTACAGCTGAACATTGTTGTGTGCCTCTGTGTCAAGCCTCGAGTAAGTACAACAAAGTACTTAGTTTTCACACATTTCCATCTGACGCGGAAATCAGGCGAAAATGGCTTGTCGCCATCCGGAGGGACAACTTCACAGTAAGTCCCCATACACGAGTATGTAGCCGGCATTTTAAAAAGGAGGATGTTCGTGAGCCAGTGTCCGAGACAGGGAGACGACTATTAATCAAGGGAGCTGTTCCAACTTTGTTTGCGTGGAACGATTTCACCCTTCCCACTTCAAGACTGGGGGTATGGGAGAGGAGAGAGCGGCCGCCGCCGGACGATGACACCGCGGGCGAGGAGGCTGATATGCTCGTGGACCACGACTACGCTTCGGCTCCAGATCCCGCAGTTGTCGATTTAGCCTTTGATGACAACATGTCTCTCAGAGAGGAGATTCTCAAGCTGAAGGAACAAGTCAAGAAGCTGACAATGAATCAGCGCTTTGGGATTCATCGTTTTGTTGCCTCAGACAAGGACATACGTTTTTTTCACAAGGTAAGATGTCCAGCAGGCTCAGATTAGAGATTGTAGGGGTAAATTGACTAAAGTTTACAGACATTAATGAAAAAAAGTTTAATGATTAAACATTGCTTCGACTAAAGTGACTTGGATGACATAAATGCACAATTTGTGTGTGTGTGTGTAAGAAAGAGAGAAATAGAGAGAGGCTGATAGATATATTTGAAATATATAAATAATATATATATATATATATATATATGTAATGCATCAAAGTAATTTTATAGTATACACCAATTCAAGATTTAAATGCTAATATCTGAATTGTATTACTATAGATTTGCATCCTATGACCTTCTGATGAGATTCTGGGCCTTAATAGAGCCCTCGCTGCCATCTATGATCAGTGTGACGCAAGCACAGAGAGGCACCTTTACAGAGCCAAGTTCCACTGTAGTAAGTAGTTATTTATTTACATGGACCATACAATACAACTTAACAAAGATCAAGGAAGTTGAGGGAAACAATGTAATTTCTATTTCTTTTGAACAGACTCGTTCCCTGCAGCCCATTGATGAGATGTTCATGTTTCTCAACTACCTTGCTCTGGGTTCAAAACAGCGTGACCTTGCTGACCGGTATGGAGTCCACCAGTCAACAGTCAGTCGGATCATCACATCGTGGAGCAACTTTCTGTACACTGTGCTAGGGTCTGTGAGGATCTGGATACCAGAGGAGAAAATCAGGGAACATCTGCCAGCTGAGTTTAAGGACTATGCAGACACCACTGTCATCCTGGACTGCACGGAGTTGAGGTGCCAGTGCCCTTCATCACCTCTTCTCCAAAGTGAAATGTTCTCAACATACAAGTCCCACTGTACTCTCAAAGGGCTGCTTGAAGTGGCTCCTCATGGGGTGGTCACATTTATCTCTTCACTGTACGCTGGTTCCATCAGTGATAAACAGATCACCAGAGAGTCCGGAATTCTCTCTCTTTTGAGACCTGGGATGGCCATCATGGTTGACCGTGGTTTCCTTTTTGATGACCTTGTGCCTTGCAAGATTTATAGGCCAGCATTTCTCTCTGGAAGATGTGAGGTCAGGGAGACTCAAGCAATTGCACGCCTCAGGGTACACATTGAGCGCCTCATACGCCGTGTTAAGGAACACAAGTTCTTTGACACAGAGATTCCACTTCGGCTTTTTGGCAACATTAATCAGCTGTATGCTGTTGCATGTCTCCTGGCAAACTATGAAAACGGGCCTCTTGTAAAGGCTTGGGCAAAGAAGCCAGAGTAGCACTTGTGTTCTGTGAGAAACACATATTGTGTCTCTAAATAGTTTTTTATATATATATATATATATATATATATATATATATATATATATATATATATAAATTCACAATTTGTTTGCCAAAATGTTACAATAGTTTTTTTTTCAGCTACTTTGTTAAAATTGTTTGTTTTTAGAAAATCTATACAAATGACCTGAGAATTGTTGTTCACTTTTAGCAATGTATCTATCTATTGTTTGTTTACCTATACAAATGTTAATATATTCTACATTTTTGTAACTACTTTGTTTAAATGTACATTTGTATATTACTTTTTATAAATTGCATTTTATAGTACCTCATGTTATTTATGCACTGCTGTACATTGCATATTCTTTGAACATATAACTATTGAATTATTTGCATTTTATATGTACTTTATTTTATTTCAAGTGCTTTTAAGTCATCTGTAATAAAAGAATACTACTCTCATGCACAGTAAATATTAACATAATAAACAGTTCTAATGATTTGACATGTCTAATCCCTTTCTTTATGTTGTTAGCAATTGTTTGTGTATTTCATTCTGATCATTTCAAACAATAGTTATAAAATACTATTTTCAGGTACTAATGAATTATTACCTTAAAAAAACAATAACATTCATATGAACAAGTAATTTAATAAATAATAGATTACATATGTACATCTCATTACATCATTTCCATTACTATGACATTATAATGTAAAAGACTATTTCATGCATGTGACAAAAAATAATTTCCCATATATACACAGTTGAATCATTTCCATATATACAATGAATATATATACACACACTCACTAAGTACTAATGAAGTATAAATTTAGAACACACAAACAAATAACATGTATAGGAAAATCTATCATTTAATAAGTTGACAACAGATCCTGTAGTACCTGTACCTTTATGGAAACAGTTCAAAATAAAACATGGGCCAAAAGATATGTACAAATTGAGGGAAATTGATTGATTGAATGGACTGAAATAACTGAATAGCTGAACATTTCAAGCCATAAGTGTTGGAAGATAAAAGTAAATGTAAAAGTAATCAACCCTTTGCTTGATTGTTTCAATGACTCCCTCATCTCTGTATATTCTTTGTATGAACATGTCGTCTTCAGTGTATACAACAAAATCACACCACTTTAATCCGGAAATGAGTAGTTGGCCCTGCACCTGCCAGTAATAAGTATGAGACTGTTTGAGCTGTAGCACTCCACCAGAGTCCCTAAGGTAGGAACAGTCCACATAACTTCTCAAATTTGGGCACTTAACTTCCACCAGTCCAAACACAGGATTCGCTTTAGGGTCATACACCAACCCATCTGGTGATGAGCCAAGCCAAGGTGCATCGGGGTGGATGATAAAACCACAAGGGTAGTGATTTACCTCCTGAATGCAGCAGTACTCTTCAATAGCTTTGGGCTCCATCTGAAGGCCCCTCTTCATTTCTGCAGACTGAAAGCCAGACCGCAAAATTCTTACTGCTAGACTCTCCGCTGAGGACTGCCCTCTCACATGGCAAACTTCTCTATAAATAAATTGATACACATAAAAACAACTTAGGTATTTAAATGAGATGACAATAAGTGAGTATTTAAATGAGAAAACAAAATGTGCTGAATGCCACATAGTTTACAGTTACCTGAATCTAGAAGAAGTCACACGTGGCTTTCTCAATAAATGCCATTCTTTCATTGAGCTTTGTTGTCTTGTGCCCATCTCAATTTGGTGTGCCATGACCTCTGTTGTTGCTAGAGAAGTCACGTGTAGCTGCTGATGGTGAGTCAACACAAAACAGCACTCTGAGGGACCCAGACAGTAGCCATCAAGGGGTAAATATGGCCGTGGTGGTGCGGTGGTGTGTGGACAGGTCTTTGGAGGGCTCCATGCTGGAAGTTGATAAGAGAGTAAACTCCCTTCTTGGACTTTTCCAAAAACACTGTCCACCAAAGGCATATCCCCTGAAATCCCCATGGTGGTTATTAAAGGAGCAGTTTCTCTTGACATGCCTTCGTAAATATCATTCACCCGCAGAACTGACATGTCTGGGAGGCCACAGGTCAGGTTACAGGCTGCTTTATACAGGTTGCTCCTGAAAACATACATATAACACATGTACACAGTGTTAATTAAAGGTTCATGTAATGTTCAGTCCAGATAACAAAGATCATAAACTAGTCTGGGGAAAAAAAATACTATTTTACATTTTAATACATATTTTCAATAAATGTAGTAAATGTGGTAAAACTACTTTCCATTCCTAGACCTTACCTGATGCCTTCTGCTAATCTTCTCTCCTTGGGCCTAGCTGACAATATCACCATTTCATTGGTTGGGCCAGGCTTAAAGCCCTGTAAATGAATGTTGTATAAGAACTTATTTACTTTGTGCTATATGTAGTTTAGTGTAGATCAATGATTACTATTCTCAAAATATGCTGCACTCTCTGTGATATTGGAAGTTGTTGCGAGTTGAAATGAGAGCAAGAACAAAACTTACACCATAAAGAAGATGTAGCAAAATATTATATAATGTTAAATTAATAATGTATTAATTGTGATAGTGTTGACCAGTGAGTCCTGGGTTTATGCCGTTGCTGCTCAGACCCTGTGCAGCTGTGAGTAGGGGGGACAGCTGTCGCTCCCTGTTGGCTGTAATGTGCTGTTTGGAAGAGCAATGCTGCAATATGATTACATAGAGCAAGCCCTGCCACACATGAGCACTGATAGGCCAACAGCTCAACAGGCTTGGAGTGTTTGAGAACAACCTCCCAGACAATAAAGTATTTGAAATTGAAAATTGAAATTGAAACCTGTAAACAAAATAGATATATCAATTAAAAATATATCCTAGGTGTTTTAGGATCTAGACAATCATAGTCATTGTGGTATTACGGAATAAATGATAAATTTAATAGTTAATTATCCTAGTTTACACTGTACCTAGTGTTTAAACCTTCCTTGGGCTACAGTGTCAAATGTTGGCAAGCCAAACAACTCTGCTCTATGGGAATCATATTAGACCTATATAGTAGGCATTACATTACTATGTAAATACTTGTTAGAAAACACTGAGTGTCCAGTGGTCCAGTAAGCCTGTCTATTACAATCACTATCTGTATTAAAACAAAACAAACAAAAACAAATAATATTTAATTCCCAGAGAGCAGACACTGTAAACCTTATTACATTGAACCTGATCTCATTCCCCTACACATCTCTCATTTTTCCTCATCGACCTGAAGCATTTTGCCCTCACGGAAACCTGTCCTGCCTCGTTCTTGTCCGAAACTGAGAAACAAAATAATAACACATGGAATATCAAAGCACATGCACTCACTTGGATTGTTCCTCAGCAGAGGAATCTTAATGGCCTATAGTTATTTATGGTCATACAGATAAGCGTACATCATTTATTTATTTTTTTATTTGTGTACATTAACGCGGCAGTCCTTGCGAAAGAACATTGGACTGCAGCTTTAAGTAAGCAACAATAGCAGTATTAACATACCATTTCATGTTATTTAACAACATATCATTTTAAATGTAGAGCCTGGTAATCCCAGGAGAGTACACAGACACATAATTGTACATTTAAATGCTCACAACTACACACTATCGTAACTGTTTAAGCGATGCTATCTAGTAAACAACATAATGGCATTCTTGATAATCGATAACTTACCTTCATAGTCATAAATATAACTGGATATGTACAACTTAAATCCTTTTTCCCGCTTACTGGATGAAGCCTTGGAGTTGTCTTGAATAAGGCGGTGTACATTATTTATGTTTACGTGAGGTAAATCCCGAAGAGAGCGAGTATAGAAAGTCATCTTCACGCACAGCTGATTTTTGGCAGTTGACCGGAAGTAACTGAGCAGGCTTACTTAAAACCAGGAAGTAGCCGTGCATATAGTCCGTTGGTAACCCTGTAAACTGTACCCCAGTGTTTCCCAAACATCCTGGTTCTGTAGTAGCCCTAGCACTGCACATTTTGTCTCTCTTATCCTGATTTAACTTACCAGCTTGTTAGCAGAGAGACTCCAAGGCCGGAAAAGGGTGTCAGATAAGGAAGACATCCAAAATGTGTATTGCTGGGGATAATCTAGGACCAGTTGAGAACCAAGGTCATCCATCAGCATAAAACTTTCATCCACTTCTTGCTCTGTGTTACAATAAAACAGAAAAATGAAATATTGTCATGTATTTGTCTGATTGTTGGTTTGTTGTGTTTCTAATGTACATCATAGCTTAATAGTACTTTTTTACTAAACGTATTAATTGTTTTATTGTTATTTAAATATGTAATTTTACGCTCTTTTAGGGTGATGATTACTATAGTAATAAATATTTCTGTCAATATGCCAGAGTCAGCCAGAAGGCTGTTTTTTTTAGTCCCTAGACAGATGGTAATCAATCATTGTTTCTGTCCAACTACACAAGTATTTCTATTCTTTCATACTGTGTAATACTGTATTCATAACCACAAATGCTTACAGTAAAAAAAATGAATAGTTTCAATCTTGCTTTTGTGTTTACTGTGAATTTTTCAACATCTCTCTGGTTACTTTCAGTCTTGTACAGAAATGTACAGGAGCTCATGAAAGAAGAGCTTTAGGTTTTGAAAAACTGTGTTTATGATAGATCTAGAAATAGAATATTATGGAAAAGTGATTTCTTTTGAGAAGTGTTTGTGATTTTTGAATGCAGTGCTTCATTTTGCAAGAGATGTGAGGCATTTTGCATTTTTCATATATCTAACGGCTTAATGTGGTTAACCGTGGTTATGTTGACTCAGAGTTGGCGTCATCTCTTCAAATATTGGGTCGTCTGAAATACAAAGCATCAACAGCAGAATATTTTTCAAAAAGTTTCTTCTCTTTCTTTATTTATGAAATGTTCACATTTAAAATATAAAATATTGCAGTAATACAAGTCAGGAGACTTTTACTCTAAAATAAGGAATATACTTACAAACGACAGTGTTTATGTTGTTATAATGTGAAATATGCAAAATCACACATTTCATTACATTATTTCATTACATTGAAAAGGATTGTATTGCATTACATAAAGCAGAACAAAATAAACATATTAAAATTTCACTTAAATAAATACTGAAAAGCCACTGAAATATGCTGATAAATAGTAATGACTTCCCAAACTTTATAAACGGACAGTCACTGTGTTTTCAGGCTGAGGAGAGGCACTTTATTTTAAATAAAGCAAAACATTCATTTCAAGATGTACTTGTCATGCTAAAGCTCAGTGATGGTCTGGTCCATATTACCAATAATATTGCATTGGTCAAAAACAGCAAAAAAACAAATGTACCCTTTCTTAACTATTCCAAAGTGTAACCTTTTACAATGAAATCAATTCCTGGTGGATAAATCAAATGGGAATGGAATCAATGGAAGTCAAGAGGGTTGGGAAAGTTGGTTCATGTTGACTTTAACAACCGTGACATGACAAAAGGTTAGTGGTGAATCAGGAGTGACTCCTGTATGTCATACACACACAACAGTAATAAAGAGGATTCATTCCTGCATTTAAATGAAGTCGTCTCTCCAGTAATAATGATCTGCCTGAGCTTGTGAATGAGAGATTGAGAGATTCTAGGAAGACGCTGAAGTTTTCTGACCGTCACAACAAATTAATCAGATTGAAGTTTCTTCCTCTTCAACAGATGTAACTGTTAAACACACACAATAACAATCATTTACTCATGGGTATATTTGTTTTGTTTTTTCTCTGCATTTATTGCTTTTATGAACTACAATCATCTTTTAACTATATGAACTTAACCAAATTTGAAAAAAACATGTATGTGTCAGTGAGGATAATTCAGGATAATTCACACAAGTGACACATTCAATTCTGTATTTGTAAATCAATTTCACAAAACTGTTTTTGAAACAGCTTTATAAAGAACAAACCTGAATGTGAAATCACATAGTAGTAATGAGGTGTTTTATCTCTCATTCTGCAGCATTTGTAAATCAGCACGACTGTCACTAGCAGATATGGACAAGCTGCCAGTACAGAACTGAGTATGTTGAGGACAGAGATCTGAGAATGAGACCCTGAAAAAGAAACACACAAGCACTTTATCATGCACTATATCTGAACGAGGACATATGAAGACATAAAACACTCACAGTTTCATTGACTCTCACCTCTGACTGAGATCCAGCTCTTGGGTGACTCTCCTCTCTCTGGGTGTTTGCAGTAGTAGAAACCCTCATGTGACTTTGAGACAGTAGAGATGATCATCTCTGTAGTTTGATTCTGGATGAGTGATCCGTCTTTATAGAAATCAGCTCTGAGGATTGATGGGGTTGTATATGGATCTAAACAGTGTAGAGTCAGAGTATCTCCTTCATTCACAGGATGAACAGGACTCTCCAGAATCACACCAGCTACAGAAACACATGAAACATGCAACATGAACAAAACGATAACATAATAAAAACAAGACAAAATAAAAATAGATGTTTATATTTTCCACTGCCCACTGGTTTCTGAGTGTTTTAGTGTATTGCTATGATGGTCTGGCTGTTTTTTTACTGGTTAAAGTCACGACTGTATCTAGTGCTTCCTGCTCTTGTTAACTTTCTTCATGCATTGATTGTAAACTGTCAGTGAAATGAACAAACTCAGAAACACAGACTCACAGTGTACAGTGATATTAACAGTATGAGATTTCTCTCCAGATTCAGACTGACACCAGTACACTCCAGTGTCTGATGGATGAGTGGATCTGATTTTACATGTAGATCCTGTTTGTGATCCAAACGCTGATGATGAACAATCTTCCAGCCCCCGACTGTCTGTGTATCTTCTGACTGTCCATCCATCAGAGTTACTCTTGTTCTCACAGCTCAGAGAGAGAGAGACAGATGTGAAGTGTTGAGATCTGCTGGGACTGATGATCAGAGACACTGGAGGAGAAACACCTGACAACACAATTACAGCAGTAATTTAGTAATGTTTGAGAACATATTTAATTTCCTTTATTAAAGACAAACCCATCGTTTAAGTTCTGCATGAACTCACCAGTGACCCACAGTAGTTGTGTGTTGCTGTATGGTGTTTTATAGGCTGTTTTTTCTCTCTCTGCTCTGCACACATAAACTCTTGTGTGGTTTAGAGCAGCAGAACTGACAGTGTATTTTCCTCCAGATCCTCTGCTGCTGTCTGAGAGCAGCTCATATTGATCTCTGACGTCTGTAAAAT
Source organism: Chanodichthys erythropterus (assembly GCF_024489055.1). Lineage (NCBI taxonomy): Eukaryota > Metazoa > Chordata > Actinopteri > Cypriniformes > Xenocyprididae > Chanodichthys > Chanodichthys erythropterus. Next base: position 48,549,411 of record NC_090223.1, on the reverse strand, counting down.
AAGAGAATGTGAAGTTAACACTTTAAAGAAGGACTTATATTGGATCTGGCCCTTATAAATTACATTTGTATCAAAACTTGAACCTGAATAAACTCTGTTACATTGGTGTAACTCAATATGTTCAGGTGGTTTTAATCAGGGTTTGATCAATGGCTCTTATGTTGTTACAGAGGAGTGACTGTAATGGAGTGGGTAAGAATTGAAAATATCTAAAGATATTTAAAATGAACAAAGACATTCACTTTACTGTTTCAACCCCCTCTCTCTTGTTACAAGGGCCATTTGGAAGGCACAAAGGTGCTGATAGTGATCCAGCCCTGTAGGCCAAGATGTGTGTACATCGGGGGTCTACAAATGGTCACACCTTTAGTACAGTGGGGGAAGTTTTAATCTTCTGATTGGTCAGTTTGAATGTCTCACATTTGGGTTTAAGTCACATGGTCAAGGAAGGGATAAAAGAAGATCGTAACTGTTACTCTGGTCTCTTTTTTATGCTCTTCTTTTCTTGGGCCCTCTCTCTCTCTCTCTCTCTCTCTTCCTCTTTCACTCTCTCTTTAACTATCTCTCAGGTAACTTTTTCATACATGCTGTGTACGATTAATGGTATTTGATTTTATCATCTCATGCATGTATTTTGTAATTTAAAGTGTAACCAATCAGATATTGTCATTAAACCCTTTCAATTACAAATGATGTGCTAACTAGTTTTGATTTAGTAACATTAATGTACTCCCTATTGCAATACAATATTGTCACACTATAGCAACGCTCTCACACATATTTTGCTATTATAACTGCGCTTATTTCCGTCGTTGGTATAAGTTGCAGTGGGTGGTAATAGACAAGAAATGTACAGTATTCTAACATCTTACTGATGAAGTTTCTTTAGTCGCTCGGCAAACCTTACAATCTGAACCGCTGTAGGAGTTCCACCCTTACAATTGGGTATTAAATTATATATTTTACTTCAATAAACCAGTTAATTCAGATGAAGCACATTATAACTGACCTGATGAGACTTTAGTTTGAGTGAACCAGCTGAATGTCCAGCCTGTAGAGGAGCCGTTAACCTCACAGATCAGAGTCACTGGATCTCCGTCAGTCAACCACTTCTGAGGAGAAACACTTAAAACTGCTCTGGGATCTGAAATTGAGAAATCACTCATTAATAACATGATACACTTGTGTGTGTTTATGAAGAGATGATCAAACTCACCTGATACTGTCAGTGTAACTTCATCACTGCGGTGTGATCTGCGTGATCCTCCTCTCTCTGTCCCATCACAGGAGTATTTACCAGCGTCAGACTCAGAAACAGACCTGAATGTGAGTTCCTGTAGTTTACTGAAAACTCTGGTTAAACCTCCTTTATACCAGCTGTACCTCCAGCTAGTGACTCCTTCAGCATCAATGTCACATCTGAGAGTGACTGTGTCTCCTCTGAATACATGTTGATCAGGTTTAATGGACACTTTGGGTTTTGGTCTTTCTGTATAATGACAACAATAAACAATGAAAATAATGTGATAAATAATATAATAAATACAAATAATAAAATGTGCTGTTTTTACTGAATGAACAGTTACTTATAAAACACTAAATCAAGTTTACATTACATTACTTTATTTCGAGCCATAGAAATAAAAATATTGTACACATAAAGATGAATATATTGTACAGTATTATACATTATACCCACATTGGGTAAAGGAAAAAAAAAACAACAACAAAAGAAAATAATTGAAATAATTGTATCTATAATATATTTCAGAGATGTTCACAGTTTATATATAATATAGCTCGAAAAGGAGTGGGAAGAAGACAAACTTATTTAACCCCACCCCCTAATCATCCTAATGAATAGTTACAATATCTGGCCTATGTCGTACATTATACACTAAAAATTACATCTTAATATTATACATTACACACATATGCAATGTAGATACTTCTTTCTATACTTTTACTTGTGAATATAAATATTACTCATATTACCATCGTATATCATCATATATCAATATATTAATTAAGAATTGTGAAAAATACTTCCAATTATATATAATATACTATAACTTACTATTTCACGACAATGTATTAAATATTTAAATATTTATGATGGCTTAATGGTGTTGATGTTAATAATAATTCAATTAGATTGTGTATGTTGTTCATTAACGGAGGCCAGGTGTTCATGTGAAACTGCTGTCAGAGAGAAGCAAACCCCTAACAACAGGACCACCCTTTACCTGTTTGTCTATGCTGTGCATTAAAAGAGACTTGAAAAGATTTTGGCGAGTCAGCTGCGAGAAGGGGGCGCTCTCCAAGCAACAGAGCCACCACTTGCCAGCCCTGATCTAAGAATTATGTTGTATGCAATAATTTTAATTACTAAGATATTTATAGTTGTTTTTCCATGTAATTATCTCTATATTTATTACCATCAACACTGTCACCACTTTCTTAAAAAATTGATTTAATTCATGCTCTTGATCAGAAATTGTTATATATTGATATAATAATTATAACGATGATAATCATAACAGCAGCAATTATCAAACCTAGACATTATTTAGATAATATATTGATCATATACAATATACCACACTACATACTTAAGCCTACACTGGAGGTTATAACATTATCTTATTATCAAATCCAACTACTATAATAACCTGATAACCGTTATAATATAAGCATGATAAACAGTGAGCTAAAATCACAATATGCTTTCAGAGACCAGTATTATATTATAGTCATATTCATTCATCGTATAATGTATATGCACACCTATACATATATATACAAACCTACATACATGCATATACACATTATATATACATATATATATATATATACACACACACACACACACACATATACATACATACACTACATACATATACAAATTAATCATATTATATATATATATATATATATATATATACATACATATACACACACCTATACACATACATACATACACATAAATATCTTATCTAATTTATTATTCATAATGCATTATATATTTAAATCAAATGCAATTATATATGACCTTATACTGAAGTGTTGTTCGCTATAGCTATTTATTCAGTGTCTAATTAATCATTTTCAGTTCTCAGAGCTGATCATTATGTGAGTAAAAACACTTGCCATGTATTGTCACTGTTACTGGTTCACTGTAATCTGTGTAATATCCTCTTCTTCGTGCTCTGCACCTGAACTCTCCTCCATTTGAGACTTTCACACGATTGAGTGTTTCAGTTGCAGCTCCAGTAGATTCAGAGTTTGAGTTTTTACTCCAGAGAAACTCCCATTCATCCCGTGACAGATCCACCTCACATCTGAGAGTAACTGAGTCTCCAGTGAACACTGAACTCTGTGGCTGAACAGTCAGAGCTGGTTTGGGAAAATCTGTCAATATAAAATTATTGGGAATTTGGGAGCATGCGTTGTGAAATGTTTTCAACAGATGATCTCATTCTCTCACTGGTAAATTATTAATGTTTTTTGATTTCATAGACAATGTAATAAACATTACAGGGTCAAAAAGACCAACATAATGGACAATGCAAAAACATAAAAGACAATAAAGGTTCAAAACCCACAATCTTTGTGTTAATAATCTAGAGCTCGACCCACAGTGTCACAGCACCAACATCTACACCAGCAGTCACAGAGACACACCATTCAACAAAGTGTTGTGCAGCTGCAGCAGTTTACATGAACATTTAAAATGATCTACAGTAGATGATAGTGTTGGATAAACTGCTATTGTTTCTGACCAGTAGGTGGTGCTGTCACCAAACCTGTCATCTGCTCACATAAATGGACAGACAAATCTATATTCAATAAGAATTCAAAGGAAATCTTTGTTCTTGAGGATTGGTGGAAAAGAGGTATTTGTTGTACATGATGGATAAGAATGGATGTTTTTGGAGTTATTGTGATTTATTTACCAAATTCAATTATAACTTTGAGAAAAAAAAATGATATGAAAGTTATTAGAAGTGTTTGTTTACTAATGATCAGTATGTTAAAATGTAAAAACAAAACAAAATGGCGTGCCAGTGGTGGTATATCATAACTTAAAAATATTAAGATTTATACCAATGGACATTATAATAAGATATCTGCTACTGAAATCAGTGTGAACAGATGCACTCAGTCTCTCACTATCACAACTTAAGTGGTCATATTGAATACACAGCTATGACAATAATAAACATAGGCCAACAAAGTGTGACTGAGACCACAAAAAATAAGCTTCTGGAGGAACTTGTGAGATGTGAACCATATTTTATTAACTTCTTAAATTAACAGATCCATAACTTAGTAATTATAAATTAAACAAATTGTAAATTGTCATTTGTTGTGAACGAAGATTTTGGCTAAAATATTTGTCATTGTTTGCAGTAACACCATCCAAACAGTGAAACCACACCTAAATAACTGGAAATGACATAATATCTACAAACATTTCTTATTTAAGTAAAACACTTAAATATATTTACTTACCAATAATAAAAATGTTGTTATGTATTTATTTATTCCATTTTTATATTGTCTATTGTTAATTCTATAGTATTGAATGATGCAATTATTTAAATTGGTTAAGCATAACAAATAGTTGTTTATTTTATTCACATAGGGACTATATTTTGATTAAATATGTATTAAATATATATCTCTTATCTCTTATTAAATTAATGCTTATGTGTCTGACTGTACAACTTAACCTTAATAAACAAATCCTACCATAACATGATTAATGTACATTATTAACCCCTTCAAGCGTGAGTTTAAGATATTCTAACTGTCCCCCCAGAGTGAGTTTTTTTAAAGGTGCTAAAGAGGATCTTTTCGTCGACTGAGAAACCAAAGACTGTTACTGAGTTTTTGAAATGAGCGCATGCGTAAGAAAAACCCCCCTCCTTTCGTGGGAACGCCTCCCAAAAATCGTGCACGAGTATTGGAACACGAGTGTTTACCACCGGCATTCACTGTGTCGTGTTAGTGGATTCATTATGTCGGACTCACCACAGGTAACTCGTAATCTGCAGTTGTTACTCCTTTCTCGTAATTATGACTTAGTATCTCATAATAATGAGAAACTTTCTCGTAATAATGACTTAGTATCTCATAATAATGAGAAAGTTTCTCATAATAATGACTTAGTTTCTCATAATAATGACTTAGTATGTCAGAATGAGAAAATTTCTCGTAATTATGACTTATTTTCTCGTAATAATGACTTAGTTTCTCATAATAATGAGAAACTTTCTCGTAATAGTGACTTAACATCTCATAATAACGAGAAACTTTCTTGTAATAATGACTTAGTATCTCATAATAATGAGAAACTTTCTCGTAATAATGACTTAGTATCTCATAATAATGAGAAAGTTTCTCATAATAATGACTTAGTTTCTCATAATAATGACTTAGTATGTCAGAATGAGAAAATTTCTCGTAATTATGACTTATTTTCTCGTAATAATGACTTAGTTTCTCATAATAATGAGAAACTTTCTCGTAATAGTGACTTAACATCTCATAATAACGAGAAACTTTCTTGTAATAATGACTTAACATCTCATAATAACGAGAAACTTTCTCGTAATAATGACTTAGTTTCTCATAATAACAAGAAAGTTTCTCGTAATAATGACTTCGTATGTCAGAATAATGAGAAAGTTTCTCGTAATAATGACTTAGTTTCTCATAATAATGAGAAACTTTCTCATAATAATTACTTATTTTCTCGTAATAATGACTTAGTTTCTCATAATAATGAGAAAGTTTCTCGTAATAATGACTTAGTATCTCATAATAATCAGAAACTTTCTCGTAATAATGACTTAGTATCTCATAATAGTGAGAAACTTTCTCGTAATAATGACTTAGTTTATGACTTAGAGGCCTACTGTAAAACATGTGACCGCTACATAAAGAGGAAAACGTTGCCTCAAAGAGCCGCTCCATTGTCCCACATGCAGAGTTCAGGTCCTATGGATCTCGTATGCATTGATTTTCTTACCATCGAAGCAGATTCTCGCAATGTGTGTAATGTATTAGTGGTCACTGACCATTACACGCGTTATGCTCAAGATTTTCCCACTAGGGACCAAAAAGCTCCTACTGTGGCAAAGACTCTATGGGAAAAGTATTTCATTCATTATGGTCTTCCAACTCGAATACACTCAGACCAGGGCAGGGATTTTGAGAGCCGGTTGGTGGATGACCTGTTGACCATGCTAGGTGTAAAGAAGTCAAGGACCTCCCCTTATCATCCACAAGGTGCCCAGTCAACACGTGAGATCATGCGATGATCACAGTGACATCACAGTGACCACAGTATGAGCACACAGTGAACACAGTATGAGCACACAGTGAGTGCGCAGTGACATCACAGTGATCACAGTATGAGCACACAGTGAGTGTGATGTGACCTCATATTTCCACCACAGTATGAGTGCACTGTGATTGTGCAGTGACCTCATGTTGTGAACAAAGTATGAGCACACAGTGAGAGCTCTGTGTGGTTACACTTTTAGTTCACTGTGACACTCACATTATGACCGCACCATGAGAATATTGTGAGCTCATAGTGACATCATTGTGAGATCAAATTGTTGACTGGGTGATCCTCAGCCGGAGAGATTTAACAGGACCTTGCTGGACATGCTGGGTACCCTTGAGCCTAGTCAGAAATGCAAGTGGAGTCAGCACATAGCGCATCTCATGCATGCATATAATTGTACTGTCAATGAGGCCACTGGTTTCTCACCCTACTTTCTCATGTTCGGCAGGGATGCCCGATTACCTGTTGACGTATGTTTTGGTGTCTCCCCTGACAACACCTCGCCTGAGTCGTATTTGAAGTATGTGACCAAAATGAAACAGGAATTGCAGGCAGCTTATCAGTTAGCTCAGTCTACTGCTGAAAAGATGAATCAGAGTAACAAAGAGAGGTATGACCAGAAAGTCCGTTATCATAGTCTGAATGCTGGAGACAGAGTTCTGATTCGAAACCTTGGCCTAAAGGGAAAACGTCTCAGGTTACAGATGTAACCCTGGTTCCCTGAGTAGGGAACGAGACGCTGCGCGGTAACGCATTGGGAACCTTCTGCGTGATGTCGTCACTGAAGCACTCATGTATCTAACCAATCGCGTAGCGAGACGTCAGAGACGGGTGACGTCACGGACCAGGAAACTATAAAGCATACCCGGATGCAGAGCACGCTAGCTTCTGGATAAGTCTGAGACAAATGCTCGCAAGTATGCAGGGGGTACGGCAAGAGACGCAGCGTCTCGTTCCCTACTCAGGGAACCAGGGTTAAATCTGTAACCTGAGACGTTCCCTTTCGTGGGAACTGTCGACGCTGCGTGGTAACGCATGGGGAACGCTATCCCAACTGTGCCGTAGCGGCAAATACTTGCCAGGTTATCTTGGCAGAACTGATGACCCCGGAGTGGAGCCGACATCAAGGTTATAAAACCTTACAAACGTGTGCTGACATGACCAGCCAGCCGCGTCACAAATGTCACCGATGGAGACACCTGACATCAAGGCTTTTGATGCCGCCATACCCCGCGTAGAATGGGCATGGACATTCAGAGGAGAAGGCTGTCCGGCCGCATCATATGCAAGTGTGATGGCCTCGACCACCCACTTGCTCATCCTCTGCTTAGATCCAGGGCCCCCTTTTTTAGGGGACCCATAACAGACAAAAAGCTGATCAGTCTTACGCCACAGGGCAGCTCTGTGGACGTAAGTATCCAAGGCCCTCACAGGGCAGAGCAGATTTAGTTTTTCCTGATCCGAAGATTTAAAAGGAGGAGGGCAGAAAGCCTGGAGCACAATGGGACCTGGAACGTGGGTAGGGACCTTAGGGACATAGCCCGGTCTAGGATGCAGGAATGCTTTCACCATTCCTGGAGCGAATTCAAGGTATGAGGGAGCAACTGACAGTGCTTGTAAATCTCCTATCCTTTTCAGAGAAGTGATAGCAAGTAGAAAAATAGTCTTTAGAGTGAGGAACCTCTCAGGAACCTCCTCTATTGGTTCAAAGGGCGCCTCGGCCAACCCTTGTAAAACCACGGCCAGGTCCCAGGCCGGAACCCTTGTGCGCACTGGAGGCCTCAACCTCAGTGTGCCACGGAGGAAGCGAGTGACCAGGGGGTCTCGACCCACCGAAAGGCCACCTACAAGGGGAATATGAAAGGCAGATATAGCCGCAACGTAAACCTTTAACGTTGAAGGGGATAGGCCCTCCGAGAACTTTTCTTGGAGAAATGTAAGCACGTGGCTAATAGAGGCGTGGACAGGGTCCACATTAATACGTCTGCACCAGGCAGAGAACAGATTCCACTTGTATAAATAAAGCTTCCTCGTGGCGGGAGCTCTGGAGTTTAATATGGTCTCCACAACCTCGGTTGGGAGACCAGCATCTACGAACCTGGCCCCCTCAGAGGCCAGGCCCATAGTTTCCATAATTCTGGGTGGGGGTGTATTATCCGGCCGCCCGCTTGTGACAGGAGGTCCTGTCTGAGGGGAAGCTCCATTGGGGAGCCGTCTAGTAGGGACACTAGGTCCGAGAACCATATTCTGGTTGGCCAAAAGGGAGCCACCAGTATTAGGCTGACCCCCTCCCGGCGTACTTTCTCCAGAACTCCCGGGAGCAAGGCGATCGGGGGAAATGCATACAGACGCCGCCTCGGCCACGTCTGTACCATGGCATCCAGCCCCAGAGGTGCTGGATGGGTGAGGGAGTACCAGAGTGGACACTGGGTTGACTCTCCCGAAGCAAATAGGTCGACTTCCGCTCGACCGAAATTTTTCCATAGGAGATCCACCACTTCTGGGTGAAGTCTCCACTCCCCGGGCCTCGGGCCCTGCCTCGACAGGGCGTCTGCTCCCATATTTTGGCGCCCTGGGATGTAAGCTGCTCTCAGGGAGAGCAGCTTCCCTTGGGCCCACAGGAGGATCTGACGGGCCAAGTAATAAAGTTGGCGAGACCGCAAACCCCCCTGATGATTTATATAGGCGACCACAGCAGTGTTGTCCGTGCGGACCAACACATGATGGCCTCTCAGGTCTGGGAGAAAGTGTTTCAATGCCAGAAACACCGCCATCATCTCCAGCTGATTTATGTGCCAGGAGAACTGATGGACCTCCCATGAGCCCTGAGCTGGATGGCCACTCATGATCGCCCCCCAGCCCGTGAGGGAAGCGTCTGTCGTAAGCATTACGCGACGACCAGAAGTCCCCAGCACGGGTCCCTGGGACAGGAACCAGGGATCTTTCCACATGACCAGAGCACGAAGGCATCGTCGTGAGACTTTGATCATGCGAAAAGGATTTCCCCTCGGGGAGAATCCCCTGGTCCTGAGCCACCACTGTAAGGGTCTCATGTGCAGGAGGCCAAAAGGTATCACGTTGGACGCAGCTGCCATCAGACCCAACAGCCTCTGGAACTGTTTTACAGTGAGTGACTGGCCTAACTTCACCCCTTTCATAGCCATAAGAATGGCACTCACCCGAGCGGGAGACAGATGTGCCCGCATCGTGGTGGAGTCCCAAACTACCCCCAGATAAGTGATAGTTTGAACCGGAACTAGCACACTCTTTTTTGCGTTGAGCCTCAGCCCAAGCCTCTCCATGTGACGCAGAACAACATCTCGATGCTGGACTGCCAGTTGCTCTGACTGAGCTAGAATCAACCAATCGTCGATGTAATTCAGCACGCGGATGCCCTGAAGCCTTAGCGGGGCCAGAGCCACATCCACGCACTTCGTGAATGTGCGGGGTGATAACGATAGGCCAAACGGAAGAACCTTGTACTGGAAAGCTTCGCCCCCGAAAGCAAACCTGAGGAACTTCCTGTGAGAAGGATGGATGGACACATGAAAGTATGCATCTTTCAGGTCTATCGCCACAAACCAGTCCTCGGACCTGATCTGTGGGATAATCTGTTTGAGTGTAAGCATCTTGAACTTGAGCTTCTGGATTGAGCGATTTAACACGCGTAAATCTATGATAGGACGTAGTCCTCCATCCTTCTTTGGAACAAGGAAGTAACGGCTGTAGAAGCCTGACAGCTTGCTGGGAGGAGGGACCCTTTCTATAGCTCCTTTTTGCAAGAGTGTCATAACCTCTTGTTCCATCACCAGAGACTGCTCGGGGGTCACCACTGTGGGAAGGACCCCATTGAATATGGGCGGGCGAGATTGTATTCTGTAACCCTTTTCTATCATGAGCAGCACCCAATTTGATATATTTGGAAGTAGTTTCCACTCTGCCAAAAAATCTACTAAGGGAACCAGTCTCTCGAGACTGGTCTCTGGTGTTTTTTGAGCACTTGGCTCGGTGATCTGACACGGCGCGCCGGCAGACAACCGAATCAAGTGGCCGGCCCTCCTCGAAGGACCGGCGGGGACCGCCGTGCCCTGACGCACACTGGGTGGCAGGGTTGACGGACTGTCCCCCTGAGGGTGCCGAAGGGAAGCAGGGATTAGATGTATTTTTTCCCGGCTTCCTCCGGAGGGGACCACCCTCATTGGGTCCTGACCCACAGATGTCAGGACCGCTTTGAAGCCTTCCTGGCGATGATAACAGCCCGCAGGTCCGTTTTACCCTTGGAAGGCTTCTTATGAGCGGACCGACCCGGTCCCCAAGCTGTTTGTGGGGGAGCTCGAGTGGCCACGCTCACTTTCTGTTGCGCTCTGTGGTGCGCTGAGGAGCTCGTGGACGGCCGAGGCTGCTCCCGCTCAGCAGCCTCGGGGGGAATAGAGCGGCGGGGGATGAACCTCTGGAACGCGGCTGATTGTTTTTTCGCCTCCTGGAACCTCTCGACGACTGTATTTACAGCGTCGCCGAAGAGGCCCGCAGGGGACAGCGGCGCGTCCATAAGGGCAGCTTTGTCTCGCTCCCTTATGTCCGAGAGGTTCAGCCACAAATGTCTCTCCGTAGCCACCAAGGCTGCCATAGACCGGCCGATTTCTTTGGCCGTCTCTTTGGTGGCACGGAGAGCGAGATCAGTTGCCATCCTGATCTCTTGAATACAATCATAAGTGGCCTCCCCGCTCTCATCAATCTCCCCCAGCAGGTCTGCTTGATATGCTTGAAGCAGCGACATGGTGTGTAGACATGCCGCCGCCTGACCTGCTGCCGTGTATGCTTTGCCCACCAAGCTTGATGTTGTTCTTAAGGGCTTGGTGGGCAACGTCGGGGCTTTTAGTGACGATGCCGACTCGGGCGAGAGATAGCCCGCAAGCGTCTCTTCAACCCGGGGCATCGCCGCATAACCGTGCCGTTTCAACCCCACTATATTACTATATACAGACGTTTGGGGGCTGAATACACGGTGCTGCACGGGCCTTTTCCACGACCTTGACACCTCGGTGTGGAGGTCCGTGAAAAACGGCAAACCCCGACGCTGGGGAAGCGACCGAGCGGGCAGAAAGCGCTCATCTAGCTTACTTTTTGGTTTCGGTTCTGCCCGCTCTGCTGGCCAATCAATCTTTAACTTGGCCACAGCCCTGGTCACTACCTCCAGGAGCTCCTCATATGCTGGGGAAGAGGATGGCGGGTCCTCTTCCCCAGTCTCGACGCTCACCACATCAACCTCCTCGGAGGAAGAGAGGTGAAGCGCCGGTGTCTCTCTCCGGGGGGAAGAAACCGCAACGCGTGCTTCCGCCGCCTGAGAAGAGACACTGGGGCTGGCGGGTAAAGGGCGAGATAAGGCTGGGCCCGTCTCAACCCCCTCCGCCAGCTCCATCTGCGAACCCCACGACAGTAGCCGGCGCTGCGCCTCAGCAGCAGCAGGACCCGACCCGCGGGGAACGCTCGCCGAGGCACCCTCCTCGAAGAGTGCTCGGCGAGATCTCAACACTCTGAGGGTTAGTCTCTCGCAATGCACACAGACAGCTCCCTCGAGAGCTGCCTGGGCATGCTCAACCCCCAGACAAAAAACGCACATATCATGTGTGTCCCCGTCAGGAATGTATCTGGGGCAGGGATGCACACACTTCCTGAAACGTTTTTTCCTCCGCCATTACAATTGTCTTATTTATATATATATATATATATATATATATATATATATATATATATATATATATATGTGTGTTTGTGCAACTCTTGTCCTCAGACGAAGAGATATTGTGATGAAACGGGACAAACAACACCAAATAAGACAGACAAGATAACATAGAGCGCTTTGTTGAAGACACAGAAGCTAGCGTGCTCTGCATCCGGGTATGCTTTATAGTTTCCTGGTCCGTGACGTCACCCGTCTCTGACGTCTCGCTACGCGATTGGTTAGATACATGAGTGCTTCAGTGACGACATCACGCAGAAGGTTCCCAATGCGTTACCACGCAGCGTCGACAGTTCCCACGAAAGGGAACAAAAGCTTGCAGACAGGTGGAGTGCTAATCCCTATGTAGTGGAGAGTCAATTCTCTGGTATTCCTGTGTATCGCTTGAGGCCTGTTGATGGTAAGGGGCCAGTCAAAGTGCTGCATCGTAATCATATCCTGCCTTTAGGACAGGCAGTCAGGCTACAACCCCAAGTAGACATCAGACCTACTCCATCACCTAGAGCTTTGAGGCGTCGGAGATGTAGCGAAAATTAACTCAAAGGGGAAATATTAATAATTATTCATAACTCATTATGATTATTAATTATGATTAATTATGAATATGCAAATCCGTTAATCAGATTAACTGGACATAGCTACATTAAAATTAACATTACAATCAGTTAACCTGTTCGTCCAGTGAACGCTCAGTGTTGATTGTTTATTAATTCTAAGAAATGTCAATTTCCAAGTTATGGAAAAATAATATTTCTTATTGTACTGTACTACTCACGTAGTCCGGATCTATCACTTAAGAGGCAATTCATTAGCAGACGGAGTCAGAACAAAACGTGTATTGTGCACAATCTTTATTAACTAACTCACAAACACATAACTAAACTAACAAACACATAACATAACATAACATACATAAAGGGTCACACACACACACACACACACACAAGTCAGAATGAGTAATGATAGTGTTGAACCGGAAGAGATGCTGTTACTAGAGCTACATGAAATGTCAAAGGCAATCTGGAAAGGAATCATCAGTTTCTTCAGCAATAGCAAGGTAAGTCTTACAAATTAATACTAACTTGCTGTTTAGTGTTAAAATGTACGATACTTGCAAGATGCCCTTAGGCTGAGGAGCATCGGCTCTGCCATCTGAGGAGAGATCTTGGGTGATTCAGTCCGAAGTTGTTGCCAGTCTTTTCCATGTGGGATGAGGAGCACATGGCTCGTTTGTAGGCCGAGGGCTACAGGCCTTGCAGGCCTGGCCTAGGCCGGCTGCAAGGAGATCGATTCGGTCGTTCAGAAGCAAGGAGAAAAAGAGAGGGAGTGGCACTGTTCGCTGGTTTTTAACCTCTGGTCAAAGTCACACCTCTCAGTTGTTGACCGGACCAATGAAGATGTTGTAATTCTGGCTGGCAACACCCCTCCTGTCAGGGCTTTTACAACCCAGAAAGATTAACAAGCTGAGTTCTTGAATCAGAACTATTAAATATTCTTTTAATACTGATGTGTTGCACAGGTATGGATGTACCGCATACACAAGCATTTAAATCTTCCTGCTACGAACGTATAGACACTAAACATGGCATGATTGAAGTTACCGTGCAGGTCATAACATTTAACAATCATCAAACATGTAAATACAATGAGTACAATACAACATCAGTAATAATGGATACCATTTCCTGAGAAGGAATCATTTATAGCACAGTCTGTCTATACATTAATGCCATAGAGTCTGTGTTCTGTGTGGAAAATGCAGGGAAGATGCAGATTTTCTGTGTCTCTACTCTGTTCTCCATGCGACAACCACATTCCTCAGCACAATAAACTTGTAACTGAAAACTTCCCGGGGGATGGGGACAGACTCCAGAGTGAGCTTAAAACTATTGGTTAACTAACCAATAATTGTGTCTGATTTGCCTCAGTCATTACATAATTCCCCCCCTTTCGCTCGTTGTTGTCTCTCTTATGACAACAGTGAGTGACGTTGACGGTGCCGGAAGATCAGACACATCACTGGCACACAAGGCTGGAAGGCTGTGATGGGCCCTGGTTGTGTGTGTCTCCTGGAGTAGTGGTCGTTTCATGGCGGTTGATGCAGACAGTCTGTAAACTCAGGTCTCTGAGCTGGTGCTGCAGGAATCAAAGCATCCAGTGCCTTGAAAGTGTGTCACCTGTCAGTTAGTGTTGGTACCGTTAATGCGGGCAAGATGTTCGCTGGTGGCAAGGTTCAGGTCTCTGAGCTTGCTCAGCAGGTGTTGAAGTAGCAGGTGCCTTGACAGTGTCACCTGTCGTCTGGACGCCTGTGAAGCAGGTGGTTGTAATAGGAGGTTACAGGAGTTGTAGTGTGAAGAGGGTTTCAGACTCACCTAGGTCTGATGGCAGAGGAGCAACCGGTGATTATAGCCTCTGCTCTCAGTCAGAAGCAGCCTGAAGTTTGCAGTGTCACTCTGCTCTTGTGGCGTGGCTGGCTTGAGCAAGTCTGAGTGGTCTTGTGTGAGTGGTCAGAAGCTTGTGCTTCTGAGTACTTCTCAAGTAAGTACTGTTCAAGGGGCTCCTTACTAGCGTTAGAAGCTCCTGCAGGTTCGATGCAGGCATGTTCAGTCGCCCTTGTGCTACCTGACGTTGGAGATCATGCGGTGTCTGCAGGAAGAGGATGTTTCCATCCATGGCTTCTCCCTGTAGTAGGTCTGGTGCCTGGGTCTGTCTGAATTAATCCTTCTCCTTCTGTAGCTTTAGAGGATTTCAGGCAATTAGCTGATAAGGTGTCAAGCAGAAGGCTTTGGCTCCCCCCTCTGTACCTCTGTGCTTGGCTGGGGGAGGTTCTTCTGCTGCAGGCAAGAGAGTCTTAGTTCTCTTTGGGCCATGTCAAGTTCATCTTTGGTGTTGTCCAGCTGCTGGGTCAGAGCTTCAGTCCCAGATCTGGACACATCCAGAGGACGTTCACAGGTCCTGATTGTGTCATCTTTGACCTAGAGTTCAGAATTTGCTATTTTTAACAGTGACTATTTGTCCAAGCGTTCTTTTACCACGTCTTCTCTGGCTGCCTTTTCCAGCTGCTCTCGTTGCGGAGCAGCTGTCAGAGCCGTTTGCAGTTTGTGGCTTCTCTTCTGTGTCTCTATTCTGTCAGGGTCCTTGTGTCTGTCCCGAGCCTCCAGCTCTAGCTGGTCTATGTGGCTTTTAGCATGCATCAGTTCCTTGTGAGTCTCTGTGATCTGGAGTTTGAGGTTGTTCACCTCCTGTTTCAAAACAGTGAGGATGTGGGCCAGGAAGAAGTTGACTTCAGTCAGATCATTGTGACCATACCTCTGGTTTGAGTCATCTGCCTTTACTCCTCTTCCATCTTTGTCCAGTTGCTTTTGGCTCTGTTGCTGTGATTGATCAGCAGCACTGGTTAGGAGGGTGTTCCTCACGACACCTAGCCAGTCCTTTCGGTCTGCCATCTGGGCAGTTAGGCTGAGCATCTGCAACATTTAGGCACGCTTGTGGTGAGAGTAAGGGCAAGAGACTACTGCAAGATCAAACAGAATTTAGGGCTAAAGGCACAGTGAGCAGCCAGGTGTATAAAATACAGCTAGGTTTAATAAATGACTTAAGATGGTTCTTGTGGTCAAATTATTTCTTAGTATTTCTTACTGATGGCTCACAACAGGCTTGACCTCTGAACAAATGGAAAAGAGAAAGGGAGAGGAAGAGGAGAGCTTTCCTATTAGATTGTGCTTATTAGTGGTGCTCAAAATTATGCCATAGCAATCATTCAGATTCCTTTGTAACTGGCTCATAAAATTGAAGCAACTGTTGTAAATAAACAAAATCAGGAAGGAGAGTATGTCTAGTTGCTTGTGGTTATATTGGGAAATTAAACCACACAAGACTAAAAAGGAAGATGTAAATAAATCACAAAGATGAAAGAAATAATACTAGTAAAAATTAATAGCTGACTGCTATTATAATTAAAATCAATTAAAAGATTTAAAGAAGTGACTAAAACAGCAGAATGGGTTTAGATCAGTTCACACTGCACACACACAAGCTGTAGTTAAAGGTTTCACATAAATGATGCTAACCGCTAACTGTAGAAGCTATTAGTTAGCTTAGCTTGAGCGGAAGGGTTGCTAGGTGGGGTTAGCTTAGCCACCTAGCCTGGTTTGTTTACACCATGGCATCACAAGGTGATGAGTTAGCACTTCCTGTGACAAGTCGTTGTCATGGGAACCAATGCACACCACAGCAATTCAAACAGTTCATGAAGACGGTCTGCTCATTTCAAACTAGTTACGTACAGAGTTAAAATGTGACGCTTATACTTTCAGATTTTCAAAACTTGATATTACATTTAGTAAAATGCAAATATGTTTTGGCATTTGCAAATTTTACTCATGTAAACTCTTCTCTCTACTTTAAACAACGTCTTGTACTTGTTTAAAGGGGTAATTACACAGTTTGCTGTAAGTCCAAGCTTGTTTAAGCATATATAGTTAAGTCCGTCTTGTGCAGGTATACTGATATTCCTTTCAGCGAGTGAAACACAGTTTTGGTCAAGAGGTAGCTATGCTTGTAGATGCAGCCAAAGTTTAGATGAATGACATCAATCTTAACTATAAAAGGGGAGCATTACCCAAATCTACATTTATATAACGCTGTACTGAGATTCATTCATCAGAAACAGGTTAAGCAATACTGCAATTGGTATTTCTCCAACCAAAGCAGAATAATCAATTCTGGTACAGTTTACATGCCGCTTAGTTGAGATTCCTTCGTCAACACAGGCTTATGCTCTAATACTGAGATTAGGATTTCTTCGCTAAAATCAGATTAACTTTACACTGATACCATTTGAACATATGCTAAAATGTCTTAAGACTCTTTCTGTTACGGCAGAGGTGTCACTTCAAGCTATAGTTTTATCTGCATCTAACAAGCCAGCACCATCGATCTACATGCGAATCAAACGTTGTCAAACGTCATGTCGGAATTATCAATTATTAAACACACTTTTAGTTGGACGATGGTTTAAGCAAGTGGCGTTAGGCCATGCTGGCTTAACCGGCTCAATCTAGTGTCATATTTCAAAATAGCTCGTCGTGGATAGTCATGAGCATTTGAGATTTACACATTCACACAAAGTTTCCTTCCACTCCTACTGCAGACTCCTGCATTTCTGCGAACACACATTTTCATCTACTTTAAAAGCTTTATGCCCTATGCTGCCTATGAACCTTTGTAGAAGCTATGGGTAAAGCACTGCGTTGGCAGTTCAAAGTCATTGGGGTCTTGAGAACCCCCTGCTGAGGGGCCTTGTGTGTTACAGGCCTTCTGTGTCAGGTCACATGAGTGGCACTGTGTGAGGGCAGGTGGTGCTGTCCAAAGGGGTGACTAGCTGTTGTAGGAGGCAAAGGTCCTGTTGGTGTCCTCCATTCATTCCAGGTTTGTCTGAGTCGGTGGCAGTAACCTTGGGACTTTCAGATCTGCCCTGCTTGGTGTCGGGGGCAGCACTCAATCTGCATTCAGGCTTCTGGGTCTGAGAAATCCTTTATGCAGACTGGCTTCAGCTGCTGATAGTCTAATTGGAGTTTTTCTGGCTGTTAAGTCAAAACTCATAGTGAATCTGGTGGGGTGTGATCCAGAACAGAGAGCCTGTCTTGGTGGATCACACCAGTCAGGGACTTTGGAACAAAAGAGAATGTCTATTATGTTGGCATTGGTGCTGTGGTCTCCTAAGCTGCAGGCTCTGGCCCCTCCCCCCTTTGTGAAGGGTTGGGGGAGCTCTCGCCGCTGCTGCTGCAAAGTCCATCAGGTTGCAAGTTCCTTGTGTGGTCCATTCTTAGTTGTTCGGGCTGTTTTTCAGTTCTTTTCGGACCACAATGTGTTTGTTTCTCATGCTGCTGAATTGTGGAGTCAGTGTTTGACTTTCAGTTCTGCATGCGGGTGGCCTTCAAGGGCCTTAGCTTTAGTGTCTCTTTAAATTCAAACCTTACGTTCCTTACGTTCTTTAACTGGCAAAGTTCAACAGCTGTCAGAGCCTCCTGAAGACTGGTGACCTCCCTCAATTGCTCTGCTCTGTCATGGTTCTTGCATCTGTCCTGTGCCTTCTCATGCTGAGTGGGTTGGTTCTCTGTGGAACTCAGTGACTTGCAGCGTTCGTTCAATTACCTCCTGTTGGAAGCCCGTATGAGCATGGGCTAAGGAGAAATTGAAGCTCCTTTTGGCTCAGGTCAGGTGTCAAGTGTCTGCTGGTGCTGCCGATCTCGCTGTCCCTTACTCTGCTGTTGCAGGTTGTTGACTGCTTTAGCTGAAGGGCAACCATCACATTGTTCCGCTGGGTCTCCAGGGGGTCCTGGATGGCAGGGCTGGATGTACTGGGCAGACAGGCACACTTATGGGGACATGAGAGAAAGGGATAGCACAGGCAAATGCAAGTTCGTACAGCTATGTGGGCCATATAGGAAGTGGCTAGCTGAAGTGGGGGAAGCCAGCATGAGACTAAGGTGTTAAACTATCTTGGATGACAGCTGTAAGCTGTGTTGACTGATGACGGGGCTGGTACACGTAATTAAACTATTACTCAGAGTACAGATGATTCCTTTCCAGAAATTATCACCATAAGGTAAATGAATAGAACAAACTGGTAGAGAGAGAGAGAGAAAAAAAATGAAATAAGAAAAGGGAAAGGAAGGAAAGAGGTTTTTTACCCATTTAGTCTTGCTAGGAGATATGGTTAAGCAGGTGTCACTGGTTCAAGTGATGACCTAATCTCTAGACTAACAGAGAAAGACCAGATGCCTTGAGGTCGAAAGGAGAAGAAACAACGGGAAGAGTTTCTAGTCCTTTCCGGAGCCCCAAGTGCACTGGACGGTGGCCGTACTTCATGTACTCAGCACTAAGGAGTGAGGAGGGGGAGCTGAGAGATAGGTGTTAGCGTAGTAATAACCTATAACTCATTATGCCTCATTAAGGAAACAACAGTTTCTAGAACTACTGTAATCCTATAGAAAAAGGGAAGAGGGTGATAGTAGAATAACACAAAAAAAATAAAAATAAAATAAAATAAAAATAAAAACAGAAGGTCCCTTTAGACCTAGGGAATGTGAATACCCAGGTTGATTTAATTAAATGCTAAGTTTGATTAAATCCAACTTGACCGAACAGAGATATAGAAAGAAAGTGAAGGAAATAAAATGACACGTAGAGGAGGAATGAAGTTGAACAAAATAAAATTAGAATTTCCTAGTAGATTTAGAAATCTAAAAGGAAAGTTAAACAGACAAAATTGATTTAATTAAATTTTCAAATTTAACCAAATTCAACTTGGCTGCATAGGGATAGTCAGGTGAACAAAGTATTAGCATGAAGTAGAGATAGGAAACTAAACAAATTGATTTAATTAAATTTTAAATTTAATTTAGATTCAACTTGACTGAATAGAGGTACTCAGACTTGACAACATGAGTGACGCCACATACGCACACACACGCACACACATACAAACGGTTTAAACCAGAGATGGGTGCCTTTTGAGGCGTGCCTTGTGAAGCTTTGGAACTCAAATGAATCGTTTGTGTTGCATCAGTGATTCGGAGCGTGTGTCAAACTGCCACAGTCACGTGATTTCAGTAAACGAGGCTTTGTGATGCGTCCTAGCAGTTTCAGAGTGTTTCAATAAGCGCTACAGTTTACTGAAATATCATGTCTTGACAGAAACCTCGGGTTTAAGGATATTAGATGATTCATTGATCACATTTAATTGATAACAACTTAATAATAACCATTTGTGAATGGCTTATTAAAGATGTCTCGTATTCATATATCTCTAGTATTCACTACGCTTACTGTTCTGGCTCACAAAGGGGTGCTTTGAGCGGTTCGAACAGTGAATCATTTGGGATGCAATTGATTCATTTGATTCGGAGCTTCACAACGCATTGTGTTCCCATCAGCGGTTCAAAATCCCTCCTAAAGGGAATCCCAAAGTCTATAAAGTCTTTGGCTTGAATGTTTCACGCTTGCACATGTCTAGGTGCTAGCAGGGTGCTAGCAGCTTTTAGTCGAGGTAAAGGGTTTTAACTCGTAGGGTATACGCGTAGGGTTTCTATAGAGCTAGATTCGGCTACGCGTGATTCGTTGTTTGCACAACAGTCTGTGATGTGGGTGTGCTGCTATCAGACTTTCAGAGGTGTCTGCTCTACACGCTCTGTTGTCATGCGTTGCCAGGAGGCCAATGCCAGCCCGCAACACGATCAGAATGGAGCAGAATTCTAACCGCGTTGCAAGCCCGCATTAAGAACTCCAGTGTGGTCACGCATAACTCACAAATCACAACAGCACATCACTTCACAGACAGTGGTGATTGCTAGTTAGCTACGCTAGAATTTACACCACAGGTTCGTTGCGTGTGTTTCATATGTGCGGTCCCGCGCATGAATATGAAGACAGTGACGGAACGAACAGTAAAAAGGCCTTTAATCGGTGACTGGGGAGTCTCGCCCAGAACACCATTACAAACGCTGTAGTGAGATTTCTTCGTCACACAGGTAAATTTATGCTGCTTAATCTGGAATTCCATCATCAGAAAAAGGCTTATGCATTTACAGCTGAAAGTGGGGATTTCTTCGCCCAGATTCAGGTTAGTTTATTTGTCCGTGCTGCTAATCTGAGATTCCATCGTCAGAAAGACTTATGCATTTAAAGCTGAAAGTGGGGGTTTCTACGCCCAAGTTCAGGTTAATTACTTTCGATACCCTTTTGTACGTGCTACTAATCTGCGATTCCGTCGTCAGAAAAGTTTTACGCTCATTTAGCAACTGAAATTATGATTTCTTCGATAATTTCAGGTTAGCTTCTTCATACAATTTAAACATGCATTATAGCATCGAGGAACGTTCTGCCGTTCAAGAGAATGTGCATTGAAGCCCCAGTTTGTGCATGTATAAGATGTTAACAAAAATTATGCCAAAACACATGATTGATTACTGGTCCATCTGCAAACAATTGCTTAAAATGATGCCTTTCGTTCTCCACCAAATATGTAGCGAAAATTAACTCAAAGGGGAAATATTAATAATTATTCATAACTCATTATGATTATTAATTATTATTAATTATGAATATGCAAATCCGTTAATCAGATTAACTGGACGTAGCTACATTAAAATTAACATTACAATCAGTTAACCTGTTCGTCCAGTGAACGCTCAGTGTTGATTGTTTATTAATTCTAAGAAATGTCAATTTCCAAGTTATGGAAAAATAATATTTCTTATTGTACTGTACTACTCACGTAGTCCGGATCTATCACTTAAGAGGCAATTCATTAGCAGACGGAGTCAGAACCAAACGTGTATTGTGCACAATCTTTATTAACTAACTCACAAACACATAACTAAACTAACAAACACATAACATAACATAACATAACATAACATAACATACATAAAGGGTCACACACACACACACACGCAAGTCAGAATGAGTAATGATAGTGTTGAACCGGAAGAGATGCTGTTACTAGAGCTACATGAAATGTCAAAGGCAATCTGGAAAGGAATCATCAGTTTCTTCAGCAATAGCAAGGTAAGTCTTACAAATGAATACTAACTTGCTGTTTAGTGTTAAAATGTACGATACTTGCAAGATGCCCTTAGGCTGAGGAGCATCGGCTCTGCCATCTGAGGAGAGATCTTGGGTGATTCAGTCCGAAGTTGTTGCCAGTCTTTTCCATGTGGGATGAGGAGCACATGGCTCGTTTGTAGGCCGAGGCCTACAGGCCTTGCAGGCCTGGCCTAGGCCGGCCGCAAGGAGATCGATTCGGTCGTTCAGAAGCAAGGAGAAAAAGAGAGGGAGTGGCACTGTTCGCTGGTTTTTAACCTCTGGTCAAAGTCACACCTCTCAGTTGTTGACCGGACCAATGAAGATGTTGTAATTCTGGCTGGCAACACCCCTCCTGTCAGGGCTTTTACAACCCAGAAAGATTAACAAGCTGAGTTCTTGAATCAGAACTATTAAATATTCTTTTAATACTGATGTGTTGCACAGGTATGGATGTACCGCATACACAAGCATTTAAATCTTCCCGCTACGAACGTATAGACACTAAACATGGCATGATTGAAGTTACCGTGCAGGTCATAACATTTAACAATCATCAAACATGTAAATACAATGAGTACAATACAACATCAGTAATAATGGATACCATTTCCTGAGAAGGAATCATTTATAGCACAGTCTGTCTATACATTAATGCCATAGAGTCTGTGTTCTGTGTGGAAAATGCAGGGAAGATGCAGATTTTCTGTGTCTCTACTCTGTTCTCCATGCGACAACCACATTCCTCAGCGCAATAAACTTGTAACTGAAAACTTCCCGGGGGATGGGGACAGACTCCAGAGTGAGCTTAAAACTATTGGTTAACTAACCAATAATTGTGTCTGATTTGCCTCAGTCATTACAGAGAGCAAAGGAGAAACAGAAAACCTCTGAATCAGCAAACTCACCTCTTGTAGTTGATTCTTTGCCTAAAGATTGTAGTTCCAATTCAGAGTCTGAGTTTGGGTTTTATGGTGAGGATGTGGTAGACATTCCTTCTCCAAGGGTAGAGGAGATTCAGAGTGAAAATCCTGTCCAAGATGTAGAAAACCCCAAGCTTGGTGATTCTCAGGGTGAATTAGAAGCAACGATAGTTCCATGTCAAAGTGAAGCTTCTGATGTTCAGCATGAAACTGGTGTTGAAACTGTTGATGCCACTGGTGAAGGTACTGAAGTTCAGTCAGATATGGTACCTCCAGTAGTACGCAGATCAAGTAGGGAGAAAAAGTCTAACACACGATTCACATATGATACACTGGGAGTGCCACATACTGAATCTGTTTAATCCAAATATTGTAGTGTTACTGCAACAGCTACAAATGCTTTGTATGCTTCTAGTGCATATAACAGTTAACATGCTTGGTGGTGTAATACAGATGCATTATGCAATGTGTGAAACAATAAGCCCACACTTATGCCACTTAGTCTTAGTCCTGTGTTTAAACCAATAGTCACTCCTTGGATGGAATTGTTGTTTCTATGACCAGCATGGGGGCATACTGGACTTTTGGGGGGTGGAGTGTGTAGGGACTCCTAAAATGTGTATTGTGTTGAATATAGTTAGTAGTAAAAATAACACAACAAATTAAAATGCATTTTGTTTTTTTATTTCAAAATATGATGCAACTGTGTATTTTTTAGTTTTTTTTTGTTCATGACCAGTGAGAAAGTGTGTTTAATATAAGTGTTTTGCTGCTGGCCAATGAATGTTGAGATTGTTGTTGTTGCATCATGACGTGAGTTATGTGCGGAAGAAGGAAGGGAGGAGCATCGCACATGGTGAGAAGCAGCTGCATGTGAATCGTTCGCGTGAGATATGTCGTCATTTTGGAGACCAGTTATACTATCTGTAATATAAGGCCCAAAGTGCAAAGGAAAACATTTATAGGAAACATTGTATTCATTTTATTTTGCTTTACTGCTTAAAGTGATTTATTTTTCCTGTTAGTCTATTCGTGATCGTTTGAGAATTCCGTGTGTGCTGATTATTATTTTTTTTTTCACATTTAACGTTACATTTGCAAACAGTGACTGATGTGAAGAAGTTCGTTGTGAACTTGTTCAAAATTCGTTTGGGACTGGACACCTCTTGCATTTCATCACTGGACGCAGCTTGGCTGGACTGGTTTCTTGTGGATTGAACGGGACTGGAGAAAGTGAGTTTGTGTCGTGAGTGATTCCAATATTGCCTCGCCTTTATCATTGGATGGACGTGGGTGAGTTCATTTATTGAGACTTGTTGACTGTGAGAGAGATCACACGAACTCTTAAAGTACGCGTACAATTTCTGACTATTACTGACTCATACAAAAAAAATTCATACGGGACAGAAACATGATCTCAGTGTTTTTCTTTTCCTTTGGAAGTGTGTAAAAGATCTTGAAAGAACATGATTTTGGTATTGTTTTATTATTTTTGAAATGTTTAACTTTATCAAGGGTTTGACATTTTATCTCATATTTTAATTTGAGGTTAAAATTTAAGAATACAGGTTTAAGAAATTAAGTATCTGAAAAAAAAAAGAATTCTGAGAGGTTGTATAAATCTTGTATTTGCTGGAAAACAAATAATTCACAGATTTTTTGGCTAAAATAATTTCTGTTATTTGCTATTCTCTATACAACTTAATTATTTGTTTCATCATTTAGTGCTTTCTTTGAAACAAAACAGTCATTTTAGTAGTGTAAAAAAATATATAAATAAATCATTGCTATTCCTTTTTCCTAAATTTGTTATCTGGTATTTCATTGTTCTTTTAGATAGTTAATTCATTTAAGACAGTTACAACTTTCTAAGAAAAATATAACTAAGGATTTTTCCTATTTTAATTCTATTGTGTAATTATTGGTACAGAAGAAAAGCTAAATTACAACTGTTTTAATTTAAAGAAAAGAAGCACCGACCAAATTCCCCATTCAACTGCCGGGAACCCAGGTTCCCTTTCGATACTTCACTTGTACTGCGTATGGGGAAAGGTCTCCTTTTTCCCTGTTACTGAAGCCTTTTTCAATAATGCATTGTAACTGCATCGTCATTGGTTCACTCATAGACAAGTTGAACCAATGACGTCGCGGCATAGCTACGCGGCCTATGGCGACAAAGCCCGTGAATATTCCTGCCGAAATAGGCGGGGTAGCTATATAAGCAGGCGCTTCGCCATAGGATTTCAGTTCTCTCTCCTTCAGCGACGACTTCATATCGCTCTTCGCTGATCTCCGGCTGAAGCCTTCGCCGCCTGGAAGAAGCTCGCCTGGGAGAAGTTCCCGCTGCCGTCGAAGAGGCACTCGCAGCGGACTGAGCTGAGACCGCCGAACGAAGACAGCGCTGGCGCCCTCGCAGACTGCCGCCTCGAGCGCCGTTCTCGAGCCGCCCGCTTCCGGCCATCTCTCAGAGCGTCTCCTGCCGCCATCCGGCGCCGTTTAAAGAGCTTTTCAGATAGTCAGATAGTCAGATAGCCCTCCATCACAGGTGATTCTTGATATACGGTCCTTCCATTCGGGCTGTCCCTAGCTCCTCGCACTTTTATCAAGTGCATGAACGCAGCGCTTTCCACACTGAGACAGTTGGGAATCCGGGTTCTCAATTATCTCGACGACTGGCTCATCCTAGCCCAGTCACGAGCCGAGCTGGAGCATCACAGATCCGTGCTACTCGGCCACATGGAGTGCCTGGGTCTCAGGGTCAACTTTGCCAAGAGCTCACTGCTCCCCAGCCAACGTGTAATGTTCCTGGGTGCAGTCTTTGACTCAGCCCATATGACGACTGTAGTATCGTCAGAGCGCGTGGCATTGGTCAGGAACAGAGCCTATCTTCCTCTGAAGTACTTCCAGAGGATGCTAGGACTGATGGCTTCCGCCTTCCCGGTTCGGCCTTCTTCGGATGCGGCCTCTGCAATACTGGTTGAAGTTCCGGGTCCCTCCTCATGCCTCCTCATGGCCGCCTGCGTCTCGGGGTCAATCAGGCCTGTTTGACAGCTCTGAAACCCTGGATGAACCCTGTATGGTTCAGTCAAGGTGTACCCCTACAGGCGGTGTCCAGAAGGACGGTGCTCTCATCAGATGCATCCAACACAGGTTGGGGTGCTCTTTGAAAGGGCAGACCGGCCTTCGGCTCGTGGTCTCACGAAGAAAGCCATCTGCACATCAACTGCCTCGAGATGTTGGCAGTGATTCGAGCCCTTCACGCATTTAGGCACACCTGATGGGATGCCACATCTTAAGTCCAGTCAGACAGCATGACAGTGGTGTCATACATAAATCACCAGGGTGGTCTTTCGTCCAGCCGCTTATGCGCTCTGGCGAAGCGTCTTCTGGAATGGGCATTACCGAGGTTTCAGTCACTCAGAGTGACTCGCATACCCGGGAGAACAAACTTGGGAGCAGATATGCTATCTCGGAGCAATGTCCCCTCAGACGAGTGGATGCTCCACCCCCAGACGGTTCTCACAATCTGGGAGTCCTTCGGGAAGGCAGAGGTAGACCTCTTCGCCTCAGAAGACAACTCTCACTGCCCAATTTATTTCTCAAAGGAGGACGATGCGCTGGCTCACGTCTGGCCCAGCACCCTCCTTTACGCTTTTCCCCCGATTGCTCTGATCTCGCAGATAATCAGACGAATCAGGGAAGACAAGCACAGAGTCCTCCTGGTGGTCCTGCTCTAGAGGAGCCAAGTTGGTCCTCAGAGCTGTTCAGGGTTTCCACGAAAGCTCCGTGGCCGATCCCCCTGAGACAGGACCTCCTCTCTCAGGCGAACAGGTCAATTTGACATCCCCAGCCAGAACTCTGGGCTCTGCACTTCTGGTCCCTCGATGGGAGCCTGCTAACCTCCCCGGGGACGTGCTAAATACCATCTCTCAGGCGAGAGCTCCGTCCACGAGACGCCTCTATGCCCAGAAATGGTCGGTCTTTGTTAGTTGGTGTTCTACACGCAACATAGACCCAGTGGAGTGTGATGTATCTCCGATATTGTCTTTCCTCTAGGAGCGTCTAGAACTGGGTCGCACCCCTTCAACGCTCAAAGTTTACGTAGCAGCCATCGCAGCGTTTCACGCTCCTATTGCTGGCCAGTCAGTGGGACGAAACAACCTCGTGGTGCGTTTCTTGAGAGGTTCTAGGCGATTGAATCCACCTCATCCTCTCACCGTTCCCACCTGGGATCTCTCTTTTTGGTCCTCAGAGCTCTCAAAGGGCTTCCCTATGAGCCACTGTGTTCAGCTGACCTCAGGCCCCTGATGCTCAAAACCACTCTGCTACTTGCACTAGCATCGGTTAAGCATGTTGGTGACTTGCAGGCCCTCTCCGTGAGCCCTGCATGCCTTGAGTTCTGGCCCAACGACTCCAAGGTCGTTTTGAAACTAGGCATGGCTAAGTCCCTAAGGTGCTCTCGACTCCATTCAGAGCACAGGTCATTTCCCTCTCAGCGCTTCCTCCCTCGTCGGACGAGCGAGAGCTGGAATTGCACTGCCCCGTCAGGGCATTAAGGACCTACGTTGAGCAATCACAGCCTTACCGGCAATCTGATCAGCTCTTTATCTGCCTTAGAGACCGCACCAAAGGGTCTTCGGTCTCAAAGCAACGTCTTGCGTGTCAGATAGTCAACGTTACCCATATGGAAAAGTTTTGTTAAAAACATATGTGATTCTTATATGTTCTAACAGAATATTATAAGGGACATATATGCTGCAAAAAACACATATACAAATTGCAGAATATTTATGTATTTTCAATCCTATATGTCATATATGTCCAAGATATAACTAAAGTCTTAATACAAATTTAATAGGCCTATGAATGTCCACCATATCTCTTAAGATGTGTATAAAACAGTGCATCAGTATAAGTACTGTACTTTAAACGCAAGCACATATATTAATTACAAAATTAACATTTTAATTACAAAACTAATTAATTAAATTAACATTTTAACGTGGGATGACACTTGGTGAATGTAGTCGCATTAGCTAGCCTATGTGAACACAAAAATCATGGAAATGATTCAGATATGTTAAAGGGCCAGGAGAAAAAGTCACACTTGGCTCCTTTGTGGTTAAAAATGACCGCCATAGGAAATTAATGGGAAATACGAAAACACACAAAAACTCTGAGAATCTTTTGGTGGTACAAACTACAAATCAACCTTTGTGCAGAAAAAGTGCACAGCAATGAAGGGGTCACGCTCTAAAATATCAAGAGTGCAAAACAGACACTTTACACTAGTGTGACTATAAAACAGAGCAAGTTTTTGCAAATGTGAAATATCAAGAAAATCAAGAATTCAGCCACTATGCAGGAAAAAACAGCAAGGAGGAAGTTTACAAGCACAAATGAACTACACTCTAAAAAAATGCTGGGTTAAAAACAACCCAAGTTGGGTTGAAAATGGACAAACCCAGCAATTGGGTTGTTTTAACCCAGCGGTAGGGTTAAATGTTTGCCCAACCTGCTGGGTAGTTTTATTTAACTCAACTATTGTTTAAAAATTACTGTATTGCTTAATTAAAATGAACCCAAAGTATGTTGGAAATGAACATTTATTAATGTTCAATGAATAATTATTAAACAATAAACATTTATTAAATTGCTTATTAATAAATTTATATTAATAAACTATTAAACTATTACATTTATATTAATAAAATATTAAAGCTTATTAATAAACATTCACCTTTTGTCTATTATTGTTGTCTCTAATTGCATCTGGTTTTTAATTTCCCAACTATTTTGGGTTCATTTTAAGCTAGCCATATAGCAATTTTTAAATAATAGTTGGTTAATTGATGTAACCCGGGTAACCTATGCTACCAGCAAAGAGAAAAAAAGTTAAGAAAAGGGAAAAAAATCTAGAAGAAAAAGAGATTCATCCAATCACTGATCGTGCTGCAGTGAGAGACACCCCTAAGAGCCAATAGTAGCGGCGCATTCATAAGTCCCGCCCACTGGTCGCGCCGGTGCTGCTTTCAGCGTGAGCAGATGAGAGAGAGGGTGAGTCAGAGCAGATCAGCACAGACGGACCAGACAGTTTCTCCAGAACATCCACTGATCTAACTGGAAATGTGATTGAGTGCACTAAAAGTGGAGCTTTTGAAGTCGACGCTTCAGCCTGAAGTGTTGTCGCCGGAGACAGAGAAGAAAGAGACGGAGCAGATCCCAGAGTGTTGAAGCACTGTGAGTAATCTTCCTTGTGTGAATAAAGATATGATTCTATTTTGCTTTAGTGAGCGAAATTTCAGGTATTAATCCGAATATAATGTAAAAAAAAAACATGTCGAAATTTCTAAAATGATTAATTCTGAGCAAGTTACGGTAGGCCGCGTGCACACAGCGCGAGCTGAACTAATTAGCACATGGGCTAAAGCTAACACGAGTAAACGTGATAATTGTGTCATGATGAAATGAGATAAAGAGTGATATATGAGTGTCGGTGTGTTTAATAACTGCCTGTTAATGTTTAATTTGATTGTGTCAATGTGAGATATTCATGTGATTTATGGTAATGTCTGAATCAAAAATAATAAATGGTTTGCTAAATAATGACTAAAAGGCGTTTACGATACATTCAGTTAATCATTAATTACTAGCTTATTTTTGTTTGTTTTTGCATGAATGTGGATCCTTCAAATGTTTAATAAATCTTAAATAATGGCTAATATGCCCTTACTAGCCTGTATGTTAAGTTAATCATTAATTAGTAGTGTGTATGTGCATAACACATGCATAATTGTAGAAGATTAAAAAACGTATTATATATATATATAGGGATGTCCAGATCCGATCACGTGATCGGAAATCGGGCCCGATCATGTGGTTTCAGACTCGATCGGAATCGGACATTACCTCCCGATCAGGACTCGGATATATATGTATTAGGGGTGCAACGGTTCTCGGTAAAAAAAATCGAACCACACGGTTCTCCACTTACGGACCGCACTTGCAATGCAGTCCATCTCGAATGACGACGCATCTATTGGTTGATATGGTTTGTTTAAAATAGCAACGTGGAAAACAGACAGAGTTCAGATAATGTATGTTTCAGTCGATGGATGCACAAAACGTTACAACAACGATAATCAGAAAGCGTGGACAAAACAGTCACTCTTTGTAAACTGTTAACTGCGAGTGCCGTCTGCTCTAATGTCCAGTCATTTACGCCGTCATCACCCGGGTATTGATAGCGCGCGAGCGCAGGTGAGACCTGAACAGCACACGTTGCTGTCTGTTTTTAAACTAACTCATTCTCTTTCAAGTCTTGCGCTTCGGCGGCCACATTCATACAAAAATTATGTCAACATGCCCGTCCTAGCGATTATCCTAGCAAACATAGTCGGTTATGTCTTAAGTGAACGTATATTAGTCGAGAAAGACAGCGCATGTGGAACAGTATACGACTGGATCGTGCATGTCTTAAAGGGAAAACAACTATTCCTGCTGCCTGTATTTAATGTTAAATCAAACAACAAATAACAAAGAAATCACTCACTGCTCTTGACTGAATAGTTTTTGTAACTTCAATAATGATGAATCTTTATTTATTTTATACAGTAAAGATAATATGCAGTGATATTTTATATTTGATTACTATTTGAAAACTGTTAGATACCTGAAAAACCTGAAAAGCACTGTTCCTGGATCTGTTTTTCGCTCTTCTTTATTCTCTTTTACGTAGGCTATTAAGTATCGGATCGGGACTCTGTATCGGCAGATACTCAAAATCAAATGACTCTGACTCAAGGGCAAAAAAACGTGATCGGGACATCCCTATATATATATATATATATATATATATATGTATATATGTATATGTGTGTGTGTTTTCTTGAGAAAATAAGAAGAAAGTAGCAGTGAAGATGAATTTTAATCTCAAGAATGTTTCATGAATCCGGCTCCAGGTTTGTAACAGAATCACCCATTTGTGATGAAATTTATGAATCAAATTCACTCACCTTCAGTGTGTCCAGAGTGGATGTTTGAAATCAGCACTGAAAACACAAAGTAAAAAACTCATGAAAGATTAAATGTCTCAAGGAAAGATCATCAAACTCATCCATTGGTTATCCTGATTCTTTATTTCTGTGGGATCTTATTTTCAAAGTTCTTCCCGTGAGGGAACCGGCTGTGTTTCTCTGAGTTTCTCTGTGACGTCTTCTGTTTGTAAATTATCTTCAGGTATAAGGTCTGTCCCACAAACAGAAATGTGGGTTCAGATTCTCTGAAGATCGACAGACTAACATCATTGATGAAGATCTGTGATAAACTTCAGTAAATTCTTCTCCTCACAAGATCTCATATTTATTTTATGTATTAGAGAAATTGAGTACATTGGTGAGCAACACAAACAACAGCTCAGCCAAGTACAGGAAAATCTCACATTATATTATTACAGTGTGAACATGGAGCTGATCAACTCTGTATTATACTTTAGCCATTTTATAAATGCATGCTCTTTCTTTGCTTGTGAAACACTATAATTTCACTCTCACATGTTTTTTAGCATCACAACACAGAAATGTTTAATTTCTACAGTGACTGGGAGGGGACATGTTCGGTTTACTTAGTTTTGTCATAGCCACAACATATTAACTAGTGGGATGATAATATGTATTGTAATATGTCGTAGCCACGACAAAACTATATGAATCTGACGTGTCCCCTGCCGTCACTGTACATTTCTCTTTAAATGTTTCACTGATTTGTCTGGATGAATGTTTCTGTAAAACACTTCTAGAGTCTGAGAACAGTGACAGTAATAACGATTAACTCATATTAAGATATTTTGTGCGTTAGACTGCATATATGTCCAGATAAACACTGAAACAATTGTCTGATATTTCATATATTTCATCATACAGCAGAAAGAAACTTGATCAGGAAACTTGAAGCCAACGGTCTGATCTAAAGTCTGATTAAAGATAAACTCTTACTAACTAGTGAACGTCTACTGAAGACTAACTGGTGAACATCTACTTAAAGCATCATGAACAGCAAACTGTACAAAACAAAGCAACAGAACTGATTCAACAATCACTATTAAAAAGCACAAAACTGAGTGACTGAACGAACAGACTGACCCAAACACAACGGAGTTCATTTCTCTTTCACAAACAGCACTAACTGCACATTTAATCTCTCAAGCTCATCTTTCACTCATATATCATCAACTAGAGCTGGATCTGAAACACTGAGAGCAACATAACAATAAATAAATCCAAAAACACTAAATCATTCGATCCTGTTCATAATATAAGAGCAATGGACATGAAACACATGCGGAGGAAATAATACTCACAGAGCACAAGAGGAAGTTGACTGAGCTCCATACTGACTGAATAATGACAGACGGTTAAAGACAGACTGAGATAAAGCCTCAAGACTTCCTGATACCTGCAGTCAGATCTTTGGTCTAGAGGAACACAACAGTAGAATAGATGGTTTTGAATGAATGTGCAGGATGTGTAAAAATAATCATGAGTGAAATCACTGGCCTTACAAAAGCATGTTCAAGAATTATTTCAAATTTTTACATTCTTTTATATATATATAGTTATATTATTTTATATTCTCTTCATATAAATGTAATAATTACTGTAGATTACAGTAGTTTTATGCTGCAAAATTTAAACTATCGAGAGATAAAAACTTGATTCATTATAGTCAGAGGGTCACGATTCTTCTGCTTATATGTGACATTGCAAGACAAATCATCAACTGCAGAATATTTAAAAAAGGCTCTGTTTCTTCATTAAACAAGTAAACAAACAGTTAAAATATGAAATATTGCAGCAATACAAGTCAGGAGACTTTTACTCTAAAATAAGGAATATGCATGTGTGGCAGGAGGGGTGATTTTCTTACATCATTGTTATGTGCAGGTTTAGCCTAAAGAGCTCTGGAGGTTGACATCATGTGATCTAAACTCCTCCATTTTGGCAGGCCATCAGGAGAGGCGCTAGAGCGGCTGTAGCATTGGTATTGATAGTGGTCAAACTATAATTTAAAAACCAGACATGTTTAGACCTTACGAACTTTACTATTTGTTTGCCAGGATGCCAGAACAAGTGGGGGAAAGCAAAGGGGAAATCATTTTATTTTATTCCCAAGGATCCCGATAGATGACTGAAATGGTTCATTGTAGTGGTGTAGTCTACATACGCAGGTATACGCCGTATACTGTTGGAAATCTCAGAAGCATAGACCAGGAGACTTTGGGATCTCTTGAAGCAGAAGTTACTCTTTATTGAGAAACACGCTGTGCGTCGCTGTGGTCATCCAAAATCTAACTAAGGCAGTGACTTGGTAGTTCATATACATTCAAGGGGGAGGGATACATAGAGTAGAGGTGTGGACAATCTAAACAAAGGATGCAAATGCAGTACAGGAATCAGATCATTGCCTACATTTCCCAGCCATGATCTAATCAGCATAACTGTGTCATTCAAATGCATAGGTGCTAATCCAATCAGTCTGGCAGTATCACCTATACCTTTACATTATCATAGAGACAAAAGCACAGCTGTATCTTGAGCTGGTCATGCCACATGGTCAGGAAATGTATGAGACAAAAGGTTAGTGTCTCAGACACCTGGTCTGCCTGCCTTGCCACAATATACATAAAGTTTTCAGTTCATATACTATTACATTGGAACCTAGATATAACATAGAACAAATTTGTAATCCCACAGTTCCCCCTTTGAGAGTTCTAATAACTCTCACAAAATACAAATTTAGACACTTAAAAGTTTCATTCTTGTAACCTTTGATCGTTACAGGCACATAGCACTTGCTCTGTGTTGATTGTCTTTAGTGATGAATGGCATGTTGACACAGAAACAAACATGCAGCTAGGGCCCTTGTAGTTATTATGGGTAATAGTCTTTTCTGGTTGGAACAGTCATTTCTTTGTGATGAGTGTGAGTCATTTGTTGAATGAAACACTTGATACTGTGGACACATAGATAGTAAACTAGTAGGAAAAACAACAGCAGAATTGCTATTTCCTTGATCCACAGCCAAGGTTTACCTAACAGGTTTCCGAACCATGAAGAATAATCTTCAGTCATCTGGTGTAATTTTGCTGAAAGATCAAGAATGTCTTGTTGGATTTTGTTCAAGTTCTCTGTTGGATCCATTAACCCGGTGCAGCACTCAGGTCCGATAATGGTGCATGCTCCCCCTTGCGTTGCAAGAATGTAATCCAAAGCCACTCTGTTCTGTAAGATCATTATCTTGTGCGAAGCGAGAGTGTCTGTAATGTTACCTAGAGCCAAAGCCGTATCGTTGGCCAGTTTCTGTACAGAATTCGATAAGCTTCTGACTTGATCAAGGGCCTGCATGACACCATAAGACGGGATTAATGCACCAAGAGTTCTTGACCACCATGTTTGAGCACAAGTGAGTCCTGGAATGCAGCCATCTTCTTTGTTTGTTGTAGGAGCTGAATTATATAGATGTGGAGAGCTTGGGGTGGAGTGTGTATTTTCTCTGATAGCTGGTAGAACATAAACCAGGGTGCACCTGCCGTTGAATCGGCTGGGTAGGATGTTGTAGACAGAAGTTCCACATAACCAAAAGGTGCCAGTCGGTGGAGGAATCATACACCACTGATTTATTGCAAAGAGTTTTGGGAGAGATGGTGTCCGGTTAAGACACCCTTCTAAGTCCTTGTCCTCTCTCCCTGCTGATGGAGTAATGTCCACATGGGATGCTGTTCTCTTTTCGACTACAAGGTTGCAACGTTCACGAGGAATTTCACCCAATGGAGTCGAGGCTGGAACATAATTTTCCACGCACCAAGGAAAAATAATTGGCAAGAGTAGATCGGTCATGATGGGAGTAGCTGAAGTTAGGTTGCAGGATGGTAATCCAGGAATGCAACATGGAGAAGCTGGAGGAGTTGTGATGTTGTGACATGCACTCTTGTTGTATATTCCACTGGTATGAACTTCGAATAAGGTACATGTGTCACAGTTGGAGATGGGGTGTGCCACCCATGCAATTCCTGCTCCTACTGAATGTGGGTGTGGCATGCAAACGTTCTTTCCAGCAAACAAGGCATTTCTTGACATATTCATCACCTCTAAGAATATGTTGTTTCTGGAGTCTACACTTTGTGCGATGTCCATGATGATTACTAGTATGGCAATCTTGATCATGTTGATGGATGACTGAAGTTCCCGTATGTGATTCTCTGCGTTGTGTATTTATTTATTTATTTATTTTTTTTTTTCGTGACAGTTGGCTCGGTAGTGGGTCTAGTTGTCTTCATACGCAGGTCAGGAGGTCGGTGCGTATGGGTCTCGGGACAGCTATCAAGTGGTATCTGCACAGAGTAAGAAAGAAAACAAAAGACAACAGAGCAGTATGTGTTGTAAAAGTCTGCAAACACTAGGGTTGTATCCTCTGTTCAATCTAAGTCTGCTATTGTTGTTCCTTCTTTCCCTATTTCTTAATTCCTGTGACACCTAAAGAACAGTGAGGTAAGGATGGACTAGTGAGTGGGGGAAGGCCTATGAGGTATTCTTCACCGCAGGATTAACCCCCGATGCCTATTGCATTCGGTTCCTTCCTGGGCTCCTCACTGGTCTGTGTGTCCTATCCTATCCCTCTAGGTGGGGGAACAACTTTACAGTGTGACACATGAGTCCAGGTTTTCCTTCCCTGACACAACACTGCAGCAGCTGTAATTAGCATCACTTGATGTGGTCCTTGCCACTTAGGCTCTAACGGCTTGTTTCTGAATGACTTTATCATGACCCACTGACCTGGGATGATTGTGTGTCCACCTTCTGGTGGAGTCTGCCAACAAGACTCAACTCTCTCTCTGGCACTCTGTACTGCCTTTGTGAGGTTTTCACAGTAAGTGATCAGAGCATCTGAGGCAATGTGTACATCAGCATTTCTAAGATCAATCACACCTGGCATCTGCATTGGGCGTCCTGTAATAATCTCATGAGGGCTCAGTCCTACTGATCTGTTAGGTGACGCTCTCATGCTACACAGTACCGCTGGCAGTGCCTCGACCCATGGTACTCCTTCCTGATGCATTTTGCTTAGCCTGGTTTTGATTGTTCTGTTAGCTCTCTCAACCTGTCCTGATGCTTGTGGCCTGTAGGGGCAGTGAAGATTCCACTTAATTTTCATCATTTTAGACACTTCCTTGACTACCTGTCCTGTAAAGTGTGTACCTTGATCTGAGTCAATGTAATCTGGTAATCCCCACCTGGGAATAAAATCAGTGACCAGACATTTAGCAGTATGTGCAGCTGTAGCATGCCCTGTTGGATAAGCTTCTATCAATCTTGAGAACTTGTCTATTACTACCAAAACATCAGTTTTTCCCTTACAAGGAGGCAACGATATGTAATCAACTTGCAGGTGACGAAATGGTCCTGGTGGAGCTGGGGTATGTGTTGCTGCTGTAGTTGCTGCTGGCACATCATTATTTTTCTGACATGTAACACATCTTTTGACTGTTTCGGTAGCTACATTTCTGAATTTTGGATTCCACCATTGATTTGAGAACCTGTGATTCATCGTTGCTGGACCACTGTGACCCAAATTGTGTATTTGTTGAGCCAAATATGGCAGCAGTGATTCGGGAGCAACATACTTTCCCCCTTTGGTCCAGCAACCAGATGAATCTGCTGTGGCTCCTTTGTCTAACCATGTCCATGCTTCATATAGAGGAACGTCTTTGTACAGATCAATTATTGATTCAGGAGGCAGAATTGTCTTCTGTGCTGTACTACCTGAACACACTTGTACTGTTGCATAATAACAAGCCTGTTTAGCAGCTACATCAGCAAGAGCATTACCTTTAGCTTCCGTAGTATTAGTTGTGAGATGTGCTTTCACTTTGATCACTGCTAATTTCTTTGGAAGTTTCATGGCAAACATTAGATCTTTCACTAATCCAGCATGCTTAATGGGGGATCCAGCAGAAGTTAGAAACTGTCTACTCTGCCAAATGACACCAAAATCATGAGCTATCCCAAAAGAATACCTGGAATCAGTGTAGATATTTGCTACCGATCCTGAAGCTAGCGTGCATGCTCTAGTTAAGGCTACTAGTTCTGCAGCTTGAGCTGAAAAATGATCTGGAAGTCGACCTGAAGCTACCACTTCAGTGATGGAAGTTACTGCATAGCCTGCTCGTCTGTTACCCTTAATAACTTGAGCTGAACCATCAACAAACAACTCCAATTCTGCATTCTCTATAGGAGTTTCTTTTATTTCACTCGTAGCTGCAAATGTAAGCGTAACACAATCGTGAGTCATTTCTCCTTCATCCTCTAACACAACTTCAGTCATTGCAGACATCATACATGAGGATGGGTTTGTGACTGGCGCACGCTGTAAAACAATGTTCGGGGCTGTGAGAGTTGTTAACCAATTTCCCCAACGAGAGGAGGTGACAGAAGTGACTTTTGCTTGATTCATTAGTGCGGACACTGTATGAGGGCATCTTACATTTACCATCTGTCCTAACACCATTCCTGATGAAGCCTGAAGAGCTAGATGAACTGCCTGCACTGCTCTAAGACATGGGCCCATCCCTTGAGCGACTATGTCAAGTTTACCAGAATAGTAATGAATGGGGCGTAAACTGCCCCCATGATCTTGCATTAGACATGCAGTCATAAAGCCTAAGTGTTCATGGACAAAGCACAAAGGGCCTATCAGATTGGGCAATTCCTAATGCTGGTGCTTGACATAGTGCTCTCTTCAAATCATTGAAAGCTTTGAGATGAATTTCTTCCATACAAACAGTATCAGAATCTTTAACCTGGCCTTTCAACAAGTCATAGAGTGGCTGAGCAATCGAGGCATAGTCTTCAATCCAAGGTCTACAGTAACCTGCTGTTCCTAAAAATGATCGGAGTGTTTTAATGTTAGTAGGTGGAGTTATGGCTTTGACTGAAGCAGCTCGATCCTGTGTAATGGATCTATTTCCTGCACCAATTGTTTGACCCAGAAATGTGACTTGGTTTTTAGCAATTTGAGCTTTGTGAAAGCTGCATTTGTGTCCTCTTTTCTGCAAATAGTCCAACAATGCTGCCAATTCAGTTTGATGTACCTTGTGATCTGTAGAGGCAATCAAAATATCATCAACATATTGAATCATAGTGGACTGTTTGACTGGACATTCTGGGTCACACAAGTCACGTCTGACAGCCTGATGGTATATAGTTGGGGAATTCTGAAATCCCTGTGGTAACCGTGTCCACTGGTATTGCTCATAGTCAACTGTGAAAGCTAACCATGCCTGGCTGTCAGAGTGCAATGGTACAGAAAAGAATCCATTAGACATATCAATTACTGAAAAAACCTTGCAATCTAATGGTAGGCCATTACAAATTGTAGATGGATCTGCTACTAGGGGGGTGATTTTATCAATATGTTTATTGGCTACTCTGTAGTCTATGGTGAGTCTCCATGTCCCATTGGATTTCTTGATGGGCCATATGGGTGAGTTACAGGGACTGTTAGTCTTAACTAGCACTCCTTGCTTTAGCAATTTTTCTACAATAGGTTTGATTCCCTGTATAGCTTCCTTATTGATCGGATATTGTTTGGTAACAGGAGGTGGAGTTCCTGTCAATTTGACTGGTTCTACACCTATCAAAAACCCACAATCATCCTTGTCTTTAGCCCAAATTGGATGATTCTGTAAGAAAGCATACTCAGGAGTGGTCGCATTATTAGTAGAAACTTGTGCTGAGGAAATTTTTATGCTAGCAGATTCTGAGGACAGGTCTAAAGTTAGATGCACTTGTCTCAGTAGATCCATGCCTAGAATTGCACCTGTATTTAATGGAGCACATAGCAATTTCGTAGTCAGAGTCTTTGGGCCTAACTGTACCTCTATGGACGGGGTTTCATACAAAACAGAATCTTCACCTATTACACCAGTTAAACAAAGTTTAGTTTTCTTGTACGGGATGTTTAAACCTTCAGCCAATTTTGTAGGAATTACTGTAATTTCTGCACCTGTATCAAGCAAAAAGTCAATCTCTTTCTCTTGTATGCTACCTTTCACAAAAATTCTTTGGTCATTGTGATGGATTACAGGGGAAAGGTAGTTACTCACAGCCCCAACAATTAGTTTTTTTCCTTTTCTTTTTGTGCTTTTAGAAGAGCCTGAGCGAGCTGTCCTAAAGTTTCAGTGTAACTTGGCGGGACTACTTCAGGGTTGTAGGCAGGCTGAGAAGGAGCAGAGTTATGCATATTGTTTCTTTTACTATCTTGCAACTTCTTCCTACACTCTTTCTCCCAGTGACCTGCTTTTTCACAGTAGTAGCATTTGCCTTCTTTTCTATGCCATCTATTGTCTTGATTTGTTGTGCTAAACGTAGCTGCTGCTACTCTCACTTTTGCCTTAATATCAGCATCTCTTTCCCATGTAGCTAAGCTGTCTAGGTTAGTTCTGATGGTTTTGTTAGACCAAGTTAGATCTAGGAATGGCAAGGCTTTTCTGTACTCGACTAAAAGGCCATCTGACCAGATGCGGACTAAGGGTCCCTTGTCATCTAGCACACATTCAGAATCATCAACTATTCCACTGTAAGTCACAGCTGACTGACAAAACCTTTCAGTGTATTCACTCACAGGTTCTTCTTTCCTTTGCACACAGTTAGTGATTCTGGACCAGTCTATTTTGGGTCCCATGATATTCTTTATAATTTTCAAAACACCTTCTCTCAAATCGCCTTTACTGACATGTTGTAGTTCAGAAGTAACAGCAGACTCAAAACTGTTGAATTCAGTTTCATTTAGAATTTGTGACATCAGCTGTGTGACTTCTGTCAACGACATGTCATAGAGACGCATTTTGCTTATCAGTGCACTTCTAAATTCAGGAAAATTTGTGCGTGCTGAGGGTAAGCTCTGGGATAGTCTCTCTACATCTTTAGGTCTTAGCGCCTTGGCAACAGTTTGTACTTGGACAACAGAAGAATTTGGAGGAACACTGTCAATTCCCTCAATTCCCTGAGATCTTCTCCTAGCACCACACACCTTCACTGAATCTAGGGGCACATCAGTTACTGATTGGATGGCTACATCTTTTTCAAAGAAAGCTTGTAAATCAGGGTAATTGTTATCAGACTGACTAACTTCATCCCCATCAGTTTTTTCTGCAGCTTTGTAGCGGTTCAATTTCTTAGTCAAAGAAGTTACTCTAGCACGGAGCTCTTTGTTCTGTTCCTCTAGCTCTGAGTTACGCTGAGACTGTTGTGTAGCTAGCGCTAAACCAAATTCTCTATGGCAGCAGATAATGCCTTTCTCATTGTTCTTGCGAATACATGCTCCTAGTACCTTTTTACACTCATCTACAGACCAAATCTTGTCTGGATGGATCTCATATTTCTGAGTGAGTTCTTGTCTAACTTTCTCAGTGACTATTAGGCTCATTTGCACTCCTAACTGTGATTTGAATTCACTATCTGACCACAAAGGAGTCGCAAGACCACCTTTATCAGTTGTGGGGATCAGTCTAGCATTCTTTCTAAACATTTTGTGAGTTCCTTGGTTACCACACAATCAAAACACTAAAACTTCTCTGATCAGCAGAGGGTACACTTGTTAATACAGATCAACTATTGTCAACCTTCGTTGAACAGAGGACAACACAAATTATTAGCACTTTACACTAATTCTTCCCTGTCTGAAAAAAGGATACCAATTTTAGCACATAATGCTAAATCTTCTCTGCCTAAACAGAGGATAAACAACCTTCCCTTATAAAGCAGAGGATAAAACTTCCCTAACTTTACAGAGGATAACCCAATATTAGTGCGTGATGCCAATCTTCCCTGCCTAAACAGAGGATAAACAACCTTCCCTTATAAAGCAGAGGATAAAACGTCCCTAACTTCACAGAGGATAAACCGATATTAGCACGTGATGCTAAACTTCCATGCCTGAACAGAGGATAAACTTCATCTCTAAAAGAACATTTTTAGAGGATAACTTAGTTAACCAAACCATACAGCTGTCTGTTAACTCTTCTCTGACGGCGCAGAGGATAACAACTGGTCTTAATGGTTCTTTTGGATAGAGTATCACTCACCAACCCTTGGGTGTACAGGAAAATTCAGCCTGGATCTTCCTTTGGATCAGATCTTTGTTGTGCTTGAAGTTCCAATCTGGATTGAGATGAGAAGCTCTATCCGGGTCACGGCACCAAAACTGTTGGAAATCTCAGAAGCATAGACCAGGAGACTTTGGGATCTCTTGAAGCAGAAGTTACTCTTTATTGAGAAACACGCTGTGCGTCGCTGTGGTCATCCAAAATCTAACTAAGGCAGTGACTTGGTAGTTCATATACATTCAAGGGGGAGGGATACATAGAGTAGAGGTGTGGACAATCTAAACAAAGGATGCAAATGCAGTACAGGAATCAGATCATTGCCTACATTTCCCAGCCATGATCTAATCAGCATAACTGTGTCATTCAAATGCATAGGTGCTAATCCAATCAGTCTGGCAGTATCACCTATACCTTTACATTATCATAGAGACAAAAGCACAGCTGTATCTTGAGCTGGTCATGCCACATGGTCAGGAAATGTATGAGACAAAGGTTAGTGTCTCAGACACCTGGTCTGCCTGCCTTGCCACAATATACATAAAGTTTTCAGTTCATATACTATTACATTGGAACCTAGATATAACATAGAACAAATTTGTAATCCCACAATACCCACTAAGAATGTTCAAGGATTTCCTTATACCCACTATACGTAATCATCCAATAAATCACAAAATATGATTTGTGTTTTGTTGCTTTTGACATGAAACAAAATATCATATTTCTCACAGTCTCAAGTTTCATATTTTGCCCATTTTACTTAAAAAAATAAATAAAAAAATACTGATTTGGTGCTCTTTAATGTGGCGTGACAGATCACTGTAGCAGTTCAAGAAAAGCAGCAGCGTGAACGTGAACTGATCTTCTCCTCTGCTTCAATATCAGTTACAGCGTGAAATAAACATGAATGAACATCTGAAGGTATGTTAAAAGATACAGTACAACTTAACGAAATCCGTATCTTGTCTTGTGTAATCGCTTAATCAGTGTTTCAACCACGGAAAGACGTTAATAACAGCTTGTAAACAATGTCACGTAACATTGCATTTACCTCAGAACAAACATATTCAGTGACCATAAACTCATTAGTCACCTAGAAAAATAACTCTAGAGAGGAGCATTTAGCTAAATATATGCACCATATTACATATTAATTATATTTTTTAATGTTATTCAGTATCCTTTAATCTGTCAAGTTTGCCTCTACAAGCCACCATTTAAATGTTTATATTTAAAAAAAAAAATGAATTGGAGTAGAAATAACTTTAAAGATAGTAGGCCTATTATAACTTTATTAATATAAAAATGTCCTTAAGTGTAATTTAAGTTTGTATATAAATCAGTTCATTTTAACCTTCAATATTAATGTAGTACCAACTGATTCCCATGTATATTTTATAGCATTAGTTGAGATTTTTTTTTTCTTGAGAAACTTTTCCATGTACTGTACCTGATATAAAGTATATCCAAAATAACTGATATTGAATCATATTGCAAGTTTTAGTGAATTGAAATGCATAACTATGATGACAGACTGGCAGGAAATGGTGCAAAACAGAAAACAAAGTACAAACGGGGTGATATTGTGACATAATGATGAGCTTCATCTTTCCATTATTGTTACACTCTAAAAAATGCTGGGTTAAAGTTGGGTTGAAAATGGACAGACCCAGCGATTGGGTTAAATGTTTGTCCAACCTGCTGGGTAGATTTACTTAACCCAACTACTGTTTAAAAATGACTATATGGCTGGCTTAAAATTAACCAATAGGTTGGAAATTGAAAATCAGACACATAATTACTAGAGGCAACAATAATAATCAAAAGGTGAACATTTATTAATAAATAATGTAATAAATGTTTATTGTTTAACTATTATATTTAATATTAATAAATGTTAAATTTCCAACATATTTTCTGTTCATTTTATACAGCAATTTTTACACAATATCTAAATAAAACTACCTAGTGGGTTGGGAAAACGTTTAACCCAACCACTAGGTTAAAACAACCCAATTGTCGTGTTTGTCCATTTTCAACCCAACTTGAGTTGTTTTTAACCAAATATTTTTTAGAGAGTAATAATAGTTGCAACTTTCACTCTTAAATGTGCATTGAAACTTGCCAACTGAAAAAACCTATGATCCAGGGACTGTATTCATATAACACCTAAGGCTAAATGTAGATCTTAAATGGCTGAGTTAGATGGTGATTGACACTAAACAGTAGAAAATCAGTCCAGATCTCCAGCTGTAAGCTGTTAAAGTCTTATGTTGCTTATAATAAACTGACATGTTGATAACACACACATAAGCATTGTTTCAGAATGCTCTCAATAACATGTAGCCTAGATCAGATGCATACTATATGCATTAGTGAGTGTGGTGGTGCTGATGGGGTGTCACTCTGGGTAGGGTGATGTATGAGACTGGGAGGGAAAAATCACAGTATACTCACTACAAAAAACTAAACTACACCATTTGAAACTAAACGTTCACTGCAATAAAACGTGCTAACCAACACAACAAAATTACAGATGGTTTTATTTGTATTTTTTAGTCTTTTATCTCAGTATTCCTGTAAGTGTTGTACAAGGGTTTTAATGTTTAATAGTAACCCTAAAATGATAATAAAGAGTTTAAAATGTGTTAAATAACTGGGCCGATAGGCTATATAAGAATTTTCAGTATAACATAATGTTACACATTATTCCACCGGTCACAATTGTGGCTGAACATAAAACACCATTTTTCACACACATTTTCATAAAAATTGCAAAAAATAAATATTAATTATTTCAAGGGGCAACTAATAACACCTCATTTGGATATTTTCATGTCTGGGAAAAATGTGGGATTAAACGGGTTAAGATTTCATGACATTTATTAAGTCTACCTACATACAATGAAAGCTCGGGTCGATTACCTGACCTTACAACTGACTTCCAGTGACGACGAAGCAGGTTTTAGCCGGCAGACTCCAAAGTTGAATATTCATCACAAAATTAGATTGTGTTTATTTGTACCCCTCCAGGTTATTGTTTGCTTTTAAAGAGTCTCCGGAGTAGGACGAGGATAAGTTGATGAGGTAGTTGAAGATATCAGGATACTGCAGGTCAGAAAAGCTATCTGTTCCTTTATCGATACACGTTAAAAGCACCCCGAGGCATTATACGGATCTGTTATGTTTTGCTATGTACATGACTATATTTTTTTAATTAAAGTGCACAGTGAACTCTGTTGCCTTGAAACTGATGCTGGCGCCATTCATTTCATATTCGCTCCTGGCCTGCCAGCATGGTGGTGTAAACGGAAAGGGACACGTGACATCCGGAGCTGTATTGGCAGCGCCCTGGGCTATAAAACCGGGAACTTGCGCTACATGCCTGGAATGCGTCACTTGGTGAACTGCTGCGTTGTTAACATGCTTCCGTCTTTTCCTGGAACTGGAAGCGAGTACGCCAGAGAGACGAACGCGCTACTAATTGTTGTCGGAAAAGCTACGGTTTTCTTGGCTCTTGGTAAAACATTAATCGAAGATCTGATTTGTTTATGCATGTAGAACAGGGGGCAGAAAGGAGACAGAACAATGAAACTAATTTTCCTTGTGCTTTGTGGAGATCCCTCTCTGCATGCCAAAGGACAAGCTTCTAAATTATACTTCTAAATCATTTTTGAGGTATAAAAGTAATTTTTCTCATCTACAGTATTTCTCTCATGTTTAACCATTAATGTCTATGAAATTAAATCTGTCACGGGGTGGTACAGTCAGGGGCAATTGTAACACTGCATTACAATTGCCCCCGACACCATCAAAACAGTGTCCAGCTTAGTAAGGACATCAAAATAGATTGAAAGATTCCAATAATTTAAGAAAGGTGTTTTTGCCTCTCAATCTGGGGATACATTTTACCGAGTAGGCCCTGTACACTCTCTGTTCACAGCATGTTTAGGTTCAGACCAAGGAAAACAGCAAGGGGAGTTAATTGTTCTGGATAATATGGATGTAATGGATATTGAATAGTTTTAACTATATCTATATTCTTTGGAGTTTATTGTGGTCATTGGTATTTATATGAAGGTATTACATGTGTTGTTACAATTGCCCCCGCATGTGGGGGCAGATGTAACATTTTACT
Source organism: Chanodichthys erythropterus (assembly GCF_024489055.1). Taxonomy (NCBI): domain Eukaryota; kingdom Metazoa; phylum Chordata; class Actinopteri; order Cypriniformes; family Xenocyprididae; genus Chanodichthys; species Chanodichthys erythropterus. Next base: position 48,504,501 of record NC_090223.1, on the reverse strand, counting down.
TCCGATGTTTCAATCAATATTGTGACTCCAACATTGCTTGTAAAAACATTTGGAGACTGTTAACAAGTAAAACACAGATACAAGTTACTGACATAAAAATTGTGTCCAAATATAACAAAAAGCTTTTGAGTAATGACGACATGACCAAAATTTGTTACAATTGTCCTCGGTCTCCGCTATATACGGATGGGAGAGAACAAATCTAACTGAGTAAGAGTCTCGCTTTGTTTATAGGTTTGGTGACGGCCTTTAACTGTGTTTCAGTCGGGGTGCTCCGCATTTGTTTACAGCTACAGTGCTGTCCTTTTCTTTTTTTTTTTTTTGTAAATTGTCCTCCTTTGGCTTTTTTATATAATTTCTGTTTGTTCTTTTCAGTTGTATGATATTTTTGTTTTAAGTTTGAATTGTTTTGTTTTCAATTCTAATTATATTTTTGTGATTTATTTAGTTTGCTCCTGCTGTTTGTTGTTTGTGTTTTGTTTCAAAGATTTTTCTTAGTTTGTTTCTATTTGCTCTCTCCAGTTGCATTAGATTTGCTTTGTGATTTTATATAATTTATTTATACAGCTTGTATTTTGTTTCCCTTTGGAAGGTAATTAAATCACAAGCTTCTGAATCAATATCAAATCCAATTGTGAAATTTGTGTCAATTAATTTTTATGTTTGTTTGTTTCGTTTGTGTCACGATCCCAGTTCTGTTTTGTATGGACACTTGCACCACACTAACTTTTGCACTTCACCCCGGACTACATTTCCCATCATCTATTGCACTGATTACACACACAGCACATCACACACCCTACATAAGCCATGGACGATTTCTCTCTCACTGCTGAGTATTTATGGTTTATTTATGGTTTAGCTGATAGCTACTTTATGTGGAGCCAGTCATAGTGTCCATAGTCTAGTCTTGCTGTTGCATGTTTGCCCTATGTTTTGATTTTTGCCTGGTTTCCAGTGTTCTGTGTATTCTCTGCCTGCCCTGGACTTTTGTTCAACTTGGATTACATCTCTTGTCTTGCCCTGTTTGGATACTATTTGCCCCATGCCTGGACTCTGGATATTTGTATTACCCTCTAGCCTTGCCCATTGGACTAGCTTTTCTGTGTGTTGACAATTGTCTGTCCATGGAATGCTCGTTGTCTTGCCCATACCATACTTGTGCTTTTGTTTAATAATAAAAGACTTTGCAGATGGATCCGCACGCCTCTTGTCACAGTCTCTCTGTAACACACTGCTTCGTTTACATGTTAAAATCACAATTTTCTCAATTTTCATGGGGGAGGATGCCCCCAGACCACCCTACAACAATTTAGTTCGTACACATCACCTTTTTCACCTATGTTAGGTTTTCAGGTATGGTAAACAAACTCGACTTGAAAATCCTAGTACAAACCTGATTCCAAAAAAGTTGGGACACTGTACAAATTGTGAATAAAAACAGAATGCAATGATGTGGAAGTTTCAAATTTCAATATTTTATTCAGAATACAACATAGATGACATATCAAATGTTTAAACTGAGAAAATGTATCTTTTTAAGGGAAAAATAAGTTGATTTTAAATTTTATGGCATCAACACATCTCAAAAAAGTTGGGACAAGGCCATGTTTACCACTGTGTGGCATCCCCTCTTCTTTTTATAACAGTCTGGGGACTGAGGTGACAAGTTGCTCAAGTTTAGGAATAGGAATGTTGTCCCATTCTTGTCTAATACAGGCTTCTAGTTGCTCAACTGTCTTAGGTCTTCTTTGTCGCATCTTCCTCTTTATGATGCGCCAAATGTTTTCTATGGGTAAAAGATCCAGACTGCAGGCTGGCCATTTCAGTACCCGGATCCTTCTTCTACCATGATGTTGTAATTGATGCAGTATGTGGTCTGGCATTGCCATGTTGGAAAATGCAAGGTCCTCCCTGAAAGAGACGACGTCTGGATGGGAGCACATGTTGTTCTAGAACTTGGATATACCTTTCAGCATTGATGGTGCCTTTCCAGATGTGTAAGCTGCCCATGCCACACGCACTCATGCAACCCCATACCATCAGAGATGCAGGCTTCTGAACTGATAACAACTTGGGTTGTCCTTGTCCTCTTTAGTCCGGATGACATGGCATCCCAGTTTTCCAAAAAGAACTTCAAATTTTGATTCGTCTGACCACAGAACAGTTTTCCACTTTGCCACAGTCCATTTTAAATGAGCCTTGGCCCAGAGAAAACGCCTGCGCTTCTGGATCATGTTTAGATATGGCTTCTTTTTTGACCTATAGAGTTTTAGCCGGCAACGGCGAATGGCACGGTGGATTGTGTTCACCGACAATGTTTTCTGTAAGTATTCCTGAGCCCATGTTGTGATTTCCATTACAGTAGCATTCCTGTATATGATGCAGTGCCGTCTAAGGGCCCGAAGATCACGGGCATCCAGTATGGTTTTCTGGCCTTGACCCTTACGCACAGAGATTGTTCCAGATTCTCTGAATTTTTGGATGATATTATGTACTGTAGATGATGATAACTTCAAACTCTTTGCAATTTTTCCTCTGAGAAACTCCTTTCTGATATTGCTCCACTATTTTTCGCCCCAGCATTGGGGGAATTGGTGATCCTCTGCCCATCTTGACTTTTGAGAGACACTGCCACTCTGAGAGGCTCTTTTTATACCCAATCATGTTGCCAATTGACCTAATAAGTTGCAAATTGGTCCTCCAGCTGTTCCTTATATGTACATTTAACTTTTCCGGCCTCTTATTGCTACCTGTCCCAACTTTTTTGGAATGTGTAGCTCTCATGAAATCCAAAATGAGCCAATATTTGGCATGACATTTCAAAATGTCTCACTTTCAACATTTGATATGTTATCTATATTCTATTGTGAATAAAATATATGTTTATGAGATTTGTAAATGATTGCATTCCTTTTTTATTCACAATTTGTACAGTGTCCCAACTTTTTTGGAATTGGGTTTGTATTTAATTCACCATTATTTCTTTTGAACAAAACAATTTAAGTAACTTCATGTTTTAGATTGTAGGTCATCTTGCACACTGTTAAGGATAAGCTAACAAGCGAAAGTTGATATAAAAAAAAAACAAAAAAAAAACTTTCTTTGTATTGCTGTTTTAAATAGCCCACCATAATCTCTGTCAAGGGAAGATGCGTTAATAGTTAGTTTCAAAGAAAATAATTTTCAATTTTTTTTTTTTCCCCAAATAACCCCCCAAAAACCCACAGCAGGAAACTGCAAAGCTCTAACAATGCAGGACTTATCAAGGGCTGAAATCATGAAGTTCATTTAAAGTCAAAAATTCTATGTTGTGAAAAGAATGCTAAACTGGATCCAGTGCTTCAGAATAAAAAGCTCAGAGATAGAGGTTGTCTTGGTAAATCTGCAGTGCCTGAACATGTAAAGCATCCAGTCATTATACCAACATGTCACAACTTTAATCTTAAGAGACATTCATGAGAGAATTTTACAATCTGGAAGGAAATATGCTTTGAGTTGCAAAAAAAAAAAAAAAAAAAATTCTGGCTTCCTTCTGCAAACTGCATGGTGAGAAAGTTTCTCTCCAGATGTGTGACATGTAGATAAAGCAGAGCAAAGGCTGTAGAGCAGAAGATGTCAGAACTGCCACATGACAGAATAATACCAGATCAACCCTTTACTATTTTAGACTGAATCAGACAAGGTAGAAGTAATGTTAAAAGATATGGTGTATTGTTTACCTGTCTGACAACAAGAGCTGTACATATTGAAGTTGCACATACACTGGACACAGACTCATGTTTAAATGCCATCCGACGAGTTGTGTGCAGAAGTCAGGTGTCAGTCATAAGAAGTGACAACAATACTTATTTCACAGGTGCTGAGATTGAACTGTTCACAGCCTTCATCAGCAGAATCAATCAAATATTGAAAGCAATCTCATGCAGAAATGAAAACAGTATATATTCAACCCACCTTCAGGATCTCGTTTCGGTGGAGTGTGGGAAAAACAGATAATGTCTGTCAGAAAAATCCTGAGACCTGTGCTGTGCTTGCGTACAAAGCAGTGGCGGCTCATCAGGGGAGGCAACGGAGGCAAAGCCTACCCAATATTCCGAGGTGGAAAATGGGAGAAGGACGATTTAATGTTAATAAACTTCCCATTTCATGCCTCAAGATGTGTATTTCTTAATTATAATTATACCACTGTAATACCAGAAAAATTAGTGAAGTCTGAACCACCACTGCTCTTCTCCAAACGTGCCGAATCTGCCATTCGGAAAACTGTGCTAAGGCGAGTCTGAAGGGATAGAGAATGAGAGAATGAGAGAAAGAGGCAAATCCATATCGGGAGACTTGTGCCTCCTTTGGTAAAAAAAAACTAAATAAAATAAAAATTAGCCAATCACCATTGAGTATTTAACTTTCAGCGGTTAGAGTGTTGAGAAAAAATACATCTCAGAGGAGGCTAGCCTATTTACTGTGGAATTTACTTCTTTGGTTTATATTTGTTTTTACTGCAGTGACATTTTTGTAGCGCACATGAAAAGATATTGATGCGTATGCAATAAGTCCAGACGCCAGTGGGAGAACACAAAGCTTTTGACCGTGTATAGTTTTTTAAGATAGGGGTTATTAAATACAGTATGTCAAAAAAAAGTTAAGAAAAGATGTACACGATAAACAGAATAACTCAAATCCACTTTCTGTTTGATCAGGGTGTGTAAATTACTCTTCTAGAAGAAACTTCCTTAACAGTATTTATACTAAATATACACTCAATTCCAGTGTACATGTGTAAAGAACGTGTTGGTCTAACAAAAACAGTCATTGTGTGTGTGTGAGTTTGTGTGTCTATGTGTGAATATTTTCAATCAGAGTCACAATGGTGACAAATGAATGTTTTTAACCCTGGAGTTCAGGCTTGGTGGCCCAGAAACTCTGCATGACTCTGCAGTTTACTCACACTTCCTTTGGCTTTGAGTTACCAAATGGCTTCATACAGACAAATGTTTTCACAGTCTGAAGTCTCAGAAACTTCACCACTGGCTTTCAACATTTTCTTCACAACTCAACTGACTGACCCACCCTTCTCTGAAAACTTGTCAGTTCCTTTTTAAAAGCAACGGCAGGCACAGTTCTATCTGTGTCTATTTCAGTGGAAAATCTGTACAATTTATTAAAAAGAAACTGTTCCTACCCCACCCCTTTCAGTCATTGTTTAGCTAGCCTTATTAACATAATGGTTTGAATTAGCAGGTTAATATAAAGAGGATGCAGAGTCCGAAGTAAAATCCATTTGCAGAAGATTTGAGCAGCAACAGAAACAAACAGATATCGTAGATAGGCAGTGGGTCAATACCAAAAAATCAGTCCAATCTGTGAACATACACAAGGGAGAATCCAAAGGCAAAGTAGCAGGCAGGCAATAGGTCCAAACACAGTTATCAGTCCAATCAGGCAGCCAAATCAGAAGGGATAATCCAGACAATCAAAGACAAACAGGCAGAATCGTACACGTGAACAGGAAAACAAGGAAAACATTCGATAAGGCAGTGTAACTGGCAATACTTCGCAAAGCATGGATGTAGCTTCACTGGCTAAATAGTCACCAAACAGGAAGTCAAGGTAGAAGCAGCAGAGGGAGTAGATCTCAGTCAGTATTCAGGGGATGGCTCCCTCTGCTGGCGTGGCATTACAGTTAAAATGTTTTACCTGAGAATCTACAATTTAATCTAATAAAAGTTAAATGATTTTACCTGTAAATGTTTAAGTACTAAACAAAATTTAATTCTGGTTAAAAAAATAAAAATAAAAAAAAAAGTATAACATTTTCATGTGCCTGTTTCCAGCCTTGATAACCATCCATATGGAATCTGGGAAGAAGTGGGTAAACAGTGAAATGATCATAGGAATCTTAGCTTATCCCTGATTGGTGGAATTGGTGGTGGTACAAACTCTCTCCATGTTAAAACTATACCCCGTCTCCCTTTAAGCACGACACTTCAAGTAACACATGCATTTAAGTGTCTTTTATCTGTTCTGCCATTACAGTGATTTAAGAATTTTACTTATATTTGACTTATATTTGACTTAGTTTACAGGTCACCAGTAGACAATTTCACCATTTTGACTTACTACAAAGCTTACAAAGCTAAATCCTGACCTCACTTTCTTGGTTGTTTAGATCACACCAGAAGAACATTTGCACACATCCCAATCAGAAACCATGGATTAATCACTGAGCAGAGTGAACACATACAAGGGAGCAGATCCAGATAACATACCAATATGTGTCCTCAGGCAATGTGCTTCAGAACTGACCAGCGTAGAAACAGACAGTTCAATCTTTCCCTTACCCTGTCTATAGTTCCTTTCTGCTTCAAGTCCATCACTATCATCCCTGTTCTAAAGAAAGCTACAGTCACTTGTCCTAATAACTACAGACCAGTGGGTCTCACACCAGTTCTCATTGTGTTTTGAGAGCCTTGTTATCCTGAGCACCATACCAGAATCCTTTGACCCTCTATAGTTTGTGTACAGGACAAATAGATCCACAGAGGACACACCCTCATGAACACAGGCCGTCCTCAAGGCTCTGAATCAGCCCTTTGCTTTACACCCTCTTCACACATGACTGTGACACTGCCCAACCAAACAACATAAAATGTGCAGATGAACACAGTGATTGGTCTCTTCAAGTGTAACGATGTGAGGACCTGGACAGAGAACATCAGTGCAGCTGGTAAAAAAGGCCAACCAGTGAATGAACTTCCTTTGGAGATTAGATTAGTCCTGCTCAGTTGCACTTTATTACTGGACTATCATACACACACATACTGTACACAACTGATATTATGCATTTGACACTTTTAAAACTACACCGTACACCAACACTCTATTAACTCTTGTCACTTGACACTATTTGTTTTGCATTACTTGCACTACATCCTTATTTTTATTCTGTTAGAAAATGTTTACTTTTTTTAAACTGTTATTATTGCTTGTTTATTCTTTTCTAATCATATTGACACAGTTGTATGATTGTCTTACTGTATTGTTTAGTGTTCTTGTAAAGGGTTTGTTCACCCCAAAATGAAATCTCTGTCATTAATTACTCACTCATGTCGTCCCAAACCTGTAAGACCTTTGTTTGTCCTCAGAACACAAATTAAGGTATTTTGATAAAATCTGAGGGTATCTGATCGACACATAGGCAACAATGACATTGCATCTTTTAAGGTCCAGAAAGGTACTAAAGACATTGATAAAACAGTCAAAGTGACTACAATGGTTCAACCTTAATTTTATGAAGCAACAAGATTTGTGCGCAAAATCAAAACAAAAATAATGACTTTATTCAACAAATTCATCTGTCCACTGTCATGCTGCGCTATTTTCGTTGCAGAGCTTCATTGTTTACGTCCGAACGCAGGCTCAGTATTGGCCATGTGAGCAGCACGACACATGCCTGTGATGCTGATGACAAGGTCGTTGCTGCCTCTGTGTGGATCAGATACCCTTGGATTTCATCAAAAAAAAAAAAATGTTAATTTTTGATCTGAAGATGAACGAAGGTCTTACGAGTGTGGAATGACATGAGGCTGAGTAATTAATGAAAAATAAATTTCATTTTTGGGTGAACTAACCCTTTAATGGTTGTCTCTTAATGTGTATATATTGTCCTTGTAATTTATTGTTTTCAAACTCTTTTAAAAATAAATTTAATATAAATAATGTTGACTGGAATATTTTTTTATTCATTATTTCGAATCCACTCACTTCAAAAACTGACACTGCAAAAACTGAAGAGACATCAAGGCAATTTCAAGCAAACTGAAACATGTGATGCACAAAACATCTGTGTGCGATTATAATCTGCTTTCCTTTAATGGATAAAATATAATTTTTGTGAAGGAAGTGATCAGAAAAGATAATTATCGGACTTCCGGTGTGGCGCTAATGCAGATGGCTGCTTGAAAGAACCTCTCTTAATCGGTTGATTCAAATCCCCTCGGAAATTAACATTAGAAAGCTCAATTAACACTGAGAGTGTACATGGAAGGGGAGAAACGAAAAAGGGGTAAAAGCAAAATAGGCTCGAAGCGGGAAAAGGGAGAAATATCCGAAGATATCGACGGTGGTGAAGAGGGCCGCAGAAAAGATGGCGAACAGGGGACGGCTAACGAAAAAGTAGCTGACATAACTGCCTTCCGAGACGAGATTAGAGCATTTGTGGATCTTAAGAGCGACATGGACAAATTTCGTTTTACTCTTCGGGAAGATATGCGGAAAAAGTTGAACGAGTTTAGGGAAGAAATTAACCAGAAAATGAAAGAATTTTCAGGCGACCTGCAAGCTACCACAGTTAAAGTGACGGAAATGGAACAACGTATCGCTGATAAGGAATGGAATGGAGTGGCGGGTGATGCACTTCTGGACGTGTTGGAGAAACAAAGAGAAATGCAGGCAAAGTTAATCGATTTGGAAGCTCGGTCCAGATGGAACAACCTCTGCATATATGGAATCGAAGAGGGATCTGAGGGGAGTAATCTGGTGGAGTTTGTGGCGGGCCTTATAAAATCGGAGTTGGGACTGCCACTAACGGTTTCGGAGCTCGGTATACAGCGCTGTCATATAGAGCGCTCGCTCCAAAGCCTCCCCGCGACTCACCACCTAGATCATTGGTGCTCTGTTTTTTTTAGCACAGAGTGAAAGAGCAGGTGCTGTTTACAGCATGGAAGAAAAAGGAAGTGTGATTTGAAGGAAAGAGGATATACTTTGACCATGACTATCCCTCTGAGATTTTAAAGAGAAGAAAGGCATATGTGGGGATACTGAAGGAGCTAAAATCTAAGGGGATTCGCTTCCAAATACCACATCCAGCTAAGCTAAAAGTGTTCTTCGAAAACGGCACACAAATCTACGAGAGTGCGGCTGAGGCAGCTGAAGACATGAAGAAAAGAGGATTTTCTGTGGAAAATATTAAAGACCTGGACTCGCCACGCTGGAATCAGCAGAGCACAGCAACGTGGAAGAGAGCAGGTGCAGATCGGCGGCGCATGAGACTGGATCAAGAACAGATACGGGAAAAGTTGCAGAGCTTTCAACGTGTCTCGCCGGGATCTTCGGAAACTGATAAGTGAAATTAAAATGTTTTGTTCCTAACGAGACCGTGGAGTAAATGACGGAAGTCATAATCCTCCACGAGAAGAATCTTTGACTGACAATATCAACACGATCTTTAAGATTTTGAGATAACATGGAAAAACCAGATAAGTTAACCTACTCAGGGCAAATGTCGCAGTAACGAATCTTCGATATTGATCACTCGACAATAGAATGTAGCTGTCATAGTAATTTAGGTAAAGGGGATAATATTCGTTTAATTTAACTACTATTGGATAATGTTTGGTTAATGTTATTAATATTATTCCCATTGTTTGAGCCTATCAAAGTTGAGTCTTGAAACCGATTGAGCAGGAATAGGTAGGAATCTGCTAGTGCATTATTCATCTGAGATTGTTTTGCACTGAAGAGAGGCCCTTAACGGACGCAAGGATTTCCTCTCAAATCAAAGGTTTTATGTTAAACCTTGGACTTAGAAGTCAGTTGTTTTTCTGTTGTTGACAAGAATGTTCATATTTGGTTCATGATGTTTAACGGTCGTCATGGGGAATGTTACAAAAGGCTAGCCTTGAAATTAATATATGCATATGGAATATAAGTTAATAACACTTAATGTCAATGGTTTACATAATCCGATAAAGAGGAGCAAAATTATTGCTAAAATGAAACGAGAAAAAATGCAGATAATTTATTGGCAAGAGACCCACCTACCCTCACCAGAGCATGAGAAACTGAAGAAACTGGGGTTTCAAAATATTTATTACTCATCTCACAAATCTGGACGCAGAAGAGGAGTGGCTATATTAATTTCTAATATGGTGAATTTTGAATTTATATCCGAAGTTAAAGACAAAGAGGGTAGATATATTTTTTTAAGGGGCAAAATAGATAATAATGAAGTAACACTGTTAAATGTGCTCCTCCAGGAAGCACTAAAAGTTTTTTCAAGATAATATTCGATCTAATTGCTACAGAATCACATGGAATTCTCATATGTGGGGGGGGACTTAAATGTCCAACTTCAACCCAGGCTAGATACAACTAGCCCCCCCATGAAGAATTCAATGCTAAAGCGGTCCAAAGGATGCTTAAAGAATTGGGTATGTTCGATACATGGAGAGAGTTTCACCCAAAGGAAAAACAATTTACTTTTTACTCAACCTGCCATTCTATGTATTCAAGAATTAACTATATATTTATGAAAAACTCAGACAGACACAGAATTAAAAACTGTTACATAGGAATTAGGGATGTATCTGACCATGCTGGGGTATACCTCACCCTACACTTAGAAAATCCAAAGAAAGACACACTTTGGAAACTCAATACAACTATATTGAATGATCTTACAACTCAGAAGCAGATTCAGAATGAATTTGAATTATATCTCCAAAGCAACGACAATGGCGAAGTGTCTCCAAGCATCCTGTGGGATGCCGCTAATTCGCCCTCACCGCTTTCCGCAAAAAAGAAAAACAGAAAAGATTATTAAATTTACAAGAAGAAATGAAAATTCTGGAGACTGAACATGCTAAACAGAATGACTCACAAACACTGACTCGATTAAATAAGCTAAAACAAGAGTTGAATGGGATATATGACAATGAAATAGACAGGCGCATCAAATTTGCCAAACAAAGGTATTATGAAACAGGCCCTAAAGCAATGAAGTTATCTTGGAGGATACGAAAACAGCAGGCAAAAAATACAATACATAGAATTAAGAGTCCTAAAACACAGAAAGTATGTAACGAATTAAAAGACATTCAGGAATCTTTTGAACTATATTACAAAGATTTACATACTCAGCCAGCCAGGGCAGATACCTCAACCCTAAAAATTTTCTTAGATTCACTGGATTTACCTTCAATAGGGGAAAAACAGAATAAAGCTTTAACAACTGAAATAACGATGGAACAACTAGACTAGCACAATATCAAAACTGAAAGCAAATAAAGCACCGGGCGCAGACAGTTATCTGTCTGAATTTTATAAAACGTTCAGGCTCCATTTAAAACTCATATTGCTTAATTGTTTTAATTATATACTGAGAGGTGGGGAAATCCCACAATCTTGGAGGGAAGCAGTCATTTCTGTCATCCCAAAGGAAGGGAAGGATGCGAGTAATTGTACCTCATATTAAGACCAATATCGGTCTTGAATGTGGACTATAAATTATTTGCTTCTATTTTATCTAAGAGATTGGAGGGTATTATTCCTGAGTTGGTAGATCTAGATCAAACTGGATTTATATAAAATAGACAGACACAGGATAATTTACAGAGAACGCTACAAATAATGAGTTATATTACGACAGAAAATACAAGTGCAGTCTTGTTAAGTCTTGATGCTGAGAAAGCATTTGATTGATCAGGTACTGGCGAGATTTGGCTTTAATGAAAAATGTATTCACTTTATTAAAACATTATACTCTTCCCCAACAGCCAGGATAAAGATCAATGGGCATTTATCTAAAACAATTAGTCTGGAAAGAGGGACACGTCACGGATGCCCCCTAAGTCCATCCCTATTTGCATTATTTATTGAACCCCTGGCTCAAACTATAAGAGAGGATCCAGATATAAAGGGGATTATAATTAAAGAAGACGAGCACAAGATCTGTATGTATGCGGACGATGTTCTTCTATTCCTGGCAAGCCCTGAGTCTAGTATACCTAAAGTGATGACCCTTCTAAAAACATATAGTTTATACTCTGGATATAAGATAAACATCCAAAAGACCCAAACACTTACATACAATTTCAGACCTAATTCAGACATAAGAAGGCAATGTAAACTTAAATGGAATTCTCCATCATTAAAATACTTAGGGATGAATTTAACAAAAGATGTATCAAAACTCTTTGACAGTATTTACGGCCATATTTGTAAGGAGATAAAATCTGATATGGCTAAATGGAACCTGCTTCCATTAGATATGAGTAACCAAATAGAAATAATTAAAATGAACGTGTTACCATGGTTACTTTACCTTTTTCAATCTTTGCCCCTGGATGTATCACAAAGCCAATTTAATGAATGGGATGGGATGATATCGAGGTTTGTTTGGAATGGTAAAAGACCTAGGATAAGGTTTAAGACATTACAGCTGGCTAAAGAGAAGGGTGGTAGAGCCCTACCTTGTTTTCAGGATTATTTTTATGCTGCACAATTGAAGCCTTTAATATATTGGTGTATACAAAGCTATGAGGCAAGATGGAAAACTCTTGAAACCACACAGATAGATACACCTCTACAATCATTACTTGGGAACAAAAATCTAGCTGAGAGGAGTTATAGGAAATTAAATAACTGGACTGTATTTTCATTGTTTCAAGTTGTGGTTTAGGGCTTTGAGGCAATTACAACTAGAAAAACAGGCTGGGGTATTACAATGGATAGCATATGATCCGGATTTTATACCGGCTAGACTGGATGAGAGGTTTAAACAATGGAGCTGGAGAGGAATTACGTCCTATTGCTCAGTCATTTCTAATGGAAACTTATTGAGTTACCAGGCCATGTCAGACACATTCGGATTAGAAAAGCAGGATTTTTATAGATGCTTACAAATTAGGGATGACTTTAATAAAGAATTTAAAAATACAGGAATGGGTGATGATAACTTGATCACAGCATTTGTTAACGCATACTTAAAAGAAGATAATAAAAAGTTAATCAAAATTATATGGATATATACAAATTAGTAAAAATCAACGTCAAACTATGTAAAACAAAAATGGGAAAAAGAATCAGACTCTCAAATAACGGAGGAAGACTGGACAAAAATATGTGTTACACAGACAAATACAACAAACTCAAGATCATGGCGGGAGTTTGGATGGAAGAACATAATAAGATTTTTTATAACTCCCAAGTTAACAGCAATACGCAAGGGTGAACAGAGTCTGGGCTATTGTTGGAGGCAATGTGGAGCCCCAGTGGCTAACCATTTCCATATTTTCTGGGCATGTTCAAAAATACAGCCCTATTGGCATGAAGTAGCAGCTGAAATTGGGAAAATATTAGGGGTGGAGTTGAAATTTTCTTTCATTACTCTGTACCTTGGAAAAATACCTGAAACACTTTTAAACAGTGATAAATACCTATTAAAATATTCTTAGCAAGTAGCCGGAAGGCCATAACACGTAAATGGCTGCAGGTTGATCCCCCAACAAGAAATCAATGGATGGAAATTGTAAATTAAAAATATTGTATGGGGAGACTTACATTTTCTGTTAGACTTAACTCTGAGAAATGTATTAAGTATTGGCATAAATGGATTGTGTACACAGACCATTGAGAATAGGTGAGATACTGCATGCCAAAGAGTACATGGAAATTGTACTGTCTTGACTCTGTAATGCCTATGATGACCCTTTGTTCTTTGTTTCTAATAAACAAAAAAGTAAAAAAAAGATAATTATCATCGATAGACATGACATGTACCCTAAACTGTAGAGACTCTTTTAACTTGTGCTATAGAAAGATAAACTGCTGATAAAATTTGTGCTTCATGCAGAATGACACTCAACACATAAGAATATGAATTAGTGGTTCTTGCTAAGCATCTCTATCATTGCTCAAAGGTTTTTCATAAATCTCTAATGTTATTACAGATTTTTTTCAATTACTTAGACATTAAAATCAATTATTTTCTAAAAGATTTCTCAGAACTATTAACACTATTCTAACTCTAAACACATAATCAGCACTTGTTCCGCAGCGTTAAAAACCATCACAACACCACGCAACTGTCAGGACACAGACGGAGGCAGAGGGGTGAGTGAACATAGATGTTTATTGAAACAGAGGCACGAACACAGGTAATGGAGATTGCAGGTTGGTAGATGAACAAGCACTTTGAAACAGTCACTTAGCTGATAGTAATGAGAGTTTTTATTTGCAGGTTAGGAATGTAACGTGGAGCAGACGACTGGAGACAGAAGAAGATGGGAGGAAGACACTGGAAGACGCAGGCAAGTTGAGGGTAAGTAGTCCATGTAAGTCTGACGAGACCAGACACTGAGTGGGTGTCTTTTAAGTGTCATTGGTGATGATGTGCAGGTGATCAGAACTCAGGGGATTGTGAACAAGTGGGTGGAGCATGAAGATCTGGTGACATTGTGTTGGATGGTGCTGGCTGTGACTCCGTGACAGAGATACTTGAAATGAAGGTGAGATACGGTACTGTGCAGGTAGGTTGAGCCGGTAGGTGACTTCGTTGAGCTGCCTCTGTATAGTGAAGGGACCTGTGTACCGGGGACTCAGCTTGTGGCAGAATCTAGTACTAATCTAGTAATAATGTCACTGATTAAACCCACTGTCTATCACTCAACAAAATAATCACATTGCTGAGTGTTTTTGAAAGTTTTGTATTTTGTTTGGTTTAATAATTAACCTTGTCTTTTTGAGTATGACTCTCACTCGGCTAGTCGGCTTGACTACTTTCCTGCCCAGTGAACACTAGTGAGATCAATTCATAACACTTTAACAAAAACCTCTTATTGGGATTTGGCAGCTTAGTGTCTATTACAGTACACAACATAAATTAAAGAGTGCAGATAGAGTCAAATGCAACAATGAGCTTCAGGAAAACTGATTTTCATTTCACTACTGTAAAGTGATCTTAGATCTTAGATCTTATTTTTTTTTAAGTTAGTAGAACTTAATTTTTTGTGACAAGTGGGGCGGGGCCGAGAGCCATGGAAGTGGAGCAAGGTCAGTGTGGTGCACAGATGTCTCTCTGCTGCAACTAAAACAGTTTAGTTTACTTGAAAGTTTTAAATACTCATAACAGTTAATTTAACTGAGTTCAATTAACACAGAAATGTACAGGAGCCCATGAAAGAAGAGCTTATATATATATATAAGCGGAGCTGTTCACGTCCTCGGACTGGGAATTATGCGTTTCCAGTGCACCACTATCAACGCCTAAATAAATCTACAGCGGTCAGGTGGTACAGCAGCCACAGGGTACACCTGGGAGCTTTCAGAAAACTCCCAGCTTACAAGCTGTAATTACAAGCTCTACGAGGACATGAACGCATTTTACAAGCTGGAATCTTGTAACTATAGGAATTACGAGGCCAAGTGAACGCACCTTTACTCTCTTTGTGGAGGGTGTCAATGATTGTCTCCTGGACCATTGCCAAGTCAGCAGTCTTCCCCATTAGTGTGGTTTCAAAGAACAAGAGATACCCGGAATTTATACTGTAGTGATGGTCATTTAATGAAACTCAAATGTAAATATTCATATATATATATATATATATAATCAAACAACTGGGTCGTGGCTTAATGTGGTTCTTAGTTGAGATGAACCACTGTTCATGGTTCATGTTGACTCAGAAGTATTGGGTCATCTGAAATACAAAGCATCAACAGCAGAATATTTTTCAAAAAATGTCTTCTGTTTCTTTAAGAAATGTTCACATTTAAAATGTAAAATATTGCAGTAATACAAGTGAGGAAACATTTACTCTAAAATAAGGAATATACATGCTAACAAATGTCAGTGTTTATGTGGTTATAATGTGAAACATGCAAACATCACACAAGCCTTACATTGAAAAGGATTGTATTGCATTACATAAAGCAGAACAAAATAGAAATATTAAAGTTTCACTTAAAAACAATATTGAAAAACCACTGAAATATGCTGATAAATAGTAATGACTTCCCAAACTTTATAAACGGACAGTCACTGTGTTTTCAGGCTGAGGAGAGGCATTTTATTTTAAATAAAGCAAAACATTCATTTCAAGATGTACTCGTGATGCTAAAGCTCAGTGATGGTCTGGTCCATATTACCAATAATATTGCATTGGTCAAAAACAGCAAAAAACAAATGTACCCTTTCTTAACTCTTCCAAAGTGTAACCTTTTACAATGAAATCATTTCCTGGTGGATAAAATCAAATGGGAATGGAATCAATGGAAGTCAAGTGGTTTGGGAAAGTTGGTTCATGTTGACTTTAACAAACGTGACATGACAAAAGGTTAGTGGTGAATCAGGAGTGACTCCTGTATGTCATACACACACAACAGTAATAAAGAGGATTCATTCCTGCGTTTAAATGAAGTCGTCTCTCCAGTAATGATGATCTGCCTGAGCTTGTGAATGAGAGATTGAGAGATTCTAGGAAGACGCTTATGTTTTCTGACCGTCACAACAAATTAATATCAGATTGAAGTTTCTTCCTCTTCAACAGATGTAACTGTTAAACACACACAATAACAATCATTTACTCATGGGTATATTTGTTTTGTTTTTTTCTCTGCATCTATTGCTTTTATGAACTACAATCATCTTTTAACTATATGAACTTAACCAAATTTGAAAAAAGCATGTATGTGTCAGTGAGGATAATTCACACAAGTGACACATTCAATTCTGTATTTGTAAATCAATTTCACAAAACTTTATAAAGAACAAACCCGAATGTGACATCACATAATATTAATGATTGTTTTGACAGAT
Source organism: Chanodichthys erythropterus (assembly GCF_024489055.1). Taxonomy (NCBI): domain Eukaryota; kingdom Metazoa; phylum Chordata; class Actinopteri; order Cypriniformes; family Xenocyprididae; genus Chanodichthys; species Chanodichthys erythropterus. The sequence continues at coordinate 48,487,907 of NC_090223.1, read as the reverse complement.
TTGTTGGTCAATTAAATATAGTAATAATGACTTGTAATAAATCACTGGGGTGTTTTACCTCTCATTCTGCAGCATTTGTAAATCAGCACGACTGTCACTAGCAGATATGGACAAGCTGCCAGTACAGAACTGAGTATGTTGAGGACAGAGATCTGAGAATGAGACCCTGAAAAAGAAACACACAAGCACTTTATCATGCACTATATCTGAACGAGGACATATGAAGACATAAAACACTCACAGTTTCATTGACTCTCACCTCTGACTGAGATCCAGCTCTTGGGCGACTCTCCTCTCTCTGGGTGTTTGCAGTAGTAGAAACCCTCATGTGACTTTGAGACAGTAGAGATGATCATCTCTGTAGTTTGATTCTGGATGAGTGATCCATCTTTATAGAAATCAGCACTGAGGATTGATGGGCTTGTATATGGATATAAACAGCGTAGAGTCAGATTATCTCCTTCATTCACAGGATGAACAGGACTTTCCAGAATCACACCAGCTACAGAAACACAGGAAACATGCAACATGAACAAAACGATAACATAATAAAAACAAGACAAAATAAAAATAGATGTTTATATTTTCCACTGCCCACTGGTTTCTGAGTGTTTTAGTGTATTGCTATGATGGTCTGGTTGTTTTTTTACTGGTTAAAGTCACGACTGTATCTAATGCTTCCTGCTCTTGTTAACTTTCTTCATGCATTGATTGTAAACTGTCAGTGAAATGAACAAACACAGAAATAAAGACTCACAGTGTACAGTGATATTAACAGGATGAGATTTCTCTCCAGATACAGCCTGACACCAGTACACTCCAGTGTCTGATATTCTGGTGGATCCGATTTTACATGTAGATCCTGTTTGTGATCCAAACGCTGATGATGAACAATCTTCCAGCCCCCGACTGTCTGTGTATCTTCTGACTGTCCATCCATCAGAGTTACTCTTGTTCTCACAGCTCAGAGAGAGAGAGACAGATGTGAAGTGTTGAGATCTGCTGGGACTGATGATCAGAAACACTGGAGGAGAAACACCTGACAACACAATTACAGCAGTAATTTAGTAATGTTTGAGAACATATTTAATTTCCTTTATTAAAGACAAACCCATCGTTTAAGTTCTGCATGAACTCACCCAGGCACGTGCACAGGTAGGGCTCAACCTGTGCAGAGCACATGCCCTTTTTGTCCTTACACTCCGAAGTGCCCTTTTTTTGGGAGGTGTTTTATTTTATTTATTTATTTTCTTGAATAAATCAATGGTATTGGTCACCCTTTACGTCTGTCTGTCTGATTTACAAATATATTTAGCCTAATAAAAGTATTAAAAAGAGCTTGTGACAAAATCTTTTTGGATCCGCACAAACTGTCAGTCAAACCTCTTAACTCCGCCCCCTGAGTGCCGCGAACTGAAGTTCCACAGCACAGCAGCTGAACGTCTTGCAACGGTAAATAAATATCTTGTTGTTTGAATAAGTAGGCTACAACGTTGTCTTTACGAAAGAAACTTTGGTATGTCTATAAAGTTTCATATTTTATGCATTTGAAGCCTGAGACCGGCGGCGGAGAGAGAGGGAGGGGGCTAGCATTTGCCTTCTAAGTTAGTCATAGCCAATAGCCTACAAATAGCCTTAACCCTTTGAGCGGTACGGTCCCACGTATGGGATTTTTATTTCAGTGCCCCTGGGCGTACGGTACCACATATGGGATTTCGAACGTTCAGCGACGTCACATAACTGCCAGATTCAAACTGTGCTTTCGCGCTCTGGCTGCGAGACGGACACGCGCAGCTCTTGTCATATATCACAGCTATGCAGCGTTTTCAGCCACATAATGTTTCTTTTAAGGTTACAGACATTTAAATATGCATAATCACCATTAAAACAATACATTAAGAGTTTTATAAAATACACACTGATGTCCGACATCAGTAGAAGCAGCAATAACAAATATAATTTGCCGACATTTATTCATGTAGCTTGTTTACAATAGCTTGTTGGATACTATGTCACCCACACCAACAACAATTAACAGTGAACTGTAATAAGGCTAGAAGATTTACTGTTGTGTGTTGGGTTTTGCTCAAAGTATATTCATCGTATTTTGGTGACTTGGTTGTAAAAAACTTCAAAAATATTCCAATAAATAAATTATTTTGAATATTTTGGTTAATTTAGTAAGTTTTTTTTTATTGAACCAAAGAGAAACATTGAGCATAATGGCAGTCTACATGCTACACTAATAATAGTAGTAAGGTTTTCTTCTGTGTAACATTACGTTACATATATCCAGTGGTTAAATTTCAGGCTTTCGAGGAGTGCACATGAGTATGCAAAGCCTACAAAATCTTATCAATTGACAAACCAAAAATAAGTCGACAGAGCCCTCTGCTATGAACACTAAAATGCAGATCAAAATCATTCTAGATGTTGGCAGTGTGCAAAGCTACATCTGATAACAAAATCTTTCTGTAGGCCTAAAGGAGAGCATATCAATACAAAATACAGGGTATTGTCCTTTGGACAAGTAAATTGGTCACTTGTCCGACCAAAAAAGTTGTCTGGAAAAAATTGGATTTTTTTTGGTGTAAATATAATTTATTCTGAAGCTATATACTCAACAGTGTTCCGTCAGCTTTTGCATATTTATATCTGCATATTTGTGATATTTACCCCAAGGGCATTTTTTCCCCTAATCTTATTTCATTTTTTTTTTTTACATTTGATCAATAAATTCAATAAGAAAAATAAAGCAGGACTGTTATGAATCAAATTAAATAATTTACACTGAAAAATTACAACTGCATTAAATAATGTTATGATATTCTTTAAATATTTTTGAATATACAAATAAGAAATGTTGGGAAAATTTAAACATGAAACTGAACTGGTAGTAGGTTGTGGCAAGTGACTGTCCTAGTCATTCATTCAAACGATTTGTTCAAATGGCTGATTCATTCAAGAATGAGGCAGGTGTTTTGGAATAGGCTATTACTGAATCTTTGACTCAACCGATTCGTTCAAAACGCTGAATCATTCATTAATAAAATATTTATTAATATTTATATTATCCATTATCAATCGCCACTTACACTAAATGTAATAGAATCATGCTTGCATTTTGGTGATTCCCTAACTTTTTGTTATTGATGTTTTAATCAGGACAAGTAAAGCTCTCTTTCTCTTGCCCCTTCAAAAAATTAATCGTTAATGTCGAGCCCTGATAAGCCTATGTCCCGGGGCTCAGCCCCAGACGGCCCCGGCTCAATTTAACCCCTGCATATATCCTTTATAAGTAAAATTGTGGCTGTATTATTTGTGTCCCCTTCAAAAATTGCTCTTGAGAAATTTTATGTTTATTGTCCCCCCCTACTGTCCGATGAAATTTACGCCCCTGGATATGTACTATCCATCTATATGTAAAAGAAGGTGGAGACTGTTTTAAATAACCTCCCTAACAACAAAGCTAGTGGGAAGGATGGCGTGACATATGAGACATTTAAAGCCATGCAGTCATGTCAGATTTTAACAACTGTTTTTAATGTCTGTTTGGAAAATAAGAGAGTACCAGAGTCATGGAAAGGAGCACTAATTCATCGTATCCAAAAAAAAAGACAACATCCCCGATGATCCAACTTCCTACCATGTATAAGGTGTTCATGAAATGCATACTGGCCAGAGTTCTTCCATGGTTGGTGAAAGCTGACATCTTATCCACCAAGCAAAAGGCATACACCAATAGGCAAGGTATGAATGAACATGTATTTTGTCTTAAAACTGGGATAGATGACTTTAAGCATGAGTCATGTAGACTGTATGCAGTCTTCTTAGACTTTAGAGATGCATTTGGAACTTTACCTCACAATGTCATGTTCAAATCATTGGAGGAAATACAACTACCTCAACTGTTCATTGACATAGTGAAAGATAGAGGCTCCTTTATTGAAGTAATCTGTGGAGAACAGGTCACTCAACACCACTTCAGACAGGCATTAAAACTGGCTGCCCTTGGAGGGCAATTAATTTTATAATTGCCATCAACCAATGGCTCAAGTGGATGTGTCACTGTGCCCCCCCTCATATGATATCTCCTATTGCAGTGCATGGCTATGCAGATGATGTCTAGATCGCTTCTAGAGAAGAAAGTGTAGTTAAAAACATGCTGGCCAGAACAGATTCCTTTCTGAAGTGGTCAGGTCTGGAGATTAAAGACACCAAATGTGCTGTTCTGTATGAGAGGAGGAGTGGAGGAAATAGGTGGTACCGTTCAAAAACTGATAAATGTCCTGTGTTTACAGTAGCAACAAATCCTATACGTGTATATTCTCTTCATGAGACATACACTTATCTTGGGCACAAAATTAATATTGCAGGAGAATGGAAAGAGCAAGTAAACATCATCGTGTCAGAGTTTACATCCAGGTTGGACTTGATTGACAAATGTCCACTGCCTTTGACTATGAAGTTAGAGGCTATTAGACAGAACATCCTCCCTGTTCCTGGACCTAAGGAGACGCAAGGTGCCGCTGGCTAGGGAGTCAGAGCCTCACTTCCTTGGCTTCAAAAGAAAATCCAACTGGAAACTTGACACCTACTCTGCTGGTTTTGGTGTCTGGTCAGATTGGCCAGACTTGAATGATCTCTGTGTTTGAACTGGAGTATCGCTGGTGTGGGTGAGGTCTGACTCAAGGACTGTGAGAGTCTCAGAGGACATTATTACTGACCCCCTCACCTACGTCAGAGCAACAGCCACATACGGTGGTCATAACCACCCGTTAACATCTACAGGTGCCCGGCGAACTCTTATGGGTTTACATCAACATCACCAAAAACAACACTGGGCATGACTGAAACTTCAGGGAAAACTTGCATGTCTTCCATTAGCTGACCACTCTGTTTCTCATTCATTTCTTAAGAATACAGCACTTAGTGAAGTCATTGTTATTTTCACAGCAAAAGCTAGATTACAAGTTCTTCCTACTAGATTTAACCTTTCCATCTGGTTTTCTACAACTCAGGTTCCCTATTGTTTGCATCACACCACAGAACAGATTATTGTAACATTGCCGCATATTTTGAACGGCTGCCATGCTTTCAAGGGAATGTACAAAGCACACCATGACAGAATAGTGGACCTTATAGCGAAAGAAATATCAAATCATTTCTTATCTTCAGTAAGAATGTATAAACTTTCCTGTGTAAAACCATACATGTGTCAGTATTGAAATAGTAACTTTGAAACCTTTTCACATCTGTTTGCTAATACACTGATGTTGTTGTGATTAATGAGGAGTCTAGAGAAGTGTTCGTTTTGGAGGTTGCTTGCACTTTTGACTCCAGTATGGAGGAAGCCTTTATGACTAAAGCAGTTAAATACCAACCACTTCTAAACATCATTTCAGAGATCGATTACTTGTTTTCATATTTGCAAGCTTAAGTCATACACACAGGCTGGTAGTAAAGGGGCTTCAACAGCTTGGGATGCCCAAAAAAAGGGCTAAGCGGTTAGCAAAGTACTGTGCTCTGTCTGCTATTATAGGCAGCCGCCTTATATGGTGGAGGCGTTGCTATTTATACTCATAAAAACTGAGTTATGCTTAATATTGTGATGATCTGCGGTATGCTACTGGTCCATGATTTTGTGTTTGACTGCACCTATACTATTTATGACCCTGTGGATTATTTATTTTAAGTGGATTGAAATAAATTGTTAAAATGTGTGTGTTCAATACTCACAGCTGTGTGTGTGTGTGTGTGTGTGTGTGTGTGTTCAATACTCACAGCTGTGTGTGTGTGTGTGTGTGTGTGTCTGTGTGTGTGTGTGTGTGTGTGTGTGTTCAATACTCGCTGTGTGTGTGTGTGTTCAATACTCGCTGTGTGTGTCTGTGTGTGTGTGTGTGTGTGTGTGCACACTTGGATGGGGGAAAAGCAGAGCACAAACCCTGAGTATGGGACACCTTGGCCTCATGTGACTTTCACTTTTTCACTTTATTATTTTGTTCAACCCACTACAGTCTATGTATGTATTTATTTATTTTGCTTTTGCTTATTGTTTATCTATTGTAACATAATTAGTGAAGTTCCTAAACGTAATTTAGGGAGGAGCGAGCCCATCTAATCTTCCAATCAACAGCCAGAGTATATAAGCAGCTGCTTACCTCTCTTCAGTCTCAGCTGTTTCAGCATCCCTCCACCTCCCCAAACTCCACCTTCATTTCAGGTACCTTGCCCTATGTAATCACATCCTATATTTATTCACTGGGGGGTGTATCAGAGCTCGAGTTGAAGATGCTTCATCGAGCCCATCCTCAGTGGACAGCAAGCCAAATTAGCTAACCTAATACCCTAAAGATTATATGGGCAAACGAACTCGTTAATTAATAATTATATGGGGGCGGGGGGGTACTCTGTGTTCGGGCCAAATACCGAGCTCGGAGCCGTCTCTCCGGACAGCACACCAAATACATTTACCATTTATTTTATCTGACTTATTTGTAAGTGTGAACTCGTGAACTACTTTTTAGGGGTTTTTTTGGTAATGAATTTGAAAAATCCAAAAATCCAGCCAACTTTGAGACTCATTGAAAATCTTGTGAGACAATTTTGGTTTAAAAAAGTATCTTAATGTGAAGAAGCAAATCACTCATTAATAACATGATAAACTTGTGTGTGTTTATGAAGAGATGATCAAACTCACCTGATACTGTCAGTGTAACTTCATCACTGCGGTGTGATCTGCGTGATCCTTCAGTCTCTGATCCATCACAGGAGTATTTACCAGCGTCAGACTCAGAAACAGAACTGAATGTGAGTTCCTGTAGTTCACTGAAAACTCTGATTGAACCTCCTTTATACCAGCTGTACCTCCAGCTAGTGACTCCTTCAGCATCAATGTCACATCTGAGTAACTGTCTCTCCTCTGAATACATGATGATCAGGTTTAATGGACACTTTGGGTTTTGGTCTTTCTGTACAACAACAAACAATGAAAATTATGTGATAAATAATATAATAAACAAAAATAACAAAATGTGCTGTTTTTTTATTTATGAAAAGTTACCCGATATTAAAACATTAAATCAAATTAAACTGAAGTGTTGTTCTCTAGTTTGGCTTTTTTGGATTTGTCTAAATTGTTCCATAATTCCCAAAAAGAATTTTGATCGACTGCCTCCTCAATCTTGTTTAGTTTTATTTTCATGTGATCAGCTTTTTGCTGTATTAATAGTGACTTGTACATTTTAAGGGTTTGTTGATATGTGGCTCGTATTTGTTGGTTTGCTGGGTCTCTGTGTTTATTGTTTGATAATGACCGTGATTCTTTTCTTACTTTTTGGCATTCTTTATCAAACCAACCAGCATTTCTTTTTTGCTTCTATAATTTTTTTTCTTTTTCTCAGGGCTTTTCTGACCACCATAGAGAAGATTTTTGTTAACTGTTCAGTTGCTAAATTGGTGTTTTTTTCCTCTTTGCTAAATGAAGTCATTAGAAATGAGTCTCTCATGTTCTGAACATGAGTGCTCTGGAGTGCAGCTTCATACTGGGCAGGACTGTCTTTACTCCATATAAATTTGGGGGTGAGTGGATACAGTTTAACCTTCTGATCTGAAGATGGCAGAAATCGACCCAGAGAATCACCCTTTGTTCTGTCTTTAACTATATAAAGACCCAGGCTTTTGCAGAGCTGCAGGACTTGTTTTCCATGTCTGTTTATTGTGTTGTCGTAATTCTGACGTGTTTTAGTATATCGTTTTTGTTGATGATTAAGTGAACCGTTTATATATTTGTCTCCATCCTTCCCCGTTGTAGCATTCAGATCCCCCATTAAAAGAACTGATCCTAGAGACTGAAAGTAAATGATCTCTGACTGTAGGGTTGAGGAGATGTCTTCATTATAATAAGGTGACTCATATGGGGGGATATACAGTATGTGGCACACAGGTACAGGTCCTCATCTAAACACAAAAGCTCTTTTTTAAGCTTTATCCAAATATGTGTTTGCCCTTTTTTCACAGGTTGAATGTAATGCCACAGATAGTCTTTGAGCCAAACTATGATTCCTCCTGAATCTCTTCTATTTTTAACATTAGGCTTTTTGATTGAGGGTATTCGTAGCTCTCTGTAGTTTAAAGGAGTGCGGGTTTTGGAGTCTAAACGACTCCATGTCTCAAGTAAAATAATTATATCTGAACTAATACAGTATATTAACTATACAGTATTGACAAAATCAGGGTTAGTCATTTTCTCTCCAAAAGCAGAAGAGAACATCCCTTGAATATTATAACATGTTATTTTAAATGATGACATTGAGAAATATTGTATTCACCAGAACAATGTATGAATTCATGACCAAATCATGTTTTAAAACATGATTAATCAATTAAAAGTAATATAGAGGGTATATAGAAATATAGTATATCATAATGATATCATTAAGAAATAATGATCATACTTGACTACAGACACACTGTGATTACTTAAGCTAACAGGTTGTCGCATATCATTTTCATCTGTGTTTCTCTTCACTTCAGGATCTTTCTTAATCTTCTGAACCTCCAATTTAAGGTTTTTAAAGTTCCTCTGTAATTCATTAAGGCTGGTTTCTGGTCCCTGGACCATGACTGTACCATTATGATAAAGGTTCACAGTCAGCTTTGTGTCATTGTCTCCTTCTAGAGTGAGTTGTCTGCTTTTGCTGATGCCTCCTTTTCTTCTGCATGTCATGGCAGAGCAGAGGATGGTGTGCCAGACTGATGGGTGTTCAGTGAAGAAGAGCAGGTTACACCGGACTCTGTTGTCTTCTGGTCCACTGTAGTCAGACAGCAGTATCTCTGGGTTCACTCTCAGGATCATTTCTTTCATCTTTTCCTTATCTTTGGTAGATTTAACTTCTGTTGGATATATTACCTCCAGCTCCTCTTCATTTTTGAAAAATGCCTCTGCTTTAGGTAGGACCATGTTGTTCTCAACTGAATGAACTGCCACTGAATGTTAGCCTATAGCAGTTCGCTTGAAATGTTGAGTTTATATGAAGTTTTTAGGTGATGACAGGAAAATAAAATCTTTTTTAGAGGTCTCACCTTAAAAATCTTTTGCCTCTATTGTTCACAATTAAGTATCCAATTATTTAATTACAGTTTGAGTCGTAAAAATCATACATTCTCTGGTAAAAATGATGCTGATATCAAGAGCTGATATTTTTGCTGCCAACTGCCATCGTAACCACGGCAACTCTCTCTCTCGCTCTCTCTCTCACACCGCACACCGTAATTATATTATATTAATTGTCATGATGCATTAATACATAAAGTAGTAATGTAAAAATGTTTATGGTTATATTATTTCCACAGATGCAACTGTGATGCAGAAACACAATAGAGGGATCCATCTGTCCCTGACCACAACTACACTTCAAAATCACAACTGAAAGGAAGGTGAAACTTGTCATTCCAGCATTCACTAAGAGAGACGTGCAACTCTCTGAAGATGTGTCCATGTTGAGCAGGTCATATGCCGACTGAAGAACTTCAAAATCCTTTCTTATAACAGTTCCAATTAACCTCACCCCTAAAATTGATCAAATTAAGAGAATTTGCCCTGTGTAACCTTTTAAGCAACATCATTTCTGATGTAGAAGATGAATAAGTATTGATTTGTAGGTGCGTTACGCATCTGTCTGTGCTGTGGTTTTGGTAATTCAAGAAAACAAGTGATTCAAACAATAATTAAAGCTGCAAGCAGCGATGAAAGGGCCCTCGCACCTAAAGTACAACATTTGAAATGACAAAAACTGCCAAAATTTTGTAGAGAAAATTCAAAATATCTCACTTCCTGTTGGGTTTACAAACTTTGCACCCAGGGGCTTTTTTGTAGGTATTGGGCTGTTACATCTGTCTACCGAATTTCATAACTGTACGTGAAATGTAGCATGAAGGGCGCTTAATTGAAATTTTGTAGGTGGCGCTATCGAGCCATTTTGCCACACCTAATTCTGAAACCCATATCAGATGTAAATTTTCACCACTTCTGACGCGTGTGCAAAGTTTCATGAGTTTTTGAGAACGTTTAGGCCCTCAAAAATGCGATTAATTTTGGAGAAGAAGAATAATTGGCTGAGCAATTCCAATAGGGTCCTCACACCATCGGTGCTCGGGCCCTAATAAATGTGTTGAGCAATATAACAATGGTTCGTTTTTTTAGATAAATGTATCCAAACAGTTGCTCGTCTGTCTAATAAAAACATAATATATTAAAGCATCTGGTGTTTCCATGGTTTCTACAAAAGTAAAACTGGAAATCGAGGGGAAATCATTGACAGGCGACACAATGACACGGTCCGTGTCCTGCTTAAAACTGCTGATTTGTCTGGATTTAAACATTGCTGCAAACGTTTGGGATAATGTAAGTACACAAGTCAACAAAATATATAACTTTGTTTTAGTGGTTTTGGGATATTTTAATCTAAAGATCTTACATATTGTGCCTTTAAAAGGGTTCAAAGTTATAAACAAAAGAAAACTGGAGCCACATTTTAGTGATTTACCCCTAAAAACCTTCTGTCAAAATCAACTACTTCTGTGGAGAAACACTTAAAACTGCTCTGAAAAGAAATCACTCATTAATAACATTTTAAACTTGTGTGTGTTTATGAAGACATGATCAAACTCATCTGATACTGTCAGTGTAACTTCATTACTGAGAGGTGATGTGCGTCGTGATCCTCTCTCTTCTCCAAAACAGGAGTATTTACCAGCGTCAGATTTAGAAACAGACCACAATGTGTGTGTTGGTCCTTCAGTGGAAGTAAAGCCTGAACCTCCTTTATACCAGTTGTACCTCCAGCTTGTGACTCCTTCATAAATGTCACATCTCAGAGTAACTTTGTCTCCAGTGAACACTGAACTCTGTGGCTCAACAGTCAGAGTTGGTTTGGGAAAATCTGTCAATATAAAGTCAGTGAAGCATGAGATGTGAAAGTTTTTCAGCAGATCTCATTCTCTCTCTGGCAAATCATTAGTGCATTTTTATTTCACAGACAATGTAAAAGAGCTGCTGGAAACAAGAAACAAACAAGGTGAACATTCAGTGAGAGTTAAAGGACAGCAACTGTTCAAAGGTTCAAAGATCATCTAATGTGGGGTTCAGTCATGATCACCAGCTGGAGTGCTCTTGATAGCCACCAGAGGACACTCCACACCAGACCATTGCCACTCTATCATGGACTACATTTCCCAAAACAGCCGTTACATTCAGCTGTGTCTCATTAATCTTGTTAACTCTGTGAAGTCTTGTGTGTGTCATCACTGCATTTCTGAGCGCAACATTGTTCATCTGTTTCCCTGTTTTGACCCTTTTTTCTAGTGATGGGCAGATCGAGGCTTCATGAAACACTGAAGCAGTTGAAGCAAATGTGTCGTCTGACACCCGTCTCCACGGTGACCCCTAGTGGTCAGAACAGTGTAAATGCAACAAAACTCAGGCCAAACATGCATAAAAAATACCCTTTTACAAATACTGCAAAAGTTTATTGAAAGAAAAATCTATCAAATGCAATTAACTAATCATCTAATACATATAGAGTACCTGTATATTATGTGTTCTTATTCATATTCATAATTATTCTAATGTCTAATTAAAACATCTACAAATGTATAATAGGCCCATAGACACTTGTTCAATAGTTCTCAGTGAATCTGCATGATTCATGGGTTCAGTTTATCATCGCCTCTACCAGTGGACCCCTGTAATTGAAACATTTCAAAACAGTAATGATGTAATGAATCCTCGTTTACTGAAATCACGTGACTTTGTCAGTTTGACACACGCTCTGAATCACTGATTCGAAACAAAAGATTCATAAAGCTTCGAAGCTTCATGAAGCAGTGTTTTGAAATCGCCCATCACTACCCTTTGTTCTCTGGATTTGCTCTGTTTCTCTGTCTCTTGGTCTGCTTGAGTTCCTGTCCTGATATCTGTTTGGACTGTTCATGAACGTTTGCCTGTTTTGTGAATTATTTTGTGGATTACCCTTCTAATAAACACAGTGTTTGGTTTCTCAACCTTTGTGTCTCAGAGCAGTACATGACAGGTTCAAACCCACATCCTTTAAGTTAATAGTCCTGAGCTTAAAGAAGGGTTTCACACCACCTACATCTACACCAGCAGTCAAAGAGACACACAGTATCAGATAACAAAGTGTTGTAAATTGTTGTTGTAGTTTAAAGGACTTTGTTACTGCAGGTCCAGAAAATCATTTTTATTAAATCCGTTCAAAGTTTTTGTGGTGTCTATAGAGTTACTAATTTTCAAGACAAAAGTCAAAAGATATTTTGTTCTATATTCTTCACAAAATTTAGCTGTACAATATTTCTGAGGAAATTGGCATTTTTGTGAGTGAATGTTTTTGGTGTTTTTGTCACACCTCAGAACTGTCTGTGTGGTTTTACTAGTCACAACACATGAATCATTTATATAACTTGTTTAAAAAGCTGTTTTTATAATCATGACAATTCTTTTCTTTTCTGGGGTCGGATTCATGAAAATATTCTTAAAGAAGTTAAAAAAAAAAAAGTTCTTAAGATAAATTACTAGAAATTACGTCAGGTTGGAGGTTATCCTGACTTTAAGAAGTTTTTTACACTGATTTTTAAGAACATTTTATCAGGAATATGAATACTTATTAAAATTTCTTAAATTCGTAAATACTTAAACTTACATTTTGTTTTCGGTAATTTTTTTTAAATTTTAAGTTTTTGGAAATACAAAACATTTTTAGTATATAAGTATATATTATATATATAGTATATATAACAGTATATAAGAATATTTCATGAATCCGGCTCCTGGTTTGTAACAGAATCACCCATTTGTGATGAAATTTATGAATCAAATTCACTCACCTTCAGTGTGTCCAGAGTGGATGTTTGAAATCAGCACTGAAAACACAAAGTAAAAAACTCATGAAAGATTAAATGTCTCAAGGAAAGATCATCAAACTCATCCATTGGTTATCCTGATTCTTTATTTCTGTGGGATCTTATTTTCAAAGTTCTTCCCGTGAGGGACCGGCTGTGTTTCTCTGAGTTTCTCTGTGACGTCTTCTGTTTGTAAATTATCTTCAGGTATAAGGTCTGTCCCACAAACAGAAATGTGGGTTCAGATTCTCTGAAGATCGACAGACTAACATCATTGATGAAGATCTGTGATAAACTCCAGTAAATTCTTCTCCTCACAAAATCTCATATTTATTTTATGTATTAGAGAAATTGAGTACATTGGTGAGCAACACAAACAACAGCTCAGCCAAGTACAGGAAAATCTCACATTATATTATTACAGTGTGAACATGGAGCTGATCAACTCTGTATTATACTTTAGCCATTTTATAAATGCATGCTCTTTCTTTGCTTGTGAAACACTATAATTTCACTCTCACATGTTTTTTAGCATCACAACACAGAAATGTTTAATTTCTACGGTGACTGGGAGGGGACATGTTCGGTTTACTTAGTTTTGTCATAGCCACAACATGATATTAACTGGTGGGATGATAATATGTATTATAATATGTCGTAGCCACGACAAAACTACATGAATTTGATGTGTCCCCTGCCGTCACTGTACATTTCTCTTTACATTTTTTTGGATGAATGTTTCTGTAAAACACTTCTAGAGTCTGAAAACAGTGACAGTAATAACGATGAACTCATATTAAGATATTTTGTGCGTTAGACTGATATGTCCAGATAAACACTGAAACATCCGTCTGATATTTCATAGATTTCATGATTACAGAAGAGAGAAACTGAACTTGTTAAGAAACTTGAAGCCAACAGTCTTATTTAAAGTCTGATTCAAGATAAACTCTTACTAACTAGTGAACATCTACTGAAGACTAACTAGTGAACATCTACTGAAGACTAACTAGTGAACATCTACTGAAGACTAACTAGTGAACATCTACTGAAGACTAACTAGTGAACATCTACTGAAGACTAACTAGTGAACGTCTACTGAAGACTAACTAGTGAACATCTACTGAAGACTAACTAGTGAACATCTACTGAAGACTAACTAGTGAACGTCTACTGAAGACTAACTAGTGAACATCTACTGAAGACTAACTAGTGAACATCTACTGAAGACTAACTAGTGAACGTCTACTGAAGACTAACTAGTGAACATCTACTGAAGACTAACTAGTGAACATCTACTGAAGACTAACTAGTGAACATCTACTGAAGACTAACTAGTGAACATCTACTGAAGACTAACTAGTGAACGTCTACTGAAGACTAACTAGTGAACATCTACTGAAGACTAACTAGTGAACATCTACTGAAGACTAACTAGTGAACATCTACTGAAGACTAACTAGTGAACATCTACTGAAGACTAACTAGTGAACATCTACTGAAGACTAACTAGTGAACATCTACTGAAGACTAACTAGTGAACGTCTACTGAAGACTAACTAGTGAACATCTACTGAAGACTAACTAGTGAACATCTACTGAAGACTAACTAGTGAACATCTACTGAAGACTAACTAGTGAACATCTACTGAAGACTAACTAGTGAACGTCTACTGAAGACTAACTAGTGAACATCTACTGAAGACTAACTAGTGAACATCTACTGAAGACTAACTAGTGAACATCTACTGAAGACTAACTAGTGAACATCTACTGAAGACTAACTAGTGAACATCTACTGAAGACTAACTAGTGAACATCTACTGAAGACTAACTAGTGAACATCTACTGAAGACTAACTAGTGAACGTCTACTGAAGACTAACTGGTGAACATCTACTGAAGACTAACTGGTGAACATCTACTTAAGGCATCATGAACAGCAAACTGTACAAAACAAATCAACATAACTGATTCAACAATCACTATTAAAAAACACAAAACTGAGTGACTGAACGAACAGACTGACCCAAACACAACAGAGTTCATTTCTCTTTCACAAACAGCACTAACTGCACATTTAATCTCTCAAGCTCATCTTTCACTCGTATATCATCAACTAGAGCTGGATCTGAAACTCTGAGAATAACATAAAAAAATAAATAAATCCAAAAACACTAAATCATTCGATCCTATACATAATATAAGAGCAATGGACATGAAACACATGTGGAGGAAATAATACTCACAGAGCACAAGAGGAAGTTGACTGAGCTCCATACTGACTGAATAATGACAGACGGTTAAAGACAGACTGAGTTAAAGCCTCAAGACTTCCTGATACCTGCAGTCAGATCTTTAGGAACATAATGACAGATTAAAGACATACAAATGTAGCTCATGAGTTACAGAAAACCTTCTGATAATGTTAATAATCTTGTAACATGTTTTCAGAAAATATCATACAAGTTTACACTGAAATGTTGTCAGGACTCATTCAGGATCAAACTGAACAGCATCAATTCGCCATTATGAGAATAAATAATTCTGTGTGTTTAATGGACAAAGAAAAGGAAACAATACTTTGACAGATCTTTATTGTAATGATGGTATTAGCTGTATTAATAAGTTAAGAAGCAGAAGCTGGTGAACATCTGCTGTTCCTCCACACTGTTAAAGAACAAACCAAACCTCAACTATGAGCTCAACTCTATTTCTATTATCAGGCTTCTGACAATAAGAGTGTCGAGTTTGGCACTGATACATTTGTACCTGTGTACAGGGTTGGGCAAAAATACTTCATAATATTTATAAATATATTTTAAAATAAAATACCAAATACCTTAATTTTAAGTGTATCAAAATAAACTACTATTTTTGTATTTTAAAATTACTACAAAATACTTTTACAAGGGAGCATGAAATTTCTGCACAAACCTTCCATCAGTTGGCCTATTTGAATGATCCCTTCAGCATTACACTGACTCAGTTGATTAAGTAAACAATGTTTGATAGCAACAGCTTTTCTCTGCCCAAGGTATGCAATAAATCTGACATATGCAACCAGTTAAAGGCACAAATATATAGGATTTTTAGATGAAAATATCCAAAAACCACTAGAACAATGTTATATATTTTGTTAACTTGTGTATTTACATTATCCCAAATGTTTCCAAAATTGTTTAAATCCAGAGAAATAAGCAATTTCAACCAGGACAGAGACCATGTCTGTGCGTCGCCTATCAATAACATCATTACCCTCGATTTCCGGTTTTATTTTGTAGAAACCATGGAGACATCAAAGACGCCTTAGTATATTATGTATTTTATTAGACAGATGGGCAGTTATTAGACTGTTTGGATACATTCATTAACAGAAAACTACTCATGTTATATAGCTCAGCACATTTAGTCTTTTTGTTTGAATCTTGTTTTCTTGATTTACAGCGAGTACCATGTTTCACCATGACTAATATCGATCTATCTTACTGCAGTGTGCAACAAGTGTCTCATAGCAGCCGCCGAGCTAACGCAGAGTAGCACTTTAACAACTTTCAACACACAAATGTATCTAATATGATAAACAGCGCTGCTTTACCCCACATACGCTTGACCGGAAGAAGCAGAAGCAGGAACTGTGGCATAATAAAAGTCCCACTGCTCTCGAGTTTAGTGTCGCACTCGTCTCTCATTATCAATTACTCCAGCAGCCTCATTCAGCTCCAACAACACTCGGCCATGCTCTGCTTCATACTACAATAACATTAATAAACTCATCTATGAACATGATTTCTGCCCTAGTCCCATCCCGATTATTTTCCACCGGCTTTAGATGTGAAGACAATACATCCCGTGATTCCGTGAAATCAAGGTGCCATCGAGCTACACCTTTCTTTTGAATGTGCCACTTCTAGCGTCGAAAATTCATATATTGTGGCTTTAACAGATCAAATATTAACATATCCCTGTGATCTCCCAGATGAAGGTTAGTTTTAAAGTAACCAACAGTTTAATGTTTGCGAATGACTTATAATTGTATCCTAATTTAGTTACTTGTTGTTTAGTAACGAAGGGCCTATTTTGCATCAGCAACACTGACTCAATGACAAACAAGTCATTCATAAGATCAACTGATGGCACCTGTATTCATAGAAACTAGTTTGTAACTAATTAATCATTTGATTGTTAATCATATATATAGGGGGTTGCTGCTCGGTATAATTGTTTTCAAGAACATTATGTAAAAAAAAAAAAAAAAAAAATGATGGAAAGATGACAGCCTGCATGTTTCTTGACCACCTTCTTCCATATGGATCAATTACTACTGACATACTGGTGGCATTTTTATGATGTCATCATGTAGACTTAATACAAAGTATTTTACAGTATTTTAAAAATACAAAACACTAAAGTATTTTGATACAAAATAGAAAACCATTTTCATCAACCAAATCAAATACAAATTACAAAATACTATTTTATATTTGAAATACGTATTTGAAATACATGCATCATAAATACTGCCCATCCCTGCCTGTGAACAGTTTAATATTCATACAGCAAGACATAACAATTTTTATGCCTGTTCCTCTTAATATAACGTATAATGTAATAGAAATTCAGCCACTGAACGATTCAAATAACAGTTTTGTCATTCATTTGGAAATCAGTCTGTATTTGTTGCACTATATGATTTTGATTCACCAAAAAGAACAGGCTTGAGACTCTTTGAGGAATCAGACTACACTGATCGCTGTAGACTGAATAACGGCACAGTGAGTCGAAACTGTATCTCAGGAAAATCACAGTTATTAGATTTTTCCTTAGAAAACAAAAATGATAAAAGAAAGAAGGCTACATCAGGCATCAGAGTCAATATTTGGCTCATTCTATTAGGAGTATTTCACATGAACAAACAAGGCACAAATATAATATCAAGTTCAAGCACTATAGCATATTTAAAACATCCTTGCTTGACTAAAGAGCTGTAGCTATATAAACACACTTACAAACAGTTAAAAGCAGAAGAGAATACATGAGTTTTTAGCAAAGATTTGAACTCAGACTCAGTAGAAGGATACTACACAGCATGAAGACTGCAAAGACTCGGTTTCTCTTACAGCCTTGATCTTAATACACACAGAAGAAAACAACTAAACAATCTAGATGGATTATGCATATAAATTAAGTCTCAGAGGTATTGAAGGACTAAGATTGTTGAGGGCTTTATAGACAAATAACAATTTTGAAATCACTGCGGTTTAGTAGTCAATGCAGAGAGCATATGATGGTCATAATATGATCCCATTTGTGACGGTCTATGAACAGCTGTATTTTAGAACATTTGAAGGTGAGACATGGATGAGACAGGAAAACCATACAACAAATTGTAATAGTCCAACAGTGATGAAATAAAAGCGTGGATAACAATTTCAGAACTCTTTCTACTACAGGAGGGTTTGACATTGGCTAGTGGATGCTAGTGGTGATAAAAGCTAGAGCTAACATAGCATTCATTTACTCGTCTAGTTTAAGGCTACTATCAAGATAAAATCCTAAACCTTTAGTGTCTGAGGAAGTATGAGTAAGAATATCTACAGTAGGTCAGTAACATTCAGATCCTTTTTCTTGTTTGACCCAAACAAAATAATTTGGGTTTTATAATCATTTAAGTGGAGACTGGGTGTGGTTGTAACACTTTTTGCTTCAGCGTCTGTAACTGAAGTTGAGCTTGAGCACTCACACTCTACAACATACAAAAGGCACCCATTGAAAACTCTGCTAGAATATGACAGTTGAGTTTATGTCATGTTTGTGTCTATGTGTGAATCTTGTCAGTAAGACTCATTGGGGACATATGAATGTTTTAAACCCTGGAGTTCAGGCTTGGTGGGACAGAAACTGCACATTTTACCCACATTTCCTTTGGCTTTGAGTTACCAAATGTCTTCATAGAGACAACACAAAAGTTCTCACAGTCTGAGGTCTCAGAAACGTCACCACTGGATTTCAACATTTTCTTCACAACTGATCTGCACTTCTCTGAAAACTCATCAGTTCCTTTTTTTTAACCCTTTGATGCACAACATGGGTCAAAAATGACCCGGTTGAGTTTTTATTTTCTATATCTTTGCAAGAAATTATTTTAATCATTCAGTATTCCAGGTATTCCTCAATTAACTTGTTTTTGATCATCACAAATCCTCATTTTAATTTTTTCTTTCTTACTTTTTTAATAAAAATCATTTTTGTATCACTACCCTTCTAATGCGCAACATGGGTCAAAAATGACCCGTATTCATTTCCTATGTAATTTCAGTCATGACTGAGTGTTTCTTTGCTGAATCTTTAAAAGAAATGTATTTTATCATTCATTTATTCCAGGTATTCCTTAAATATCTTGTTTTTGATTGTAAAAAATCATTATGTTCATTTTTTCTTTCTTACTTTATAAACAAACATAGTTTTTGTCTGTCTACATCAATTTTACACACATGGGTCAAAAATGACCCGTATTCATTTCCTATGTAATTTCAGTCATGACTGAGTGTTTCTTCGCTGAATCTTTGAGAGAAATTTATTTTATCATTTATTTATTTCAGGTATTACTTAAATATCTTGTTTTTGATTTTCTACAAATATTTATGTTTATTTTTCTTTCTTACTTTATAAACAAACACAGTTTCTACATCAATTTTACACACATGGGTCAAAAATGACCCATATAGAAATCTTTAAGATTTGCAAATTTTTGCAAGTAGGAACATATTTACTGCAGACAACTGTTCATCTGCCACACATTTTACATCTTAACAAGGCTACTTTTGTATATTTGATGGATGTAAGTCTTATTATATTTAATATATTAGGCTATATATTTCATAATTTTTAATTTTTTTGTCATAAATCAATGCAATTGGTCATCCTTTAAGTCTGTCAGTGTTCCTGAAATGTAACAGTTTTGGACAAATACAACATGTGTCAAAAGTGACCCGAATTAGTTATTTTCTATATCGCATATATTACAATAAATTAATTTTATCATTCATTATTCCATCTATTACTCAATAACCAAATCCTTATTTTAATTTTTCCTTTCTTTTTGAATGAATTTTTTTGAATGTGTGTGTCATTACCTTTCTAAAGGCCAACGTATACTTCACTTTTTATGTGTACGTGAGGGTCAGCATACAGATTTTTGTAACTTTTTATAATTTCCGCCGGATTTCTGTAACTGTGTATGTGCAACCCTGCACATACACATTTAAATTGCGTTTGACTGTTCGCAAAGTACACTTTCAGCTTTTTTACAGTGATGTCATCATCCACCTCAGTTCTGTTGAGGACCAGCCATTAACACTCTAGATAAAGAAATTCAAAATCACTGTTGATCGATACACTTATTATATATTTTCACTGCTGGACAGAAACCTTGTTCAAAAATGTTACTTTTCAGGAACACTGATAGATGTAAAAGGTGACCAGTAGCATTGGTTAATGACAAAAAATACAAATTATGAAATATAATATACAGCCTATTATATGAAATATAATATGTCTTTCATCCATCAAATATACAAAAGCAGCCATGTTGAGACATGAAATGTGTGGCAGATGAACAGTTGTCTGCAGTAAATATGTTCCTTCTTGCGAAAATTTGCAAAGGTTTCTATATGGGTAATTTTTGACCCATGTGTGTAAAATTGATGTAGAAATACAAAACCTGTGTTTGTTTATGAAAAAAAGAAAGAAAAAATAAACACAATTATTTGTTAAAATCAAAAACAAGATATTTAAGGAATACCTGGAATAAATAAATGACAAAATACATTTCTTTCAAAGATTCAGCGAAGAAACACTCAGTCATGACTGAAATTACATAGGAAATGAATACGGGTCATTTTTGACCCATGTGTGTAAAATTGATGTAGAAACTGTGTTTGTTTATAAAGTAAGAAAGAAAAATAAACATAATTATTTGTAGAAAATCAAAAACAAGATATTTAAGGAATACCTGGAATAAATTAATGATAAAATACATTTCTTTCAAAGATTCAGCAAAGAAACACTCAACCATGATTGAAATTACATAGGAAATGAATACGGGTCATTTTTGACCCATGTGTGTAAAATTGATGTAGAAACTGTGTTTGTTTATAAAGTAAGAAAGAAAAATAAACATAATTATTTGTAGAAAATCAAAAACAAGATATTTAAGGAATACCTGGAATAAATTAATGATAAAATACATTTCTTTCAAAGATTCAGCAAAGAAACACTCAACCATGATTGAAATTACATAGGAAATGAATACGGGTCATTTTTGACCCATGTTGCGCATTAGAAGGGGTTTTCATAGCTCGTGCATCAAAGGGTTAACACTGTCAGGAGCAGCTCTATCAGTCTGTTATGAGTCCACTGGAGGAAAGCTGAAGATGAACCCAATTTCAGTTTATTACATAAAAGTGAAAATCAATTCAAGAAAACAATGACTTGACTTGAATATAAACCAAAATAGAACTCACAAACACCAGGATACATGAACAAAACTAGACAAAAGAAACAATGGAAAAACATGGGCTATATATACACATGGACTAATGACTAACATGAAACACCTGAACACAATGAACCAAAAAATGTGACACATAAATCAAGGGAATCACATGATGGGATAAGAGAATCACATGAAAAAAAAGAAGAAAAAAAAAACAGGAAACAAAGGAACCACGACCACCATAAAAAAGGACATGAACCAAAACCCAAAACAGATGTGACATATCCCTGCTCTAAGGACAGCTCCAGACACCCTAACCAAACATAACAACTAAACATAAACCAGAACACAAAAAGGGCTGGAAAGGGGAACTGGACCTGGATCATGAATGGTGGCAGGCCTGATTATAATCTGTTTTCCCTTAATGGAGAAAATATAATCTCTGTGAAGAACATTAGAAAAGACATAATTAGCACCGTTGGACATAACATATACCCTAAATTGTAGAAAGACTCATTTAACTGAGAGTTAAAGAGGAAGTGCTATAGAAAGATAAACTGCTGTGAAGAGAAGATCACATCAGACGTTTTCAGATCATGTTTTATTTGTGCTTCATGCAGAATGACACTCAATAAGAATCTGAATTATTGGTGCTTAATAAGCATCTGTATCATTGCTCATACTTGGGGTCAAAGGTTTTCATAAATCTTTAATCTTATTACAGATTTTCTCAATTATTTAGACACTAAAATCAATTATTTGTCAAATTTCATCAACACAACACCATTATCTAAAAGATTCCTCTAACACTGTTCTTGTGTTTAACAACTCTAAACACATAATCAGCACTTCAGCAGTGTTAAAAACCATCACAACATCACACAACCAGCAGTTCTCGTGTGAACACATGTAATAGTTTCACATGCCAGTCAGAACCACAGGATGTGTAAAAATAACCATGTGTGAATTCTGTACAAAAGAAATGCATGTTCAAGAATTGACAATACTGTCAACACTACAAGCCGGACTGTCCAAGCATCAATCTCTCGTCCCACTGCAGTCCCTGGCCTGAGTCACGGCATCTTCAGTTGCCATGAGAAACTGTTCAGTGTAAGTAGACCATGTCACTGTTAGACTATAGGTTTATTCATGTATTAGCCTATTTTGTGATGTCATTGTACTGTACTAAAATATTTGATATATATATATATATATATATATATATATATATATATATATATATGCTTCATATATATATATCAGGTATATATACCTGAAGATCTCCATGACTCAGGCTGAGGGACTGCAGTCGGACGAGGGTTTGACGCTTTGACAGCCCGGCTTGTGGTTTTCTGCACTTGTTGTTCCAAGGCTGTGGCAGCTTCCTGCAAAAGTTGGCTTACAGATTTCACCATCATGATTCATCTCGAATACAACATGATCACGACCAGTGGCGGCTCATCAGGGGAGGCAAAGGAGGCACAGCCTACCCAAAAATATGAGGTGAAAATGGAAGGATGATTTAATGTTAATAAAATTCCCAGTTGTTCGTTTTATTTCATGTCTCAGAATGTGTATTTTTTGTTTGTAATTTCACCACAGTAACACCATATACATGTTACTGAAATCAAAAGCACCGCTGTTCTTTCATGAACGTGCCAAATCTGCCGATGTCAACCGTTAAAGCCAGGGACACACATCACGACTAGCTAAAACACTCTAAGACTGAGTAAGACTCAACACACAAAGACTGTTTCCTTCGACTGAAGCAGATTTAATTAATTACACATAGAATTTAAACACTGACTGTAAACACCAACTGAACACAACTGGCTCTGATGATTGGGAATGATCAGTCGTAAGTATCAAATTACAGTCATAATCGGCCTTACAATCGTTAAGTGTGTCCCCGGCTTAAGGGGATTTAGCTGGGCTTGGTCTTGTGCCTCAGTTGGTAAAAAAAATTAGCCAATCACCATTGAGTATTTATATTCAGCGCTTAGGAGAGTTAAGAAAAGATACTAGTCTCCCTTGGTCTGTCAAACAATCATCATCAAAATTATTTGGCAAAAAAAGGCAATCGAAAGCTACAGGTTTTAGAAAAACAAAAAAGCTCACAGGAAAAAGAATACATTGACAACAACATATTAATATTTCACTGGATCTCTTTTGTTTTCGCATGTGGTTATAATTTCTTTGCATGATTGGTGTGTTTCATTGCGTTATCACAAATAAAACAACTGAATCCAAGCCTGAATACACAATGTTCTTACAAAATCTTTAACACATTTTTAATAATACTTGTATAAAGGGAGATGTCGTCATTTTTTCCTTGGCTGATCAACACTTCTGGCCACTGCTGTATGGCAGTTCATTGACTTTCCAACTGATCTTCAAACAATGCGGCAAAAGCAAGCAGTGTTTATGAGGATTGCAAGCTTCTCTGTAGTTGTTGATGAAACTGAATGTTGGCCTCAATGCTATGGACTATAAATGAGGAGACATATATCAATAGAAAAGGATTCAGTAGCATCAACACTAATTTGTGATAATTTTGCACAATGCAAAAACTTTTTGTTTGTTAATGTCTTAATTAAATGATTTTGTTATAATTACATTACATGATTGGTGTCATGCTGCTGTCTTCTCCCTTGCAGGCTCACTATTGGATGATTCAGAGGTTGACGGCGGCCATTTTGGGTTGACATCATTGTAGTCCTTAGTTCACAACACTTAAGTGCCACTTCAGTCAGCATAAGAATCAGTCTTAGACGTTGCTGAAAGTTGCTTTTTGCTTCTTTATAAAAGTCTTCTACTCTTAGAAATGTTTTTTGACACTTAAGTCAATGCTTAAGACAATTCTTACGAGCATTTCTGAGAAGTTTTATACATATGGGCCCAGCTCATTAACAGGTTCCTTTCCTTACTTTCAGCCAACGTTTTCAATTAATCTGCTCTTCACATAAAAATGCCTACTGTCAATGACATTAGAAACATGAAATATGGACACTAGTGTTCAACCTTTATGCATCTGCTCATTTATCTTGAATTGTGTTATCACTGCGGTGAGTTTTAAATGCTCAAGCGCCTCTGTTGTAGGTTTAATGGCATAGACGAGATCAAAAGGAAACATTTGGTTCCACTCTTCACTTCAAAGAAGCTAGATATTTTACCTCATAAATTGTTAAATATGGGAAAAAAGTTTTTTTACACAAACACATTGCTTTGCTTCAGAAGGCCTTTATTAACTCCCCGGAGCCATGTGGAGTCCGTTTATGATAGATGGATGTGGATGGAAGCACTTTATCAGCTCTTCTTCAGCTCATACTCGTGGGTCCCGTTCACTGGTACTATAAAGCTTGGATGCTTCTGGATATTTATTAAAATATCTCTGAGAGTGTTTATCAGAAAGAAGAAAGTCATATACAGCTAGGATGGCTTAAGGGTGAGTAAATAGTAGTAAATAGTATTATGAATTCACGCTTACCATTTATGTTTTCTCAGCCTCAGAAAATAATGGACGCTCTCCGCTGCTACGCGCTCAAGAGCTGGAGCGAGGCAGTGGTGGAGGGGAAAGAACAGACTCTAGAGTGAAGACAGTAATCGATTCCAGAAAGATTAGATTCTGTAGCGTTAGGAATTGAGAGTCTCGTGATTCAGCTCCAAATGCGAGGCCTGAAATGTCTGTGTGTGATAAATTACGGTGTTCATTTGCTTGATTACAAACCCCAAGATAGCCATAACAGCGAGTAGTGTGGATTTTAAATAACACCAATTTACCAGACTCTCAAATCTTGTGATTCTGTTATTCAAAAGACTTGTTTAGATGAATTCACTAATGGTGGCTACCAAGTGAGTTGGAATCATTCAAAATGATTTAAAATAACCTGCATATTTAAAAGATAACTTAATTTTAAGGCATTCCTTCGAAGGAGGGGAGTTGTTCTTACGCATGCGCTCATTTCAAAAACTCAGTAACAGTCTTTGGTTTCTCAGTCGATGAAAAGATCCTTTTTATCACCTTTAATGAATAGGCTATATAAGAATATTTAAGTAAAATTGGGGTCTGTAGGATTTTTTTTTTAACGTTTTTGAAAGTCTCTTAATCTCACCAAGGCTCCATTTATTTGATCAAAATACATTAATAGCTGTAATTTGATAATATAATAATATTATAGAATATTATAACTAATTTAAAATAATCGCTTCCTATTTTAATATATTTTAAAATATAATATTCCTGAAATGGCAAAACTGAATTTTCAGAATATTACAATGATTTCTGAATAATCACGTGACACTGCTTTTAAAATACTATTTTAATATATATTTTTATTGAAACTACCATCAAGTTTTGGCGTCTTCAGTGTCACATGATCCTTCAGAAATCATTTTAATACGCTGATTTAAAAAAAAAAAATTATCATCAATATTTTGCTGCTTCAATTTTTTTTGTGAAAACCCTGATACATTTTTTCAGGATGTTTTGAGAAATAGAAATAGAAGTACACTTTATTTTAAATAGAAATATTTTGTAACGCAAATGTCCCATTTGATGTCCTTGCTGAGTAAAAAAGTATTAATTTCTTTAAAAAAAAAATCGTACTGACCCAAAACTATTGAACGGCAGTGTATATAAAACCGAGAGCAAATTTATAATACGCTCAAAACTTTATAACAAAACAACAAACAAGCAAGCTTAAATTTTTTGAGCATAGCTAGAAAAAATTGTTTCACTATACACATTTACATTTAAAAACAACTTTTCCAGAATCACAATTTTAACATTCTGTGATATTTCAATGTCCATGGGAACCTATGCAAATACATTTAAAATCAAGACAGAAGACAGAAATAAAAAAAATTAAAAAAGGAAACTTGGTCATTTACTCAACAGTCAGAAAAGAAATATCCTTTCAGTGAATATTCTGTTCGCTCAGTTGTCAAATGATCAGCTGCTATTAACCAACATAAATACACACTGTGCAGAACTAAACAATAATGGCTTTTTTCTAATGAATAATAAAAGCTGATAAATTCTAATAATAAATGCTCATTGCTTTTCAAACATTAACAAGCATTGTCTCTGAAGCACATTTATGATTGCTAATATTACATTAAGCTCTGGTAAATCTATTGCCTTGATGATCCTGATCATTGACTTCTCAACCTGCTGTAAACTCATCAGTATCCTGGGATTGAAGTTTCTACTTCGGGCATCTTTTTTTAACCTGAGCATACGTCACATCACTAGATCCAGCACCTGAAAATATATGAATGAATTCAAAATGCACATTTATAATTCTTATATGCAGCATTTCATTTCATTCTTAGATTCTCAATAATGTATGTAGATGAAGTTTTTAGTGGTTTCTTGTGAATTGTGATTGATGTTTTTAGTTTGACGCTCACCTTGACCTGTTTCCAGCTTCAGATCAGAGTACAGGACGTCACAACTCTCAGTGTTTTTGACTAGAAGATGAA
Organism: Chanodichthys erythropterus; assembly: GCF_024489055.1. Classification (NCBI taxonomy): domain Eukaryota; kingdom Metazoa; phylum Chordata; class Actinopteri; order Cypriniformes; family Xenocyprididae; genus Chanodichthys; species Chanodichthys erythropterus. The sequence continues at coordinate 48,461,009 of NC_090223.1, read as the reverse complement.
AACAGTTCATATCTCTAGTGCTTACTGTACGTCCAACAGTGATATGATATGAAATATAACATTATAACATGCTAAAAAAGAGCAGACTTTTGTCAGTTTACCTTTTCTTTCTTTCTTTTTCTTCTGTTTGTTTGTAGATTTGAGTTCAATCTCAGCATATGTGATCTCAGTCGATCCACTTTCACTGTCTACAATGAACAGAAAGAAATTTTTCCATTGCAAAAATCACAGTGATACAAAAAACGATGGATTTGATGTCCAGTTTCATTAGAAAAAAACTACTGAACTCATTATAATGACATAAAATACTTTAAATTACATCATTAGTTACCTGTGCTTCTGTCGTTATTAATAGTTGTGTCAACTGATTCATAAACATGTGCAGTTCCTGTAATAAATTAAATACATGAATTAATTTCTAATAATAGATACATTTTTCAAAGATTTTTGCTCATGCATCTTATTAATTGTAAAATAATTGTAAAACACTAATTATGTTAAAATTTAGAGGAGTGATTTTTTTTGTTGTTGTGAAATATGTTAGTTAGAATTTCTTTCTGTGTCTTTTAAAGATTTATGGGTCTTTATTAATCAGTAATGAATAAAGACTGACCAGACATCAGTGTGTTGTATCCGTCTTCACTCTGGTTCTGTTCTGATGTCTGACTGACGTTCTGCTGTTGACCGACAGCAGAGGGAGACTCAGATCTTCCACCTAGATAAACACAAAATGTTTATTTACAACGTTGTTTATGTACAATGTTTTGAGGAAAATCTCTGTCATGTGTACATGTTTGAGCATGACAATGTGTTTAGTGACGTTTTTATTTATTTATTCATTATGGTTCTGTTCAAGAATATTAGTCTGCCTCACTGCCTGCTGTCTTCATAGGCAGAAGAAGAACCTGATAAATGAATAATTTAGAGCGTTTTACATATGCAGTAACTTTGTATATCAAACAACTACTGGACAAGATGGGGGACTCACTTTGATGAGTTTCGATGATATCAATATAGATGAGAAATATTTTCATCAATACTTTTCAGAATTGAAATAAGAAGCCTAATTTAAGATGGTCTCCCAGCCTGAGAAGCTGAAAACTGACCAGCTTTACCAAGTTGGGAGACCAGCTAAGACCAGAAAACGTCTCGGGTTACGAGTGTAACCCCTGTTCCCTGAGTAAGGGAACGAGACGCTACGTCGAATGACGTGATGGGAACCCTCTGTATTTTGTGTTCGTGAAGCACCTCTGTATCCAACCAATGAGAAAGACGTGACGTCAGAGGTGGGTGACGTCATGGATCAGGAAGGTATAAAGCATACCCAGAACAAAGCACGCTAGCTTCTGTAATATGTCTGAAGCAAGCGCTCCAGGTATGTAGGAGGTACGGCAACGTGACGTAGCGTCTCGTTCCCTTACTCAGGGAACAGGGGTTACACTCGTAACCCGAGACGTTCCCTTTCGTGGGAACTATCGACGCTACGTCGAATGACGTGATGGGAACGCTATCCCAACTACGCCGTATCTCCGAATGCCTGGCTGTTGTCTTGTAGAACTCTGGCACCCGGAGTAACATTTAGGTTGAGATTATAAAATCTAATGAAGGTGTGCTGGGATGACCATCCAGCCGCACCACATATGTCGTCCAGAGAGACTCCGGACAAGAGAGCTTTAGATGCCGCCATACCTCTCGTGGAATGAGCATGCACGACTAAGGGACATGGGAGTCCCACTGTTTCATACGCCAGTGAGATGGCCTCAACCACCCACTTACTTATCCTCTGCTTGGATGCTGGGCCCCCTTTCTTAGGGGACCCATAACACACAAATAACTGATCTGTTTTTCTCCACAGGGCAGCTCTGTGGACGTAAGCATCCAGTGCCCTCACAGGACAAAGCAGATTTTTCTTTTCCTGATCTGGATTTGTGAATGGAGGCGGGCAGAACGCCTCAAGTGTGATGGGACCTGGGACTCTCGATGGCACCTTGGGAACATAGCCTGGTCTATTGTGTAGAAAGGCCTTAACCATGCCCGGTGCAAATTCTAGACATGATGGAGCGACTGACAGCGCTTGTAGATCGCCTATCCTTTTTAGTGAAGAAACGGCCAGTAGGAAGATGGTTTTTAATGTCAGGAATTTATCTGACACTTCTTCTATTGGCTCAAAGGGAGCCTCGGCTAACCCTTGAAGCACAATAGTCAGATCCCAGGTCGGGGTTTTTGTGCGCACCACAGGTCTCAACCTGAGTGCGCCACGGAGGAAGCGTATAACTAGGGGGTCTCGGCCCACGGAAGAACCCCCTACAGGATTATGATAAGCCGAAATGGCTGCAATATAAACCTTCAGTGTTGAAGGGGTTAAGCCTTCTGAAAACTTTTCTTGAAGGAACTGTAGCACATAGCTGATAGGAGACTGGACAGGGTCCAAATTACGTTGTTCGCACCATGTAGCGAACAATTTCCATTTATATGAATACAGCTTCCTCGTGGAGGGAGCTCTGGAGTGAAGTATGGTCTCCACAACCTCGGTTGGGAGACCAGATTCTATGAGCCTTGCCCCCTCAGAGGCCAGGCGCACAGTTTCCACATTTCCGGACGGGGATGGAGAATCGTACCGCCCGCTTGAGACAGGAGGTCCTGTCTGAGAGGAAGCTCTAGGGGAGAGCCGCTTAGTAGTGACATTATGTCTGAAAACCATATCCTGGTCGGCCAGTAAGGGGCCACCAATATTAGGTCGACCCTTTCCTGGCGGACCTTCTCCAGAACCCCCGGGAGCAGTGAGACTGGGGGAAATGCATACAGACGCAGCCTCGGCCATGTCTGTAGCATAGCGTCCAGCCCTAGAGGTGCTGGGTGCTGTAGGGAATACCACAGAGGGTACTGAGCTGATTCCTCTGTGGCAAATAGATCGAATTGAGCTCGACCGAAAGTTTTCCATATCAACTCCACCACCTTGGGGTGGAGTTTCCATTACCCCGGTCTCGCGCCCTGCCTCGACAGGGCGTCCGCTCCCACATTCAACCGCCCGGGGATGTAAGCTGCTCTCAGCGAGAGCTGAGGATCAGAGGAGGATGCGACTGGCCAACTTTGATAACAGGCGAGACCGCAAACCCCCCTGATGGTTGATGTACGAGACCACCGCAGTGTTGTCCGTGCGGACCAACACATGGTGATCTCTCAGGTCTGGGAGGAAGTGTTTCAATGCGAGAAACACCGCCATCATCTCCAGCCGATTTATGTGCCAGGAGCGCTGATGGTCCTCCCAGAGACCCTGAGCCGAGCGACCACTCATGATCGCCCCCCAGCCCGTGAGGGAAGCATCTGTCGTAAGCATTACACGACGACCAGAAGTCCCCAGCACGGGTCCCTGGGATAGGAACCAAGGCTTCTTCCACATGACCAGAGCACGAAGGCATCGCCGCGTGACTTTGATCATGCGAAAAGGATTTCCCCTCGGAGAAAACCCCTTGGTCCTGAGCCACCACTGTAAGGGTCTCATGTGCAGGAGGCCAAAAGTAATAACGTTGGATGCGGCTGCCATCAGACCCAACAGTCTCTGAAACTGTTTTACAGTGAGTGACTGGCCTAATTTCACCCCATTCACAGCCCCGAGAATGGAACTCACACGAGCAGGGGACAACTGCGCCTGCATCGTGGTGGAATCCCAGATTACTCCTAGATAGTTTGCAACTTGACTCGGGACCAGCACACTCTTCTTGGCGTTGAGCCTCAACCCAAGCCTTTTCATGTGTGACAGGACAACATCTCGATGTTGAACTGCTAATTGTTCTGTTTGAGCTAGTATCAACCAATCGTCGATATAGTTCAGTACGCGGATGCCCTGGAGTCTCAGCGGAGCCAGTGCTGCATCCACGCACTTTGTGAACGTGCGGGGTGAGAGGGATAGGCCGAAGGGAAGAACCCTGTATTGGTAAGCTTCGCCCCCGAAAGCAAACCTGAGGAACTTCCTGTGAGAAGGATGGATGGATACATGGAAGTATGCGTCTTTCAGATCTATCGCTACAAACCAGTCCTCGGACCTGATCTGAGGGATGATCTGTCTGAGTGTAAGCATTTTGAACTTCAGCTTTTTTACGGATCGATTTAGCACACGTAAATCTATGATCGGACGCAACCCTCCATCCTTCTTCGGAACAATGAAGTAGCGGCTGTAAAAGCCCAACATTTTGCTGAGAGGGGAAACCCTTTCTATAGCCCCTTTTTGCAAAAGCGTCGTAACCTCCTGTTCCATCACCAGAGACTGCTCTGGGGTTACCACTGTGGGAAGCACCCCTTTGAACTTGGGTGGTCGAGAACCAAATTGAATTCTGTATCCCTGTTCTATCATGAGCAGCACCCACTTCGAAATGTTCGGGAGACTTTTCCATTCTTCCAAATATTCTACTAAGGGAACCAGTCTCTCGAGACTGGTCTCTGGTGTTTTTTGAGCACTTGGCTCATCTATCTGACGCGGCGCACCGGCAGACAAATGAATTACATGCTGACCGACCCTCCTCGGAGGATCGGCGGAGACCGCTGTGCCCTGACGCACACTGGGTGGCAGGGTTGACAGGACGGTCCCCTGAGGGCACTGGGGAGGACCCGATATCCGAATCCCCCCAGAGGGGGCTGCCCTCGAGAGATCCCGCATCATAGATGTCAGGACCTCTTCTTTGAAGCCTTCCGAGAGATAATGACGGTCCTCAGATCCGTCCTACCTCCGGAAGGCTTCGCCTGTGCCGCCCGACCTGGTCCCCAAGATTTTCGTGGGGGAGCCCGGGAGGCGACACTGGCCTTCTGTTGCGCCCTGTGCGCTGAGGAGCTGGCTGAGCTCCCGCCCAGCAGCCTCGGGGGGATGAGAGCGGCGGGGAATCATTTTTGAGAAAGCCGCTGTTTGTTTCCGTGTCTCCTGAAACCTGTCGACGACGGTTGACATCGCATCGCCGAACAGGCCAGCAGGAGACAGCGGCGCGTCCATGAGCGTGTTTTTATCTCTTTCTTTGATATCAGAGAGATTGAGCCAAAGGTGCCTCTCCGTGGCCACCAAGGCTGCCATGGAGCGGCCGATGGACTTGGCCGTCTCCTTGGTGGCCCGGAGAGCTAGATCTGTTGCTTTTCTTAGCTCATGAATTGCCTCAAAGGACGCCTCCCCACTCTCATCAATTTCCCCCAGCAGATCGGCTTGATATGCCTGTAAGATTGACATCGTATGAAGGCATGCAGCCGCCTGACCTGCTGCCGAATAAGCCTTGCCCACCAAGCTGGAAGTTGTCTTTAGAGGCTTGGTGGGCAACGTCGGGGTCTTAAGGGACGATGCCGACTCAGGCGAGAGATGGCTCGCGAGCATCTCTTCGATCCGAGGCATCGCCCCATAGCCATGATGTTTTAGGCCAACAATATTACTATACAGAGATGTCTGTGGACTGTATAGCCGATACTGAACCGGTCTCTTCCACGACCTCGACACCTTGGTGTGGAGGTCAGGAAAAAACGGCAGACCCCGACACTGGGGTAGTGACCATGCTGGGAGAAACCTTTCGTCTAACTTGCTTTTTGGTTTACTGTCAGGTCTCTCCGCGGGCCAGTCAATATTTAATTTCTCTACTGCCCTGGTCACCACCTCCAAAAGCTCCTCATATGCAGGGGATGAGGCTGGCGGTTCCTCATCGACGCTCTCCACATCAACCTCCTCGGAGGAAGATACGTTGAGCATAGGTGTCTCCCTTCGGGGGGAAGAAACCGCTACGCGTGCTTCCGCCACCAAAGGAGAGACACTGGGTCTAGCAGGTAAGGGAAGCGATAGGGCAGCGCCCGTCTCTTCCCCCTCTGCTAGATCCATCTGTGAACCCCACAAGTGCAGCCTTCGCTGTGCCTCAGCAGCAGCGGGACCAGACCCGCGAGGAACACTCGCCCCAGCGCCCTCCTCAAAGAGCGCCCGGCGCGATCGCAGCACTCTGAGGGTGAGCCGTTCGCAGTGTACACAGACAGCTCCCTCGAGAGCCGCCTGTGCATGCTCAACCCCCAGGCATTTAACGCACATGTCGTGTGTGTCTCCTTCCACAATGAAACGTGGGCAAGGAGGAGCACACTTCCTAAACTGCTGCTTTTCCGCCATTCTTATATATATATATATATATATATATATATATATATATATATATATATATATATATATATGTGTCTTATTTGTGCTTGGGAACTCTTGTCCTCGGACAAAGAGACCACAGTGTGTATGATAGACAATACAACAATAAATAAGACAGACAGATACAGATAGCGCTTGCTGAAGACAACAGAAGCTAGCGTGCTTTGTTCTGGGTATGCTTTATAGCTTCCTGATCCGTGACGTCACCCGCCTCTGACGTCACGTCTTTCTCATTGGTTGGATACAGAGGTGCTTCACGAACAAAAAATACAGAGGGTTCCCATCACGTCATTCGACGTAGCGTCGATAGTTCCCACGAAAGGGAACCAGCTTAGACTGATGTAAGATTGAAGCTCACAAGGTTTAGAAACAGAGTTAGTCTCTGAATTTTAATATGTCAGATGATGAACCTTTGTTGTTTCTGTAGCGCCACAGCAGGACCAAGAAGACAATAATCAAAAATACAACAGTCAGTCCTGCAGTCACTCCAATTATCACAGCTTGTTTGAGACCATCAGATCTTGAGGCTGGGGATACAGAGATACATGTATTTTTACATTATATTAGTGCTGTAAATTGTAACATTTCAATAGTGTTTATAGTTCTTACTCTCACCTCTGACTGAGATCCAGCTCTTGGGCGACTCTCCTCTCTCTGGGTGTTTGCAGTAGTAGAAACCCTCATGTGACTTTGAGACAGTAGGGATGATCATCTCTGTAGTTTGATTCTGGATGAGCGATCCATCTTTATAAAAATCAGCTCTGAGGATTGATGGGGTTTTATTTTGATCTAAACAGTGTAGAGTCAGATTATCTCCTTCAGTCACAGGATGAACAGGACTCTCCAGAATCACACCAGCTACAGAAACACAGGAAACATGCAATATGAACAAAACGATAACATAATAAAAACAAGACAAAATAAAATAGATGTATATATTTTCCACTGCCCACTGGTTTCTGAGTGTTTTAGTGTATTGCTATGATGGTCTGGCTGTTTTTTTACTGGTCAAAGTCACGACTGTATCTAGTGCTTCCTGCTCTTGTTAACTTTCTTCATGCATTGATTGTAAACTGTCAGTGAAATGAACAAACACAGAAATAAAGACTCACAGTGTACAGTGATATTAACAGGATGAGATTTCTCTCCAGATTCAGACTGACACCAGTACACTCCAGTGTCTGATATTCTGGTGGATCCGATTTTACATGTAGATCCTGTTTGTGATCCAAACGCTGATGATGAACAATCTTCCAGCCCCCGACTGTCTGTGTATCTTCTGACTGTCCATCCATCAGAGTTACTCTTGTTCTCACAGCTCAGAGAGAGAGAGACAGATGTGAAGTGTTGAGATCTGCTGGGACTGATGATCAGAGACACTGGAGGAGAAACACCTGACAACACAATTACAGCAGTAATTTAGTAATGTTTGAGAACATATTTAATTTCCTTTATTAAAGACAAACCCATCGTTTAAGTTCTGCATGAACTCACCAGTGACCCACAGTAGTTGTGTGTTGCTGTATGGTGTTTTATAGGCTGTTTTTTCTCTCTCTGCTCTGCACACATAAACTCTAGTGTGGTTTAGAGCAGCAGAACTGACATTGTATTTTCCTCCAGATCCTCTGCTGCTGTCTGAGAGCAGCTCATATTGATCTCTAACGTCTGTAAAATAAGAGAATGTGAAGTTAACACTTTAAAGAAGGACTTCTATTGGATCTGGCCCTTATAAATTACATTTGTAGCAAAACTTGAACCTGAATAAACTCTGTTACATTGGTGTAACTCAATATGTTCAGGTGGTTTTAATCAGGGTTTGATCAATGGCTCTTATGTTGTTACAGATGAGTGACTATATAATTTAATACCCAATCCTCCATTACATTTTACTTCAATGAAACCAGTTAATTCAGATGAAGCACATTATAACTGACCTGATGAGACAGTTTGAGTGAACCAGCTGAATGTCCAGCCTGTAGAGGAGTCGTTAACCTCACAGATCAGAGTCACTGGATCTCCTTCAGTCAACCACTTCTGAGGAGAAACACTTAAAACTGCTCTGGGATCTGAAATTGAGAAATCACTCATTAATAACATGATACACTTTTGTGTATTTATGAAGAGATGATCAAACTCACCTGATACTGTCAGTGTAACTTCATCACTGCGGTGTGATCTGCGTGATCCTTCAGTCTCTGATCCATCACAGGAGTATTTACCAGCGTCAGACACAGAAACAGACCTGAATGTGAGTTCCTGTAGTTTACTGAAAACTCTGGTTGAACCTCCTTTATACCAGCTGTACCTCCAGCTAGTGACTCCTTCAGCATCAATGTCACATCTGAGAGTGACTGTGTCTCCTCTGAATACAGGATGATCAGGTTTAATGGACACTTTGGGTTTTGGTCTTTCTGTATGATAACAACAATAAACAATGAAAATTATGTGATAAATAATATAATAAACAAATAATAAAATGTGCTTTTTTATTGAATGAACAGTTACTTATAAAACAATTAAATTAAACTGAAGTGTTGTTCTCTATAGCTGTTATAGTCAATTATCAAGCATCTTATGAATCATTTTCAATAAGTTCTCAGAGCTGATCATTAAATGAGAGAAACACTTGCCATGTATTGTCACTGTTACTGGTTCACTGTAATCTGTGTAATATCCCTGTCTTCGTACTCTGCACCTGTACTCTCCTCTATCAGAGACTTTCACAGGATTGAGTGTTTCAGTTGCAGCTCCAGGAGATTCAGAGTTTGAGTTTTTACTCCAGAGAAACTCCCATCTATCCCGTGACAGATCCACCTCACATCTGAGAGTAACTGAGTCTCCAGTGAACACTGAACTCTGTGGCTCAGCAGTCAGAGCTGGTTTGGGAAAATCTGTCAATATAAAATTATTGGGAATTTGGGAGCATGAGTTGTGAAATGTTTTCAACAGATGATCTCATTCTCTCACTGGTAAATTATTCATGTTTTTTGATTTCATAGACAATGTAAAAAAAAAAAAAAAAAAAAAAAAAAAAAAAGGGTCAAAAAGGCCACCATAATCAGGGCCAGAGTGGGACTCATTTTCAGCCCTAGTTGCATGCTTTAGACTGGCCCACTTTAATTCACGATTAACTATATTAAAATAACGTAATTAAAACCTCAGTATATAAGTCTGCAATAGTGCACTGTTCTCTACAGCCTTGTAATTAATTGTATTTTTCAAAAATAAAGAATAGTAAAAAAAAAAAGTATAGTACAAAAAATGCCAAGATTTAATATAGAGTAATTTTTATCGTTTTAATAATGGTTTTATAATGTGAACCATGGATTAATTCTCTAGCCATCTAGTGGGTGTAGTTTTATGTTATTTTAAATTGTACAAAAATTTTACTAAAATTTTAAATTGTACAGAAAATTGTATGTAGGAATGACACCCAGTGGTCGAAATATGTACTGCAGTCCAAATTCAAAATGTTGTTTTCCCCACCCCCTCCTTTAAAGACGTGGGTTGCCAGCTTGGGGACACGCAACAAGAGGGAGTGCAATTAACAATGAAAGCTGAGGAGACTTACACACTGTAAGCTGATGAGTTGATGTATCTGTGTTTTAATATGCTGTTGTTCATAGAGATTTTTAGATGGATACAGAGGCTTTTTAGGTCAGGTAAAATCTGTGATTCTCTGACCCAGTTTATTTGCTGGTTTCCATGGCTGCAATACGCGGTGTTTTCCACCAACTGGCAACCTGTGATGTCGAAGTACTATTGGATAAACTGGCAGCACACGGTTTCGCACAGACCAAAACAAAGACAGAGAAAAACATTCCGACACGGAACACACATTTCAAAGCAGAATATCTGGCTGTATCATTGATTTTCTGAGGAACAAGTAGGTGAACTTAGCATGTTTCTGTAACACAGTTCGTAAATATGGGAAGAAGGAGGCGGGAACCGGCGAACATTCAACGTAACTTTTAATTCAAAATAAACATAGAACAAAACGAAAGTAATGTCGGCAGACCCTCGCGGACGACTGCCGGCCACACAAACATAATAAAACATAAAATAAAGTCCAGGCCTGGTCCTCTTTCGTCCTCCACGGTCGTCGCTCCTCCTTTTATGCTCCCGGAGCTCCTCCGTGAGAGACTCAAGGCCGGTGCGCCTCCCAGGTGATGCCTCACGGCTCTCGCCCGCCCTGGTCGCCACATACCCCCATCGCCCCTTGCAGGCCGGGGGGTACCTCCGAGACTGCGCTCTACTCCCCCCCGGGGCCTGTCTCGGCGGCCGCAGCACCTGGGGGTAAGGACAGACGAGACGAGAGAAAGGAGACGGAAGCAAGGGGAGCGACAGGACGAGAGAGGGGAGAGAAAAAATTCTTGGTCCGGTTCCCCGACACACTGCCGCTCGGTCCTCAGCCTGCCAAGAGGCTCTTTCTCGCGGTGCCATGCGGTGGCACTGGACGCTCGGTGGACGGCCCGATCCTCGACCGCCTCCTGGCGGCCGGCGATGGCTCCTCCGACTGAGGGCAGCCGGCAGCGAGTCCCCCGTCCCCTGCTCCTCCCCTTCATGGCGGACGGCAGCAGGCTCCGGCCCACGGCAGACGGCGGCGACTCCTCCGCTCCCTCCAGGTCCAGGACGGCAGCCACCCCACCTCGTCCCAGGAGCACAGCATCTGGGTCTCCGTCCCACCTTTCACAAGGCTCTAGCACCACCGCCTCGGGCAGCCTCTCGCGGTCTTCACTTCCGCACTGCCCGAACTCCGCAGCACCGCGATCCCCCTCAGCAGCGAGGGCTCTCCGACAGCATGTCCCTCCTTCCTCCCGGGTTTCGGCACCAATGTAACACAGTTCGTAAATATGGGAAGAAGGAGGCGGGAACCGGCGAACATTCAGCGTAACTTTTAATTCAAAATAAACATAGAACAAAACGAAAGTAATGTCGGCAGACCCTCGCGGACGTCTGCCGGCCACACAAACATAATAAAACATAAAATAAAGTCCAGGCCTGGTCCTCTTTCGTCCTCCACGGTCGTCGCTCCTCCTTTTATGCTCCCGGAGCTCCTCCGTGAGAGACTCAAGGCCGGTGCGCCTCCCAGGTGATGCTTGTTATCACTTGCGTCACCGGCCTCGCGCCGTTCCCTCACGGCTCTCGCCCGCCCTGGTCGCCACAGTTTCCTAAATATCTGCAAACATATTGGGGTATTTTTATGCTTTATTAAAGTCGGCATGAAATCAAAATTGACCCTATTTACTTTGTTAGTGAATATTACTAGTCTTGTGGTGAACAATTAATCCGTGCAAGTTAATACACAGAAAAAAAAATGTGTTTGTCTTGGTAATCTTTAATCAAAAACTGAAAAGTTACTTCCAGTCTTGGGTTGAAAACGCTTAAACCACTCCCCTCCAACCATTAGTCTGCTATGAGCGAGAGATTGAGAGGAGGAGCGCTCAAGTAAACTCTGCCCTCTATTCAATATTCCATTTAACTTGGAAATACGTCACAACACTGGAGAAAAGTCGTTTGCAACTTCCGGTTCACAGGGACTTTAAAGTGACAATTTTACATATAGCACCTTTAATTTTTTAAAAGTGTTTGATTTCCACTAGATGGCAGCAATCGTCCACTAAACCCAAGCACATTTTCATGTCTATCACTATGAATGTATAAATATATAATAAAAACCATAAATCCCCCAAAACTGCACAACTTTACAGTAAAATATTAAAGTGAGCGATATTAATTTTTATTATTTTTTTTTAAAGTTACATTATGTTAAAATAACATTTTACTGTATGGTTATGTAAGTTTATTGGACAGAAAAATGAATATGTTGGCCAATGTGTAATAGCATAGCAAGCAACATAAGTAATAGGCCCTATATTTATTATTTGCCTACTATTATTACAATATGAGTAATAGCTGCATACATACCTTTATCTTTTGAATTTATCCTTTTTATTTATTTACGTTACCTAAATCGGCCTCCGGTGGCTTAGACCTTTTGTCTTACCATAATTTAGTGTTAATTTAGAACTTGTCCCGCTGTGCCTACAGACGTCACCTCATCCCTTCTTCTCATATACTTCTGAGTGAGTTGTCTTCTCCGGGCGGACACTGCGAGTCCCTCCCGACCAGGTTAATTTACTCACAGAGTGACATGATATCATTGACGTTACGTGCAAATGATTTTACACAGGATAAATTAATAAAGCAGAGTAGTGACACATAACCTGGGAAGTATCTTCATTCACCCACTTGCAACACTGACCACCTTGCTAAAACACACATATGTGGGAGAGGCGGAATGGATAAAAATAAAAAATAAATAAAAGAGGACTTGAATAAGGCCATTAATGGCATGTTTGAGTAATGCTCATAATGGACTATGTTTTATTTCCATATTGTGAATAATAAATGTGTATCATTTTAATTTGATTGTTACAAAATTAAGCCTAAATTATTGTAATTATTATTTGACGTAGCCTACTGTTCCACTCAGAAATATTTCTTGGCATCCTCACTTAACTCCATTTTTTTTAATTGTTTGCATGCTGGATGTACGCTATTACGTCATGTGCAGAGTGATGTTAACATTTAAGCTAGCTGGTGAGAGAAAATGGCAGCATCAAAGAGTCCAAAAAGGAAAGTTGATGGTGAAAATAAAAGCGTCTAAAAATGTGTGGACCACGCCTCTTTCCTTTCCAAAGCGCTTGCGACCACTGCTCTAGAGCATCCATATTTCAACCCAGTGCCATGAAAACACCAGCCCTTGCGGCCAAATAAACAGACCGGCCCACCGGGAATTCGTTCGGTGCTCCCAATTAGCCAATCTGGGCCTGGTCGTGGGTGCGAATCTCAGTACAGGCAGAAAATGTAGGTGGGGGGAATGAACGAACAGCCCTCTCTTCCACTCAAATTAATAAAATTTCCACTCTCATTACTCCCTTGAGCAAGACACCAAACCCCCAATCACTGATCGGGCGTTGCAGCAAAAATGGCTACTCCAGGTGTGTGTTCACGGTGTGTGTTCTGTACTCACTGCTGTGTGTGTGTGAGAGAGAGATATAGGCCACCATTGGTCAAAAATGATCGATTGAGAATGTCTTTCACACAAGACCTTTAAAAATAACATAAAAAGGGTAAAATATGCGTTTTCTGCTACAACGTGCATTAGCATTAAACAACAAGTTTTCCCATTTTTTACATTTAACAGTGGCTTAATCTGTCCTGTTTAAGACGTCATCACTTGCAAACGATAAACATTTGAAAGAGGATAGTGTGTAAAGCTGCACGTAGCTACATCCAAAGAATAGACATAGCCTACACACAACAAACGTGCTGCTTTAAACACTCTTTCAAACGTTTATTGTTTGCAAGTGATGATGTCTCTAATGTGACAGATTAAGCCACTGTTAAAATTGGAAAAACTTCTTGTTGGGCATATTTTAACTACTGTTGAGTGTTATGTTTAATGCTTTACACATTGTAATGGTCACTTTCATCATTCAAGGTAATTTGAGTTAGAATAACTGTGCATGTGCATAGAGGGATGTACGTAGCTCAGGTGAGCAGCAGAAGAGATAACCACATCTCTTTGTTTAATTTTCCTCTTTTATTTGTGAATGTTTATTTGTATACTTTTTCTCACTCAATCCACCCATGGGAGTGTGCATGTGACAGGCAGGGAGGATTATGAGAAGTGTAGTCCAGGAACTGACAGGAACTGACGGTGATCATGACATAACACCCCCCTCCTGGAAGGTGATCCTCGTGGCGTAAATGGAACAGATAGGGAGGGGGGTGGGTGCATTGGATCTGTAGGCAGATGGGAACGGGGTCTCCAATGCAGGTCCAGGAACTCGGGCGGCCACGGTGGGTCAGGTGCCATGGGCAGCCACGGCAGCTCAGGAGTGTCGGGAATCCACGGCAGGTCAGCAGTGTCGGGAATCCATGGCAGGTCAGGTGGTTCGGGAAGCCACGGCAGCTCAGGAGTGTCGGGAATCCACGGCAGGTCAGCAGTGTCGGGAATCCATGGCAGGTCAGGTGACTCAGGTAACCACAGCAGGTCCGGTGGCTTGGGCAACCACGGCAGGTCAGGTGGCTCGGGCGGCCACAGCAGGTCAGGTGGCTCGGGCAACCACGGTGGGACAGAGTCCGAAGATGACCACGGCGGGTCAGAGTCCATTAATGGCCATAGTGAGTTATAGTCCATGGGCGGCCATAGAAAGTAAGAGTCATAGACTGTAAAAAAAGATGGATGACGCGACGTCGCTTCCTTCCATTGTATTGAACTGAAGCCAGAATGGGCCGATGAATGGGCGCTGACACGTTACGCAATACGTCAAAAAAAAAAAAAAAAAAAAAAAAATGGAGCCTGGTATGCGCAGAAGTAAGTCAGTGGAGCCCGGAGGCGGAGTCGCGATAGACGACTGCGTCATCATTCATGTATTTTAAATAGACTATAAAAATTATATACAATTTAAAATTCTACCTTTAAAATAGAGCGGTTTCTAGAGCAATAATATTTTTGAAACGGCAAATTCAGTAGATAAAATCAATATAATATGCCACTAGAAACAACTCTAAATCGTCAGAAATGGTCCTGCCATTTCAAGTTCAACTAACGTTACAGGAGATCAATTTCTGTAATTAAAGTAGGCTATTATTAGTTTTGTCCTGCTAATTATTATTTTATACCCATAAAAATAATAAGTAACTGCCAAATAACGATCACCTGCTTTTTCCCTACATGGTTAACATTAGGTGTGTTATCTTAACTAATTTATTAATTAGCACCCACAATTTAATGTTACAAAAAAAAAGTATAGTGATCCGTCAGATCCTGTAGGTCGGTTAGTACAGTTTACTGCTGAACAACTCATTTTGTTGGTGTACATACGTAACCAAGACGTTTTTTATTTCATGTTTGGTATCATTTTAAATGTCTCAGTATGATTGATAAAATGGTCTCAATTTCACACTGGTATTTGTCTGTTACTCTGGATTCTTCTGAAATAATTATGACCAGTAGATTATTGAAGTCCATATTTCCACAAATCTGCATCAGGATAGATTCAACCTAAAGGCCTCTGAAAGGAGCATGTCAGTACATCATGGGACTTTTTGATTTTGTCTATCAACTGGCTTAGCAAGTTGCAGTATCGTGACTAAGAAAACTTTGTTTTTGTATGAACAAGCATGTGGTGGTTCGACTCAAATCCATTAGTAAACTCTGCACCCTCTGACTAAGAATCAGAAACTGGCAAATTTGTGTCATGAGATCCGCGCAAACACGGGGCGTGTGACTATAAGTGATATGGGTCCGTAATGAACGAATAATTTAAAGTATGGGATACCCACAATAATCAAATATCTAAATTAATACGTAATCAATGAATTATTTCTAATTTAAAACACAACCTAAGAGTAATAATCATTTGAAATTGGAGTTCAGATTAAATGAGTGAAATTAAGTGAACTTCAGAGGGGCGCTAAAAAGGCATACAGTGGTGTGAAAAAGTGCTTGCCCCCTTCCTGATTTTTTTTTTTTTTTTTTGTCCCACTTTAATGTTTCAGATCATCAAACAAATTTAAATATTAATCAAAGATAACATAAGTAAACACAACATGCAATTTTTTAAATTAAGGTTTTTATTATGAAAGGAAAACAAAATCCAAACCCACATGGCCTTGTATGAAAAAGTGCATGCCCCCTAAACCTAATAACTGGTTGGGCCACCCTTAGCAGCAGCTTCTTTTTCTGAAATGCTGTGTTACTTTTATGCCAGACGTAATAGGACACACACCTTCCAAAAAGTTCAACTTTTGTCTTGTCAATCTACACTCAGTCCATAGGCTCGTCAGTATTTTCCCAAAAGTCTTGGGGATCATCAAGATGTTTTCTGGCAAAACTGAGACGAGCCTTTATGTTGTTTTTGCTCAGCACCAGTTTTCATCTTGGAGCTCTGCCATGCAGGCCATTTTTGCCCAGTCTCTTTCTTATGGTGGAGTCATGAACATTGAACTGAGGCAAGTGAGGCCTGCAGTTCTTTGGATGTTGTTGTGGGGTATTTTGTGACCTCTTGCATGAGTCGTCGCTGCACTCTTGGGGTAATTTTGGTCGGCCGGACACTCCTGGGAAGGTTCACCACTGTTCCATGTTTTCGCCATTTGTGGATAATGGCTCTCACTGTGGTTCGCTGGAGTCCCAAAGCTTTAGAAATGGCTTTATAACCTTTTCCAGACTGATACATCTCAATTACTTTCTTTCTCATTTGTTTCTGAATTTCTTTGGATCTCAACATGATGTGTAGCTTTTGAGGATCTTTTGGTCTACTTCACTTTGTCAGGCAGGTCCTATTCAAGTGATTTCTTGATTGTGAACAGGTGTGGCAGTAATCAGGCCTGGGTGTGGCAAGAGAAACTGAACTCAGGTGTGATAAACCACAGTTAAGTTATGTTTTAACAGCGGGGGAAAGCACTTTTTCACACAAGGCCATGTGGGTTTGGATTTTGTTTTCCCTTCATAATAAAAACCTTCATTTGTGTTTACTTGTGTTATCTTTGATTAATATTTAAATTTGTTTGATGATCTGAAACATTGAAGTGTGTCAAACATCATGAAGGGGGCCAACAGTTTTTCACACCACTGTACACGTGTTAACCCTTCGCCCAGGCCATCGGATTCCATTTTGGGGCCGATGGGGGGCTTCTTACAAAGCAAATCACTCATTAACCCTTTGATGCACAAGCTATGAAAACCCCTTCTAATGCGCAACATGGGTCAAAAATGACCCGTATTCATTTCCTATGTAATTTCAATCATGGTTGAGTGTTTCTTTGCTGAATCTTTGAAAGAAATGTATTTTATCATTAATTTATTCCAGGTATTCCTTAAATATCTTTTTTTGATTGACAAAAATCATGATGTTCATTTTTTCTTTCTTACTTTATAAACAAACACAGTTTTTGTCTGTCTACAACAATTTTACACACATGGGTCAAAAATGACCCGTATTCATTTCCTATGTAATTTCAGTCATGACTGAGTGTTTCTTCGCTGAATCTTTGAAATAAATTTATTTTATCATTTATTTATTTCAGGTATTACTTAAATATCTTGTTTTTGATTTTCTACAAATAATTGTTTATTTTTCTTTCTTACTTTATAAACAAACACAGTTTCTACATCAATTTTACACACATGGGTCAAAAATGACCCGTATTCATTTCCTATGTAATTTCAGTCATGACTAAGTGTTTCTTCGATGAATCTTTGAAAGAAATGTATTTTGTCATTTATTTATTCCAGGTATTCCTTAAATATCTTGTTTTTGATTTTAACAAATCATTGTGTTTATTTTTTCTTTCTTTTTTTCATAAACAAACACAGGTTTTGTATTTCTACATCAATTTTACACACATGGGTCAAAAATTACCCATATAGAAACCTTTGCAAATTTTCGCAAGAAGGAACATATTTACTGCAGACAACTGTTCATCCGCCACACATTTCATGTCTCAACATGGCTGCTTTTGTATATTTGATGGATGAAAGACATATTATATTTCATATTTCAGCAGGGTTGCACATACACAGTTACAGAAATCCGGCGGAAATTATAAAAAGTTACAAAAATCTGTATGCTGACCCTCACGTACAAATAAAAAGTGAAGTATACGTTGGCCTTTAGAAAGGTAATGACACACACATTCAAAAAAATTCATTCAAAAAGAAAGGAAAAATTAAAATAAGGATTTGGTTATTGAGTAATAGATGGAATAATGAATGATAAAATTAATTTATTGTAATATATGCGATATAGAAAATAACTAATTCGGGTCACTTTTGACTCATGTTGTATTTGTCCAAAACTGTTACATTTCAGGAACGCTGACAGACATAAAGGATGACCAATTGCACTGATTTATGACAAAAAATTAAAAATTATGAAATATATAGCCTAATATATTACATATAATAAGACTTAAATTCATCAAATATACAAAAGTAGCCTTGTTAAGATGTAAAATGTGTGGCAGATGAACAGTTGTCTGCAGTAAATATGTTCCTACTTGCAAAAATTTGCAAATCTTAAAGATTTCTATATGGGTCATTTTTGACCCATGTGTGTAAAATTGATGTAGAAACTGTGTTTGTTTATAAAGTAAGAAAGAAAAATAAACATAATTATTTGTAGAAAATCAAAAACAAGATATTTAAGTAATACCTGAAATAAATAAATGATAAAATAAATTTATTTCAAAGATTCAGCGAAGAAACACTCAGTCATGACTGAAATTACATAGGAAATGAATACGGGTCATTTTTGACCCATGTGTGTAAAATTGATGTAGACAGAAAAAAACTGTGTTTGTTTATAAAGTAAGAAAGAAAAAATGAACATAATGATTTTTTACAAACAAAAACAAGATATTAAAGGAATACCTGGAATAAATGAATGATAAAATACATTTCTTTTAAAGATTCAGCAAAGAAACACTCAACCATGATTGAAATTACATAGGAAATGAATATGGGTCATTTTTGACCCATGTTGCGCATTAGAAGGGTACTGATACAAAAATGATTTTTATTAAAAAAGTAAGAAAGAAAAAATTTAAATGAGGATTTGTGATGATCAAAAACAAGTTTATTGAGGAATACCTGGAATACTGAATGATTAAAATAATTTCTTGTAAAGATATAGAAAATAAAAACTCAGCCGGGTCATTTTTGACCCATGTTGTGCATCAAAGGGTTAATAACATGTTAAACATGTGTGTTTATGAAGAGATGATCAAACTCACCTGATACTGTCAGTGTAACTTCATCACTCCGTTGTGACCAGCGTGATCCTCCTTTCTCTGATCCATAACAGGAGTATTTACCAGCGTCAGACTCAGAAACAGACCTGAATGTGAGTTCCTGTAGAAATGTGTCTGAATGTGTGTTCCTGAAATAACTGAATGAACCTCCTTTATACCAGTTGTACCTCCAGCTAGTGACTCCTTCAGCATCAATGTCACATCTGAGAGTGACTGTGTCTCCTCTGAATACATGATGATCAGGTTTAATGGACACTTTGGGTTTTGGTCTTTCTGTATGATGACAACAATAAACAATGAAAATTATGTGATAAATAATATAATAAATGAAAATAATAAAGTGTGGTGGTTTTTATTGTATGAACAGTTACTTATAAAACACTAAATCAAGTTAAACTGAGGTGTTTATTCACTCTAGAGCTGTTCATTCAGTGTCTAATGAATCATTTTCACTAAGTTCTCAGAGCTGATCATTAAATCAGAGAAACACTTGCCATGTATTGTCACTGTTACTGGTTCACTGTAATGTGTGTAATATCCTCGTCTTCGTGCTCTGCACCTGTACTCTCCTCCATCAGAGACTTTTACAGGTTTGATTGTTTCAGTTGCAGCTCCAGTAGATTCAGAGTTTGAGTTTTTACTCCAGAGAAACTCCCATCCATCCCGTGACAGATCCACCTCACATCTGAGAGTAACTGAGTCTCCAGTGAACACTGAACTCTGTGGCTCAACAGTCAGAGCTGGTTTGGGAAAATCTGTCAATATAAAATTATTGGGAATTTGGGAGCATGAGTTGTGAAATGTTTTCAACAGATGATCTCATTCTCTCACTGGTAAATTATTAATGTATTTTGATTTCATAGACAATGTAAGAAACATTACAGGGTCAAAAAGGCCAACATAATGGACAAAACATAAAAGATAATACAGGTTCAAACCCACAATCTTTGTGTTAATGATCTAGAGCTCGACCCACAGTGTCACAGCACCAACATCTACACCAGCAGTCACAGAGACACACCATTCAACAAAGTGTTGTGCAGCTGCAGCAGTTTACATGAACATTTAAAATGATCTACAGTAGATGATAGTGTTGGATAAATGGTAGTCTCACATAACCAGAGCTTCAGACTGATGGCAGAAGGTCTGGACTCTATCACAACTTTCACTGGCCAAGAACCACCCAAGCGGACGTTTGACTGACATGTAACGCAACCAATCACAGTTTGTTTTGTTCTGCATCATAATTAGGGGAGTGAAAATGTAAAGTCGATGTCCCTACAATAACAGACCGTGCATCTAATAAATGATTAATTCAAGAACGCTGTGCATGTTTACTGCAACAATGGAGCCGTGAACTTCACATTCTTTTGAAATATTTTCTATCTTATATTATGCATAATTGTGTGTTTTAAAATAAACATCGACAAAAACTATACTATAAAACTATATGTTTTAGGGCTGGTCAATATGACGATATATATATATATATATATAACATTGATACAAGTGATTACACAGATTTAAACCTACCTATATTGTAGTTATATAAAATATTCACAGGCAGATTTGCTTTATGTGTCTCCCTGGCGTCGAAATCAGGCACATAAATGTCAGGAAACACGACTCCTGGCTGCATGTCAGTATCCATGGATTAGGTTTATTTGACAAGTTGTAAGAAACACTTTCGAGTCCAACCTTTAGTGTAATTCGTTTGTTTTACTCGCGTTTTCACAGTTTCCTCTATTAAATCCAGTCACGCAGCAGGTTCTTTTGCCACTCAGTCCAGCTGAGGGAGCGCACTTTCGGCGGGAAAGTGACGTCGATGCATACCCTTGCGCCGCGCTGAAACGTGTCGGAGGAGCCCTTAGTAAAATGAAAAATCCAAAAGCAGTTAAATTATTTAATTTGTTTGTATCATATAATTTGTTTTAATTATATATTTAGTTTTATTATTTATTTAATTTATTTTTATTGTATAATTTATGTCCCTTGAAATTTTATGTTTTTCTTTTTCTTTTTTTTCTGGAGCTTATTATGGTTCTACTGTTTTGAGCCTTCCATACTAGAATCTTTTTTGTATACTAATTAATGCCAGTTTGTTGTATTCATTATTTGTATTTAATAAAAAAAAAAAAATAAAAAAAAATGACGCAAATCTTCGTTGACAGAAATGTTGAAATTTAATATTTCTTATACATATTTTTACAGCATTGGAAAACATTAAGACTGTGTCATGTTTGTTCTCCTACAGAAACCATATGAAAACAAAAAATATTTTTCCATTTTCATACAGTTTTTGAAAAAGCTCCAGGGAGCCACTAGGGGGGGGCGCTAAAGAGCCGCATATGGCTTTAGAGCCGCGGGTTGCCAACCTCCACATTAGGGGGTTTGGCGTCACAGCATTTTGTTTCCAGGTGGATGTCTTCCGGACATCCTGTACAATTCAACCAACCAGATAACGACTTTGAAAAATCCTGAAGGCTTTCCAGTAAAGAGTTCCATATGCATCAGACATTCAGCCAACGGTCTGAGGCTCGTACAAGATAAATGGGTATCGTTTCTGACCAGTAGGTGGTGCTGTCAAAAACCTGGCATCTATACTCAGATAAAAGGACAAATTTTTCTTAGTGTTATTTAGCACCAGTTTAGTCCAAAAAGAGGGCAAATCAACCGAAGTAAAAATAAGACATTAAAACTCTGAAGACCTCAGCATAGGAGGATTAAACACCACCACAAACAGTATTACCAGTTTCACTTATTACTAACCAGACTGACTTTATTTCTGTCAGACATTTACAGAAGTTCTTATTGAGAATTAACAGGGGTTTAAATGGGGTTTAAATCTATTGTTTTTTTGTTTTGCTTTTTTTGTTTGTTTGTTTTTTCATTTGAAGTCATAATGGTGATTAGTGTTTCCGTTAGTTAGGCTTTTAACTCTTATCATATGTTTGTCTTTTCTGGCTGCTGTGTGGCAATGTAAAGCAATGTAAAGCTGAAATGAGACCAGATGATAATAGTTTGCTATTGATGGTTTTACAATGATCGTGAAATAGCCTGTTGTAATGTAATTGTCACAGACACGTCAGGTTCCACCTCACTCCCTTACCCGCGCACTCAATCACCGGAATTCTAATCACCGCCACCTGCAGCTCATCACCACAGTCATCAGTTCCCACTATAAGAACCCCACACTCACACACACACATTGTCCGGTCTCGTTTGTGATACACCTCGTTGTTCACTTACCTCAAGGACTCTCAAAACGATACTTACCTGTCTACATCATCTCCTTCGTCTCCATTGTCTCCAGTACTCCTCGTGTTCCTACCTGCTTGTGTGTGTGAGTGTTCCAGTCAGCCATCTCCAGCGTCTCCTTCCACCATCACCTGCAATACAAAGAATAAGGACTGTATTACCTCTCATTCACCTCCAAGACCTTCATTATCACCATTCACTTACCTGTTTGCTCTGCTGATTGTCTCAATAAACAACCCAACTGCTTTTATCTCTGCTTCCGGTGTCTCTGTTGTAACAGAAGACCGGACCATAACAGCCATACATCAGCATGAGCTACCATGACCCTTTTCAAGAGCTCGTGGACGCATTGCGCCTTGCACTCACCCCTCAACCACAGTCACCGTCGCCAGGACCCCTCACCGCTGCCACTTCCGCATCCACTGTCACCGCTACTTCACCTGTTTACACCGCCAGTCCCATGGCCAAACCAGCGCCCTACTCAGGATCGGCGGAGGATTGCAGCGGATTCCTTCTTCAGTGCGAGTTGGTCCTGGAGATGCAGGTGCGGCTCTATCCCACCGAAACGGCGAAGATAGCGTTCATAATCTCCCAACTGCAAGGTAAGGCCCTTCAATGGGCGGATTCCCTCTGGACTCAAAAGGGCTCAGTCGTTAAATCCTATCCAGCGTTCGTCTCCCACTTCAGAGAAGTCTTCGGAAGACCTTTGGCTGATTCTTCTACTGGTGAGAAACTGTACAATTTAAAACAAGGAAACCAGACTGTTAACGATTATGCCTTGCAGTTCAGAACGCTCGCCGCAACCAGCGGCTGGAATGAACAAGCCCTCATCACCACCTTTCGACAAGGTTTGGAGCCTAATGTGCGGTTGCATCTCGCTGCATACGAGGACTCCATGGGACTCAAACAATTCATCCAACTCGCCATCCGTGTGGGTTCTCGTATGCAGTCGTGTCTCCTTGAGCACCAGGGCCAACCACTGACCACCACCCTCCTCCGTCGGTCCGAACCCGTCAGCTCTCCAGAACCAGCCACCGAACCCATGCAAGTGGATAACTCACGTTTGTCTCCAGCAGAAAGGCGGAGAAGGCTGACCCTGAATCTTTGCTTGTACTGTGGATCCCCTGGGCATGTCATCTCCACATGCCCAACCCGTCCTCCTCGACCTGTGGTGAGTGCTATCATTCCTTCAATCCAAAAGATGAAACCACTCACTACTATCGTAAACCTTACTGCTGCTAATGCTTCCGTTCCAGTGGTGGCGCTCCTCGATTCAGGGTCAGCAGGAAACTTCATCTCCGGCGCCCTCTGTCGACACCTCGGGCTCAAGACCTCGCCTTCTCCGATTAACTACCAGGTCCACTCCATCACGGGCAAACCCCTAAGCCGAAAGATGGTTCGTCGCGTTACTGGTCCCCTTCTACTGCAAGTGGGTATCTTTCACTCTGAGACCATCCATCTGCTGGTTCTGGAGGAATCCACCGCTGACGTGGTTCTAGGGCGCCCGTGGTTGGAACTCCACAATCCCTCCATCTCCTGGCGCACGGGCGAAGTCCTGAAGTGGGGCGACCACTGCTTCTCCAGCTGTTTCCCAGAACTTCCTGTTCCAAGATCTCCTCTCTCCAAGAATATCTCCGTGAACGCTACCTCCATCGAAAGTCCTGTGGAAAAACGCTCCGTCGATGTTCCACCCGACTACGCCCCCTTCAGTGATGTCTTCTGCCCGCAACGCGCCTCCAAGCTTCCTCCACACCGGCCATGGGACTGCGCCATCGATCTGTTACCGGGTGAGCCAGTGCCTAGGGGACGCATTTACCCCCTATCTGTACCGGAGGAGAAGGCCATGGAGGAATATATTAAAGAGGCCCTTAACCAAGGATACATCCGCCCGTCTACTTCCCCTGCTGCTTCAAGCTTCTTCTTCGTGGCCAAGAAGGACGGAGGCTTGCGGCCCTGTATCGATTATCGCTCACTGAACAAGATTACCGTGAAATTCAGGTATCCACTTCCCCTCGTCCCAGCGGCCCTGGAACATCTCCGCGGTGCCACTGTGTTCACCAAGCTGGACCTCCGCAGCGCGTATAACCTCATCCGGATACGCGAGGGGGACGAGTGGAAGACCGCCTTCGTCACGCCCTCCGGCCACTATGAATATCTCGTGATGCCGTATGGCCTGGTCAACGCCCCCTCCGTATTCCAGGATTTCATCCATGAGGTGCTCCGGGAGTTCCTCCACAAGTTCGTTCTGGTGTATATTGATGACATCCTCATCTACTCCCGGAGCTTGGCCGAACATCGCCACCACGTTGCGGAGGTCCTCAAGCGCTTACAGCAGTTCCAACTCTTCCTAAAAGCAGAGAAGTGTACCTTCCATCAGTCCTCTGTCCACTTCCTGGGATATGTGATTGACCACAGTGGCATCAGGATGGACGAGGGGAAGGTTTCCGCCATCCAGAACTGGCCAACTCCCACTACCATTAAAGAACTCCAACGTTTCCTCGGCTTCTCCAATTTCTACCATCGCTTCATCAAAAATTACAGCACCATCGTCAGCCCACTCACCAACCTGCTCCGTAAACAGCCCAAGTCTCTGTCCTGGTCCCAGCCTGCCACTGAAGCTTTTGAGACCCTCAAGAAAGCCTTCACCACCGCTACCCTCCTCGTCCACCCCAATCCAGAGTTACCATTCGTCGTGGAGGTGGACGCCTCCACCACCGGAGTGGGAGCGGTCCTCTCACAGCAGCAGGGGAATCCAAGTAGGCTCCATCCATGCGCCTTCTTCTCCCGCAAGCTCAACCCGGCGGAGGTAAACTATGACATCGGGGACCGTGAACTCCTGGCTGTCAAGCTCGCCCTTGAGGAGTGGAGGCATTGGTTGGAGGGAGCTAACCACCCTTTCCAAGTTCTTACTGACCATAAAAACCTTGAGTATCTGAAAGCGGCCAAACGACTCAACCCACGTCAAGCCAGATGGGCAATGTTCTTCTCAAGATTTAACTTCACCATCTCATACCGCCCTGGGTCGAAGAACCTCAAGGCCGATGCTCTCTCACGTCTCCACGCTCCCGAGGAGAAGAATGATGACCCTGAAACTATCCTGCCCGAGTCTCTCTTCATGAGCCCCATCGAATGGTCGGAAGAGACCTTACCCTCCTCCAATGCCTCCTCACGCACTCCGCCGGGTTGTCCCCAAGACTTGCGTTACATCACCAGGACACGACGCACTCCACTCCTGCACTCCGTTCACTCATCACTTGGCACTGGTCACCCGGGGGTCAATGAGACCCTCTCGCTGCTCAAACAGCGCTTCTGGTGGCCAAACATGGCCAGCGACGTCAGAAGGTACGTGCAGGGCTGCAGGGAGTGCGCCATCTCCAAGAGCCCACGCCATCTTCCAACCGGCAAGCTCAATCCTCTGCCCGTTCCTGAGAGACCCTGGTCACACCTGGGAGTAGACTTCGTTACCGACCTCCCAGAATCTGATGGTCACACCTGTATTCTAGTAGTCGTAGACCGTTTCTCCAAAGCCTGCCGTCTGATCCCCCTGGAAGGTCTACCCACTGCCATGCTCACAGCAGAATTAATGTTCAACCATGTCTTCCGTCATTATGGAATCCCCGAAGACATAGTCTCTGATAGAGGACCCCAATTTATCTCTCGAGTCTGGAAGGCGTTCTTCTCCCTCCTGGGTGTGACCGTCAGCCTATCGTCTGGATACCATCCTCAGTTGAACGGGCAGACGGAACGGAAGATCCAGGAGATTGGGCGCTTCCTGCGTACCTTCTGTCATGGCCACCAGGACTCCTGGAACCAGTACCTGGGCTGGGCCGAGTACGCCCAGAACTCCCTCCGTCAAGCTACAACAGGATTAACACCTTTTCAATGCGTGCTCGGCTTCCAGCCCCCACTGTTCCCCTGGGACGGGGAACCCTCCAACGTGCCAGCGGTCGACTACTGGTTCCGGGAGAGCGAGAGGGTATGGGACTCAGCTCATCACCAGCTGCAGAGAGCCCTGCGCAGGCGCAGGATGACAGCCGACCTTCGGCGCTCCCACGCTCCTAACTACCAACCGGGGCAGAAGGTCTGGCTGTCCACCAGAGACATCAGGATGCGCCTGCCCTGCAAGAAGCTGAGTCCCCGCTTCATTGGCCCATTCACCATCCTCCGACAGATCAACCCCGTCACCTACCGGTTACAACTTCCTGCACAATATAAAAGAATTCATCCAACCTTCCATGTGTCACTCCTAAAACCTCACCACCCTTCTGTTCTTCCTTCCACAGAACCTGACGTGGCAGCCGTCGAGCCCCCCCTTCCACTCATCCTGGACGATGGGACTGCCTACGAGGTTCGAGAGATCCTGGACTCCCGGCGCCGTGGTGGTCTCTTAGAATATCTGGTGGATTGGGAAGGCTACGGTCCCGAAGAACGCTCATGGGTCCCTAAGAATGATATCCTTGATCCTACTCTGTTACAGACTTTCCACACCAACCACCCGGACAGACCTGCCCCACGACCTCGAGGACGACCATCACGACGTCGGGGTCCTCGGCCCTCAGGAGCGGGCCGTGGGAGGGGGGGTACTGTCACAGACACGTCAGGTTCCACCTCACTCCCTTACCCGCGCACTCAATCACCGGAATTCTAATCACCGCCACCTGCAGCTCATCACCACAGTCATCAGTTCCCACTATAAGAACCCCACACTCACACACACACATTGTCCGGTCTCGTTCGTGATACACCTCGTTGTTCACTTACCTCAAGGACTCTCAAAACGATACTTACCTGTCTACATCATCTCCTTCGTCTCCATTGTCTCCAGTACTCCTCGTGTTCCTACCTGCTTGTGTGTGTGAGTGTTCCAGTCAGCCATCTCCAGCGTCTCCTTCCACCATCACCTGCAATACAAAGAATAAGGACTGTATTACCTCTCATTCACCTCCAAGACCTTCATTATCACCATTCACTTACCTGTTTGCTCTGCTGATTGTCTCAATAAACAACCCAACTGCTTTTATCTCTGCTTCCGGTGTCTCTGTTGTAACAGTAATGTAATGTAATGATGTAATGTAATAATAATTGTGCTGTGCCATTAATACAGTTATGTTACAAACCCTGTCTTACTGCAACATAAGATCCAGTAGTATTGTAGCAGTTAGAAGATCTAGATCTATAAAAACACACACAAAAATATATTAAAATTGATCAAGAATCAGCACATGAATTTCAACAATGGTGCTAATCAAAAGTGTCATGCCGCAATGCGTGCTGGGTACCATAGTACAAAACTCCCAGCATGCATCACAGAATGAATAAATTATGCAGCTGAATTGTCCTATTATTTTCTTTCATTCTAAATATTTTCTTTTATTTGATTGCTGAAGGCTGATATCTGTGTTTGTCACTGTAGTTTACCTTTTTTTTAATCTTCAATCTTCTAACTGATTTCTGCAATATAGCGTGAGCTCATGTTGCAGTAAGACAGATGTATTAATGGCACAACACAATTATTATATTCAAATGACATTAGTGAATCAGATCTCATGAACCATCAATAGCTAACTATCATCATCTGATCTCATTTCGGTTTTCTTTGCTACTGCAAGTGTGTTTTGCAAACACACTGGCCCTCATTTATCAAATGATCGTAAACCAGAAAACTGTGCGTACGCTAATTTCTATGCAAAATTTGGCATTTATTAATATGAACATGAGCGGTGGCTACAATCAAATCTCACGTTAGGTATCAACTTGTGTACACAAGAATTTGAGTCAGCTGGAACTTGCGTGCAGCATAGTAAATCTGGTGGAGAGTTGTTATGGGAACATTTAGATTATTTTCCTGACTGACAATCACTCACTAACTGATCATTAACCATTAAATGACACGATAAAAATGTCAAATTAAAATGAAATTAGAATAAATGCGTGTTTTAAAATACCACAAATGATAACATATGATAAGAGTTAAGGCCGTGTGTCCACCAAAGTGTTTTTAGCCACCTGAAAACGTTAGACGCTCTACTGAAAACGCTGTGAGCGCTTGAGAGCGCTTTTCAGTTGAGACGCTTTGTTGCTATGATATGGAATATCCGTGGCATTGTTACTTGCAACTGATTTTGCAGATAATTTGTTTCAGACTAAAAATGTCAACACAATGTAGAGTACTTG
The DNA here is from genome assembly GCF_024489055.1 of Chanodichthys erythropterus. Taxonomy (NCBI): domain Eukaryota; kingdom Metazoa; phylum Chordata; class Actinopteri; order Cypriniformes; family Xenocyprididae; genus Chanodichthys; species Chanodichthys erythropterus. The sequence continues at coordinate 48,432,604 of NC_090223.1, read as the reverse complement.
CTATGTATGTTCAGAGACCAGCAATATTAATTTCTGGTATATTCATTTAAAACCATGCAGCTATCCTCCTCTGCTGATATCTTGAGAGATTTAATGTCTTTTATCTTCAGTTGATTTCATCTAAGGCTGTGGCTGAAGTCAGTTGTAGCTCTTGTGTCTCTGTTTGTTTCTTTTTTCTGTCCTCTTCTTTCCTTTAGTGATGCTGCTTGTTAACAGGCTTGTTACTATGCGTCAGGTCAACTTTATGGTAATGAGCTATGACACGGTTCAGCGGCAACTTGTCAATTACTTTGACCCTCCAACCGGCGGCAGTTTGAACGCACAGTACAGCGTTGTTGGCAGGGCAGCCAAGGCGAATTTTGACACTCTCGCCAGTGGTGGTGTGAACTCACAGTTAATGCTGAGATGACTCTATAAATAATATATAGATTCTGTGGCTTAGATAAGGTCCAGTTGTTTTATTTATTTGCTCTTGGCTGACATGTGGCATTGCTATGGCCTGTTTGTGGCCCACACAAGAGTGATTTGCCCAAGTGCCATCATTCCATGCCACATGTGGCCCAAATCATCATTCCACATGTACGAAATGTGGACCAGATCTGGGCTGACACAAAGCTGCTATCTGGGAGTCTGCTAATACTCAACTAATACTCTAATGAGAGTTCGCTGACAATGTAGGTGCAGTGTTACTTATAGTCAATAGAATGTCTAAAAGGGACCATCAAAATAAAGTGTATCCAATAGTTATATCTCAGTCTGACTTATAGTTTCACTTATATGTTAGCCTGTAATGTTATGTGCAATGCAATGCAAAAAAAAAAAAAAAAAAGATACATCATGACTACTTTTTAGGTTTAATGGTCACTTTGGATTTTGGTCTTTCTGTATGACAACAAATCACAATGAAAATAAAGTGATAAATAATATAATAAATAAAAATAATAAAATATTCTGTTTTAGTGTGTGAACAGTTACTTGACTGTAAAACACATAAATCAGGTTAGACTGAAGTGTTGTTCTCTATAGCCGCGTTTCCAACAAAATTACCTGGAACAATTTGTCCCAGGAACTTTTCCCCCCAGACCATCCATAGACCATCCATTTCCATAGGAGTCTAAAGTACTGTGAGGATATTCCAGTAACGTAGGACAGTGCACGACTTTCTAGTTCCCGCTGGATTTCATCCTCCACATATAAGCTTAATAAAGCCTGAACCTCATCGTCAGTCCATCAGGTCGTATTTTTTAAACTCCATTGTTGATTCGAATAGCAAAGAGCTCTTACTGCACGCACCACAAAACAGCTTTTAAAAAAACAATGGTTGAAATAAAATGCTATGTGAACTCAACCAATCAGCTTGTTCAGCGTGCAAGTCCCACCCCCGAAAGTTCCGGAACTTTGAAAAAGTAGCGAGCAGGTACTTTCAGGTACTACCTCATTTAGTACCACCCCAAAGTTCCTAGTTCCTGGGTGGAACACAAGTTCCTGTGGTGGAAACACGGCTTAAAGCTGGTATTGTCACTTATTTAGTGTAAATTATGTAATCAAAATACCACACAGTCAGAGTTGGTATCGAAATTTCAGTTGATACAAAATGCTTTGTTGTGAAAGTTTTTTTTTTAGCAGATCTACTCTTATAATTCAAACCATCAACAAAGTGTCAGGGTGGCGTAGCAATTTACATGAAGAAAAAAAAAAGCATTGCAGAGATAAATTACATTATGAACACTTTGTTAGGCTGTAATCTGATAATGGTTAAATTGAAAATTGTAAAATAATAATGGTGTAAAATCCAGCCAGTAACTTTTGAGAGGCATATTATAACAATCATATAAACCAATTTTGTTTAAAAAAAAAAAAAAAAAAGAAGAAGAAGAAGAAGAAGAAGAACAAACAGTTGACAATATATTTTACCATATTTGATGACTGAGACTTCAGAAATCTTCAATTTGAGATAAGGATCTTGTTTTCTTTGTTTAAAAGCTTCAAAGTTATACGCAAAAGGCAACACGTTTAGCGCTTGACCCCTAAAAATCTGAACACTTCTGTGTCAAAATCAACCACTTCTATGGAACAACACTTAAAACTGTTCTGAAAAGAAATCACTCATTAATAACATGTTAAACTTGTGTGTGTTTATGAAGAGATGATCAAACTCACCTGATACTGTCAGTGTAACTTCATCACTGAGTTGTGAGTTGCGTTGTGATCCTTCAGTCTCTGTCCCATCACAGGAGTATTTACCAGCGTTAGACTCAGAAACAGACCTGAATGTGTGTTCCTGTCCTTCACTGAAAACAATGAACAAACCTTTATACCAGTAGTAACTCCAGCTAGTGACTCCTTCAGCATCAATGTCACATCTGAGAGTGACTGTGTCTCCTCTGAATACATGTTGATCAGGTTTAATGGACACTTTGGGTTTTAGTGTTTCTGTACAACAATAAACAATGAAAATAATATGATAAATAATTTAACTAATAATAATCATTTAAAAAAACAATCAATAAAGTATGCTGTTTTTAATGTATGAACAGTAATTGCAGAGTGACTGTCTCTCCAGTGAACACTGAACTCTGTGGCTCAACAGTTAGAGTTGGTTTGGGAAAATCTGTCAAAAGAAAGTCAGTGAAGCATGAGATGTGAAAGTTTTTCAGCAGATCTCATTCTCTCTCTCTGGTAAATCATTAGTGCATTTAGATTTCACAGACAATGTGACAGAGTTGCTGACAGCAATTACAGGAACAAACAAGGTGAACATTTTCTCAGCGCAATGCAAAGAGTTAAAGGACAACAAAGACCAGGTGACCACTTCAGGTTAGAAGCCCTGAGATCAAAGCATGGTTTCACACCACCTACATCTACACCAGCAGTCAGAGAGACACACAGTATCAGATAACAAAGTGTTGCAGAGTGTTGTTCAAAGGACTCTGTTACTGCAGGTCCATAACTCCATGCAATATTTCTGAAGAAATTTTTGTGAGTTTTTGTCACACCTCAGAACTGTCTGTGTGGTTTTACTAGTCACAACACATGAATCATTTATATAACTTGTTTAAAAAATGTATTTATAATCATCACTCCTTTTCTCCACTGGGGTCAGATTCATGAAAATATTCTTAAGAAAGAAGTTGTTCATAAAGTTCATAAGATAAATTACAAGAAATTTAAGACAGGTTGGAGGTTATCCTTAATTTAAGTTATATATGATTATTTTTTAAGAACATTCTTTTCATGAATATACTTAATAATAAGAAGAAGAAAAACAGATTGTTTGTATTCACAAAAAACTTTTCTTAAGAATTTTCTTATCTTTTTTCTTAAATTAGAAAATAAGAAGAAAATCGCAGTGAAGATGAATTTTAATCTCAAGAATGTTTCGTGAATCCGGCTCCTGGTTTGTAACAGAATCACCCATTTGTGATGAAATTTAGGAATCACACCTTCAGTGTGTCCAGAGTGAATGTTTGAAATCAGCACTGAAAACACAAAGTAAAAAACTCATGAAAGATTATGTTTGTTTTTAAATGTTCCTATTAAAGATCATCAAACCCACGTTAGTTATCCTGTTTTGTTTGTTTTTTTGTTTTTTTTTGGTTTGTTTCTTCTTCTATTTTTTCTGTGGGATCATATTTTCAAAGGTTTTTTTATTTTATTTTATTTTTTTTACAAGTGGGAATGGGCTGTGTTTCTCTTAGTTTCTCTGTGACATCTTCTGTTTGTAAATTAGCTTCAGGTATAAGAAATGTGGGTTCAGATTCTCTGAAGATCGACAGACTAACATCATTGATGGAGATCTGTGATAAACTGCTACCTTCAGTAAATTCTTCTCCTCACAAGATCTCTGGTCAAGCTCATATTTATTTTATGTATTAGAGAAATGGAGTACATTGGTGAGCCACCAAATTGACAGCTTAGTCAGATACAGGAAAATCTAACAATTGTTACAGTGTGAAGATTGAGCTGATCAATGTTGTATTATACACCACATTCCAAATTATTATGCAAGTGACATATCAGTAAGATTTTAGTTTTTCTAAGAAAATATTTGTTTATTTATGCATGTATTTTTAGGTAACTGGTATCAATCTCAGACAAAATAATTTGCCAGGTCTACTTAGGTAAATGGAAACCCTACTTGGAGGTTGTTCCACATTCTTAAGCAAGTCACAGTTCTCATGCAATATGAGGAGGAAGAAAGATCTTTCTGAAGATGAAAAGCATGAAATGGTGCAATGTTGTGCAAAAGGCATGAAAACAACTAATATTGTGTGAAAACTGAATGGAGATTATCAAATTATCATAAGATTTGTTAGTGATTGAGCAGAACTCGGTCAGATAAAGGCTTATTAATAAAAGTTCCTGTCAAAAAATGTATTGTATTAAAAGGGCAGCTATAAAACAAAGCCAGTGTTGAGCAGCAAACAGATATTTGAAGCTGCTGGTGTCTCTGGAGTCTCAAGAAGCTCTCCATGCTGGCAGGCAGTTGTGCATAAAGATGCATTTCAGACACCACTAACCAAACCTCACAAAGAGAAACATTTACAGTGGTTGTAGAAATACATTTTCAAACAGTTTTATTGCTGTGGTGTATTTTTGCAGCATGGGATAGTGCATAGTGCATTGTATTTCAGAAGGCACTATCCTCCTTTTTATACCAGCTGAAAATGGCCAGTTATGAACTACACATATCTTGCAAAAGTCATTTAAATACCCTCAGAGACCCTAAAGGGACCTTCCTTCTCACTTCCCAATAGTCCAGCCCAAATCATCACCCACCAGCTCCTTGCTGACGTCGCAGTCTTGTTGGAACGTGGTGGCCATTCACCAACCATCCAGAAATCCATCCGTTTAGACCATCCATTGTAGTACAGCATTAGTCAGTGAATAAAACTATTTAAATATGAGTCTTCATGTATTTCTGAACCCACTGTAAATGTTTCTCTTTGTGAGGTTTGGTTAGTGGTGGCTGAAATGCATCTTTACGCACAACTGCCAGCCTGCATGGAGAGCTTATTGAGACTCCAGAGACACCAGCAGCTTCAAATACCTGTTTGCTGCTCAACACTGGCTTTTTTTATAGTTACCCTTTTAATACAATTAATTTATTTGATAGGAACTCCTCAATAAGCCTTTATCTGACCGAGTTCTGCTGTGCTCTAAATCACTCACAAATCTTATGATAATTTGATCATCTCCATTCAGTTTCACACAATATTGCATGAGAACTGTGACTTGCTTAATAATGTGGAACAACCTCTAAGTAGAGTTTCCATAGACCTGGGAAATTATTTTATCTGAGATTGATACCAGTTATCTAAAAAGACATGGATAAACAAACAAACAAACATTTTTTTAGAAAAACTAAAATCTGAATGTTTATTGTACTGAAACCTTACTGATATGTCATTGCATAATAATTTGGAACGTGTTGTACTTTGTAAATGCATATTCTTTCTTTGCTTGTGAAACGCCATAATTTCACTCTCACATTTTTTAGCATCACAGCATAAAATTGTTTCATTTCTACGGTGACCGGGAGGGGACATGTTCAGTTTGCAGATAGTTTTGTTGTGGCCAAGACACAATCTTTAGGACCTGACACCTCCTTGATGGTTTATGTAGGCAACCAGATGTAGGCAACCAGAACTCCTTGAAGGCCAAGATTACGGCTGACATTTCTAGATGGTTGATGTGCCAATTCATCAAGGGAGTCGCACATGAGCCAAAGGCTATTCTGTCGTCGCCTATGATGCCCCGACCCCTCTTGGAGGCGTCCGTCATGATCACTTTCCTTCTGGAAGCAGAGTGCAGCATTATCCTGTTCTTATAAAAGCGGGAAGATTTCTGTGGAACCAAGGCCTTGAGACAGTTGTGGGTCACTCCGAAGCTGAAGTGGTCGCATATGGAGCAGGTCCAGCGGAACTACTGATGAAGCTGCTGCCATCGAGCCCAGAAGTTTTTGAAACCTGCATGCACTCTTAATAGAACCAAGCCTGCATTTGAGTTTAATCAAAGCCCCAGGAAAGAAATTTGTTGGCTGGGGAGCAGAGAGCTCTTGCCAAAGTGAACTCTGAAACTTAAGTTCTCCAGATGACTGTTACGGTACAGACGGCACGGAGGCAGAAGTAAAAGCAAGTAAGGTTGTTTATTGAAATTCAGCAATGAGCAGGTGAGTAAATGGTAGATAGACAGTTCAATGTGATGACAGGGAATTGATACTGTCCTTTGTTGCTTGTAGATGGAATTCATGGTTGATGAGGTGGAGAATGGCAGACGAGGAACACTCACACACACGGAGGGAGGATCACAGGAGGAAGACTGGAGACACTGGAGGACTGGGATCGCTGGTAGCAGGTAAGTAGCAGGTTGGAGTCCTTGAGGTAAGTATACATGAGTCTGTATATCAAACGAGACCGGACAAAGACTGTGTGTGTGAGTGTGGGCTATATACTGCTGGTGATTGCGGGGATGATGACGTGCAGGTGGCGGTGATTAGAACTCTGGTGATTGAGTGCGTGGGTATTGCAGGAAGTGGAGCCTGACGTGTCTGTGACAATGACTGAGGAGCAAGGATTTACGACCATAGCTCCTGTCTCAGCTGGGATAAAAGCAGCCAATCATCAATGTTTTTGAGTATGGGGATTCTCATCTTCCTCAGAGGGGAGAGAGCAGACTCTACGCACTAGATTTTTCTGTGTGTGTGGGGGTGTTACGATATTCGGCATCTGTCTTGTTGTTTGTTTTTGTGTGTGGAGGTTTTTTTTTTTTTTTTTAAATGTCTGTGCAGGGATTGGTTGCTGTAGACAGAACATCATTGGCTGAGTCTGCGGCTGCTCCATTTAAAAGGGCGGCACTCTCAGAAGATGGCGAACTCATTCTGGCTTTGGCCTGCTGGCCTGAAAAGCTCCGGATTCCTTCTCCTGTCAGCAGATTGCGAACCACTGTTCCTGTTTTTGTTTGAAGTGATCCAATTACGTTTCTGTTTATGCTTTAGGAGCGTAGGGGTGTCCTGCCATTGATTTTGACTTTGTTTGCGATTTATTTTAGGGAGTGAGGGAAGTTGACTTTTTGTTTCTTTTGTTAGGGTATTTATGTATTTTATTTGTAAGCTATGTTGTTTGTTGTTTTGGCCTTGGGGCACCCTGAAGCTATGGCTCCGAAGCTTTGTATTCCACCTTAATAAATAATTTGTGGATCTTATTTTTATGTCTATGGTGATCTGTGGGATGGAACTGTTTCCCCGGTATCCACCAAACTCACGTCAGCCCCTTTTCTTAATAGAACGGGGCGTAACAATAGAGTCCAAATGGAAGGACTGTATATTGGTATGCCACCCACAGCTGAAGTCTAGATGTGCCGCCCTGGTGTGGGCTAGAGGTCTGCGCGGGACTGTTTTTTTTCGTCCCGCTCCCGCAATGGTTCTATTCCACAAACACCCGCTCCTGCCTAAAATTCACAGGACTAGTGTTCACCCGCTACCTGCATATAGTGATTTTCTTCCCGACCCGACGGGTCCCGCTAAAGATCATTTTTAGAATCTTGTGTTTAAACTTCCCCTACGAGAGTGATTGAGGATAACAAATATAAAATGTTGCATATACAAAATTTGTATTTGTTATTTGTCTATGATGCTGTCAACACCCTAAAACAATGTCAGAGAAAAAATGTCACAAAGAATAATAGGCTAAATATCACAGAGAAAAATTAAATAGCCTACAAAATGTCCCTCAAAATGTCCCCCACATAAACGAAAACTGTTGGCTTACTAGCTACAGTGGCATGAAAACGTATGTGAACCCCTTGCAGAATCTGTGAAAATGAGAATTATTTTAATAAAATAAGAGGGATAATAAAAAAATGCATGTTATGTTTTGTTTAGTACTGTCCTGAGTAAGATATTTTACATAAAAGATGTTTGCATTTAGTTCACAAGACAAAACAATAGCTGAATTTATTAAAATAACCCCATTCATAAGTTTGTGAACCATTGATTCTCAATACTGTGTGTGGTTACCTGATGATCCACGACTGTTTTTATGTTTTGTGATGGTTGTTCATGAGTCTCTTGTCTGTCCTGAGCAGTTAAAAACTGAGCTCTGTTCTTCAGAAAAATCCTCCAGCTCCTGCAGATTCATCAGTTTTCAAGCATTTTTATATTTTTGAACCCTTTCCAGCAGTGACTGTAGGATTTTGAGATCTGTGTTTTCATACTGAGGACAATTGAGGGACTCAAACTCAATTATTAAAAAAGGTTCAAACATTAACTGATGCTACAGAAGAAAACACGATGCATTAAGAGCTGAGGGGTGAAAACTTTTGAACAGGATGATGATGTCACAATTTTTCTTATTTTGTTTAAATATCATTGTTTTTCATTTAGTACTGCCCTTCAGAAGCAACAGAAGATACCTGCATGTTTCCCAGCAGAAAAGTTAAGTACAATTTACCTTGATATTTGAATTCAAAAGTTTTCACCCCTCGGCTCTTAATGCATCGTGTTTCCTTCTGGAGCATCAGTGAATGTTTGAACCTTTTTCTCCCGGGCTGCAGCGGGAGAGTGCGTTAAGAAAGGGTATATATATATATATATATTTTTTTTTTTTTTTTTTTTTTTATATAATATATAATATGTATGTATGTATGTGTGTGTGTATATATATGTGTATATATAAAAATAATATATCATGCTCAGATGCTTCTTATGGTCAGACTGATGGCTGGGCCCATAGTCATTATTTCTATCAGCCCGCTGTTTCTGTTTGATAGTAAGAGGATCTTTAGGCTTAAAAGAACCTTAGATTCCATCCTTTCATGTAAAAAGGAGCATTAGGAGTTTTTTGTTTTTTGAGCTGCAGGAGGGTCTATATTTTATTTGTTTAAAATAAGACCTTATTTTCCTGTATAGTTTTCTGAGCATGTAGTCAAGAAAGTTAGGTTTTTTTTGGCAAACTGAAGTTGATAGCACTCGTCACTTCATATGTAAATGTTTAGGTCGGCCTTAATCGGCCACATGACATTATTTGCTTGTGAGCTTCACTTTCTTTCTCTTATCCATGAGATTTGGAGGTGAAGCCGGGGCTTCACTAGGTTTGTGGCCCTGTAAGAAGGCCCATAGCTTAGTGGCTAGGTTTGGTGTGTTATTTACATAACCCTATGTATACTATCCCTTATTAGGTTGTATAGTTCCTAGTTCTGGCCTCCTCCTGAGGGAGTTGTTAGGCCGTATGCCCATTACCCTTTTGCTTATGTAGGTGCAATTGTGAGATTAACAGCTAGGTTGTAGACTGTTTTGACTCCCTGATGCTGTCTCTCAGGTGGTAGGCCCTTATCTTTGCGTAGATAAGTTATGCAGGTATTGCTAGGCCCCACTTCCTAGAACTTTCATGCTAAAAGAAATGAATTCTTCTGAGCCACTTGATATCTGGATTTATCAAGTTTGTCTGGACGATGCTAGTTTTTAGCTTTTCGTCTTCTAAGGCTTAGAACAGATTTGAGGATCTGTATGTGAGTGTTTTTCCTTTTAAACAGCATGTATTTCAAAGTTTTAAGTAACTTTGAGTGCTAGACTTTTGCCCTACATATGTGAGCTTACTTATGCTGCCACAGGTTAGCACCTGTTCTCTTAATAGTAGGCCCTTTTTGCTGTAAAGTGGCCTCTATTTGAGAGGATGGTGACCACATATTCCCCAGTTAAGAGGTTTATTTGTGTCACTGAGTGCATCACCTGTTGGATTGCATACTCAGGGTAGTTAGAACCACTTTTTGAGGAAAGTTGGTATCTTTTTAAGCTCCTTGGTGATCTTGTTAGCGGCTATATTGCATATAACTCGGATTGTAGGCTTTATGATATTTAGCCTCCTTCTAGTTAGCAGTTGTTTTCTGCAATGCTAATTAACTGATCATGGTTTGCTCACATATGTACAATTTTTGTATGTGAGCTTAGTATGCTGCCTCAGGTTGGCACCCACTTATATATAGCAGACCCTTTAAAAAAAAAAAAAAAAAAGCGGCCTCTATTTAAGTGTTTGGTAACCCTTTCCCCAGTGTTACTGAGTGCATCACCTGTTGGATTGCATACTCAGGGTAGCTAGATCACTTTTTGAAGAAAGTTTGTATCTGTCAGCTCCCTTTCAGTTATTTGTTTATCAGCTATATTGCATATCTATATTGCATACTTTGGGTGTACAGTTGTACATAGGAAAGCGCTATATAAATGCCTCATTCATTCATTCATTCATTCTGCCATGGAAGTTGTCTGTCTGCCGCAGGCTTAGACAGATGTTCAGAAAGGCTTTACCAAAAACAGGCCACTTTCTGAAGTTTACTTCTGTTTTTATATATATAAAACTGTTGTCATGTTGTAAGCCCCTCTCAGGCCTCCATGAGTTTGTGCTCTTGGCATAGTCTACCTGTTAGGTGAGCTCTGCGCTTCCCCCTAGGGGTTGGGTTTGTAATAGTGCTTAGCTCCCTAAGCTGATTATGATGGTTAGGCCTTGATCAGGCCTCATCTTAGGAGTCAGCCCCAGGCTGGTTTGTGCTCCCCTTTTCAGGGTTTTCAGCGCACAGCCTCCTCAGTGCGTTAATTAAGCACTGGGTAGATCCTAGGTTAGATCCTCGATATGATGGTTCATAGCACTTATAGCTGAGTTCTGCTCTCCAGGATGCCCGTCTCTACGTGTGGGTCTGAGCTGGTTTCTGCCTTTCTGCAGTCACTCTTACTTACTATCTTCCTGAAGAATGCGTTTTAGAGGCTCTGTATTCAGACAGGGTTGGCCTGAACTGAGTCTGTTCCCTGAGAAGACCAGGCCAGCCTCCCTGGTGGCAATGAGGGTGACCCTGCTCCCCTCGAGAGTGACTGGCCGAGGTTCCCTTTGGTTCCTTGGCCACATTCCCTTAAAGGGACCACTTTTCTTACAAGAAAATTGGGTTCTAGACGCCTTAGCGTTTTCTCTAGGCTCTGTTTGTTAAAAGAGAAAGATAGAAGCCTTTGGGAAGCTCAGCTTGGGCTGTTGGCCAAAGGGAATGCTGTCACTGACAGCCTGGTGTGACCTGAGGGGGAGTTGCTGGGCAGTTTGAGAACTGCTTTGAGGCCTTTGCCTCAGCCATATTTTTGGCAGGCACTCCCGTCCAGCATGGCAGCGTGGGTATATCGTTCCCCAATGCGTTCTGTCAACGCAGAGTGGAGTTCCCTTTCGAAAGGGAACGTCTCAGGTTACGTATTTAACCATGGTTCCCTGAGAACAGGGAATGAGACTCTGCATTTCCTTGCCATGCTTCAGGTTGCCTGCCTACAGAACAGTCCCTCAAGACAATGAGAAGGTGACTGTCTCTCCAGGCGCTCCTTTATACTTCCGGGTCGCGCCATATGACGTCATAGGCTGTTGCCGGGCCAAAAGGAATTGGAGTTGTTGGATAGTGCTTTCAGACACCTGGGTCACGTGACATTCCCCAATGCGTTCTGTCAACGCAGAGTCAACTTGTGATGATGACAGAATTTTCATTTTTGGGTGAACTATACCTTTTAACTTGATGGAAGAAGTGGAAGTGAACAACTGCTGCTCATCCCACAATGGTTAAAGTCATGGAACTGAAATAGAACAAACCAAACCACAACTACCCACACAGCCGATGATCTTGGCCCGAATGTGACCTCAAACTGGAACTGTTGGCCTCCTGTCGGCAGTGACAATGCATCCTGTTAGCCAAAGCTGGGCCATGTGTGGCAATGATGCCACCGTATTGGTGAAGGGTTTGTGGCCCATACTAGTCCTGTGATTGTCTGGCCCAGATCAGGTTTGTGACCATGGCCACATTCGAAATTGACATATGCATTTTTTTTAAAAGAGTTCCTAATTTTTAGCTGTTGGAGTTATTTTAGGCTGGAAATATTTAATAATTAAGAGCAAGACATTTCTAAATAATGAGGTTTATTTGCAGATAACAAAGTTCACACTAGTGGTCTTCAGATCTTTTTATTTGAATAAAAAATATTTTTATTGATTTTCATAAACCTTATTAAACTTTGTTTAATTTCTTACACACTAAAGTCCATAATGTTATCCAAATATCATCCATAAAACAACAATGAATTTCTTAAAACTATAAACACTATTCTTGTATTTCACAGCTCTAAACATAAATATGAAAAACCTACAGAGCATTGCAGCAATACAAGACAGGAAACTTAAAAACTCTCATTGTGTTTATTGCTTCTATGAACTATGTTTTAACTATATAATTTGACTAGAAATATGTGAAGGAATAGGAATATGTGAATTTATAGAGAGAAAGATACACAGGAGGAGTGAGACAAATTCAATTCAATTGATTTGTATTGCAATTTTCACAATTCATATTTCTTCAAAGCATATATACTGTACATATACAGTTTGTAAGTACCTTACAAACCCCCGGTGAGCATGCCAGTGGTGACATTAGAAAGAAAAAGGGAAAGCGTATACAAAGCATACATACAAATATGTAAATCAGCCACATAGTATTAACAATAGTAATGACTAAGTTGTTAGTCAAAAAAACTATAATTTTTATTTTAATTACAATGACTTGTAATAAATCACGGGGGTGTTTTATCTCTCATTCTGCAGCATTTGTAAATCAGCACGACTGTCACTAGCAGATATGGACAAGCTGCCAGTACAGAACTGAGTATGTTGAGGACAGAGATCTGAGAGTCTGAATGAGACCCTGAAAAAGAAACACACAAGCACTTTATCATGCACTATATCTGAACGAGGACATGCGAAGACATAAATCACTCACAGTTTAATTGACTCTCACCTCTGACTGAGATCCAGCTCTTGGGCGACTCTCCTCTCTCTGGGTGTTTGCAGTAGTAGAAACCCTCATGTGACTTTGAGACAGTAGAGATGATCATCTCTGTAGTTTGACTCTGGATGAGTGATCCGTCTTTATAGAAATCAGCTCTGAGGATTGATGGGCTTGTATATGGATATAAACAGCGTAGAGTCAGATTATCTCCTTCAGTCACAGGATGAACAGGACTCTCCAGAATCACACCAACTACAGAAACACAGGAAACATGCAATGTTTGCAATAGAGTAGCTGACTGCATTGTGAAGCTTTCACTGTTGTGCTGATGACACTTAATTTCCTCATATATTTCCAAACTATTGGACCAAACATATATAACTGATACATTGTCTTCTATAACTTGGGTGTTATGTTTGATAGCAGTCTTTCTTTTTTGAATATAATTAAATTGTTAGCGTTAACAGCCATTTTTCACCTATGTTTGCAAATTATGACATGCTGTCTACTGGTGAAAATGTCTCGGGTTACGTCTGTAACCCTGGTTCCCTGAATAAGGGAACGAGACACTGCGTAGTCGCTTTGGGAACCCCTCTGCGTGATTACGTTTTGAAGCACTCGTGAAATCAAACCAATAGTGGATGAAGCAGACGCTCACAGGCGTGCAGGGAGTATGGCTAAGCTACGCAGCGTCTCGTTCCCTTATTCAGGGAACCAGGGTTACAGACGTAACCCGAGACGTTCCCTTTCATGGGAACATCGACGCTGCGTAGTCGCTTTGGGAACGCTATCCCAACTAGGCCATAAGACCAAATGCCTGTTGTGTTATTATTTCAGGATGACAGGACTGAGGACCCTGGAGTGGAGCCCAAATCGAGGTTATAAAACCTGACAAAGGTATGCTGGGAAGACCACCCAGCAGCATCACATATGTCTTGGAGGGGAACCCCCGACATCAAAGCCTTTGAGGCAGCCATACCCCTGGTAGAATGCGCCCGGACAGCTAAAGGAGAGGGCTGTCCGGCCGATTTGTAAGCAAGAGAGATGGCCTCGACCACCCGCTTACTCATTCTCTGCTTAGACGCAGGACCTCCCTTATTAGGAGAACCGTAACACACAAACAGTTGTTCAGTCTTTCGCCACAGGGCAGCTCTGTGGACATACGCATCTAAAGCCCTCACCGGGCAGAGCAGATTCAGTTTCTCCTGATCCGGATTTGTAAAAGGTGGAGGACAGAAGGCCTGCAGCACAATAGGCCCTGGGACATTGGTAGGGACCTTAGGAACATATCCAGGTCTAGGATGTAGAAAGGCTTTGACCATACCAGGTGCAAAGTCCAAACATGAAGGTGCAACCAATAGTGCTTGTAAGTCCCCGATTCTTTTGAGGGATGTTATGGCCAGAAGAAATAAGGTTTTGAGGGTAAGGATCTTCTCAGATGCTTCCTCTAGAGGTTCAAAGGGAGCCGCAGCTAACCCTTCCAACACAATGGCTAAGTCCCAGGAAGGCATTTTTGTGCGTACAACAGGCCTCAGCCTCCGAGTGCCACGGAGAAAACGTACAACTAAAGGGTTTTTACCAACCGAAAGACCCTCTATTTTAGAGTGATAAGCGGAAATAGCGGCTATATAAACCTTCAATGTAAAAGGAGTTAAACCCTCCGAGAACTTGTCTTGGAGAAATTGCAGTACTTGACTGACAGAAGAGTGGACCGGATCCACCTGAGAGTGGCTACACCAAGTAGCAAACAGTTTCCACTTATATGCGTAGTTTTCTCGTGGTTGGAGCTCTGGAGTGGAGAATGGTCTCTACAACCTCAGTTGAGAGACCAGATTCTACGAGCTCTGCCCCCTCAGGGGCCAGGCCCACAGTTTCCATATTTCTGGGTGCGGGTGAATTATTGCGCCACCCAACTGAGACAAGAGGTCTTGTCTGACAGGAATCTCCATGGGGGAGTCTTCTAAGATCCGTGAACCATACTCGGGCCGGCCAGAACGGGGCTACCAATATTAGACGGACCCCATCCCAGCGAACCCTCTCCAGAACTCCGGGGAGCAGAGCGATCGGGGGAAATGCATACAGACGTAGCCTCGGCCACGTCTGTACCATAGCATCCAACCCCAGAGGGGCTGGATGGGTCAGAGAAAACCACAACGGTCAGTGAGACGTCTCTTTCGAGGCAAATAGGTCGACTTGTGCACAACCGAACTTTTTCCAAATCAGTTCCACCGCTTCTGGATGGAGCCTCCATTCCCCGGGCCTCGGCCCCTGCCTCGACAGGATATCTGCTCCCACATTTTGATGTCCCGGGATATAAGCTGCTCTCAGCGAGAGAAGCTTGCCCTGGGACCACAGGAGGATCTGATGAGCTAACTTGCACAACTGGCGAGACCTCAGACCCCCCCTGATGGTTGATATAAGAGACCACCGACATGTAGTCTGACTGAACTAACACGTGAAGGCCCCTGAGGTCTGGGAGGAAGTATTTGAGTGCTCGAAATACCGCCATCGGGATCGATGATGGTCCTCCCAAAGACCCTGAGCTGAGCGACCACTCATGATCGCTCCCCACCCTGTGAGAGAAGCATCCGTCGTTAGCATTTTGCGACGACAAGGAGCTCCTAGCACAAGACCTTGGGATAGAAACCAGGGCTTTTTCCACACCGCCAGGGCACGAAGGCATCGCCGCATGACCTTGATTGTGCGAAAAGGGTTTCCCCTTGGAGTAAACCCTCTGGTTTTGAGCCACCACTGAAGGGGTCTCATGTGCAGCAGGCCAAATGGTATCACGTTGGATGCCGCTGCCATCAGACCCAACATTCTTTGAATTTGCTTCACAGTGAGTGACTGGCCTAATTTCACCCCTTTCACGGTTGAGAGAATGGAATTCACCTGAGCAGGGGACAAATGTGCCTGCATCGACGTGGAATCCCAAACTACCCCTAGATAATTGGTAGTCTGAGCCGGTAAAAGCACACTTTTCTTGGCATTGAGTCTCAACCCTAACTTCTTCATGTGGGACAGAACTACATCTCGATGTAGAACTGCCTGTTGCTCTGATTGAGCTAGAATCAACCAATCGTCGATATAATTCAGCACGCGGACGCCCTGGAGTCTCAGAGGAGCCAGCGCTGCATCCACGCACTTCGTGAAGGTGTGGGGTGAAAGAGATAGGCCAAACGGAAGAACCTTGTATTGATAAGCTTCGCCCCCGAAAGCAAACCTGAGGAACTTCCAATGTGAAGGATGGATTGATACATGAAAGTACGCGTCTTTCAGATCTATTGTAACAAACCAGTCCTCGGACCTGATCTGTGTAGTGATCTGTTTGAGTGTTAGCATCTTGAACTTGAGCTTTTGCACTGAACGATTTAACATGCGTAAATCTAGAATAGGACGCAACCCTCCATCCTTCTTCGGAACTATGAAGTATCGGCTGTAAAACCCTGACTGCATGCTGGCGGGAGGAACCTTCTCTATAGCCCCCTTCTGCAAAAGTGTCATCACTTCCTGTTCCATGACCAGAGACTGCTGGGGGTCCACTACTGTATTGAGGACCCCGCTGAACCGGGGCGGGCGAAACCCGAATTGTATTTTGTACCCCTTTTCTATCATTTGCAGCACCCACTGAGAAATATTGGGAAGACTTTTCCATTCTTCTAAATATTCTACTAAGGGAACCAGTCTCTCGAGACTGGTCTCTGGTGTTTTTTGAGCACTTGGCTCGACGCCCTGAAGCGGCGCACCGGCAGGGAACAGTCGAATCAGGTGCTGACCGACCGCCCTCAGAGGATCGGGAGGAGCTGCTGTGCCCCGCGACACACGAGGTGGCGGGGTTAACAGGATAGCCCCCTGCAGGCGCCGAAGATGGGTCAACTTTATAGATTTTAATTTTTCTGGACCCTCTCCGGAGGGGGCTGCCCTCAGAAGTCCTGGACCCCTCGTGTCAGGACTTTTTCGCAGCCTTCCTGGCGATAATAACAGCCCGCAGATCTGATTTACCGCGGGAAGGCTTCACTTGTGCTGTCCTACCCGGTCCCCAAGATCTTTTCGGGGGAGCACGGGTAGCAACACTTTGTTTTTGCTGCGCCCTATGCACAGATGAGGAGCTTGTAGATGCCTGAGGCTGCTCCCGCTCAGCAGCCCCAGCAGAGCGGCGAGGGAAGAACTTTTGAAAGGCCGCAGACTGACATTTTGCCTCCTGGAACCTCTCGACGACTGATGTTACTGAGTCGCCGAAGAGGCCCTGAACAGACACTGGCGCATCGAGAAGCACTGCCTTATCACGTTCTTTAATATCTGACAAGTTCAGCCATAAATGCCTCTCCGTGGCCACCAGGGCTGCCATAGACCGGCCGATTGTTTTTGCCGTCTCCTTGGTGGCCCGGAGAGCTAAGTAAGTCGCCTTTCTCAACTCTTGAATACATTCAAAAGACGCCTCGCCACTCTGGTCTATTTCCCCCAGCAGGTCAGCTTGGTATGCCTGGAGGACCGACATAGTATGCAGACATGCTGCTGCCTGACACGCTGAGGTATAAGCCCTGCCCACCAATGCTGATGTTGTACGCAGGGGTCTGGTGGGCAAAGTCGGGGATTTTAACGACGATGCTGACTCAGGCGAGAGATAGCTCGCAAGCGTCTCTTCAACCCGAGGCATCGCCGTATAACCGTGTTCTTTCCCCCCCATGATGTTACTGTATAGAGACGTTGTAGGGTTATAAACACGGAAATGTGCTGGACTCTGCCACGATCTCGACACCTCGGTGTGGAGATCTGGGAAGAATGGCAATCCCCGGGGCTGAGGTTGAGCTCGGGCAGGGAGAAAGCGCTCATCTAGTTTGCTTTTAACTCGCGCTTCAGAACTTTCTTCCGGCCATTCAATTTTTAGTTTATCCACTGCCCGAGTCAAAACCTCTAACAGCTCCTCATATGCTGGAGATGCGGGTGGCGGGCCCTCATCTCCAGCGCCGGCGCTCGCTACATCCATCTCCTCGGAGACAGATAAGCGAAGCTCCGGTGCCTCCACTCTGGGGGAAGAAACCGCTGCGCGTGCTTCCGTGGCCAGAGAAGAGGCAGCAGATCTGGCAGGTGAGGGTCGAGATAGGGCAGGACCCGTCTCTAACCCCTCCACCAGATCCATTTGTGAACCCCAGGAACGAAGTCTACGCTGTGCCTCGGCAGCAGCGGGACCCGAGCCCTGGGGAACACTTGCCGCAGCGTCCTCTTTTTTATCAAAGAACGCGCTGCGTGATCGGAGTACACGGAGCGTTAGTTTTTCACAATGCACGCAGACAGCTCCCTCGAGAGCTGCCTGTGCATGCTCCACTCCCATACAAGCAACGCACATATCATGTGTATCCCCGCCCGTGATGAAACGAGGGCAGGGCGGAGCACATTTCGTAAACTTCTGCTTGTCTTTCTCCGCCATAATTGTGTCTTTGCAATATATAAAATAATATATATTTCTTCCCTATTGTTACTTATCCATGTAAACAGCTTCTCAAACAAGAAAAATGTAGGGCGGGTATTTCATAATCGTATGTTTTCATATTTCAGTGTTTCTGACTGCTCTTTTCCCTTTGTAATAATGACACATGGGCTGTTCACATGAATAATGGTCCAAACCATTAGATAAATCAGCTTATAGGTTTAAAAAAAAATACATGGTCATCTAGTCAGGTCATGCTAGGCTCAAAATAGACTAATGCGATTTGTTAAATCTTTCACAGTACAATTTTGGGCTTTTAACTTTTCTTTGAATTCTTAACTTCATGATTTTGATTTGTGAAATCTTTACAGTAGCTACGGTTTTGTCTAGTTATCCTTTTCCTGAGTCCTTAACATCCTATTCTGATCTGCAAATATTACACAGTACAGTTTTTTGTTTTTCCTTGAATCCTTAGCTTCACGATTCTGATTTGTGAAATCTTTCACAGCAGAGTTTTGGTCTATTGACACTTCCTCATTACAAGTCCTTAACATCACTATTCTGATTTCACAATTCTTCACTTAAGCAAAACTGTACTGTCACACATCAGAATACTGAAATTGAGGATTTAAGGAAGGATTAACAGACCACAGCTGTACTGTGAAAGATTTCACAAATCAGAATAATGGGATTTGAGGATTTAAGGAGGGGTTAACATACCAAAACTGTACTGTGAAAGACTAGATTTTTTAATTTATAAGCTGATTTATCTAATGGCTTGGACTGTTATTCAGTGGCGTGTGTCATTATTACATTACTACATTATTACATTATGCCCTGGAGACCTCACGCAGGTGCAGAGAGAGGAGCGGACGGACACTGGAGGTCTCCAGGGCGGGTCCGAGGTCGTGGATGACCATGGCGGGTCAGGGGTCTTGGCAGGCCCTGGTGGGTCAGAGGTCGTGGGCGGCCATGGAGGGTCAGAGGCCGTGGGCGGCCATGGAGGGTCAGGAGACGGATCTGGAGCCCTGGTGGGCTCTGGCGGCCCCGAAACCCCGCCCAGGAGTTCCCCACTCACAGGTACTGCCCCTGTGTACGGCTCGGCGGCGGCTGGAGCTGAGGGCTCGGTGAAGGAGCATGGGAATTCAGGCTCGGCGGTGGAGCATGGAGATACTGGCTCGGTGAAGGAGCATAGAGACACTGGCTCGGGGAAGGAGCATAGAGACACTGGCTCGGCGAAGGAGCATGGAGACACTGGCTCGGTGAAGGAGCATGGAGACACTGGCTCGGCGAAGGAGCATGGAGACACTGGCTCGGCGAAGGAGCATGGAGATACTGGTTCGGTGGCGTGGACTGGAGTGGACTTGGGCTTTCTCTTCTTCCTCCGCCTTCTGGACCCAGCAGTGGAGTGTGGGTCCAGTATGGGACAGGCAGGAAGTTCGCTGGAGGGGTATGCGGAGGAAGACGGAGGCTGACTGACTGGCCCGGCCAACCATGTTTCCGGATGGACTAGAGACAAACACTCATCCTGAACCCCATCAACGAGGACTTTGGAGCCATTTAACCACAAAATTGAATTGATAGTTTTGCTTAAGGAGAAACGATAATCAGGTTCACCAAAACGGATAGTGTCATCATCTAGTCCATCCAGAAACAGGGAGATTAAATAAGCCTCAGGCCAGTCAGACAGTTAAGCGAGCTCAACGAACTCCTCCACATACCTATCCAGCGAACGACCCACCTGTAGGAGCCAGATGAGGCGATCGCCAGCTGACAGAGGAGTGGGAGGCGTTGGAACCAGGAGCCAGGGAGCTGGGGGAAGTCTCCACTTGTTTGTGGAAAATCCATCGGTTGGGTCCGTTCTTCTGTTACAGGCGTATGGTGTTGGAGAGATGAAGCGTAGTCAGATATCCACAAACAACGGTCTTTAATCACAACAAGGAGAGTAAGCACTATACACACAGTAAATACAACAGAGAACGGACAGGGAGTGAAGGGAGTGAGTCCATTATATGGGGAGTGCTGACGAGGAGGTCCAGGTGCAGGTGATCCGTGATGATGGGGAGAAGACGAGGGAAGTGAGTGCAGGTGTGGAGAACAGGAGGATCATGGGAAATGGAGTTCAGGAGACGAGGGAACTGTGACATTAACATGGTCTGCATATTTATTGAAAATAGATATTAAACATGAAGAATGAATATTTTTCAGATTCCTGACTAGTGGACTTACCAAAGGTTTGATGGACAAAAGCTTAGCTTGACACTGGTTTCAGTCTACTAAGTGACCAAATTTTGGAGCTATACACATTATACAATTAAGAGTTACTATAAAAAAAAAATAAAAAAATAAATCAGACTGAGGCACCGCGTCAACTGTCTACAACATGCGCACTGTAGATTTATTGCAAAACAAATAGTAGAGTCTACCCAAAGTTATGAATATTCTGAATTTTGAATAGAAAAAAAAATTAAACCCACACATCCGTAATACTGTTCCAATGTGACTGTTTCTAATCGCCATTGCCAAAAAGGAACCAATGAGAACCAAACTAAAAGTCCATGAAACACTAAACTGAAACAAGACTGCACTTTACATTATTCCCCCATCACAAAAACATAATAGTCCACGGTGCAGTGGAGGAAGGGAGCAGCCAGAGAGGAGATGATGGAGGAAGAAGCCATGGAGGAGTTGATGGAATCAGGTGCCAGGGAGCAGATGATGGAGGAAGTAGCCAGGAAGGAAATGATGGAGGAAGGAGCCAGAGAATGACGCAGAGCAGAGCCATTATGAAGATCTACAGTGGAGCCTGGTGGAGCCAAAGGGGTAGAGGAACAAGGTGTAGCTGGAGGACTGGAAGTCAGTGGCACAACAATGCTGATGGCTGACCAAGGCGAAGCCAGAGGGACAAGGGAGCCCGGCAGAGCCAATGTTGGACCACAGTGGATACAAGGGAGCGTGGAGCCAAGATGGAACCAATGGGTCGACAGGGCGAGGTGAAGTTTGGGGCTCAGAGGCTTAAGGTGAAGCCAGGGGATTGACACACCTACACTCTAAAAAATCCTGGGTTAAAAACAACCCAAGTTGGGTTGAAAATGGACAAACCCAGAGATTGGGTTGTTTTAACCCAGCGGTTGGGTTAGATGTTTGCCCAACCTGCTGGGTAGTTGTCACAGACACGCCAGGTTCCAGCACCCTCCAATCACAGCGCACACCATCCCCTGAGTTCTGATCACCACCACCTGCACCTCATCAGCACACTCATCATCAGCACTCCTTAAGACACACTCACACACAGTCACATTGTCCAGTTTCGTTTGCATCTAAGGACTTACCTGAATGCTTACCTCAAGGACTCCTCTTGCTACTTACCTGTACACCGGGTTTCCTAGCTCCTCTCCTCGATACCTATCTGGCGTGAATTGTTGTCTGAAGTCATCAACTCCATTCAGCAAGTATCATTCTCCATTGTCACTCTGCAAACACAAAGGACTGTGTCATTCTCCATATCACTCGTACATCACCAAAGTGCATCTGCTACTCACCTGTCTGCATCGTTATACTCTGCTTGTGTTCAATAAACAACCTGTTATTCCTATCTTCTGTCTCCTGCCTGGTCCTATTGTAACAGTTTTATTTAAACCAACTATTGTTTAAAAATTGCTATATGGCTAGCTTAAAATGAACCCAAAATAGTTGGGAAATTAAAAACCAGATGCAATTAGAGGCAACAATAATAGACAAAAGGTGAATGTTTATTAATAAGCTTTAATATTTTATTAATATAAATGTAATAGTTTATTAATATAAATGTATTAATAAGCAATTTAATAAATGTTTATTGTTTAATAATTATTCATTGAACATTAATAAATGTTCATTTCCAACATTCTTTGTGTTAATTTTTAAACAATAGTTGAGTTAAATAAAACTACCCAGCAGGTTGGGCAATAATTTAGCCCAACCGCTGGGTTAAAACAACCCAATTGCTGGGTTTGTCCATTTTCAACCCAACTTGGGTTATTTTTAACCCAGCATTTTTTAGAGTGTAGGCAGAGCTGGCAAACTGGAAGACCTAGGCAGAACCGAGCAACAAAAGAGGAGCCTAAGGGCTAAAGGGAGCCAAACCCCCGGTGAGCATGCGAGTGGTGACATTAGAAAGAAAAAGGGAAAGCGTATACAAAGCATACATACAAATATGTAATTCAGCCACATATTATTAACAATAGTAATGACTAAGTTGTTGGTCAACAAACTATGATTTTTACTTTAATTACAATGACTTGTAATAAATCACGGGGTTGTTTTATCTCTCATTCTGCAGCATTTGTAAATCAGCACGACTGTCACTAGCAGATATGGACAAGCTGCCAGTACAGAACTGAGTATGTTGAGGACAGAGATCTGAGAGTCTGAATGAGACCCTGAAAAAGAAACACACAAGCACTTTATCATGCACTATATCTGAACGAGGACATGCGAAGACATAAATCACTCACAGTTTAATTGACTCTCACGTCTGACTGAGATCCAGCTCTTGGGTGACTCTCCTCTCTCTGGGTGTTTGCAGTAGTAGAAACCCTCATGTGACTTTGAGACAGTAGAGATGATCATCTCTGTAGTTTGATTCTGGATGAGTGATCCGTCTTTATAGAAATCAGCTCTGAGGATTGATGGGCTTGTATATGGATATAAACAGCGTAGAGTCAGATTATCTCCTTCAGTCACAGGATGAACAGGACTCTCCAGAATCACACCAACTACAGAAACACAGGAAACATGCAATGTTTGCAATAGAGTAGCTGACTGCATTGTGAAGCTTTCACTGTTGTGCTGATGACACTTAATTTCCTCATATATTTCCAAACTATTGGACCAAACATATATAACTGATACATTGTCTTCTAAAGTTAATAACTTGGGTGTTATGTTTGATAGCAGTCTTTCTTTTTTTTAATATAATTAAATTGTTAGTGTTAACAGCCATTTTTCACCTATGTTTGCAAATTATGACATGCTGTCTACTGGTGAAAACTTAATTCATACGTTCATGACCTCAATATAAGATTATCGTAATGCTTTGTTGGATAGATGTCACACAGGCTCTATGAGCTCCCTTACTAGATCCCAGAAATATAATCACATCAGCCAAATTTTATCACCTCTACATTTGCTTCCTGTCTGAATGTAAAATTCTGCTTACTTGCAAGATCTAGTTTCACAGTTCTTATGTGATTTGAGTAACCTGTGCCAAGTGACTGTTGCGACTTAATGATTAATTGTCTGCAACAGAGTCCTGCATGGGTGCTGTTACTAACCCCCACCCAAATTATGGCATAAAACGGAAGTTGCGATACTCTTTTCTTCCCTATTGTTACTTATCCATGTAAACAGCTTCTCAAACAAGAAAAATGTAGGGCAGGTATTTCATAATCGTATGTTTTTATATTTCAGTGTTTCTGACTGCTCTTTTCCCTTTGTAATAATGACACATAACACTGTTCCAATGTGACTGGTTCCTTTTTGGCAATGGCGATCAGAAACAATGAGAACCAAACTAAAAGTCCATGAAACACTAAACTGAAACAAGACTGCACTTTACATTATTCCCCCATCCCAAAAACATAATAGTCCACAGTGCAGTGGAGGAAGGGAGCAGCCAGAGAGGAGATGATGGAGGAAGAAGCCATGGAGGAGTTGGGGGAGCCTGGTGGAGCCAAAGGGGTAGAGGAACAAGGTGTAACTGGAGGACTGGATGTCAGTGGCACAACCATGCTGATGGCTGACCAAGGCGAAGCCAATGTTGGACCACAGTGGAGACAAGGGAGCGTGGAGCCAAGATGGAACCAAGATGGAATTCTGGGGCTCAGAGGCTTAAGGTGAAGCCAGGGGATTGACACACCTATAGGTGGCAATAGTCCAGGAACTCCTCCACATATTTCTTTTTATCCTGGCTACAAGCCACTGAATAACAGTCCGAGCCATTAAATAAATCAGCTTGATCTGTAAAATCTGTAAAGCTACTATGAAATTATGTATATTTTAAAAAGCGCTATACAAATAAAACTTGATTGACTTGATATCAGCAACATGGTGAAAATATTGAAAAAAGGAAAACAACTTCTCTTTTTATTTTTTTCCCTTTTTATTATTATTTTTTTTTTTGTGTGGACCTTGCACAAGTAAAAATTTTAACCCCATGCTGAGGCATTTCGGGGTGGTCCATAGATATATTGACTCTCTACAACAGTTATTAATATTTATTTGTAATGTAAGTAGGCATGTGATGGTACCAAATTTTCATGTTGCAATAATTGCGGATGCTTTTATCACGGTATATACGGTATTATCACGATATTGAAATAAGTTGCAAAAAAGTGTTATAGTATACATAGTATAATAGTTATAATAACTATTTTTCTTATAACAAAAAGAACAATTAAACACAATGCACAAAAAAACATCAAGTAAA
Source organism: Chanodichthys erythropterus (assembly GCF_024489055.1). NCBI lineage: Eukaryota > Metazoa > Chordata > Actinopteri > Cypriniformes > Xenocyprididae > Chanodichthys > Chanodichthys erythropterus. Next base: position 48,407,915 of record NC_090223.1, on the reverse strand, counting down.
ATGCTTCAAACAGTGTAAAGTGCAAAAGAATTATAAAGAAAAATTAACAGTAACTAAAACTAATAAATGCTTTATTAGTATTTTTCATTGCCAGTTTGGTAATAATGAATGTTAATTAATGAAGCCTTATGTCACTAAGTGCTACTGAACAATAACAAATAATCAGAACATTTTCAATCATTATAGGGAATGTTGTAGTCCAGATTAAAATATAAAAATGATTACGTTTGAAAATAAATAGCCTATTAAGTCTATACGTATTTGGTGATGTGATGAACAACATTGCGAATAGAAAAAAACTGACTGGCTATTTGAAGCATTTGATTTACTGTTCAGTAGTGCAGCTGCTTTGTTTATGACTTTTCCGGGGTAACCGCAGCATTTCTGCTGTTCGATTAGTGCCTTCTGATGTCAGAGATTTAATGCGCACTTTCATTCAGTGCGTCTCCTTCACTCGTTCCGCCATGTGCTTCTCATGCACATTGGGCTTGTTTACATCTGAGCGCGCGTGTCCCTTTGACGCAGAATACAGCGGTTTTGTGCATTTTATACGGCTGATGGGGAAAGTATTCTTAAAATGTATTATAAAAATGTTAATAATTTGTAATAAATATTCACTGTATTTTGAAGTTCCCATGATAACAATATTGTGCATATTCATTTATTATCGTGATATATCGTATTACCGAATATTGGCACATGTCTAAATGTAAGCATAATAAATTATGTCAGTACACACACACAATTATTTGTACATATAGTTATTTTAGACTAGACTTCAAAAAGGTTGAATACCCCTGATCTAATGCTTCTTGCACCAATCTGCTTATGTATTGTTTGTAACCAGATAAATGAATAAATACAGAAATAAAGACTCACTGTGTACAGTGATATTAACAGGATGAGATTTCTCTCCAGATTCAGCCTGACACCAGTACACTCCAGTGTCTGATGGATGAGTGGATCTGATTTTACATGTAGATCCTGTTTGTGATCCAAACGCTGATGATGAACAATCTTCCAGCCCCCGACTGTCTGTGTATCTTCTGACTGTCCATCCATCAGAGTTACTCTTGTCCTCACAGCTCAGAGAGAGAGAGACAGATGTGAAGTGTTGAGATCTGCTGGGACTGATGATCAGAGACACTGGAGGAGAAACACCTGACAACACAATTACAGCAGTAATTTAGTAATGTTTGAGAACATATTTAATTTCCTTTATTGAAGACAAACCCATCGTTTAAGTTCTGCATGAACTCACCAGTGACCCACAGTAGTTGTGTGTTGCTGTATGGTGTTTTATAGGCTGTTTTTTCTCTCTCTGCTCTGCACACATAAACTCTTGTGTGGTTTAGAGCAGCATAACTGACATTGTATTTTCCTCCAGATCCTCTGCTGCTGTCTGAGAGGAGCTTATAGTGCATGCTGCTCCCTGTATGAAGTGAAAATGTGAGGTTGTCACCTTAAAGATATATTTCTAACAAATGTGACCTTTACAAGCTAATATAACCTTTTTTTAAAATGTTAAAATTCTGTCTCCTAGCCCAGTCTCATATTCAGAGATTAATATTTGTTGTCATTTGTAGGTTGATTTCCAAGGTAAATATCAACCAATTGCAAGAGTTAGAATGTTCTTGATGAAACACATGTAGTAAGGTTGATTCAGTCATATAAAAAATAATATCTGACTTGAATAAAACCAGTTAATTCAGATGAAACACATTATAACTGACCTGATGAGACTTTAGTTTGAGTGAACCAGCTGAATGTCCAGCCTGTAGAGGAGCCGTTAACCTCACAGATCAGAGTCACTGGATCTCCTTCAGTCAACCACTTCTGAGGAGAAACACTTAAAACTGCTCTGGGATCTGAAACTGAGAAATCACTCATTAATAACATGATACACTTGTGTGTGTTTATGAAGAGATGATCAAACTCACCTGATACTGTCAGTGTAACTTCATCACTGCGGTGTGATCTGCGTGATCCTCCTCTCTCTTCCCCATCACAGGAGTATTTACCAGCGTCAGACTCAGAAACAGAACTGAATGTGAGTTCCTGTAGTTCACTGAAAACTCTGGTTGAACCTCCTTTATACCAGCTGTACCTCCAGCTAGTGACTCCTTCAGCATCAATGTCACATCTGAGAGTGACTGTGTCTCCTCTGAATACAGGATGATCAGGTTTAATGGACACTTTGGGTTTTGGTGTTTCTGTATAATGACAGCAATTCACAATGATGACAATGTGCTGTTTTTACTGCATGAACATGGTTTCTTGATTGTAAAACATGCTAAATCAGGTTAGACTTTAGTGTTGTTCTCTATACCTGTGTGTTGTTCAGGTACAGCAGTTTATGTTCAAATTTTGATGTTAGATAAACTAGTATTGTTATGACCAGTAGGTGTTGCTGTCACCAAACCAATGAGAACTACAACCTATTTTCAGTAGGAAAAAGTGTTGCATCATATGCATTATAACTTTTCAGTAACACATCAACTTTGTTAGGCTTGGCTAATGGTGGGCAGTGCTGTGAAAAACAGTTAACATGTTTTACTTCAGAATAGTAAACAATAATCAGAGATGGGAATGTCTGTGTGTGTTCACCCAGAACATCCTATCAACCACATACTCACACACACACACACACACACACACACACACACACACACACAATCAATCTCAAAGACTTAATCTCAAGACTCAAGCATTATAGACCATATTTGTGAATAACTTGTCTTTTTTGTACACTGGTGTTGTTTTTCATGTTCGCCACACCTCAGAACTGTTACACGAATAACTGTTAAAAAGGCAATAATTTATTTGTAAAAATAAATTTGTATTTGTATTTATAATCCTACAAATGTAACAATCATATTTATCATCTGGTTTAAAACAGTTAGTGTGGATGAAATATATAAATCAAATATAAATCACCTTCAGTGTGTCCAGAGTGGATGTTTAAAATCAGCACTAAAAACACAAAGAGAAAAACTCATTACAGTGTAAGCTGATAAAACTGTGTTTTATACATCAGACATGTTATAACAGTATATTTTTCTTTGCTTGTGGAACACCATCATTTTATGATTAAATGTTCTCAAATGTTCTCATTTTGGTTTGTCTAATTTGTCTAGAACTAAAGTCACCTGTAAAAATGCATATGATGATTTGGTGAAAATATATTGTAACATAAGTACATATAAAATTTAATTACAAAGATTTGTACAAATGTCCAGCTTCACTTGTCCAGAATAGGTTTTGAGTGGTTTGAGGAACCTGAGAGTTTTTTGTAAAAAAAAAAAAAAAAAAAAACACTGAAAAAGCTAAGACAATTATTAAAAATATAAGATATATATGGGGGACTGACTGCATGTGTGTACAAATAAACATAAAACATGTGATTGATATTTCATAGATATTGTCATAGACATAGCAGAGAAAACTGTTAAGGGAACTTCAAGCCAACAGTCTGATCACAAACAGAGGAATGAAGATAAACTCTTAAAGGGATAGTCTGCCTCGGAGCAGAGTGGTTGTGCACAGTGATCACTCTCTTCCAATCGCCTCATAAAAGAGCTGATCGAAAGATAATTATTTCTAAAAGAGCTTGCCTATGACAGGAGATCTCTCTTGTCAGTGAAAGGGAGCATTCAGCGGTGTTTCGCCATTCATAAAAAAGCTTTTGCACAGTTAAGTGTTAATTTTATAAGATGCCTCTCCATCCATGCATTCCAGATGTGGTCATTTCCTGTACTCATCTGATGGACATGATTGCTGTCTCACATGTCTGAGCATAAGCATGCTGAGATGCGTTCGTGGATGGTTCATGTTCTCATTATGAGAACATGACCATGTCGACACAGTGGTCGTGACTCGCCTTTTTCGTAAAGGCTAGCGTCCCCTCTGCTGTTACCCAGCCTGCCACCTGTGTGTCCTGCAGGCCAAAGTACTCAAGGGTTGTTCTGAGCCAGGGTTAATGCAGGAGCTGTGCACGGTAACTGACCCTGCCCTCCGGCCGATAAAAGTCAAGGTGCAGGCCCTTGGCCAGACGCACATGGCATGCAAGAAAAGAAATTAAATTGTGCGCACGATTTACTATTTCATTCCCTCGATTTATAAATCATGTGCATGATTTATAATTCGAGGGAACGAAATAGTAAATATTTAACCTACTATTTTTTCCTGCATGTAATGTCCAGGGCTCCGTAATTTCCCCCATATGTCATTTTTTAAGTTATTTGAAATATCTAAGTAAACACTTTACTTGCATTTAACATGTTTTCTATGTATATTTTATTTGATGCAGACACCAAAATGGTGACATCTCATCTTTGACCCATATATAACCACAGGACTGAATTGAAAGTAAAAAAAAAAGAAATTAAATAGAGCATTGAAAATTATGCAAAAAAATTAAACATGAGAAAAAGAAAAACAATTTTGTTGCATTGTTTCTATATGACATCAGTCCATTTATTCTGGAAACACTCTGGGACTGGATTTTGTTGGATAAAGGCGTCTCTCATATGCATTTAAATATAATGTAATGTAACATCCAATGACATATAGAGCAAGAATAAATATAGAGAAAATAATAATACTCACAGAGCACAAGAAGAAGTTGACTGAGCTCCATACTGACCCAATAGTCTGTGTTAAAACCTCAAGACTTCATCTACAATATGGGTGTGTAACGCCAAAAGAGTTTCTAGAAGGTCCTGTGAACTGACATTCATCTGATACTGGCTTTATTTACAAATTCATGGAAAGTAAAAAAAAAAAAAAAAAAAGCAGAAAGTAGTGAAAACTGCTTGTTTATCAGAAACCACACCACAAGTATTGCATAACCTATCCAGGGTTTAGGTCTACACAGGGGTGGATCTAGAAAATTATTTATAGGGTGGCATGAGGTCTATGTCATATACATCAGAGATATTTTCTAATCAGAGATATTTTAATATCCTGACGCATCCAAGCTTTATAATGGCAGTGAACAGGCATCACGAGTATGAGCTGAAGAAAGTGCTTCCATATTCATATACTGCCTTCCGTATTCAACATACAAAGAAAGTGTAAAACTCTTGCAGTTCAAAAATATGTTTATGATGGATGGATGTGGATGGAGGCACTTTCAGCTTATACTTGTGACCCCTGTTCACTGCATTTTAAAGCTAGGATGTATCAGGAGGATATTTAATAATATATCACTGATTGTGTTCATCAGAAAGAAGAAAGTCATATACATTTGAAATTTTCATTTGAAAGTGAACTAATCCTTTAACAGAGATGGGAATGTCTGTGTGTGTTCACCCAGAACATCCTATCAACCACATACTCACACACACACACCCTATCAACCACTTACTCACTCACACACACACACCCTATCAACCACTTACTTTAGCAACTGCACGCCAAGAGCCAAACAACCATCCAGAATCTCCTCACAACACTTTAGCAAATACCCAGAACATCTATCTATTCTGACCTAACTGACCAAACAAGACTTTAAATTGGCTTTATGACAAGCCAGCATAAATTTGTCTTTCAAACTTTTCAGTCTAGTTATTGTTTTTCTTGATTGCTAACACACAATTCCTAACATCATTCAACATTTTCTCACTATAAACACAATCTCGAAACTATACATCAACTTGCACAAACCTCAAACTTCCAGGTTAAAATAAAATGTTCTAGTCAAAAACTTATTCTCTTCTGACAAAATCAAATGCACCACAATACAGTAGCCTTTACTGTCAATTACAGTACCGTAAAAAAAAAAAGAAGAAGAAGAAGTAAAAAAGTAAATTCAGCATCCTCTGCACATTTGGACAAATTTCATTACAGTATACCATTCTATATCAGTGTATTGGTCTTCTTACACAAGACTATATCCCTAGGCAGTCATTTCATAGTTCTGAAAAAATACAGTACACATAAAAAATGGCTACAAAGAAAGTTGACAATCACAAGTTTGAGGGTGTTACAACATGTGCTCCAGTTTACTGTAGAATAGTGAAATTTCCCTCATCTAAAGTAGTCGTACTGGTACTGTGTACAGTAATTATACTGTATGTGTAAGTTTAAAACACTCGTAAATTATTCTTTCAGCTCTCTCTTAGATTTTGACTGGTGTGTCATCAGTTTCGCTATTAAATGTTGTCATTTTAAATGTTTTGAGAAATGTGTCTTTGTTTTGAGAACTGAAAGAATCGTTTGGGAAACTAGGCCAACTGAATCACTTAATGTGTTAGCAATTGAGAAAAATAAAATACATTTAGATTCGTACCTAACTCTGCTATTAGTTTCTGTGATCAGGATCTTCTTATTGATTTCATGTTATTGTATCGTCACATGGCAAAAAGACCTTTATCCATGATAAAAGTGGAGCGGGCAGTTGGAGAATCAGCTCGCCAAAACATTACGAAATTAATCTCAGACATATTCGGATGGGACTACATTTCTCAGAGGACTTTTGAGTTAGCTGAGAAGCAGTACTTTTCTGATTCACAAGCAAATCGAATAACTTTTCATAAGTGAACATGTCTGCGCTGTGTTTTTGACTCACAAGAACCGGTTCATAAGAGTCATTTGTTAATGAAGCTGTCTACACTGGGCGTGCTGCGTATGCGTGCAACCGTCATGCAATTTATTGAAAAACGTGTTTTCTTGCCATTATTTTGCATTACGATTTTTTAGGTCATCACATTGAAGCGCTGCCGCAGTACTTGAAACACTGCTCACATTTATATATTTTATTGATAATTCTGGATAATTCTCAAAATGTTCGTCATGCATACTGCATGCATGTTTCGGATCATATGAGTACAGTATTTATTTGGATGTTTACATTTGATTCTAAATGAGTTTGATAGTGCTCCGTAGCTAAAGCTAAGATTACACACTGTTGGAGAGATTTATAAAGAATGAAGTTGTGTTTATGAATTATACAGACTGCAAGTGTTTAATAATGAAAATAGCGACGACTCTTGTCTCCGTGAATACAGTAAGAAACGATGGTAACTTTAACCACATTTAACAGTACATTAGCAAAATGCTAACTAAACATTTAGAAAGACAATTTACAAATATCACTAAAATATCATGATATCAATGATCATGTCAGTTATTATTGCTCCATCTGCCATTTTTCGCTGTTGTTCTTGCTTGCTTACCTAGTCTGATGATTCAGCTGTGCACAGATCCAGACGTTAATACTGGCTGCCCTTGTCTAATGCATTGAACATGAGCGGACATATGCAAATATTAGGGTCATACATATTAATGATCCCGGCTGTTACGTAACAGTGACGGTGTTATGTTTAAACAAATGACGGTCTTTTAAACAAATGAGATTTACATAAGAAGGAGGAAACAATGGAGTTTGAGACTCACTGTATGTCATTTCCATGTACTGAACTCTTGTTATTTGACTATGCCAAGATAAATTCAACTTTTAATTCTAGGGCACCTTTAAAAAAAAAAATCTATTTTTATAAAAAGTCCTGTTTATTCCAGATAATTATTGGAATTAAGAGATTTAAAATTAGCTTATACAACCTTAATGAATGAGCAGAAGACATCACTTCGGCAAGCACATAACTTACAACAAATCGAGCGCAGCATTAGTTCAGTCAGGCCACATATTAGGCATAGTGCTGCGACCAGCTGACACGGTCAGCTGTCAAATCGCTCCAATCACTACCCTTCTCCTATTAGACACGGGACATATACAGTATACGTGGTATTGCTGCTCAGGAAAAGTATGCCCAAACTGCTCGCAACCCTCCCTCCCTCCCCATTATAAGCATGAGCATTTTACTGTGCACCTTGTCGTCTTCTTTTGTTTCAGATCACTAAGGCTTTCAAGTCATGGCTGGCATGGACCTCACTGCTGAGAGACACTCATTCTCATACCCAAGCTACAGTATAGATGTCCCACTCCCATATCTACATGATTATCATGTTTGCTTTTTTTAAAGACATCACTAAGTGTCTTAATTGTCTATGTATTTCCAAGCTGATGGTTCCAGGGGGTTAATGTTAAAGTAGTCTTGTCTATACTATATCCGCACACATTCTATAAGTAAATTCTATTAAAAATTATCGGTAACACTTTACAATACTGGTGCACTAACATGCATTTATTCATGCTTAAAGGTGCAATATGTAATATTTTCTGTTTGCTAGAGGTCGCTAGAGGCCTATTCAAAACAAAGGCACAGCTTGATGATGCCAAGTTTGAGCGCAGAATCTTGGGACCTGTGGTCTTCACCTCAACGGCCAGTAGAAAAGAATTGGGATAGGACTCTGGAAGAAATCATGTTCATGGATGCTATTATTAACATTACTGTAGCATGAAGCAGAGCAGGACCGAGTGTTGTGAAACCGCTGGAGCGATTGCGCAACACACGCCTCACGAGCAGCGGGACTTTTATTATGTCACAGTTGCCGGTGCTGCTTCCGCTTTTCCAGTCATGAGTATGAGGTTACGCAGCTCTGTTTATCATATTAGATACATTTGAGTGTGTTGAAAATGATGTTATAACATTACTCTGTGCGTTCGCTCGGCGCCTGCTGTGAGACACTGTTACACACTGCAGTAAGAGATCGATTTTAGAATATCATATTAAATGCTGGATGGCTTGTGTTGATAAATGGCATGTAATTCATTTTAAAACGTATTGTATGATGGAGAAAATGCTGTATTACTAAAATAACGCTGCATCTACTTGACAAAATAGTGTTTTTCTCTGAGACATGGTAAAGCATGGTACACGCAAAAAATCAAGAAAATTAGATAACCAAGGCAAACCAAGGGTTAATGCCGTTATTATGCAATTGACAGGCGACTCCTCACACGTCCCAGAGCCTTGGTTAAAAAATTGCAATTTTCTCACAATTTACAAATAGTTGCAAGGAGGAACTGTACATTGTGGAACCAGTATATTGTGTGAGAAACTGTAAATGTTTCTCTTTGTGAGGTTTGGTTAGTGGTGGCTGAAATGCATCTTTACGCACAACTGCCAGCCTGCATGGAGAGCTTATTGAGACTCCAGAGACACCAGCAGCTTCAAATACCTGTTTGCTGCTCAACACTGGCTTTTTTTTTTATAGCTGCCCTTTTAATACAATACATTTTTTGATAGTAACTCTCATTAATAAGCCTTTATCTGACTGAGTTCTGCTGTGCTCTAAATCACTTACAAATCTTATGATAATTTGATAATCTCCGTTCAGTTTCACACAATATTAGTTGTTTTCATGCCTTTTGCACAACATTGCACCATTTCATGCTTTTCATCTTCAGAAAGATCTTTCTTCCTCCTCATATTGCATGAGAACTGTGACTTGCTTAATAATGTGGAACAACCTCTAAGTAGGGTTTCCATAGACCTAAGTAGAACTGGCAAATTATTTTGTCTGAGATTGATACCAGTTATCTAAAAAGACATGGATAAATAAACAAACAAACATTTTCTTAGAAAAACTAAAATCTGAATGTTTATTGTACTGAAATCTTACTGATATGTCAATTGCATAATAATTTGGAACGCAGTGTAGAGCTGGTATCTTCCCGTGTACTTGCTTCCACTAGCCGGTAGGCATGTTGAACCCGCTCTAAGTGTCGGCTTGCAATGCCACTCCTGCCCCCGGGGCCGGATATGTGCATCCTTTTACTCCTGTAGAGTTCCTTCGCCTCCCCCTTCGGCTCGGACATACCGGAGTGTCTGATGCCAGGCCAACATCCGTCTCTGATGCTGTCTGTTGGCTGGGTTCCATATGTTGCGATCCCTCTACGTGAGCGGTCCCATATGTGTAATTGTCCATGGTCAAACTCCCTACGGTGAGCCCGTGTCTTTCCCTTAGCAGAGCCACCTCTGCTGTCACCTGTCAGATGAGTCTCTCCCTACCAGGTGGAGCCATCCCAGAGACTCCATATGAGCACTGCCCCCCAGGCCAGTCCATATGTGTATTCTCCACATAAATTTCTCCCCCACTGGGTAGGTAGTGGCCTCCACAGCGTCCCCTACGGGTTTGCTTCCCCAGTGTAGTCTAGTTTACTTAGTGGGTATGTCGGCACAGCAGTAGACTCTCTCGGCGTAAGCTCGCCCCCTTCACTGTCCCAATTGGTGCGACGGGTGGCTAGAGCTTGCGCTGGGCACTGGAAGGCGTTTCGTAACTGTGCCGCTTTATTTGGTATCCCAGTTCATTGGTCATTACTGACGTACGTCGAACGTGACCGACTGAAAGGGAATGTCTCGGTTGCGTATGTAACCCTCATTCCCTGAAGGAGGGAACGGAAACGTACGTCCCGTCGCCACAGTTTCTGTACCCTCGCTGTTGTGCGGACACCAGTTGTCTCCTCAGCGAAAAACAGAGTGCGATTGCATCTGCTTCCTATTTATATACACCTGTCGGCGGTGCACAATATGCAAATATCGCACACCAATTCCATTGGCCTGTTTTAGTTCACTCGAAGCTGATAGGGCTCTCTAGTGATATCCCAATTCGTCGGTCACTACTGACATATGTCTTAATGGATGCAATTCCTTATGGAGCAATAACTCTGCTCAGAGACTCAGCTAGATCCCAGATTTCTTTGTCAGTTGCTCATCCTTTTGATACAATGATTGGGAATATTAGTTTTTTAACTCTTCTGGTCAGGACAGAAGAATTAGACAGCTATTTCAGAATGAGATTGCTTCTCTCCTGTACATTATGTCCTACTGGAAAGGCCAGTTTATCAACATTCCATGGAAGAAAGTGTGGACTTTGTCATCTAAATATTTAATAACCAATAAGGTCAAGGATGTGTCCTACAAATTAATCTTTTTATCCTGTGAAGCTTTACTTAAAAAAAAAAAAAAAAAAATGTTTCCTGATATTGACTCTTTATGTTCTTTTTGTGTTGCTGAAGATTAATCTATTTCTCATCTCTTCTGGGAATGCTCATATACAAATATGCTCTGGATGGATTTCTGTATGCAGATTTTCATTACAAAGTTTTACTTTGTTATACAAAAATGTTTTATTTGGTCAGCACAATCTTGATAAAGATGCAAAGGACCAATATTCTTTGATAAATTTGTTTATTTTTCTAGCAAAATTTTTCTTACATAAATGTAAATTTCAGGGTGCTAAGCCTTTCTTTTTTATTTTTCATAAGGAACTTAAATCCTATCTGGACACTTGCCTTACATCCAGCAACTCCAAAGCCCTTTAAACTGTCTCATGTCATTTGTACAATTTTCCTGATTTTGTAATTGTAATTACCCCTGGCACTGATTATGTATGTTTTTAGCAATGCAACAACAACAAAAAAAAGATAGTAATGTAGGAGAGGCCTGCCCTTTTGTTTGAAACTCTTTTTCAAACATAAGGGCAGGTAAGAATATTTAGGTAAAGTCGATTGTAATTTGTTTTAATGATATGTTATTTGAATGCTGTTTTTATTTTGTTAGATTGATTTTGTTTGTCATTTTGAGTCATGGGTCTCTGTGACAAAAAAATGCCACTTTATTTTCTTTTCTTTACCACTAGTGGATGTAATGCTAAACCTCCTACTAAAATTCACAATATACCATACAATATTATAATATAACTACATCAATAGAGAGAAGTAGCTCTTGCTTGTTTTTTTGTTTTTTTAATTGCAAAATTAACAAACAGAACAAGTCGGTACATACAAAACACTATTTCAGCTCTGGCTTCTTGTTGTTTGACAATACAACTCTGCTCAGGGCACCCATTTGGCCAGCAGCGGCCCTGTGCAAAATGACTCAGTTTCAAAGCGCTGGCGACACCTGCTGGTCAAAACTCAGCTCAAGAAATTATGATTACTGAGTCAGCTTACTGATTATTAATAAAGACTTAGACTATTTTTGTGCAGTTCCAGCCCCTTAGATTTTTTGTAATTTAAAAAGTGATTGACAAGTTTAAGGTGAAGTCTGTAAATTTTGTGCCACTAGAGGGACCATTGAGAGTTATGAAAACAATTCCAAATGCATTTCATGAACACTCCTACTATCACTTTTTATAGTACAATAGCATGGTATTTATATTAAGTACATGTAAATGTATCTGTAGTATAGTTAGCATAAAATAAATCTATTTTAAATACATTTTGGAAGAAACACTTTTCGCTTTGTTCACTATTTAGTGGTGGATGTAGCCTAAAATGGACACCCAGAAATTACTCTCTCTCTCTCTCTCTCTCTCTCTCTCTCTCTCTCTCTATATATATATATATATATATATATATATATATATTGTTGAAAGGGGCCTATATTTATTAAAACCAATTCACACCAAAGTCTTACCAAGTTTATAAGTTTTAAACATTTATAAGTTTTAAACATTTTTGTGTTGATTCAGAAATACCTACATACCTAGGTGAAAAAAGTGCACTTCTACAATGTACTTAAAGTATTCTGTTTTCGCACAGTATTTTTGTACTTAATATACTAAAAATTCTTCTTTAGTACTTCTTGAGATCATCTTAAAAACATCTAAGTGTACTCAACTGTGCTATTTTGAGCTCATCATAATGTTAATTGCATACAGATAATTTACATAAGCATCACATTCAGATCTTGGTTAAATGTTAGATAGCAAATAACACATGCTATTTTAACTATCGAAACGACTGTCAATATATACTTTCATGTATATAATCAAACAACATACAGTCTTAATAGGGAACCTATAATGCCCCTTTTACAAGATGTAATATTTTGTATAAGTCTCTGGTGTCCCCAGAATGTGTCTGTAAAGTTTCAGCTCAAAATACCCCACAGATCACTTATTACAAATTTGCCCCTATTTGGGTGTGAGCAGAAACATGCCATTTTTGTGTGTGTCCCTTTAAATGCAAATGAGCTGTTGCTCCAGGCCCCTTTCCAGAAGAGGGTGGAGCTTTAACAGCTTGAGCTTCGGTTGCTCAACAACAACAAAGCTGGAGAATCTCACGCAGCCAAAATGAGGATTGTCAGTAACGGTGTTCAGCCTTACATTGATCAAACCGGAGTCAGACACTAATTGAGAGACTCGGGAAGAAGTTACAACTTTTAGAATTCATCTGGACATTTCTGAACGGTTAGTGGATAAATTTATGCAGTTGCTGTGGAGTTGATTCAATTAATCGACTAGCATGTGCCATCATGTTAATCTTTTGTGCAAATCCAGCATTGAATTGACCCTCATTTGTGAAGCAGCTCAACTAACAACACTCTACTATAACAACTCTTCCTCTTCTCTAAAGCAGTCCAACATGGCCTCACCCCCTGCATGTTATCGGGGACAGGGTTTATGTAAATTTTAGGATTAGTCAAGATACTAACCTGGAAAGAAGCTGGTTTTAAAAGTTTTGCAGCCCATTCTCAACCTAACCACAGGCTCTATTCTAACCCTACAAAACTAACATAACAAACCCCTGTAAATCCCATCATAACACAACATTAACACCAACTTATGTCTCCCTGTGTTAATCTTATGCAAAAACACACAAAATAACACTTAATTTCAACATTTATTTATACAGTCTGATGCAAAGCATGCTGGGAATTAGAAATCTGCTGCAACTCAATCATATGGGATTCTCTTGCTTGATTCTCTTCCAAAGTTTCAAAAAACGAGTTGAACAAGGTTTAAAGCCTTTAACAGGAGGTGAGAAGCCTATTTTATATTATTTCACAGTCTAATCTAGTGATTGAAAATGCAACACCTCTGCAGAGACTCTGTGATGTAAAAAAGAGAGAGGCATTTATTTTGAAATGTTTCAGACCTTGTAATTTCCTGTTCATATCCTGGTCATGTGCTTTATGCTGGTGTCTAAAATAAGATAAGGCTATACAGAGAAAGCATAACATAGAAGAACATATTCAAATTCTCTAGCAATCATGAAATAAATAATCATCAAATACATAAATAACATTTTAGATTTCTAGATTTGAAGAAAATGAAAACAATGTGTGCTGTCACAATGCTAGTGTGAGATTTATTTTGTGTTTATGTAAATTTAATAATTTGGTTACTGTTCATGGGGCACATCTGTCACATTATTGATCTGGATGAGGAATTGGCGTGCTGACGCATGCGTAGTAGTGGTATGTACAGGAGAAGATGAAGCAAGCTGCGCTTGGCGCTTCTAACAGCATGAGCTATGACAAAAGAATGTAAAGCTTCATCTCTCCGTGTTTGCCTGCATTATTATGCCAAACCCATCTATGAGAGACAGGAGTTCCCTTTTGAGCTAACGGGGGAGTTTGAGATGGCTTTGGCTGTTTTTCAGCTCTCAAACGCTGGCTCCAGCGCTCAGACTCAGGATACGGAAGCCTGCTCTGCAGCCTCTTCCTCCCCGAGCGAGTATTTGATGTTGGGTTTGTCTAGCTCTGAGGAGTTGGACATTTTCAGCATCAAAGCAAGTGATTTGTATGACTTGTCAGCATACTCAACCCAGTTATGAGGAGCTTGTGGATGTTATTACTTGTGCCATGGTGAAATTAAACAACGATTCGTCCACCGAGAAGTGGGAAGTGCAAAAAAAAAGAGTAAGCTTGATGAGTGCTTCCTGCAGTCAAATGCACAACTTCCACATCAAGGCTTGCCATTCTTTCTCTGGAGAAAACTGTATTCATCTTGTGTTTCGAGCCCTACGGCACATAACTATCATGCCCAGGGTTGAAGAGATTTTGGCAGCTCATCTCTCTCCCTCAAAGCCCTGACATTGCCAACCAAGCCATGCCGTACAACATCTTCACTGGTGAGCAAGGCGTATATGGCGGCAGGTCAATGGGTGCTTGTTTATTCACTGTTTATAAGGAAATGCCAGCTTTTTTTTATAATAGCACTTATAGTATATGCATATAGTATATGAAGGTGTACAGTGTCTAATAATTGCTCTTCAGGTTTAGACTTTGAGTGAAAAGCCTATGGATAGTTTATGGGGATGCACATAAATATATTGTATACACATACACACACACACACACAGAAAAAAAATCATACAGACTTTGGAACCCAACCATGCATGCACAAACAAAACAAAACAAAAAAACTTAAATTTGCAAACACAAACACACACATGCAAACAATACACTTTTCATTCATACACACGCACACATTTTTATTGTATTAACAAGCTCAGCTGTATGTGGACACCTCTTGAGTAAAAATGCATATTGCAATTTTTTTTTTTTTTCAAATAAAACTCCCATAGTCCATAACTAATGTAGTTTTAACTTATTTTAATATAAATTCAGTTAAATCATTAAACATTTATATGACTTGCCAGTGACTTGTTTGACCCAAGCTACGACTTGACTTGAATTGCTCAACATAAATTGACCTGGACTTGCTTGAGACTTGAAGGTTAAGACTTGAGACTTACTTGTGACTTGCACATGCGTGACTTACTCCCACCTCTGGTTTGAGGCGAGCCTCACTATTGTGAAGACTTAAAGGTAGGATTTGTGTGGACAGGACATTTTGGATGGTTACTTTGGACATGAAATGTATCATTTATAAAGTATACTAAATGCAGAACATAAGGTTGTTCATTATGAATGCATACAGCCTCCACGTCCATGTGGAAGGAACCAGCACTTACTTCCACAGGTGCTGGACAGGATGTAGACAACAGAGTTCAGGAGTTGAGACCACGATACACCACTTTGTCAGGGTCTTCTATAATCCATAACCCCTCTTACACTAGGATTGTTTCTGTGTATTATAATACAATTTCATATAACATTGGCTGCCATTTAACATGCAATTATTTGTTTGAAAACATTACATTCATTACGCACTTAAGTATTATTTTAAAGTATATTATTTCAATAATAAGCATCTATTTTAGAAGCTACTCTAAAGTGTACTGCTGTCAGAGTGTGTTCACACCATGTCAGAATAATCATAATTACAAGTTGACAACTTGTTAAACTGTTCATACCTGAACTGTTCATATCATAGAGAAAACCGTCAAACTGCAAAACCAAAAGAAGAGAGTAAACGCCACCAATACAAATGGACAAAACTGTACAGACATCAGCAATCACTTCAGAGCATCACAGATTCAGTTTGTTTGGGAAAATGTCTCCAAGGACGGAAGCCGCTTCTGAGAAAGGCCAATGTTATATCAATAGATCACAAAATGACAAAAGATTATGTTAATCTTCTGGGTAAACCTTTATAATAACTGCACACTCTGAAGCATTAGTTAAGCATTAGTAAATAGTCAATTCATCATTTATAAAGCATTAATAGACATTAATAAGCAGTTTATATTATAGCTATAAATGCTTTGTTCTTGATTTATAAGCTATAATGTGTTTAATAATTAATGATCAATTTATCATATGTAAATTAAGTATTACTATATTTACAACCCAGTTATTTAGGAGTTGTCAGTGGTTCATAAGATCATTTCTGTTCCACAATGCCTGTAAAGCTGCCAGATCACCAGATCACAGCAGCACCAACACTACACAAATGGATCTTGTTGTTGAGGGGTCTGGGACAGTACTTGTTGACTTCAATAATCTAGCCCAAAGGAACACAGCTAGAAGACATTGTTCTAGCAAATAACTTTGGACAATGTCAGCGCAATGTGACTTTAAATCTGTCACTCAACATTCCCATAGGAGCCTCTGCTATGAATACAGGCTAAAGGTTATTTTCCAGCCATAGTATTTTTAGGGAGGAACATAAGAGTATTGTTAACCCAAAATAATACCAAAAACATTTATGCGTTAGAAACTGGTTGATGAAACATCAACTTTGAAAGCAGAACACTCTTGAAGAACAACTCTCTGACACCTTCATGGCAACTCGAAAACAGGAAGTAACACGTACAAATGCACACATGTATCATCAGTGTTAATCAGCATTTGGTTTCAGGGTTATTTAAATGTGACCCTGGACCACAAAACCAGTCATAATTCGCACAGGTATATTTGTAGCAATGGCCAACAAATGCCAAAAAGCCTTTTATGCAAAAAATCATTAAGATATTAAGTAAAGATCATGTTCCATGAAGATATTTTGTAAATTTCCTACAGTAAATATATCAAAAATGTATTTTTGTGAGTGGATATGTATTGCTAAGGAATTAATCTGGACAACTTTAAAGGCGATTTTCTCAATATTTAGATTTTTTTTTTTTTTTTTTTTTTAACCCTCAATTTTCAGATAATTGTATCTCAGCCAAATATTGTCCTATCCTAACAAACCATACATCAATGGAAAGCTTTTTTTTTTTTTTTCAGCTTATTCAAATAGAATTGTTCAAATTTCAAAAAATGGACCCTTATGACTTGTTTTGTGGTCCAGGGTCACAAATAATTGTAACACTTTATTTTAGTGTCTTTGTTGTAACTCACTGTCCTAACCCTATTGTAAGTACTTGTTAATTAATATTACTTAGTACTTAAATGTATAATTACACTGTAACAAATTAATAATAAATATTTTAAAAAACATAAATAAGCCACATTTGTTGTGCTCATTATTTTTTAGATACTGTTTAATATCAATAAGCATTAATAAACCTGTGTTTCACCCTTTAAAGTTCTATTGGAACTTTAAAGGGCTCTATCAGGAGCTTCATATAGAACCTTTTAGGGGTTCCCATCATGATAATTTGTTTTAATTCTTTTTTTTTATTAAATTGTATGTATTAAACAGTTTGTAAACAAAAAAATTAAACAGAAAGTATTATGCAAAACATTTAAGACATTCATCCTAATATATAATCTTTTTTGAGTGTTCTTTTATATTCAATCAAGAATCATATAGAATCCCAAATAACCTTTTTACCCAAATGCTGTCATATTAACAATATAATTAATTGAATCGGGGTCCAGCGAAACACACTGAAAAAAAGAAATTTTGTATTGCTTTTGTATGCTTCTTATAGGGTTAGTTCACCCAGAAGTTAAGTAATGAGTAAAGTGTCTTGAATGTTAATCTGTTCTCAGAATCTTTTCTATTTCATTAAAGGGTTAGTTCACCCAAAAATGAAAATTCTGTCATTAATTACTCACCCTCATGTCATTCCAAACTTGTAAGACTTTTGTTCATCTTTGGAACACAAATGAAGATATTTTTAAAAAATCTGAGGGTTTTCTGTCCATTTACAATCTACGCAACTTCCACTTACAAGCCCCAGAAAGGTACTAAAGACACCATTAAAGTAATTTGTGTGAGTTAACCATGGTAGTTTAACTTCAATTTTATGATCCGTGGTGGTTTAACGTCAATTTTATGAAGTGACATGAGTGCTTTTTTTGCACAAAAAAAGCATAATTTACCAATTTATTTACAAAATTTTTATATTCATTGGGTGTTCATGAGAGCACCATGACACATTCATGTTGTCTTGACATGAGAGCAGAGGCTGTTGCGTGAACGTGTGTCGGGGAATAATATTTTGTAAATAAAGTGGTATATGTTTTTCTATTTTCAATTTGTTGTACATTACCTGCCATCTTTTCCCCGCCTCCCTCCCTCTCCGTGTCAGCAAGAGCAGGGGCTGGACCGCACTGACAAAACTCTTGCACACACGGCAGGCTTTTTCAGCATTTAGAGTCAGCGAGAAAGACACAAGACAGTCTGAGAAGCAAGATTGAGAGAAAAGGCATTCAAATGTTTTTTTCTAGATGGTGATAGAAAAGTGAGAAGTCTAGCCTTGCTTTGAAACAGAAGGTAGTTGGAGAGGCGCCTGAAGAGAGACAACTTTTGAAGAGAATTTTCTCACGATTAAAACATAAGCTGTTTTCAATATTTATTTTTCAGTTTTTAAGTCTCTTTCACTCTTTGACCATGAGGCACATCTATCTGCTGAGTCTGGGTGAGTCACACTTCAGATGTTTTTAGGATTGAAGTTTCCACTGATGAATGTAGAGACAGATGTTTGTATGGAGCCACACAGTGGTTTTGCTAACTCAAATGTTGCCCTGCCAACCACTGCGTAATTGTTGCTGTTTTAAAAATAGAGAAACAGCAAATGGCCACTGAGAGGAAACTGCCACAGATAGGAAAATCTGATGTCACAATGGGGTAGTTTTTGTGAGAATCAGGGTCCAGAAGCTCTAGTTATCTGGAAAGCACCAGCTGAATGTGAGTGACGAATGGAGAAGAAACAGACGGTTCTGCTCCTGTTCTCATAGTCTTAAGACATTCAAGTGTTTGGAAAAGAACTGTGAAGTAAAATGAAAGTATCAGCTGTAGATCTCATTATTATTTTGTACATGATTTTGGGCAAGAGATTGTTGTGAAACAAGGACTGGTATGTATTCAAACACTGTCCTCATGAACCTTCAAAGACAATGAAATAGTAAAATCATGATATACTTTGTGAGTTCAGTCTGGGATGTTGTGGGACAATGATAAGTGAAACTGAGTGTTGTTTAGCTCAACGTTAAAGGGTTAATTCAGCCAAATATGACAATCCTGTCATTATTTACTCACCTTTACTCAAAAAAAAAAAAAGTTAAATGGCGTTATAGAACCAAAGAGTTCTTGACTCAATTTTAAAATACCCTTTATGGTTGTATATAGGGAGAAATGTCTTAAATATTTACCATGTTATTTAAATTTTTCTATTGATAAAGTTTGTTTACAGGCTGATTAATTCATAAAATTTCATCAAAATGAAAAATAAATTAAAACAAAATTAATCAATTAAAAATAAATCCATAAAATGATCCCATGATTGGAACCCCTAAAAGGTTCTACTGTAAATATGAAGCACCGGACAAAACCCTTTAAGCTTCTGCTGTATATAAGAATGTTTTAACCTGTATGATTTCTGTGGAGCACAAATAAAGATATTACCAAACCATTTTGATGACCAATGACAAAAACACTGAGACGTTTCTCAAAATATCTTCTTTGTAAGTAGTCGTTTTTGGGTGAACTATCCCTTTAAAGCTTGAAGTTGCGTGGCTTTGATTTTGACAATGGAAAAATGTTGACAGATACCGAATTAGGACAGGAAATCCAAGGTGTTGTCATGTGTCCACACAGCTGAGAGGCCCAGGAAGATGGGATGGTGACATTAAACCAAGGGCAAACTATGAAGAGGGGAAAAATGTTACATAAACCTTATTAAAGGATAAGAACAAAATCATAAAATATTTTTTTGTCTGGTGCTTACAATAATGAGCAAGACCACACCTTAGGTAATGATGGAGTCACCATTGTAAAAAGTGTTACACCACTTTTTAAGAGTCTTCTGGGTTTATATAAGAAAATAGGATGGGCTCAGTTTGACATGCATGGCACTTAAATGTCTACGTCATGGATGACACACATGCAGTTTACATACAGTGATGTCCAATATTCTGAGGCCACTAGTGAAAATGCTTATACTTTCTATTAAACACAAACATTTTAATTGCATAGCTTCTTAAAAAAAGTAAAAAATAAAAATAAAATAATACAAAAAAACTGAATTGAAAATGAACATGAATTTCTTTTGGCATTTAGTTCTGTTTATTTGCAAGTTGATGTATAAAAAGTCCCAGATTTTCAACATAGTCTCAGACCTTTGGACCCACTATATGTGCTTCAAGGTAAACACCAAAGACACTAAACTTGCAGTAACAGACTCTTTATTTTTGCTTATAGGTATTTTATTGACACTGACAGAGAGCACAGCGGCTGACTGCCCTGAGGGATATGAAATATTTAGGGGGAAGTGTGTAGGTATGAATAAAAAGACAAACATGATACTTTTGTTGATACAGTTGAATATTATTGAATAGCTGGAAATTAAAAATAGCTGTAAATTATACTGCAGATAAGACACATTTATGCACTGAATCAGCACATATTAATGAATTGTAATAAAAATAAAGACAAAAGTGCTGTGGTTATTTATACTGTTTTTGTCATTGCTATAGATGAAGATGAGTGTAAGTCTGAACCACCCATTTGTGGAGAAAATGCAACATGCAACAACACAATTGGCAGTTTCCACTGTCTGTGTCAAGAAGGGTTCACACCAACTCACAATTTCACCCAAGTGGATGGTATTAAATGCCAAGGTAAAGAGAGCTTGATATGATACATCTCATATGACCTCTGTGCAGCAGAAACAACATCTGAATCTCTGTTCATCTCATTCCAGACATCAATGAATGTGTGAATCAAAGCATTGATTGTGGTCCTAATGCAAAATGCGTAAATTCTGAAGGAGGTTATTTCTGTACATGTGAAACTGGCTACTTTTCCAGCAATGGGAACAAGACATTTATTGATCGACAAGGAATTCAATGTATTGGTAAGAAACTATTAGACATTTTGAAGCCATCTATTGTGTAACTTTGCTTTTGGTCTAATGTGAGAGTTTTCATTTGACATGCTTTTGTTTACTGTCTGTCTCTAAATTAAAGACAGAGATGAATGCGCTTATCCCAGTATTTGTGGAATAAATGCAACATGTCATAACACCCCCGGTAATTTCTACTGCATCTGTGCTGCGGGCTTCAGACTGAAGTCAGGAGAAACTAACTTCACTGATCTACATGAATCCTGCATGAGTAGGTCCTTTAAAACTGTAAAGTTTTGACACATTGATATTTGAGTTTATTTTTTAGAAATGTAAGATCCTTCTCCAACATGTTGTTTTCATGTTGTTGAAGGTTTTTGTGACATTGATAAATCCATCTGTGGAGAAGGAGGAGTCTGCCATAACAGCAAAGACGGCCATGAATGTGTCTGCAGGTCAGGATTCACCAACTATGGTCACAAACAAATGAAGTGCACAGGTTAGTGTTAAATGTGAAGATCTGATCATTACGGTTCCTAAATATCTATTTAATTTCATGCTTTCAAAAAAAAATCATAGCAATAGTTGCTTGTGTTTGCTCATTCTGAACGGACTGTCAGACTGTGCATTAGTGATGTAGTTTTTTCGGTAACTCATTCTGCTAGTTACTTTGATAGGCCAATAGGTGGCGATAAGTAACTGTTAAGAGTGAGTCATTGAATAATTCGTTCAACAGGAACAACATGCCACACAACTATATTTTGTTAGGAGACGGCTAATGATTAATTCTGCCGTGGCTTTGTTTGTAAATATGATATATGCAGAGCAAAAATAGAAAAAAGTAACTGGCAATACTGTGTGTAAAATGTAAGTTACTCAATATGAACTTAAATGGCAGTTTTAAACAAGAACATCTGAATCTCTGTTCATTTCATTCCAGACATCAATGAATGTGTGGATCAAAGCATTGATTGTGGTCCTAATGCAGAATGCACAAATTCTGAAGGAGGTTATTTCTGCACATGTAAAACTGGCTACTTTTCCAGCAGTGGGAAAGAGATATTTATTGCTGGACAAGGAATTCAATGTTTTGGTAAGAAACTATTACAGCAACAGACATTTTGAGGCCATCTATTGTGTAACTTTGCTTTTGGTCTAATGTGAGAGTTTTCAGTTGACATGTTTTGTTTATTTTCTGTCTCTAATTTACAGGCTGTGATATAATTTATTCAAACTTCTGCATACGACAGGATTAATTTACACTTCTATGGACGGAAAAAAAAATGTGTCTTCAGGATAACCACAAGCTGGAAACATATAATCTGCCCTGAAAAACTATCCATTCTGTCACCTGATGGAGTTTGGGATTCTTGCCACCTTCGCCTCTGGCTTGCTTATTGGGGGACACTTACTTTTCAACAATATTATGTTGATGGCATCACTGTTTTCTGCAGAACTGCTTTTAGATTAAATTAACTAATGAACTACTTGCATTGAGCCTTGTGACGCACATCCGGTTTGAAATATTACGGCTCAGTTGTTTCCAGTTATAGGCCTATATATTTTCAATGTGCCACATAGCTTACTAAACCCCTCTTAAAACGAAAGTCCTTGATATGATTTTAGATTTAAGACATATTCAGAGACAAGAGAAAAGATATTCTGATGTACAGACCTTTCCAAACTCAACGGAACTTTAAGTTTTAATCCAACATAAAATTACAAACAAAATTTCCAACTCTAACTCCTCCTAGAGCTTTAACTCTACAACCTCCAAACTCAGCTCAGACCTTCAGACTGTCCTGACTGTGTGCTATATCTTTTCTAACTGATCCGACTTACATTTTTTTTTCAAACTTCAAGTTTTTAAAGCTTGTTTAAACATTGTGGTCCAGCTTTCGCATGCCAACTTCAAAGTTTGTCTTGACAACCTTTTTTATTTAGTTTAGTAATTGATGATCTTTACAAAGAACAACAACAGCCAAAATGCGAACTTGCTCAACTGACGTCTCAGCATGCACAATAAATACAACAAAACATCAAAAAAAAAAATTCAAAAAACATTATTAACACTAGAAGTCCCAGAGATTTGTAACCCTCCTTTAGCCAAGTGGATGCTAACTGGCTAGTCTTTTGGCTATCATTAGCATCAATTCATGTGTAAATATGGTCATTACCTGAGCAATCTACATTAACATCATATTATAGACATTTTTTTATATTGTTTTTACTGTGTGTATTTGCGAAAATGAATATGTATATGTATAATGTTACTTATGCTATGTCAAAGTAAAGATTCTTTTTAAAGGTGCCGTAGAACGTCTTTTCAAAAAATGTAAAATAAGTCTAAGGTGTCCCCTGAATGTGTCTGTGAAGTTTCAGCTCAAAATACCCCACAGATTTTTTTATTTTATTAAGTTTTTTTAACTGCCTATTTTGGGGCATCATTAAATATGCGCCGATTCAGGCTGCGGCCCCTTTAAATTCTAGTGCTCCCTGCCCACGGAGCTCGCGCTTGCCTTAAACAGCATAAATAAAGTTCAAACAGCTAATATAACCCTCAAAATGGATCTTTACAAATTGTTCGTCATGCAGCATGTCTAATCGCGTAAGTATGGTATTTATTTTAATATTTACATCTGATTCTAAATGAGTTTGATGGTGCTCCGTAGCTAAAGCTAACATTACACACTGTTGGAGAGATTTATAAAGAATGAAGTTGTGTTTATGAATTATACAGACTGCAAGTGTTTAAAAATGAAAATAGCGACGGCTCTCGTTTCCGTGAATACAGTAAGAAACGATGGTAACTTTAACCACAATTAACAGTACATTAGCAACATGCTAACAAAACATTTAGAAAGACAATTCACAAATATCACTAAAAATATCATGTTATCATGAATCATGTCAATTATTGTTGTTCTTGCTGGCTTACCTAGTCTGATGATTCAGCTTTGCACAGATCCAGACGTTAATACTGGCTGCCCTTGTCTAATGCCTTGAACATGGGCTGGCATATGCAAATATTGGGGGCGTACATATTAATGATCCCGACTGTTACGTAACAGTCGGTGTTATGTTGAGATTCGCCTCTTCTTCGGAGGTCTTTTAAACAAATGAGATTTATATAAGAAGGAGGAAACAATGGAGTTTGAGACTCACTGTATGTCATTTCAATACAATACAATACAATACAAGTTTATTTATATAGCACATTTAAAAACAACTGGTGTTGACCAAAGTGCTTTACAAGGCAAAAAAGTCGACAATAACGACAAAATTAAGCACCAGAGAAACAATAAAAGAGAAAAGAATAAAAATAAAAGAGAACAGCTATTTACAAAAACAATTTAGGGCAATATGAGTCACGGGATATTGAAAGCCATGGAAAAATAGTAGGTTTTCAGGGCAGATTTAAAAGTTGACAAGGTTTGGGCAGATCTGATGTAGGCTGGAAGACTATTCCATAACTTGGGGCCGATGGCCGCAAATGCGCGATCACCCCTGTTTTTAAGTCTGGTTCTAGGAACATGAAGTAATTCAGAGTTCCTAGATCTAAGTGATCTGGACTGAGAGGATGGAAGCAGTAATTCAGATATGTACTGTGGCGCTTGGTTCCGCAAAGACTTAAAAACAAATAACAAGACTTTGAAGTCAATTCTGTATTTGACCGGTAACCAGTGAAGCGAAATCAGAACTGGTGTAATGTGATCATTTTTACGCTTCCCTTTAAGGAGCCGGGCTGCAGCATTTTGGACTAACTGTAAGCGTGTAAGACAAGACTGAGAGGCACCAATATACAAGGAATTACAATAGTCTAGGCGAGACGTCACAAATGCATGCATGACAGTTTCAAGATTCTTACCAGACAAAAAGGGCTTAACCTTTGCTAAAAGACGAAGATGATAGAAACAAGACCTAACCACAGAACCTATCTGCTTATCAAATTTAAGACTGTTATCAAGCAAAACCCCCAGATTCCGAACACAGGTCGTACTGTATGGTAACAAAGTATCGAGATCAACATCATAAATGCTGCAATCATTTGAACCAAACAAGATAATTTCAGTCTTGCTCTCGTTAAGACATAAGAAATTACTAGCAAGCCAGAGTTTCAATTCATCTAAGCAGTCAAATATTGGCTTAAAGGCAAGCTTATCATCACGCTTTATAGGCAGATAAATTTGTGTGTCGTCAGCGTACAGATGAAAAGATACACCATATTTAGATAAAATAGAACCCAAAGGTAACATATAAAGATTAAACAGTACCGGGCCAAGAATAGAGCCCTGAGGGACACCAGAAC
The DNA here is from genome assembly GCF_024489055.1 of Chanodichthys erythropterus. Lineage (NCBI taxonomy): Eukaryota > Metazoa > Chordata > Actinopteri > Cypriniformes > Xenocyprididae > Chanodichthys > Chanodichthys erythropterus. The sequence goes on along the minus strand of NC_090223.1, from coordinate 48,382,329 downwards.
TTAACTGTTTACTAGAGGAAGAATGGTGCCCAAGGCTGACAGAGTAACTCCTATTTGTTAAATATGAGCGAAACCATTGGAGCACCGTACCCCCAAGGCCCACACATTTTTCTAAACGTAATAAGAGAATGTTGTGGTCAACCAGGTCAAAAGCAGAGCTAAGGTCTAGCAAGACCAAAGCCACAGACTGCCCAGTATCGGTGGTAAGCATTACAACATTCATAACTCTTAAAAGGGCCGATTCAGTGCTGTGACGAACTTTAAAACCAGATTGAAATTTCTCATGAATATTGTTATCATTCAAAAAAGGCAAAAGTTGGCTCAAGACCACTTTTTCTAAAATTTTTGATAGAAAAGGTAAATTTGAAATTGGTCGAAAATTACTCAAAAGAGTAGGATTCAAATTTGTTTTTTTAAGATGAGGCAGAACAGAGGCATGTTTAAGGCATTCAGGTACAGTCCCAGTGGAAAGACATTTGTTGATGACAAACAACAAATCAGGGCCAATAGCTTGAAAAACTTGCTTAAGAAAATGTGTGGGAATCACATCCTGAGGGCAGCTAGTAGATTTTAAACCAGCAATAATCACTTTAAGAGAGTCCAAGGTGATAGACTCAAAGACAGACCATGTAGAAGAGCAGAGAGGAACATCAATTGGTGTATAGGCTGACAAAGGCAATAGAGATTTAATCTGTGAGATTTTATCATTAAAATAACTGGCAAAATCCTCACAAAGAGAAACAGATGTCACAGGAAAGTGATTAATAGTGGGATTGAGAGCAGAATCAATTATTGTGAATAAGGCTTTAGGCCTAGTAGTGTTACTTAAAATTACCTCAGAGAAATATTTACGTTTTGCAGCATTAGCAGCTCGCTGAAATGCAGAGAGAGAGTCCTTTAGGATTTCATAAGAAACTTGTAATCTATCCTTATTCCACTTACGTTCAGCCCTTCTACAGGTCTGTCTGAGCGAACGAGTAGTGTCATTTAACCAAGGCTTAGAATTGTGTTTATGTTTTTTCAACTTAAGAGGAGCAACAACATCTAAAATATTAAAACAGATGGAATTAAAGAAGTTTAAGTGTTCGTCAGCATCTAGATAACTTAAACATGAGTCCATGTCCTGATTGGCACGTAGTTCAGAATATAAAACTGTAAAATCATCACTAGAACAATCTGAAAAAACACGAGTCAGCCGTGAAGGGGGTTGTTGCTTATGTATAGTTACGTTAAAGGGTAAAGAGAACAGGATTGGCAAATGATCCGACATGCCAGAGTCTAAGATGTTAATGTCCAGTACAGGTAAACCCCGTGATAAAATTAAGTCCAAAGTATGACCCTGAATATGAGTGGGGCCAGACACCCACTGATCAAAATCAAATGAGTCAATGAGACTTCGAAACTCTTTAGAGAGTGGCTTAGAGTCACAGCATACATGGATATTAAAATCTCCCAAGATTAAAATTCTGTCGTGACTGGTAACAATATCCCCCAGAAACTCAGCAAATTCGTTGAGAAAGTCCTTGTTTGGCTGGGGTGGGCGATAAACCAAAGCAAACACCATGGAGACATTTAATGTGGGCTGAAACAACAGCACTTCAAAGGTGCAATGAAGGCTAATTGTTAAACAGCGATAGAAATAAGAGTTTTTAAACACTGCTGCAAGTCCCCCACCGCGGCCTGATAGCCGAGGAGAATTTAAAAAGTTACAGTCTTGTGGAACCAGTTCAGTGAACGGACTTAACTCACCAGGTTTAATCCAAGTTTCAGTAATGAATAAAATATCCAGGGCGTGAGACGTAAAGAAGTCGTTTAATAAAAATGTCTTGTTCACCACCGACCGTGCGTTGATCAAAGCCAACTTAGGTAGCGATGTGCATTTTTCAGGCTGTGTAAATCGGTTTAGCGGTCTGAGGTTGAAAGGATTCACTCCACGGCGACGAATGCGGGGGGAGAGATCATGTAACGGCACTGACGAAGAAGATGGAACAACAGACCGAAGCCACCGACGAGACGCGCCCGCATAACAACAAAGGGCGCGTTCACAGGCCGGCATGGGACCGACACACACAGGCGGAGACCGTGCAGAAGACTTCAGCCGAACAGCAACTCCACTCCGCTTGCCGCGCCTCCTCCGGCGCCGCTGCCTCCAAGGGAAATCGGCAGGATGCCAACACAGGTGATCAGGGAGATATGAGAGGGCAGGTAGGGGAATTCGGCCTGGCGCACCAATGTCGCTCTTGGCGGAGTCTATAGCCATGCGAATGTTTAATAGTGTTTGGCGGTCATAAACCAGCAGCGTATTACAGCCAGTGATTACAAAAGATAAATATAAAATCATAAAATATAGAAACGAGAGAGCAAGCAGTAGACGGCGTGCCACACACAACGGCGCCATCTTTCAGTTTCCATGTACTGAACTCTTGTTATTTAACTATGCGAAGGTAAATTCAATTTTCAATTCTAGGGCACCTTTAATATGCCAATAAAAATACTGTGAGCTCGTTTTATGTGTTTGTTTTTGCTTGAGTTTGACTTTGAGTTGGTTTTCACTGTATTCTGTATACCATCATTTTGTTTGAGATGGAAATTTCAACGTTTAAAGTGTTTTGGATCCGCATTGAAATTTTGATGAAAGTCGACAGCACACACGGGTGGAGTTAGTGACATTGAACTAACAGTGATTTGTATTTGATGAGCACAAGATCATGCAGGTGTATATCTCTGCAGAGCACTAGTGGGTGTTTCACGATCAATGAGGCGTTTTCAAACTACGATGGGCTTTTCAACTGCTTTACCTGATTTGCTCTGCTCCACTGGGGGCTTGGTTTAGGGGTGGGCCTTCATGATTTTAGCAAGTCTGAAAAGTATCTATTGTAGTTTGAAATTGACAACTGAATGCTTGGTAAACGCCCAATTTGTTTTGTGTCCCAGTAGTCTAATTGATGCTTAATCATTAGAGAGAAAACACAGATGCATCCTATACAGATGTCTTGTGTTGAACCACCTGACATACTTCCACGACTTCTCTAGGACAGTTTCAAACAATGGTGGATCTACCTTATTATTTCTCTGTTCCTTTGTTTTGCATGCTTGTTATTTGATTTATATTGTTACTGACTGTAATTAGATACGTTAAAAAGTTATTAAAGTGCTTGAATAAAGCATCCATTTTTCTCCATTCTTAAAATGCATATTGCTTTAGTAATATTTATAATAAGAATATTATAGTATTTTGTGGAAGTCAATGGGGCCCATCAACTGTCTGGTTAGCAACATTCTTTAAAATATTTTCTTTTGTGTTCAGAAGAAAGAAACTCATACAGGTTTGGAACAAAATGAGAAGTAAATGATGACAGAATTTTCATTTTGGGGTGAACTATCCCTAAAGAAATTTTAATTGAAAAAACCTAAGCTATTTTATTCTTCAAGATAAAATTGTTACTTGAATGCTACATATTTTCTCAGAAAATGTATGTTACAAAGGGATGTTGCTTCAGCATCATAATATTGTTTGATCAATGTTACAATGTGATGTTGATTTTAAATCACTTTTGCTAAAAAACTGAAAATGCAACTGAAATGTAATGACAACATGGTAAGACTTTACATTAATGTTCATTAGTTAAACATTAGATAATATATTAACTAACATGAACTAACAATGATCAATACATTTGTTACTGTATTTGATCTTTGTTAACAAATGAAAACACAGCTGTTCATGTTAGTTCACAGTGCATTAACTAATGTTAACATGATTTTAATAATGTATTAGTAAATGTTGAAATTAAAAGTATTAGTGGACAAGGATTAGTCCACTTTTAAATAAACTTTTGCTGATAATTCACTCACCTCCATGTCATCCAAGATGTTCATGTCTTTCTTTCTTCAGTTGAAAAGAAATTAAAGTTTTTGATGAAAACATTCCAGGATTATTCTCAATATAGTGGACTTCAATGGGCACCAAACAATTGAAGGTCATAATTAGTTTCAGTGCAGCTTCAAATTGTTCAACACGATCCCAGATGAGAAATAAGGGTCTTATCTAGTGAAACCATCGCTCATTTTCTGAAAAAAAAAAGAAAATTATATACGTTTTAACCTTAAATGCTCATCTTGAACTTGTTACGTGCTGGTGTTGTAGAGATGAGGCGTTCACGGACTTCCACAGTAAATGGGTATTTATTAACATAAAGGTACGGTGGCCGAGAGAGCTCAACGCGCTGCAAATGAGAAAACATCTTCATCAGTTTGACAACACATGCGCTGCAAACTCCACAACACTTACAAATAGTGAAACGCGCTGCAAATAAAGAAAACATCTTCATCAGTTTGACAACACATATGCGCTGCAAACTCCACAACACTTACAAATAGTGAAACGCGCTGCAAATAAAGAAAACATCTTCATCAGTTTGACAACACACGCGCTGCAAACTCCACATGTTTTCTTTATTTGCAGCGCGTTTCACTATTTGCAAGTGTTGTGGAGTTTGCAGCGCATGTGTTGTCAAACTGATGAAGATGTTTTCTTTATTTGCAGCGCGTTTCACTATTTGTAAGTGTTGTGGAGTTTGCAGCGCGTGTGTTGTCAAACTGATGAAGATGTTTTCTTTATTTGCAGCGCGTTTCACTATTTGTAAGTGTTGTGGAGTTTGCAGCGCATGTGTTGTCAAACTGATGAAGATGTTTTCTTTATTTGCAGCGCGTTTTTCTTTTTGTAAGTGTTGTGGAGTTTGCAGCGCGTGTGTTGTCAAACTGATGAAGATGTTTTCTTTATTTGCAGCGCGTTTTTCTTTTTGTAAGTGTTGTGGAGTTTGCAGCGCGTGTGTTGTCAAACTGATGAAGATGTTTTCTTTATTTGCAGCGCGTTTCACTATTTGTAAGTGTTGTGGAGTTTGCAGCGCGTGTGTTGTCAAACTGATGAAGATGTTTTCTTTATTTGCAGCGCGTTTTTCTTTTTGTAAGTGTTGTGGAGTTTGCAGCGCATATGTGTTGTCAAACTGATGAAGATGTTTTCTTTATTTGCAGCGCGTTTCACTATTTGTAAGTGTTGTGGAGTTTGCAGCGCATGTGTTGTCAAACTGATGAAGATGTTTTCTTTATTTGCAGCGCGTTTCACTATTTGTAAGTGTTGTGGAGTTTGCAGCGCGTGTGTTGTCAAACTGATGAAGATGTTTTCTTTATTTGCAGCGCGTTGAGCTCTCTCGGCCACCGTATAAAGGAGCTAGAAACAACATCCAACACATCAAATAACATTTAGAACAGACAAGGAGTGAAGGGAGTGAGTCCATATATAAAGGGAGTGCAAACGAGGAAGTCCAGGTGATGACGATAAGTGATGATGGGGAGATGACGAGGGAAGTGAGTGCAGGTGTGGAGAACAGGAGGACTGTGGGAAATGGAGTCCGGGGAAACAAGGGAACTGTGACAGAACTAGCTCTCTTCTTCTTCTCTATTAGAATTCCAGCAGTGTAGACACTGCTAAGTGTATTACTGCCCTCCACAGGTCAAAGTTTGAATGGTGAGGAATGTTTTATAAACAAGGTCCAGTTCGACGTTGGATTTACAGATCGGTTGAAACTGAAAGATGGAGCGGTCACACTGATAAAAGTGAGTTGGTCAGTAAAACTGCATCAAATGTGTTTTGTTGGCAAATGGCGCGCAAGTGCATAATGTAAACAACACGAACGTATAGTGAATCAAAAGTTATCCAGGGATAATATGATAATGTTTTGTGTGTGTTTAAATACATTTGTTTAGCTGAGCACCATAAGTGTCCATTTGTTTACTGTAAAACCACGCTTGTGACTCTTTAGCTCCGCCCACAGCACGCCTCCTGGAGCTCAGCTGTCTTTTATAAATCTGATAAAAATAAAGACTCTGAGATATGAAGGATGCAATGCTACACTATAGGTACTCAAGATTTACATGAGAGAACAAACTGTGTGTTATGTTTTGTCCCCTTTAACATGTGCTTTCTCAGATATTCCAGCGCTTGAGTAGTATAACCACGCCCACATGACTTTTATTTGAATGTTGATATTCAAATTAAGTACTGTTATTACAACATTTCAATACCACCCACAATTATCTCTATTTGTTTTTGAAGAGCACTAAACCAAAAAGCTTATTTGTCCCATTTTAGCTGGTGTCCCACTTTTGCTGACTTCACCCTAGTACATACAGTGAATGAAAATTGACACAGAAGTGATTAAAATATGTAATACAAATAAATAAAGGTTAGCATTCATCAGATCTCACACACTTCAGCATCGAGGTCACTTGTTTAAATGAGCACTGACACCCTTTGGTGAAATAATCATGTAAGTTTATACGCCGCTGCTTTCTCAGATCAGCTTGGGTTGGATTAAAACTTCATTTTCCGTTGAGTTTGGGAAATTCTTTACACGGAAATAATCAGAATATCTCTTCTCCTGTCTCTGAAAATGCCCAGATTTTTAAATCTTCTTGCAGACATTCATTTTAAGTGGTGTTTAGTCAACTTGACAACTACAGCACATTAAAAATATACATGACAGGAAATAAATGAGTTTTATCTACTATTTCAAAATGGAAATGCATCACGAAGCTCAGAGCAAGTAGATTGCTGGGTCAGATTACTGATTAATAAAAACTTATTTTGTGCAGTTCCAGCATCTTAGATTTTGTGTCATGTAAGAAGTGTGTAAATTTTGTGCCACAAGAGGGACCAATAAGAATTATGAAAAATGTCATTAATGGAAATAATGTTTCCAAATGCATTTCGTGAACACTCCTACTATCCCTCCTGCCCTTTCCCCATCTTCCATTGTTTTGACAAACAGTTTGTCCCAGTTTACTCCATTTAAGGTCTGTTGTAGATGCTCCCAGTGTGCAGAGGATAAAACACCAACACTTTATTTATTAAAGTAAATGTCTTATTGGTAGTGGTGGATTATAGCTACATTATAGCTACATGTTTTGCAGTCACCTCTGAAAATATATATATATATATATATATATATATATATATATATATATATATATATATACACATGTTACCTTAACCTGATTGCTTAATTTGAATGGTTGTTGCATATTTTTTACAATTCTAGCATTTATCATCACTGAATCATATGTGAATCTGTTACATCACCTGTTACAGCATGATACAAGAGTAATTCAAGTCTCACTTCCTGATACAAACCTATGTAACAATGTAACAAATTTGCATAACACCAGTGATCTTCATTGGCTGCGTGTGAACAACGTACACTTTGACCCTCAAACACTGAGGAGTTTGGTTCGTGTTGTCAACATGTCAAGAAGACGCTGTTTTTTGCTCTGCGATTCCACTGTTCCCGGGTCCCATCAGTAACTCTAAAATTTACATAAACCCTGCCCCGGGGAACAAGCAACAAAGGGGGTGAGGCCATGTTGGGCTGCTTTAGAGAAGAGGAAGAGTTGTTGTTGTAGTAGAGTGTTGTTACCATGCTGTCATTTTACGCCGGACTGCTTCACAAACAAAGGTAAATTCAATGCTGGATTTGCACAAAAGATTAACATGATGGCACATGCTAGTCCATGAGTTGAATCAACTCCACAGCAACTACATAAATTTATCCACTAACCGTTCAGAAATGTCCAGATGCGCTCTAAAAGTTGTAACTTCTTCCCGAGTCTCTCCATCAGTGTCCAACTTGATCAATGTAAGGCTGAACACAGTTACTGACAATCGTTATTTTGGCTGCATGAGATTCTCCAGCTTTGTTGTTGTTGAGCAACTGAAGCTTGAGCTGATAAAGATGAGCCCACCTCCACCTGCATTTACAATTTTTTTTGGATTGCATAAGCACGATTTTCAAAACAGGGCTCGTGTTTTCAAAACACTACACCCAATTAGCAAAACACTACAGATCCTTTGCATAATTAAACACTCTTGTAAAAACTATACACTTCAGTTAAAAAAACACACTTTGTTACCATATGAAACACACACGTTTCACATTACTATACTCTGTTTGCATGAGTTACACTCTGCTGTGATAAACCTAAAACACTTTTAGCACGTCTACTTCCCTATGATTAGAGTAGGCTACCATCAACAAGTACAAATATAATGTAAATTCACCAAACACTACACAAGACCAATGTTGCAGACTGAAGAAACTCATTTATTTGTCAACACGCCCAAAATGTTGACCTGGAGATTCATAATACTGTAACAAAATGTCACTTTACGTATTGTACTGTAAGTTTACTGTAAAAAACAAAACAAAACAAAAAAACCTAGACATTGTCTCTTTGCCTAGCTGGATCTGGCCAGAGAATTTCATCAACATCGCAGGCAATGTTGTCATTAGCAAGACACCTTGGAAAGAAATGTCTTGAATGACGTATCCATCCTTGCATTACTACCTCCATCTGGTCACAGGCCTCCTCCATGGCTTGGATGAGGGGTACCTCAGCCTGGAGACGGAGATCATATACCTTCCACCACCATGCCGAGAAAAACTCTTCTATAGGGTTGAGGAATGGAGAGTATGGTGGAAGATATAGGACGGTGAAATATGGATGTTGCTGAAATCAGTACTGAACCAGAGCAGAGTGGTGGAAATACACATTGTCCAAGACAACAATGTATTGCATATGATCGATTTGATTTGCTGCTGTTATGTTGTGCAATTGGTCCAAGAATGTAAGTATGAGTGTTGATCAGTAGAGATCAGTACTGCACATTGATGAAAATATTTATTTTTCACCACATTGTAAAACCATTCAATACATCAATGCCTTTCCAAAGGTTATATTTTGCACTGAAAATTAGAACATATTCTAAATATAATATATTACATGAACAAAAATATTTGTGGAGACAAAACACCAAAGCATCATCTCTTGGCCTTGCTGGATCTGGCCATAGCGCTTCATCCACATCTCAGGCGATGTCCTTTCACACAAGACAGCGAGGGAAGAATCTTCTTGAAAGGTGAATCCATCCTTGCACAGATCCTGCATCAGTTCGGTCAGGCCTTCTCCATGGCTTGAATGAGGCACATCCTGACACAGGGCTAGAGGTTGTAAACCTTCCATGCCAAAAAAAACAACAAACAAACAAAAAACTCTTCAATGGGTTTAAGGAAGGGACCGTATGGTGGGATGAATTGGAGTGAAAATTGTGGATGCTAATGAAACCAGTTTTTTGACCAGGGCAGATAGGTGGAAATTTACATTGTCCCATATGACAATGTATCTCATCTGCTCTGCATCCATTTGGTCTTCTGCTGTGACAATTGTGTGCAGTCTGTCTAAAATGTGAATATGTGGGCCGTGTTGTAAGAGCCTAAGTTGGCATGCAGGTGGAGGACTACATTCTGTGTGATTGCAACATACATTGGGATGTCACCACCGCGTTGGCCCGGGACATTCAAAATGATTCAAAATTATGTTTCTCCCTCTCCCTCGCACTGCAACATTGCCTTTCATTTTGTTGAAGACTCATAAACTCACATTTTGCCTTTTTATAGTACTATAACACTTGATTGTTGAGTTTACAGTTAAGCACCTTAGTGTCTGAACACCTGACGGCTGTGTTTGATCAATCGGTTTATAGGGGTGGTATTTTGGAAAGCAGTGTCTTGAAATGGCAAAGAAGTGACATTATGTTAGATTTCTGTGTCTAATGTAGAGAAGCGTGTTTAGTGTTGTGCAAAACAATGTGTGTAGAGTTTTGCAAAAAGTGTGAGGCCGAGAATGTGCTTATAATTGTGCAGATCTAGCCTTGTGTTTTGCTCCTTGAGTGTAAGGTTTTGCTAATTGTGGGAAAAGTTTAATTTTAGTGTGGAAGCAATCGTAAAAAACTGTAATAAATAAATTAACTCCATCCATTCGTAAAACTCTCTGAAGTACGGTGTCAGGCAAAATTGTGTAGTTCAGTGCAGATCTAGTATACAAATTACAGTACAGTAAAAGATTGAGACAGTATGCAAGATCACACTGCTAAAGTGAATACATACCTCTGTATAATCATGCCGCAGTCGTTTCACCCTTTCGGAATTGCGCTCGAAATGCACTCGATAAATTTGCTTCATTTGAATTTTTTTTTTTTTTTTTTTAGAGGATGCGTGCCAGTGTTGATGTTGAGACCTGATGAATATCGTTGAAAGTGGTGTGGTTATTGATCATCTTAGCTTGGTGCTGATTGAGTGTTATAGCATTGTTGGCCAAAACCATGTTTACTATCTCCCTCTCTTGCTGTTCTGTGAACATAGGAGGCCTTCCCCCCTTGTCTTTCCCGACCCTCAATCCTATGTAGAAAAAAAAAAAAAACAGTATACAATAGTACAGTAATTTCACAGGAAAAGGTAACAGAAGTGCTGATAGTGCATAAAACACAGTACTGTAAGCAGTTACTGAAACCATGCAGATGTTTTTGATATGATGATATTTTTACAATACCTATTTTCCAGTCGAAATGTTCTTATCACACTTGCCACTGTGTATCGGCTTAGATTTGGCTGTACTCGCAGTCCAGCCTCCCTCAGCGTCAGGCCGTGGTTGACAATGTGGTCAACCAGTGTTGCGCGGATCTCATTTGTCAGATTCGGTCCTCTTTGAGCACCTTCTTGTCTTCCTCTTCCTCTACCTCTACCTCCAGCATGGCCTCCTTCTCTTCCTCTGTTGATTCCTCCTCTGATTCCTCTTCCTCCTCTTCCTCCCCTTCCTCCTCTTCCTTGTCCTCCTCCTCATTCTCCTCGTTCTCCTCCTCATCTTACTCTTTCTCTGACTCTTTCCATTGTGCTTAAGGCCGATGAACTCACCTGCTACTTTTTATAGTGCTTATACACCTGATTGGTGTGTCTACAATTAAGCATTTACACCTGCACACCTGATGACTGTGTTGAACCAATTGGTTGGACGGTGCAATAATTTGACAGTCAGTGCTTTGGTATTGCAAGGAAGTGACTTCATGATAGATTTTTTTTGTGTAGTGTATGTTAAGTGTGTTTAGTGTTTTACAAATCACTGTGTGTAGAATTTTGCAACAAGTGTGAGGTTGACAATGTGCTTATAGTTGTGCAAATATGGGCTGATGTTTTGCTTCTTTAGTGTAAGGTTTTGCTAATAGTGTACTACTTTTAATTTTAGTGTGTAAGCAATCGTAAAAAACTGTAAAGGGACACACACAAAATACGGCATGATTCTGCTCACACCCAAATAGGGGCAAATTTGACAAGCTATGTAAATGTGTGGGGTATTTTGAGCTGAAACCTCAGACACATTCAGGGGACACCAGAGACTTCTTGTATTACATCTTGAAAAAAGGGGCATTATGGGTCCCCTTTACAGTTTTTTCCAATTGCCAACACACAATTTTTCAAACTAGTCTGGTTTTATCAAAACACTTAACACAATTCACAAAACCACACACCCAAACTGCAAAATACCTCATATATCCTGCAAAATGAAGCACTGCAACCGAAACTACACAGAGCATTATCAAAATCAAACTTTTGCATGAAATGGCACACACTTCATTCATATTACCAGATTTTTGCCTAACCACCTACACACTGTTGGGCATAATGAAAAGCACCCCCATCTTTAGTATGCTTTGCCATAATACTAAAATATGTATCAGATTGTTCACATGCACAGAAATATTTGCAGATACACACACATGCTGTTGCAACATTTTTATTTTTTTTCCTTCACTACAGTAAACAAGTCAGTACAACATAAGCACAGCAGATATATTTACATGGGACTGAACAAAAATATTCTTACAAAAAAAGTAAACTGAAAAAGAAAATTTCTGAAAAAAAATATATTACAGTAAAAAAAAACAAAAAACAAAAAAAGGCAAGAAAAATAATTAGGCAGCATCTTGCCGCACAGCCGGGTCTGGCCACAACGCCTCGTCAACATCACAGGCAATATCTTCCCTTGCCAGACATCGAGGGAAGAAGCGCCTTGAGTGCCTTATCCATCCCTGAATTGCACCCACATCAATCTCATCACATGCCTCTTCCATGGCCTGCACAAGAGGCATGCGCACAAAGGGCTGCCGGTCGTATACCTTCCACCGCCATGCCGAAAAGAATTCTTCTATGGGGTTCAGAAATGGTGAGTATGGTGGGAGGTATTGCACGAGAAATGTTGGGTGGTCAGCAAACCAGTTTTGGACTGGGGCTGCACGATGAAAGCTCACGTTGTCCCATACTACAACGTACTGGTTTCTTTGATGGTCTGCATCATTCATACGCTCTGGTGGTATGAGAATGTTGTGAAGTCTGTCCAGAAATGTGAGAATATGGGCTGTGTTGTATGGTCCAAGTTTGGCATGACGGTGGAGGACACCATGCATATTGGAGATGGCAGCGCACATTGTGATGTTCCCACCACGTTGGCCAGGAACATCTATAATGGCTCTGTGGCCAATGAGGTTTCTCCCTCTTCTTCTGGTCTTTGCTAGGTTGAACCCAGCCTCATCTATAAAGATGAACTCATGTGGGATTGCATGAGCATCCATTTCCAGTACTCCCTGAAAACAAAGAACAAAAATCACTCAATATGGTGTTATCCAGTACACTGGGAAACAATGTTGTGTGTAGTGTACTGCAGTCAATATAGTACTTACATCCACATATGCTCGTCTGAACTCTTTGTTTCTTTGAGAGTTTCTCTCAAACGGCACCTTATAAAGTTGTTTCATTCTGATTTGGTTTCGCTTGAGAATGCGAGCCAATGTGGACAGACTAACTCGTTGAATGTTGTTGAATAAGGTGTTGTCTTGGATGATGTGGCTTTGAATTTCTCGTAATCTGATTTCATTATTTTCCAAAACCAAGTTTACAATGGCAGCTTCCTGTACCCCGGTGAACATTTGGCCCCTTCCTCCACCATGGTGTCGTCTCTCAGTCCTTTAGAAAAAATAAAATAAAAATATATATAGGGCTTGGACAATGCAGCCTAAATATTTTCCCCCACAGTAGAGTACATTGTACAGGAAACTTGTACAGTTCATGAATGGCTGATGTCATACACTAAGTAAACAGGTGTCACCCAACTGATCACATGTAGTATACCCCATGTCATAGTGTTACTACATGAAATTTTGGTTACATACCTGTTCTCCAGTCTAAAGGTCCGGATGACAGAGGCGACAGTAAAACGGCTCAAGTCTGTCCAGCCTCACGCATTGTCAACCCATGGTTGATGACATGATCTACTAAGGTTGCTCTGATTTCATTTGAAAGTGTTTGTCTTCTTTGGCCATGAACTCCTCTACCTGCTCTACCCCTACCTCTCACTCTTCCTCCCCCTCTTATTCTCAACCTCCCTCTTCCTCTTCCTCTTCCTCTCTCTGCAATGTCTTCCATTGTTGTTGTAAAAAAAAAGGTTCTCACCTGTGGTCTTTTCATAGTGCTTACATCCTGATTGAAGTGTTAACAATTAACCACTGAGGTGTTTGGCCAGGTGGCACATGTAATTGGCCAATTAGCTCATGTAGTGTCATTTTGAATGGCAGTGTTTTGAAATGGCAAACATGTGACTTTATGTCAGATTGTTGTGTCTTATGCAGAGAACTGTATTTAGTGAATTTAAAAAGTGCTATTTTGAAATGCAAAATGTGTGTAAAACAGAAAAGGTGTTTAGACTTTTGGAGACTTGAGAAGAAGTTTTGCTCTCTGTGTGTCAGTTTAAATAATTGTGCTGTGCATGTCATTTTCAAACTGTAAGAAAAGCAGAGCAGCTGCTGTAACAAGTATCAGCTGTACTGGCAGGTGAGTGTCTGTAGGGGGTGCTGTTGCCATATATGTTTGTCTGAAACTGTTGATTAGATGTTTATGCATTGCTTTTAAAATGTCAATGTTGTTACAGTTTTTTTTTTTCAGTTGTTACCAATACTTAAAGTACTTTTTCTAAACTCTTAACACAGCAGCACACATACATCACACAATTAACCAAATAGTTAATTTTCTGCCCAAAACCATATTTTGTTAAACACAAACTGTAGATTTCAAAATGCTAAAAACCTTTTTCAACACATACTAACTCTATCAAAACACAGCAAACCTGATTCAAAATCAAGTTGTTCCGTCAAAACACTAGCACGAGTTTATATCCAATATGTACTTATAGTCAATCAAAGCGCAATGACTGTCAAAATACTAACAGTTGATGGCATTATGTAAACTGCATTACTTGTCATGTTTCAGTTCTACCTGCAGAAAATATGAAATCCACAGTTTTTAAAATTCAGTTTCCTTTTACTACAGTAAAAGTATAATGCATGTAAAAATCCTCACTTGTCACACAATTTCTGAAAGCTGACACTCAGACACCAGAAACACACACCAAATCTGCAAAACCATACACTAATTATTGGCCTTTGACTCATTTTTCAATTTCATAAAACACTTTTTGCAAAACACAACACACAATTCTCTATGTAACACACAAAAATCTAACAGGAAGTATCTTGATTTCCATTTTCAAACACAATCAATCAAAATGCCACATTAATTCATCAGTGCCTCACATTAACTCCTCACATGTGCAAACACTCATTGCTTTACTTATTGCTTATTGCTTTTCTGTTGTCTACTTGCTTCAATATTCATCATTTCTAATCCCTATTGAGGAATTTTTCTCCACATGGTGCTGGAAAGTGCATGATCGTTGTCCCTATGTCAACATAACACTTCTCCAGGCAATGGAGGAGGCATGTGGAGACACTGACGCTGCCTCCATCTGAGGTTCGATACGCAAGAGAGAACATAGCATGTGACATGGATGAAGTAGTGTGGCCGGACCCAACCAGGAGGAGATACGGAGCCTAGATACACCCAACCATCTCTCCCACCAACAAACACATGTTGGGTTTCCATGTTTTGGGCACATTCCATAGGCATAATGGTTTTTATACTGTACAAACTGTATATTCTATCCCCTACACTAACCTTACCAGTAGACCTACCCATGACAGAAAACATTCTGCTATTTTAGACGTTCAGAAAACATAATTGTGTATGATTTATGTATAAGCTTGTTTTCTCATGGGGACTTTAAAAATGTCAAAATGCACTGGTATTACTTTACCTGCGGGGACATTTGGTCCTCTACCAGGACACACATATGGTAAAATCTTATGGTAAAAATAAATAAATAAATAAATAAATTCAATCTTGCTTTCATGCTTGCCATGAATTTTTCAACATCTCTGCCAATTACTTTTAATTTTGTACATAAATGTACATAGCAGCTTATGAAAGAAGTGCTTTAGGTTTTGAAAAACTGTGTGTATATGATATATCCAAAAATAGAATATTATGGCAAATGTGTTTGGAAATAAAACAAATGTTTGCTTTTGAGATGTTTTTGTAATATTTTGAATGCAGTGTTTCGTTTTGCAAGAGATGTGGGGCATTTTGCATTTTGTGTGTGCAATTCTTAGATTTGTGAGTAAAGTTTTGAAAAAAAGAGACAAAGTTTTGATACACAGTTGAAAAAAACTGTAAAAATGCTTATCAATTGTTTCAGTATTTGTTTTACTTTTTTTTTTCAGTACTTTTCCAGTACTGCTGTTGTTGTAAAAGTATAAGTTTTATCCTATATTTAAAGATTGGAACATTGGGTCTTCATTTCTGACATGCTGTGTTTAAGCATTTGCAAATAAGATGAGAAAGATCCATGATTTTGGTATGAGGTAAGCTTATATAAAAAGAAAATGTAAGCATTTTAGAAATGTGTTAATTGACTGCATTTTGTGTGAAAACGACATGAATTGTGTTAATGGTATGGCCACAACAGACCAATGTTCTGCTAAATGTGTTTAGAGTTTTGAAAATGTGACTACAGATTGGACAAAAGTATGTTATATGTTATGCAATTGAAAAATAACTAATGTTTTACAAACCCGATTCCAAAAAAAGTTGGGACCCTGTACAAATTGTGAATAAAAACAGAATGCAATGATGTGGAAGTTTCAAATTTCAATATTTTAATCAGAATAGAACATAGATGACATATCAAATGTTTAAACTGAGAAAATGTATCATTTTAAGGGAAAAATAAGTTGATTTTAAATTTCATGGCATCAACACATCTCAAAAAAGTTGGGACAAGGCCATGTTTACCACTGTGTGGCATCCCCTCTTCTTTTTATAACAGTCTGCAAACGTCTGGGGACTGAGGAGACAAGTTGCTCAAGTTTAGGAATAGGAATGTTGTCCCATTCTTGTCTAATACAGGCTTCTAGTTGCTCAACTGTCTTAGGTCTTCTTTGTCGCATCTTCCTCTTTATGATGCGCCAAATGTTTTCTATGGGTGAAAGATCTGGACTGCAGGCTGGCCATTTCAGTACCCGGATCCTTCTTCTACGCAGCCATGATGTAATGTGGTCTGGCATTGCCATGTTGGAAAATGCAAGGTTTTCCTTGAAAGAGACGACATCTGGATGGGAGCATATGTTGTTCTAGAACTTGGATATACCTTTCAGCATTGATGGTGCCTTTCCAGATGTGTAAGCTGTCCATGCCACACGCACTCATGCAACCCCATACCATCAGAGATGCAGGCTTCTGAACTGAGCGCTGATAACAACTTGGGTTGTCCTTGTCCTCTTTAGTGCGGATGACATGGCGTCCCAGTTTTCCAAAAAGAACTTCAAATTTTGATTCGTCTGACCACTGAACAGTTTTCCACTTTGCCACAGTCCATTTTAAATGAACCTTGGCCCAGAGAAAACGCCTGCGCTTCTGGATCATGTTTAGATATGGCTTCTTTTTTGACCTATAGAGTTTTAGCCGGCAACGGTGAATGGCACAGTGGATTGTGTTCACCGACAAGGTTTTCTGGAAGTATTCCTGAGCCCATGTTGTGATTTCCATTACAGTAGCATTCCTGTATGTGATGCAGTGCCGTCTAAGGGCCCGAAGATCACAGGCATCCAGTATGGTTTTCCGGCCTTGACCCTTACACACAGAGATTGTTCCAGATTCTCTGAATCTTTGGATGATATTATGCACTGTAGATGATGATAACTTCAAACTCTTTGCAATTTTTCTCTGAGAAACTCCTTTCTGATATTGCTCCACTATTTTTCGGGGGGAATTGGTGATCGTCTGCCCATCTTGACTTCTGAGAGACACTGCCACTCTGAGAGGCTCTTTTTATACCCAATCATGTTGCCGATTGACCTAATAAGTTGCAATTTGGTCCTCCAGCTTTTCCTTATATGTACATTTAACTTTTCCGACCTCTTATTGCTACCTGTCCCAACTTTTTTGGAATGTGTAGCTCTCATGAAATCCAAAATGAGCCAATATTTGGCATGACATTTCAAAATGTCTCACTTTCAACATTTGATATGTTATCTATATTCTATTGTGAATAAAATATAAGTTTATGAGATTTATAAATTATTGTATTCTTTTTTAATTCACAATTTGTACAGTTTCCCAACTTTTTTCGAATCGGGTTTGTATATATACTGCATACACACAAACAAAAATACTTGGAGAAAGAAATGAAAGAGAGGATTTTTGTGTGGGTTGTGAAGTTTAATTGAATTAAATTTGAAGTGAAACTAAATGAGTTAACTGTGGCTCACTTCTAGGCCTCCACAGAGGATGTGCAAAAGGTCAATAACCTGAAAGCAAACAGGAAGAAGATTTGTTCTCAAGTAAACAGCAAATACAAAACCATATTGTATAAATTAACTGTGCTACTTGTAATGCTTGTAAATAAGGCAAGCATCACTACAACTATTGCTCATACTTAGGGATTTCAACAAAATATTAGTATTAAACTTTGGCTTCCATCATTTGTGCTATTGATATGAATGATATCTCAAATAATGCAGCTTGTTAAAGCAGAACTAAGTAACTTTTTTACCTTCATAAATAGTTTTCTAAGTCCTTACGATGGTTAATTGACTTGTAGTGGTGTGTTTGAGGCGAGCACTAACCCCCTCTGGCACATCTACGCCAAAAAACAGCACTTGCAAGTTGAGCTTCGCCGACCCGACACAATCTCGCCTCATGTTCACGTTCACGCGAAAGTGACAAAATGCTTTACGGTAATTCAAAAACAATGTATATATTATGACTTTATAAGACAATTTTGAAAATTACCCACCTCCATCGAGATTACTTGTACTGTATTTTCAAAACTACTGCGCTGGTGAGCGTTGTAGTCGTTGTAGTCCAGAGCTGCGCTTGGAGTATTTATGACAGTGTGATTCACTGAAGGAACCTGTAGGGGGAGCTTCGCAAATCTTACTGAGTTCCGCTTTAAGGAAGCGATGCTAATATTGTTCTGATCAATTAG
Source organism: Chanodichthys erythropterus (assembly GCF_024489055.1). NCBI lineage: Eukaryota > Metazoa > Chordata > Actinopteri > Cypriniformes > Xenocyprididae > Chanodichthys > Chanodichthys erythropterus. Next base: position 48,364,008 of record NC_090223.1, on the reverse strand, counting down.
ACTTACAAACTGCACCTGACAGACAATAAAAGAGGCACAAAGTATCTCACAGATTACAAGCGACAAGTCATATTTACAGACCAGAACATCAAAGAGACAAGCAACCACACAGAACACCCTAGAAAAATCCAAGAACACCATAGAAACCACTGAAAACCTACCACAGATCCAGCAACATAACAAGTACCACTTCATAAGAACCTATTTACTGTGCTTGTTTACATCAGCAATTGTGACAATATGTGCTTAGTAAATTGTGAAAGATGCATCAAAACATCTTATTCTAGGGTCACTACAGAGAGCGTCATCATGTTTAGTGTGTTTGTCATGCATTCATCTGCTTTCAGACATCACACCTACACACACAGTGTAAAGCGGTGACACATGCCATTTTGGTCTTGTGGTTTTCTTGGAGGAAGAGGTGGCTCTTGGGTAGTTCCTGGTTAAAATTAAACGCTATATAAGCACTCAAGTTGAAAGTACAGATGAAAGTGCATGAGGAACAAAGAGGAAAGAGAACGTACTGACAGAACACTGTGTACTGATTATTTATCACTGATTGTGTCGCATTTACTTTATTACTATCAACAAGCAACCATTACTGTTGCATAATATTTTGTTGAAAGAGGCCTATATTTATTAAAACCCATTCACAGCAAAGTCTTACCAAGTTAAAAAGTTATAATTTTTTTTTTTTTTTTTTTTTGATGCAGAAATAATAAATACAATAATACACAAAGTTTATAAACTACATTTTATTTGTTCCTACTAATGTTATTCAGCTATTAATATTAATACACAACTTTTCGTACCATACTCAATCTGCTGTAAATAAAGTAGGCGTCATGAATGTCACAGTCATGGAATTCAGTATAAAATCAGCCAATCACAGTGATGTGTAGGCACCGCCTCCTCTTACATGACTTTTCAGTATTTCACCATTACAGGTTTCATTGTAATCTGACCTTTCAAAATGGAAAATTATGTGCATATATTTTGCATTTTATAATAATCATAATAATAATAATAATAAATTATACTCAAATCACTACTTAAAGTGCTGTAAACACATTACAAAAACAACAATAATATATAATATATTATACACTATAATAATAACAATGATGCAATACTGTGTTTTGAGCAGATTCCTAGTGGGGCTTATTGGGGCTTATTGCTTTAATGTAAAATGAGGCAAATTCATGTACTGCTTAGCAAGTTAAAATAGGAATTTTGAAATCAATACATTATAGAATGTTAAATAAGAAAAAACATACCCAAATTAAAGGGGTCAAGAACTGAGAAATCAAAATTATTTTGACATATACAGTAAGAGATCATTGTATAAAAACATCCTTGAAGTTTTAGAACTCAAAACTTTCTCATTAGTCTCAAAACAGCTTATGAAGCCAATTTGCCAAAATGACAGGAATGTTGCACTTTATTACGGGATAGTGTGTGGTTAAACCATTCCTCCACAGAAGATCAACGCTCGATTCTACATCACTGCCTGTTTAGCCCCGCACACCAATTCGCGCATGTAGTAGGTAAATAACAAGAGAGGCAAACGCAGGTCTACGTAGAAACCAAACAATAAAGATGGCTCTGAAATCAACAAGATGCTGTGCCAAGTTATGGGAAAAAAACTCATTCCAAAACTGAAAACGTTAGAAAAGACTGGATGAACTTTATTTTTAATGAAGTTCCAGACCACGTCAGTAAAAATCACAGCAGTGGTTGTTTGCAATGAACAGCCTGGTCTCATCGTTAATATGTAGGTATTAATACGTAACTTTCAAAGACACAAAACATACATTTTTGTACGTTTAGAAAGGTGCTGAAACTTACAGTATTGATGTATTTATAGCACTAAAACATAAAATAACGTATGTTTTTCAGCAGCAGACACGTGCCTTAAAACAGAGCGTTCAAATCAGAGGGCTAAAATCAGAGTAAAAAATGGCCATTTATTTATAATTTAGGGAAATCTTTTATGTAAAAATCATATCAACATTATAAGTGCACCTGCAGGAAACATTATAAAACAATAATACAAAAATGCAGTTCATGACCTCTTTAAAGGCTATATTTAAGAAACAAAATAGAAAAACTGTGACACTATATTTTACAGTGAATATATTTGTTTCTGATGATTCATCCTGTGTGCTTCCTCCACATTTGCAATCACATTCTCTATTAGATATTCATGTTATCTTACGCTGGAATATTTCCCACAAGTGTGGGGTTGTTTTATTAATACCAAAAATCCCTTTTCTGTCTGATACCACCAAACATGTTACCACGAAAATAAGCAATTTCTCAGCACTCATTCTCTCGCTGTCAGCAGTGTGTAGGACAAGAGCAGAATAAGAGGAACAGCTGTGGGTTTCAGTAGTCCAAGATAAACATTAGCAGAGAACACAGACCACAACTGGACTGATCTAGGAGACTTGGAAATTGTTTTTATTATTAATTTATATATTCATTTGAATCTAAATAATGCTTTTATTCAGCACAAACACAATGATTTTAAAGTTGTTATTAAAAAAATATTTAAAATAAATGCTATTCTTTTGGATTTTTTTATTGATTAATAAATCCTGAAAATAAAACTATAAAGCAGCAGAGATGTTTTCAACATTGATAAAATTAAGAAATTCTCCAGAACAATTGTCTTGACACATTGTGGGGTTTAAAGCCTTTAACAGGAGGTGAGAAACCAATTATATATTACAGTTTTTTTCAATTGCTAACAAGCGTTTACCAATACTTAAAGTACTTTTTCTAATCTCTTAACACAGCAACGCACCTACATCACACAATTAGCCAAATAGTTAATTTTCTGCTCAGAATCATATTTTGTTATATAAACACAAACTCTACATTTCAAAATGCTAAAAACCTTTTTCTACACATACTAACTCTATCAAAACACAGCAAACCTGATTCAAAATCGAGTCGTTCTGTCAAACACCAACACTAGTTTTCTATCCAACATGAACATATTGTCAATCAAAGTTCAATGACTGTCAAAATACTAACAGCTGATGGCATTATGAAAACTGCATTACTGTCATGTTTCAGTTCTACCTGCAGAAAATATGAAATTCATAGTTTTTAAAATTGAGTTTCCTTTTACTGCAGTAAAAGTATAATGCATGTAAGCCGTTCTACATGTTTGGTTGAGTGTTGAATGTGTGCATTCTTGGCAACAGAAGAGAGTCATTATTTTATTGAATGTGCAGTAGAAAAAGAGAAGAAGAAGAAGAAGAAAGTAACAGAATTGCTCATGGCAGACACTGGTCAAATGAGTCCCTTATGCAGAACTATAGTGTCCCTGTTGGTTGAAATCTCTTTCTGGGGGTGGGTGTGTGGTGTTGATGGTGCACTCATGAGGGTGGGATGGTGTCCACTTGGAGGCTAGTGCCCTGTGCAGACCACATATTGTGTAAATATGAAACAATGGTTGTGGAATCATTGTAGTATAAAGCTTTTACTGAAATGAAAACATGAAATTGCTGCCATTGATCAACAACAAATCCAACATACATGGCCTTTGGTTACTGTTGAAGCTTTTTTTCCACCACAGAATAAAAAAGCATAAAAGGTAATTGTGACTTTTTATCAAAAATATTTTTTATTTTGCAATTCTGAGTTTATGTCTCACAATTATGACTTTTATTATTCTCAGAATTGTGATAAAAAGTCACAATTACCTTTTTTTATTTTCTATTTATGGCTGAAATAAGCTTTCCTAGGTTCATCATGTGTAAGGGGGAAAACCATAGAGATGCACAATCCAGCACACATTCTTCCTCCTCTCCTGATCCTGATCAAACTTCTCCTCTCCTCCTTCATCCATTCCTCTCCCTCACCCAGATATTATTTTCTCTCTGCTCCTCTGTGTTGTTCTTCATACACACTGAACAAATCCAATTCAAAGAGTCCTATTTTACTGAGACTGGAATCTGCCAAATATTTAAGTGATCTGCTAAAAATACTTATCAATTGTTTCAGTATGTGTTATATGTATATTTTCAATACTTATGAGCTGCTGTTGTTGCAGAAGTAAAGGTTTTATCCTATATTTAATGATTGGAACATTGGGTCTTCATTTCTGACTTGCTGTGTTTAAGCATTTGCAAATAAGATGAGAAAGATCCATGATTTTGGTATGAGGTCAGCTTATATGAAAAGAAAATTCAAGCATTTTAGAAACATGTTAATTGACTGCATTTTGTATGAAAACGACATGAATTGTATTAATAGTATGGCCACAACAGACAGATGTTCTGCTAAATGTGTTTAGAGTTTTGAAAATGTGACTACAGATTGGACAAAAGTATGTTAGCAATTGAAAAAAACTGTATTTCACAGTCTATTCTAGTGATGAAAAATGCAACACCTCTGCAGAGTCTCCATACTGTAAAACAATGAGAGATGTAGGCATCTATTTTGAAATGTTTCAGACCTGCTCCATCTGTTCTAATTTCCTGTTCATATCCTGTTCTGCCTGTGTACTTTATGCTGGTGTCTATCATAAGATAAGGCTATAGAGAGAAAGCAGAACAGAGAAGAACTGGACCTTTCCTCATGCATATTTTCTATCAATCATGAAATAAATCATCAACAAAGCAGCACAATGTTCAAATAAAATAACATTTTAGATTTCTCGATTTGCAAAAAAAATGAAAACAATGTGTGCTGTCACGATGCTAGTGTGAGGTTTATTTTTGTAGGATTATTTTGTGTTTACGTAAATTGAGTAATTTGGTTAGTGTTTATGGGGTACTTATATCACATTATTGTTATGGATGGGGAATTGGCACGCTGACTATGTACGGGAGAAGACGGAGCAAGCTGTAACTCATGGTGCTCCTAACAGCATGAGCTACGACAAAAGTCAGTAAAGCTTCATCTCTCCGTGTTTGCCTCTATTATCCATATGTCGAACCCATCTACGAGAGACTCGCATTGTCGCAAGACAACACTTTGGGGAACGGCTTCAGCGTGACAGCTCCTGAAGCATGTGTGCAAGTGTAATGGAGGCCAACTAGTAGTCGTTGTGCGAGTAAACCTCACTCCTCTGATCTCAAGAGATGCTCTAGCGACTGACGCTAGGGCTTGCAGCCTTTAGCCTCCTTGTTAGAGCGTCTAACTCCCATGCCGGAGACCCAAGTTCAAGGCCCTCGCAGATCGGGGCGAGTAAGACCTGGGTGAGGGGTTACACAACTAGTCCAGTTCTGATTGTGATGTGACGTGGCGTGTGACGACGTAACGTGGAAGCCACAGAGGGAGCCAGCAACACAACAACATCAGCTTTCTGCTCTTCAGCAAGCGCTCTATCTGTATCACTCTATGTGTCTGATGGGGAGTTTGAGACGGCTTTTAGCTCTTTTTCAGCTCTCAAACGCTAGCTCCAGCGCTCAGACTCGGGATACAAAAGCCTGCTCTGCAGCTTCTTCCTCCTTGAGTGAGTGCTTGATGTTGGGTTTGGTTCTCAGCATCAAAGCAAGTGATTTGTATGACTCGCCAGCCCACTCACCTCAGTATGAGGAGCTTGTGGAGGTTATTACCCACGCAATGGTGAAATTAAACATTGACTGGCCCGCCAAGAAGTGGGAAGCACAAAAAAAAGAGTAAGCTTGATGAGACCTCCAACGTCAAGCTGTTCTTTCTCTGAGAAAGCCGTAATCATCTCGTGTTTTGAGCCCCACAGTGCATAACTATATCATCGTAGGGTTCAAGGTGTACTTCTAAAGTATAAAGTGTACTCCTAAGTATAGAATAATCATAATTACGAGTTGACAACTTGTTGAACTGTTCATATCATAGAGGAAACCGTCAAACTGTAAAAACCAAAAGAAGAGAGTAAACGCCAACAATACAAATGGACAAAACTGTACAGTCATCATTAATCACTTCAGAGCATCACAGATTCAGTTTGTTTGGGAAAATGTCTCCAAGGACGGAAGCCGCTTCTGAGAAAGGCCAATGTTATATCAATAGATCACATGACAAAAGATTTGACATAAAAAAAAAAAAAATAAGTAAACATTTGTAACAAACTTTATAGACTAATTCGTAAATTGTTATGTTGTATGCTTAATGTATTTAACCTAATGTACACAACATGATCTATTTGACACTTTTATGGGCGAAACAAAGTGTGTGAACAAGGTAACCACAAGCTGAGAACACATAATCAGCATTGAAAAAGTGGCTAATTACTCTACTTGTGTTGGGTAACTGTTCTGTGGGCCGAATGAAATTGTTCATTTATCAAAAATAAAATGTCTTGTTATCTGTTCATCATCCTAATAAAATAGAATCACATTGGTGATTGGTGACATAAGCCTAATTTTCACTAAAATTACCCAGAACAATTTGTCCCAGGTATACTTTTTTCCCCCAGACCTGTTGCTGTCTGCGTTTCCGTCGCTTTCTAAAGTAACATGAATCAATGTAGGACTGCGTGCGACTTTCCAGTTCCCACTGGATTTTGTCCTCTGTGTACAAACTTAATAAAGCCTGAACCTCGTCGTTGGTCCATTGTATTTTTAAACTCCATTTTTGATTCGAATAGCAAACAACTCTTGCTGCACTCATTGCAACAGACTTTTAAAATGCTGCGTGGAGTCAACCAATCAAAATGCTGCATGAACTCAACCAGTCAGCATGTTCAGTGCCCAAGGCCCTCCCCCGAAAGTTCGTGAACTTTGAAAAAGTACTACCTCGTGAGCAGGGACTTTCTGAATGCAACATTGTCAGGTGACCCTGGCACCATAACAGGTCCATGTTATGAAGGAGGTTGAGAGTCTATATGAATGGAGAGTCTGGACCAGTGAAGGAAAAGACCATCAATGTGTTTGTTTATCAATCCCATAAAACATAGCTCATCACAGTGTGTTATATGGGATTGTCTTCATAAGGAATATATGCAATGCTGCCTTGAAGTATCATAGTAATGAGGTATCATACCATTATCTTTTTCCTTTTGAAACAGACTATGACGATGGGTTGTTTTGAAACAGTCATCATTTATTTTCAGGTAGAAATACAACATCAAATCTATGATGTAAAAAGAAAGCTGTTCCACAATGCCTGTAAAGCTGCGATATCAAAGAATCAATCACCAGATCACACCAACACTACACAAATGGATCTTGTTGTTGAGGGGTCTGGGACAGTAGTTGTTGACTTCAATAATCTAGCCCAAAGGAACACAGCTAGAAGACATTGTTCTAGCAAATAACTTTGGACAATGTCAGCGCAATGTGACTTTAAATCTGTCACTCAACATTCCCATAGGAGCCTCTGCTATGAATACAGGCTAAAGGTTATTTTCCAGCCATAGCATTTTTAGGGAGGAACATAAGAGTATTGTTAACCCAAAATAATACCAAAAACATTTATGCGTTAGAAACTGGTTGATGAAACATCAACTCTGAAAGCAGAACACTCTTGAAGAACAACTCTCTGACACCTTCATGGCAACTCGAAAACAGGAAGTAACACGTACAAATTCACACATGTATCATCAGTGTTAATCAGCATTTGGTTTCAGGGTTATTCATTTAAAAAATAAATAAGTGTAACACTTTATTTTAGTGTCTTTGTTGCAACTGTCCTAACCCTATGGTCAGTGCGTGTTAATTTATATTACTCAATACTTAAATGTATTACACTGTAACAAAACAACATTTAAAAAAAAAAAAAAAAAACATAAATCATTTTTAGATGTATAAATAAATATTTTTTTAGATACTCTTTAACATCAATAAGCATTAATGAACCTGTGTTTCACCCTCTGAAGAAAAGGTTATTAGAAATGAAAGGTCTAGTGTAAGTTCTACCAGGAAGACTCAATGTTACGTCACCCAGTAGTTTAGATCTAATCTATCATTATCTTACACTTGGAGTATAAAGGATTGGTACTTACACATGTCTGAGTTTGCAGATGTTGACGCCAACCTTCACCTCCATCCTCCCCACCACCACCAGGATGGTCCCTGTCCATACCTCCCAAGGGGTCGGCTACGCCCCTGCCTTCATCTTCAGGCAGGAAATGCAGAGTCCGCAACCCTTTAGGATGTGAGCTATGGACGGGGCCTACGCCCAAGAACTTTCTTACAATATTTTGCTTGCTGATTGTTAATAAAAATCATTATTACGTTATCTTGCTTCTCAGGTCTTTCTGGTAGAACTTTAAAGGGTTCATGTAAGTATTATGTAAACATTTAAGACATATAGAATCTTTTTTTTGGCATGGATTGTTCTTTAATATTCTGTCAAGAACCCTATATAGAATCCCACGGTGCTGTTTTGAAGCTTTACCCGAATGCTGTATGTGTCATATTAACAATATTATTAATTGAATCGGGGTCCAGCGAAACACACTGAAAAAAGAAAAAGGAAAGAGAAAGAAAGACAGTAGCATTTTTTATGCTTCTTATAGGGTTAGTTCACCCAGAAGTTAAGTAATAAGTAAAGTTTGTGGAAAGTGAATCTGTTCTCAGAATCTTTTCTATTTCCTTAAAGGGTTAGTTCACTTAAAAAAGGAAATTCTGTCATCATTTACTCACCCTCATGTCATTCCAAACTCGTAAGACTTTTGTTCATCTTCGGAACACAAAAGAACATCTTTTTACTGATATCTGAGCGCTTTCTGTCCACTAACAACCTATGCAACTACCACGTTCAAGCCTCAGAAATGTACTAAAGATATTGTTAAAGTATGAAGCGATGCAAGTGCTTTATTTACACATGAAAAAAACAATTTACAACTTTATTAAATATTAAAATATTTATCTCCAATGGGCATTCACAAGAGCACCATGATGCATGCATGTTTTGATGTGAGAGCAGACGTTAGCAGGGTTAAAAGCACTTGCATCGCTTCATAAAACTGAGGTTAAACTGCTGGAGTCACATGGAGTACTTCAGTGATGTCTTTACTACCTTTCTGGGCCTTAAAATGGTAGTTGTGTGGTTGTCAGTGGAGGGACAGAAATCTCTCAGATTTCATCAAAAATATCTTCATTTGTGTTCCGAAGATTAACAAAGTTTTATGGGTTTGGAACGACATGAGGATGAGTAATTAATGACAGAATTTTCATTTTTGGGAGAAAATTTCATTTCAAAAACTCACTAACAGTCTTTGGTTTCTCAGTCGACGAAAAGATCCTCTTTAACACCTTTAAATGTCTGAAAACCTTCAATTTGCACTCAAGTATATTCTTTTAAACTTAAAATTTTTGCTGAAGTGTACTTCTTTTTCACAAGGGTATCCTAAATCATGTATGTTAAAGAGCCTTGCATACATTAAATAATGTAACAGTTTACACACTGACACCATGTAGCCTATTTTCAATTTGTTGTACATTAGCTGCCATCTTTTCCCCGCCTCCCTCCCTCTCAGTGTCAGCAAGAGCAGGGGCTGGACCGCACTGACAAAACTCTTGCACACACGGCAGGCTTTTTCAGCATTTAGAGTCAGCGAGAAAGACACAAGACAGTCTGAGAAGCAAGATTGAGAAAAAAGGCATTCAAATGTTTTTTTCTAGATGGTGATAGAAAAGTGAGAAGTCTAGCCTTGCTTTGAAACAGAAAGTAGTTGGAGAGGCGCCTGAAGAGAGACAACTTTTGAAGAGAATTTTCTTGTATGGAATTGCTCACGATTAAAACATAAGCTGTTTTCAATATTTATTTTTCAGTTTTTAAGTCTCTTTCACTCTTTGACCATGAGGCACATCTATCTGCTGAGTCTGGGTGAGTCACACTTCAGATGTTTTTAGGATTGAAGTTTCCACTGATGAATGTAGAGACAGATGTTTGTATGGAGCCACACAGTGGTTTTGCTAACTCAAATGTTGCTTTGCCAACCACTGCGTAATTGTTGCTGTTTTAAAAATAGAGAAACAGCAAATGGCCAATGAGAGGAAACTGCCACAAATAGGAAAATCTGATGTCACAATGGGGTAGTTTTTGTGAGAATCAGGGTCCAGAAGCTCTAGTTATCTGGAAAGCACCAGCTGAATGTGAGTGACGAATGGAGGTTCTGTTCCTGTTCTCATAGTCTTAAGACATTCAAGTGTTTGGAAAAGAACTGTGAAGTAAAATGAAAGTATCAGCTGTAGATCTCATTATTATTTTGTACATGATTTTGGGCGAGAGATTGTTGTGAAACAAGGACTGGTATGTATTCAAACACTGTCCTCATGAACCTTCAAAGACAATGAAATAGTAAAATCATGATATACTTTGTGAGTTCAGTCTGGGATGTTGTGAGACAATGATAAGTGAAACTGAGTGTTGTTTAGCTCAACGTTAAAGGGTTAATTCAGCCAAATATGACAATCCTGTCATTATTTACTCACCTTTACTCAAAAAAAAAAAAAGTTAAATGGCGTTATAGAACCAAAGAGTTCTTGACTCAATTTTAAAATACCCTTTATGGTTGTATATAGGGAGAAATGTCTTAAATATTTACCATGTTATTTAAATTTTTCTATTGATAAAGTTTGTTTACAGGCTGATTAATTCATAAAATTTCATCAAAATGAAAAATAAATTAAAACAAAATTAATCAATTAAAAATAAATCCATAAAATGATCCCATGATTGGAACCCCTAAAAGGTTCTACTGTAAATATGAAGCACCGGACAAAACCCTTTAAGCTTCTGCTGTATATAAGAATGTTTTAACCTGTATGATTTCTGTGGAGCACAAATAAAGATATTGCCAAACCATTTTGATGACCAATGACAAAAACACTGAGACGTTTCTCAAAATATCTTCTTTGTAAGTAGTCGTTTTTGGGTGAACTATCCCTTTAAAGCTTGAAGTTGCGTGGCTTTGATTTTGACAATGGAAAAATGTTTACGGAAACCGAATTAGGACAGGAAATCCAAGGTGTTGTCATGTGTCCACACAGCTGAGAGGCCCAGGAAGATGGGATGGTGACATTAAACCAAGGGCAAACTATGAAGAGGGGAAAAATGTTACATAAACCTTATTAAAGAATAAGAACAAAATCATAAAATATTTTTTTTTCTGGTGCTTACAATAATGAGCAAGACCACACCTTAGGTAATGATGGAGTCACCATTGTAAAAAGTGTTACACCACTTTTTAAGAGTCTCTTGGGTGACCCTGCCTGTGGTCAGAGCATGTGACAGTGTGTCGTCTGAGCGCTGGTTCTGTAAGTTAAATCTGTTAGTTACAGTCGTGCACAGAGCCTCACCCAGAGCACTCATACTTCCTGAATGACCATCATGAACAATGAGTGGATATAACATTAGATTCATAGAATTATTCTTTTCTTTGATGGTTCTTCCAGCGTTGTCTACTCAGATGTTATTCCTAGTAAATAAGTGTCAATTTAGCCATTATGGGGGATAATCAAGTTGATTTTGGAAGCCTGTCTTAGGATGGGCTCAGTTTGACATGCATGGCACTTAAATGTCTACGTCATGGATGACACACATGCAGTTTACATACAGTGATGTCCAATATTCTAAGGCCACTAGTGAAAATGCTTATACTTTCTATTAAACACAAACATTTTAATTGCATAACTTCTTAAAAGTAAAAAAAAAAAAAAACTGAATTGAAAATGAACATGAATTTCTTTTGGCATTTGGTTCTGTTTATTTGCAAGTTGATGTATAAAAAGTCCCAGATTTTCAACATAGTCTCAGACCTTTGGACCCACTATATGTGCTTCAAGCTAAACACCAAAGACACTAAACTTGCAGTAACAGACTCTTTATTTTTGCTTATAGGTATTTTATTGACACTGACAGAGAGCACAGCGACTGACTGCCCTAAGGGACATGAAATATTTAGGGGGAAGTGTGTAGGTATGAATAAAAAGACAAACATGATACTTTTGTTGATACAGTTGAATGTTATTGAAAAGCTGGAAATAAAACATAGCTGTAAATTATACTGCAGATAAGACACATTTATGCACTGAATCAGCACTTATTAATGAATTGTAATAAAAATAAAGACAAAAGTGCTGTGGTTATTTATACTGTTTTTGTCATTGCTATAGATGAAGATGAGTGTAAGTCTGAACCACCCATTTGTGGAGAAAATGCAACATGCAACAACACAATTGGCAGTTACTACTGTCTGTGTCAAGAAGGGTTCACACCAACTCACAATTTCACCCAAGTGGATGGTATTAAATGCCAAGGTAAAGAGAGCTTGATATGATACATCTCATATGACCTCTGTGCAGCAGAAACAACATCTGAATCTCTGTTCATCTCATTCCAGACATCAATGAATGTGTGAATCAAAGCATTGATTGTGGTCCTAATGCAAAATGCGAAAATTCTGAAGGAGGTTATTTCTGTACATGTGAAACTGGCTACTTTTCCAGCAATGGGAACAAGACATTTATTGATCGACAAGGAATTCAATGTATTGGTAAGAAACTATTAGACATTTTGTGGTCATCAATTGTGTAACTTTGCTTTTGGTCTAATGTGAGAGTTTTCATTTGACATGCTTTTGTTTACTGTCTGTCTCTAAATTAAAGACAGAGATGAATGCACTGATCCCAGTATTTGTGGAATAAATGCAACATGTCATAACACCCCCGGTAATTTCTACTGCATCTGTGCTGCGGGCTTCAGACTGAAGTCAGGAGAAACTAACTTCACTAATCTACATGAATCCTGCATGAGTAGGTCCTTTAAAACTGTAAAGTTTTGACATTGATATTTGAGTTTATTTTTTAGAAATGTAAGATCCTTCTCCAACATGTTGTTTTCATGTTGTTGAAGGTGTTTGTGACATTGATAAATCCATCTGTGGAGAAGGAGGAGTCTGCCATAACAGCAAAGACGGCCATGAATGTGTCTGCAGGTCAGGATTCACCAACTATGGTCACAAACAAATGAAGTGCACAGGTTAGTGTTAAATGTGGATAATTTTGGTTCCTATTTCACACACATTTTCATTATTAAAAATTCAATAATTTATATTCACCTTTCAGATTTCACTTTCAAAATATTCATTCTGTTAAAATATAACATATAAAATTCGACTAGCAATTTTCAGTCCATTTTATTTTGCTTTACAAATTCGCTTCCACAAATTCAGTGGTTCAAATTCAACATTTCACATCTGGGAACTGCAGGAAAAGCAGTAGACTGCCGATGCATGATCTCCATCTGCTGTTAGTCGACTTCACCAGCAGGTGCCGCTAGCGGCGGTTTATGAAGACCAGAGCAACCATTAGAAACAGGTCATTCATTCTTTAAAACGGATTTGCTGAAATGGAGCTGATAAAAGCTGATAAAGACACAAAAGCTGCATTTATGTTTAATTCAGTGTCTTTATGGTTACTTTTCCTGTGTAGGCTACATGTAAGCAGCTTTCTCTCCAGTGAACGAGATTATAACGTTATTGCCCGATGCTGGTGTACAGATCAAATGTTAAATCTGAGGTAGACACATATTTCTCTCTGTTGTTTAGTTTCCTTAACTTAATATCATGCACTGTGTTGTAATACTGGGGTTTCCCTCGTACCTTATAGGAGTCCCCTGTCATCAGGACATATAAAACTTTTAACACAGCTTAATGGACTCGTACAGTGATATAAAAGACCAAACTCGCACCTCATTTGTGATGTAGGTTATACTATATAGGCTCCAAGCAAGCAGATACTGGTATAAAGTTCGTTTTTGACGCTGAACATTTGATATTCGCAAATTTGGGGACCGTCTCTAAAGTTACGACATTCGGTATTCACATTTCTACCTTCAAAAGCATTTGAAGAGAATGACTTACAGTCACAAAACCAACTGTAAAGGTAATGCGAGCCTTTTAGATTTTTGATGCTTATTAAAATAAAAGGTAGAAATAAAAGGTAGAAATGTGAATACCGAATGTCGTAACTTTAGAGACAGTCCCTAAATTTGCGAATATCAAACGTTCAGCGCCAAAAACAAACTTTATGCGAGTATCTGCTTTCTTGGAGCCTATATAGTATAACCTACATCACAAATGAGGTGCGAGTTTGGTCTTTTATATCACTGTATGAGTCCATTAAGCTGTGTTAAAAGTTTTATATGTCCTGATGACAGGGGAATCCTTTGACGGATGAGGGAAACTCTATTATTATTACAACACAGTGCATGATATAAAGTTAAGGAAACTAAACAACAGAGAGAAATATGTGTCTACCTCAGATTTAACATTTGATCTGTAGAGAAAGCTGCTTACATGTAGCCTACACAGGAAAAGTAACCATAAAGACACTGAATTAAACATAAATGCAGCTTTTGTGTCTTTATCAGCTTTTCTGCATTTATACTGGCCCTGATAATCATCACACATTTACTCACCGCTTGCTCCATTTCAGCAAATCTGTTTTAAAGAATGAATGACCTGTTTCTAATGGTTGCTCTGGTCTTCATAAACAGCCGCTAGCGGCACCTGCTGGTGAAGTCGACTAACAGCAGATGGAGATCATGCATCGGCACTCTACTGCTTTTCCTGCAGTTCCCGGATGTGAAATGTTGAATTTTCTGCCGAATTTGAACCACTGAATTTGTGGAAGCGAATTTGTAAAGCGAAATAAAACGGACTGAAAATTGCTAGTCGAATTTTATAGGTTGTATTTTTAAACAGAATGAATATTTTGAAAGTGAAATCTGAAAGGTGAATATAAATTATTGAATTTTTAATAATGAAAATGTGTGTGAAATATTTTTAATTGAAATATTCACAGCTTAAATATACAACCATGTTGAATTTCAGCCCATAATGCAAGCCCTAAAAATACAATGCATCAAAATAGCACAATTAATGTAATGCATAATTTTTTTCAATTAGTGCAATTCAACAAGCTTTTTATTTCAAAAACATTTGGCATTAATTTACTTCCATATTAATATCTCTTAAATCTCATCTTTCCAATAATTCATAGCATACAATGGTTGCCTGTGTTAGCACCTTTAATGCACAGACTATCAGTCTGAGAAAAATAGACAAACTGTGTCTAACATGTAAGTTACACTGTAAAAAGTGGTAAACTGCAGTTGTTACCTTAAATATCTATTTCTACCTGCGTTAACCCATAAAACTAGATGTGTTTGTATACATTGGTGTGTTTAGGTTGATTCAATGATATTAAATAATATTTTTGACTTCAATAAAGCTTTTTTGTTGTGCAAATACACTAAATCTGTTGATCTGAATATCAGCTGTGATCACAGCTGCACTTTTTCTTCTGTGATACTGCTTAAAAGTTATATGAATTTCTTTTCAGAGCTCAAGTGCAACACATTTATAAGCGAGAGCAAAGCATCCCAGGTATTGCATAACATTTCTAGATTACTGATACAGAATATTACAGTCATTCATAATCAACTAGGATGCTGATCTCTCTTTTTCTCTGTGTTGTCTGTGTAGGCATCTCCAGAGCTAACAAAACTTGTCTCCTTGATGACCAACAGCTGTTTGGTACTGACTGAGAGCGAGTCTGTCAGGAAGGAGCATTTTAAACAAGTGGATGGAGAAAGATTTCTTGAGGTGACGCCTTGTAAAATACAATAATTATACCCTTGTAAAAAAAGATTCATTTGTATTCAATGTGAACTTGCAGTGTACATTAAATCTTAAAAGTATGTTTAAAAAACAGTATTTGCAGATAATATAATATTAATGAAATCAAAAGCCACTTAATGGGTTAGTTCACCCTCCAAAATGAAAATTCTGTCATTACTCACCCTCATGTCATTTCAAACCCGTGAGACTTTCGATTATCTTCGGACCATAAATTAAAAATCTTTTTGATGACAGAATGCTGTCAGATTTCCTTTCATAGACTGCCTTTGCAACTACCACTGTGATGCTTCAAAAAGTTCATAAAGAGTTCAGAAATCTAATCCATATGAATCAAGCGTTATATAGTCCAGATTTTCTGTAGAGAGTTGATCGCTTGAAGAACCAATCAGGTTTATTCTCGTGTGTTACGCATCACATTTGAGCTTAATAAGGGTCTTATCTAGCGAAACGATCGGTCTTTTTCGAAAAAATACAACTGTGTATGCTTTATAAACATAAATGATTGCCTTCCAAGTGCACCAAAACCACACTTTCATATTCTTCAAAAAGCTTACGCTGTATGTCCTACGCCTTCCCTATTCTACTTACAGAAAAAATGGAACTGGCGCTGCGTTCATTCCGTAGGTAGAATAGGGAAGTCGTAGGACATACAGCGTAAACATTTTGAAGAATACAAAAATGCGGTTTTGGCGGAACCACTGGTTCTGGAAAGGTGATAATTTTTTGTTTATATGAAGCATATACATTTACATTTTTTTCGAAAATGACTGAGACCCTTATTCCTCATCTGGTATTGTTTTATAAAAAAAACCCACTTATTTTGATGTGCACATGCAAAGTATTTGAATATAATTTTAAGTGTGTTATTCAAAATTAAAAAAAGTTAATATATTTTAAATGTACTAAGTTTTTACAAATATGTAATTACAAATATATTTATAAATATGACATAGAAATGACATTCACAAATGCTCGTCAGTAGTACACTTTAACCATATTTCAAAGACAACAGAAGTAATTATGAAATTGTACATAAATATGGACTAAATCTTAAAGTGGGCAGAAAAGCATTGCATGTAGCATAAATTTAAACTACATTTTCATTTAACTGTAATTAACATGCATTTAAATGTCTGAAAACATTCAATTTGCACTCAAGTATATTCTTTTAAACCTTACATTTTTTGCTGAAGTGTACTTCTTTTTCACAAGGGTATGCTAAATCATGTATGTTAAAGAGCCTTGCATACATTAAATAATGTAACAGATTAAAACAGCTATACCCAAATAAGTGCTTATACTCAAACATCATCTTGATACACAAATCTCTCCCATTTTACCCACCCCATTTAGGCTTTTCTGAGTGCTTTAGATGGTCTGCTTCAAAGTGGCTTCCAAGGTGATAAACATAAAGTGTCAGCAATGTTTAATATTGTGGAAAGCATGCTAAAACTGATAGGACCTCTGCTGTCAGAAAGCCAGACCAAGAAATCAAGCTCTAAAACTGGTAAGAAATAGGTCCACACTAAAATATTACAATTAAGTACCAGAAAACTGCTTCACTGAGTCTTTTCTTACATTATCAGTGTGGTTTTTGCCCTACAGAGGTGGAGCTGTTGGTAAAGTGGGGCAAATCTCCACCTGAGGGTGATTTCAATATATCCTCCGGACACACACAGTTTACATCCAACTGGTACACAGCAACTGGAAATACATACCTTGGTATATATTCGTAATCACATTTACAGTGTAAATTTATATATATATATTGAATTGACCATAATTTTATTTTCTGTCGTTGTGCATCAACCAGGCTTTACAACTGCAGCTCTTCTCAGCTACAAAGGTCTGGAAGAATCACTCAACGGCTATTTTAACCATTTAGAGACACAGAAAAAGCAGACTTTCAAGATAAACTCAAAAGTAGTAACTGCCACTGTTAGTAACACAGAGACTGACAAGCTACAGAAACCAGTAAATTTCACGTTTTCTCACTTGGAGGTATGGAACAGTTTGCTCTCAATGTACCACATACAATGTGTTACACCAATGTGATGTACTGTTAACGCAGATTTCTAAATGTACATTTCCCTCCAGAAAACAAAAGAGGCACACTGTGTGTTTTGGGATCCTAAACTGGAAGGGGGCGCGTGGTCAAAAGAAGGCTGCACTAGAGTGAAGTCCAGTGATGTCCAGACTGTCTGCTCCTGTACTCACCTCAGCAGCTTTGCTGTGCTGATGGCTCTCTATGACATTGGGGTATGTACTCTTTAACTATTGTCACCACAAAAGCAAATCTTGAGCTCATTAATTTTCTTAGCAAGAAAACTATATCTTTTCTACTACCAGTTCCTGCATAAGACGCTAAAGATTTTGTTAAAAGATAAATACTATTTAAGAAGTATGCTACTATCTTGTAGGCCTGCTGCAATATATAACATAAGCATCAGATCTAAGGCCTAAGAGTGTTTTTAGTTGTACAGATATGAAGATATGAATTTATTTCTGGGTTACTTCATTGAGTGTTTTCTTTTAAAGGGTTAGTTCACCCAAAAATGTAAATTCTGTTATCATTTACTCATCCTTGTGTCGTTCCAAACCCGCTTTCATTCTTTCATTCATTTTCGGAACACAAAATTAAGATATTTTAATGAAATCTGAGCGACTTCTGTCCATCCATCGACAGTCCACGCAACTACCACTTTGATGCTACAAAAAGTTCATAAAGAGATCATAAAACTAATCCATATGAATTGAGCAGTTAAGTCAATCTTTTTTTAAGAGACTTGATCACCTTTTTTTATGCTAAGCAGATTTGATTTAGGCTTTTATTCACATATAAACATTCATCAATGCAAACCTTGGTTGTGGTAAACGGAAGCTCAAGCATGTTCGCTTGACAAACGAGAACCAATGAGGTTCATTCTCGTGTTACGCATCACGTTTGACCTTCCACAAGAACCCATTATGTATCAATCTATCTATCTGTCTGTCTGTTTTTCTTTCTGTCATCTATCTCTCTGTCTATCTATAGCGGTGCATCACCACTTTAGTCAGACATGTTGAATTTATGTTGTTAAACACAATGGCTGCGTCCAAAAGCTGAAAATATGAATATAAGAAGACAACAAGGTACATCTAAATCCAATGATTATGTCTATCTCCTGAGATGAGACAGGCATATCTTTCACTGCCTATGATACCCCTCCATCCTATACATTTGATTCTGTGACAGTTGAGCTAAAAATTTAAGTGGCACCTGAAAGTTACAGCTGGTCGTCAGTTTGTGTGTAAATGTACACTGTAAAAAAATGCTGTAAAATTACAAAAACTGTCAATTTTGGTTGCCAGCAAGCCTATAAATTAACAATAGTACTATAAACCATCAACTACAACTGTACTGTAAAACACAGCATAACTGTAAAAACAGCAAAACAAGAGCAGCTGTGAATTTACAGTTCTTTACTGTAATCTACTTCACAGTGTTACTGTAATAATACCGTGCACTGAATTAAAACTCATTTCATTTGAGGAAACCGGTTGTCTTAAATTGGTCAATTGCCATTTAATATTTATACTGTGAAAGTAATTTGAGGATATCAGTACTGTAAACTTTTCATTTTAACTTATTTTAACTTATTTCACAACCATATACTTGAAAACCATAAACACCTGATCACATTTTCTCTTAGCTTTCATTGCCATAAAAAAGTGTCTTATAAACACAGTTACAGCAGCCAGTGAAAAACTAACATTCAAATGTCAAGGGTGAAGAGCCCAACTAAAGCAAACTCTGATCACCATAATGGTGACTAATTTCAAATGAAACAATAAAACATTAAAGGTGCCCTCGAATGAAACATTGAATTTACCTTGGCATAGTCAAATAACAAGAGTTCAGTACATGGAAATGACATACAGTGAGTCTCAAACTCCATTGTTTCCTCCTTCTTATATAAATCTTATTTGTTTAAAAGACCTCCGAAGAACAGGCGAATCTCAACATAACACCGTCTGTTATGTAATAGTCGGGGTGTACGCCCCCAATATTTGCATATGCCAGCCCATGTTCCCAACATTATGAAAGGCATTAGACAAGGGCAGCCAGTATTAACATCTGGAGCTGCACAGCTGAATCATCAGACTAGGTAAACAAGCAAGAACAATAGCAAAGAATGGCAGATGGAGCAATAATAACTGACATGATTCATGATACCATGATATTTTTAGTGATATTTGTAAATTGTCTTTCTAAATGTTTCGTTAGCATGTTGCTAATGTACTGTTAAATGTGGTTAAAGTTACCATCGTTTCTTACTGTATTCACGGAGACAAGAGAGCCGTCCCTATTTTCATTTTTAAACACTTGCAGTCTGTATAATTCATAAACACAACTTCATTCTTTACAAATCTCTCCAACAGTGTAGCATTAGCCGTTAGCCACGGAGCACAGCCTCAAATTCATTCAGAATCAAATGTAAACAATATAACAGTATACAATACTCACATAATCCGACGCATGATTGCCGCATGCATGACGAACACTTTGTAAAGATCCATTAGAGGGTTATATTAGCTGTGTGAACCTTGTTTATGCAATGTTTAAGGCAAGGGCAAGCTCAATGGGCGTGGAGCACGAGAATTATTAAAGGGCCAGCAGCCCTGAATCGGCTCATTTCTAATGGGTAATTTGAGGTGAAACTTCACAGACACATTCAGGGAACACCTTAGACTTATATTACATCTTTTAAAAAAAAGTTTTAGGGCACCTTTAACATCTATCTTCAATTTTTTACATTGTATGTTTTTTTTTTAACAACTTTTGATTTCATTTCTAGTGAGAAATTAGTATTGTATGGTAGTATATACGAAATATCTCTCTACTTTTTTGTAGATCATTAAACTGTTATGCTGCCTCAGAACTCTGTCTGAAATCAGTTCGGGAGGATCTACTTGTGAAGCCGTTCCCTGATAGAACAAAGAGGAAACAAGTCAGCTGCTTAAGCTTTCGGATGCAGCCAATAACATATTAATAAGGCAGTCATACAGAATTATGGGCAAGGGTCATCATCAAATGAAAGACTATGAAGGAAGAAGGGAAAAAAATAAGGAAGCTTGTTTCCAGTATCCAGTATCTCACATTTCTCTTTTTTTCAACTTTTAACAGAAATAATATTCACAATTATCAGTTTATAACTTGCAACTGTGAGATCTAAACTTGTATCAGAAAAGTCTGAATTGTGAGATAAAAATTCTTTCTTTTTTATTCTGTGGCGGAAACAAACTTCCATAGATCACACACTGATCGTAAGGTGAAATCTGTTAAAGAGAATCTTAATTCTTCTCAACCAGGATGTATATGAGCTGACTCTGATCACATGGGTGGGACTGCCACTGTCTCTGGTCTGCCTCCTCATCTGCATTATCACATTTTACTTGGTGCGATCGATCCAGAGCACCCGCAACACCATCCACCTGCACCTCTGCATCAGCCTCTTCATCGCCTACTTTGTGTTCCTCGTGGGCATCGCCCGCACAGAAAATGAGGTAAACTCTGGCTTCACACAATAAAGTTCACAGGTTTGTTTGCCTGGGTCTGAAGTGATAATAAACATCCTGTGTGTTCACTTCCTGTCCTCGTGCTGTGGTTCAGGTGGGCTGTGCAGTTGTTGCGGGCGTGCTGCACTATTTCTTCCTGGCTTCGTTCTGCTGGATGTGTCTGGAAGGAGTGCAGCTGTTCCGCATGGTGGTGCTGGTCTTCAACACAACGCTGAGACCCATCTATATGATTGCCGCTGGTTATGGAGTTCCTGCTGTCATCGTTGCAATTTCAGCCACAGTGAATCCAAGTGGATATGGCACTCAGGGCTAGTGAGTTTTAGACATAATAAATTCTGATTAGACATCAGTTATTTATTTATTTATGATGGCATTAAGATGTTTTTATTTATCTTTAGCTGTTGGCTCAACATTCAAGATGGATTCATTTGGAGCTTTTATGGGCCAGTTTGCGCCATAATTTTTGTAAGTACTCTTGCACTTTCCACAAATAGATGAGCAAGCAGGATCTGAAAGGCAGCAAGTGACATGTCACAAGAATGACAAAGACATTTTATTTATTTGATAATAAACAATAATACACATAAAAATAATATAAATACGTAATTTGCAAAGGGTCCCAATGTTTGTGTGTGTGTACAGGTATATACTGTATGGTTTATGAGGACACAAATGCGTATAGAGACATTACAATGTAAACATGGTTTAAGGACACTTCCTGTTTCCTTGTATACCCATTGGCTTAAAGGGAACCCCTGGTGTTAAAGGATTAGTTCACTTTCAAAATTTCCTGATAATTTTCTCACCCCCAAGTCATCCAAGATGTTCATGTCTTTCTTTCTTCAGTCGAAAAGAAATGAAGGTTTTTGATGAAAACATTCCAGGATTATTCTCCTTATAGTGGACTTCAATAGCCTCCAAATGGTTGAAGGTCAAAATTACAGTTTCAGTGCAGCTTCAAAGGGCTTTAAATGATACCAGACGAGAAATAAGGGTCTTATCTAGCTAAACCATTGCTCATTTTCAAAAAAAAAAAAAAAATAAGAAATTATATACGTTTTAACCATAAATGCTCATCTTAAACTAGCTCTCTTCTTCTTCTCTATTTGAATTCCAGCAGTGTAGACACTGCTAAGTGTATTACTGCCCTCCACAGTTTAAAGTTTGAACTAATTGTTATATACTTGCACTAGCATATTGTATATGACAATTTAGTTCAAACTTTGACCTGTGGAGGGCAGTAATACACTTAGCAGTGTCTACACTGCTGGAATTCAAATAGAGAAGAAGAAGAGAGCTAGTTCAAGATGGTTTAAAATGTGGTTAAAATGTATCAAATTTTTTATTTTTTTTTAGAAAATGAGCTATGGTTTCTCTAGATAAGACCCTTATTTCTCGTCTGGTATCGTGTAGAACATTTTGAAGCTGCACTGAAACTGTAATTTTGACCTTCAACCGTTTTGAGAGACCATTGAAGTCCACTATAAGGAGAAAAATCCTGGAATGTTTTCATTAAAAAGCTTAATTTCTTTTCGACTGTAGAAAGAAAAGACATGAACATCTTGGATGACATGGGGGTGAGAAAATTATTCATTAAGGAAATTTTAATTTGAAAGTGAACTAATCCTTTAAGACTTGTATGGCTTTATATAAAGTGATTGATGTCTCTTACTGAAATATGTAGTAGTTATTTAACATATTTGGACAATAGGCGGCGCCATTTTGTTTAGGTACACAGTGCGTTCTACGTCGATGACGTCAAATGGATGCTCTCGGAGAGCTACTGATGCTGTCCTGTTACTATTTTTACCGCAACAAAACTCGGAATATATAATACTATACGATGCAACATTGTGAAGCTTTTGTTTGTAATTTTCAGTCAATGGGCAACAAGAGAAGCGATGCAAGTCTTTACTGCTTTGGACAAATGGATGAATAAAACTTCCTAAAGACCCGCGTCTTTGTTCCCTTTACTTCAGCCCTGATGACTTTGCTCCCTATGGAGGCTCAGTGTACAGCGGTTCAATATTAATATTATAAAGCGACGAGAATATTTCTGGTGCACCAAAAATGGTGCACTTATTTAGTGATGGCCGATTTCAAAACACTGCTTTAGGAAGCTTCGGAGCACAAATTAATCAGTGTGTCGAATCATGATTCAGATCTCGTGTCAAACTGCCAAACTCATATTCAATTCAAACGCTCCGAAACACGTTTTTTCTTGTGTGTTTCAGGTTAATGTATTATTCTTCCTCATAACAATATGGAAGCTGGCAGAAAAATTTTCCTCCCTCAACCCTGACTTAAACAATCTACGCAAAATCAAGTGAGAAATGTTTTTAAACCCTTTATGTACACTATACTGGTCAAAAGCCTGGAATTATTATGATTTTCTTTTAATGTTTTTGAAGTCTTTTATGCTCACCAAGGCTGCATTTTTTTTTAATTAAAACTACAGTAAAAACAGCAATATTGTAAAACATTGTTATATTTTAAAATAACTGTTTTCTAATGTAATACATTTTAAAATGTAATTTATTCCTGTGATTCAAAAGCAGAATTTTCAGCATCATTACTCCAGTCTTCAGTGTCACATGATCCTTCAGAAATCACTTATATGCTTTTAGTGTTTGTTACCATGCGCTGTAAGCAGCCCTCTAGAGCTTTTACATCTCCATCTCCGCCTACAGGGCATTTACGGTCACTGCAATTGCTCAGCTGTGTGTCCTTGGCATCATGTGGGTGTTTGGATGTTTCCAGTTCAGTAAAGACACTCTGGCAATGTCATACATCTTCACTATACTAAGCAGCCTGCAGGGGGTGCTGATGTTCATCATGCATTGCTGGCTCTCAAAACAAGTGAGTCCTGTTTCTCCTCTCACAGTGATATACGGTTCAATATATTATACAATACTATACAACCTGTATAGTTCAGGATGAGTCATTTATGAGTTACTTTTGCTTTTTTTCTGGGTTTGGTCAACTTTTAAAATTGCATCGGCATATAGATGACCTAAAAGATCACATATAGACTAAAAGCAAAACACCTCTCACAAACACATTTGTTTTGATGGTAACACTTTACAATAAGGTTCATTAGTTAAACATTAGTTAATGTATTAACATGAGTTAACCATGAACAATGCATTTGTTATTTACTTATCTGTATTTACTAATCTTTGTTAACATTAGTAGTTTGTTTATGTTAGTTCACAGTGCATTAACTGTTAACAAGATTTTAACAATGTATTAGTAAATGTTGAAATTAACATTAACAAAGATTAATAAATGCTGTAGAAGTGCAGTTCATTATTAGTTCATGTTAACTAATGTAATTAACTAATGTTAACTAATGAACCTTATTGTAAATTGTTACCGTTTTGATGATCAAATGATGACCATAAAAATGCACTGGCTAAAAAATTAGGACAATCAAACCGCCAGTGATCTGATATGTGATATATGCGTTAAATGTCTTTTTAATTTCTCCACAGGTGAGAGATGAGTATGCCAAATTTCTGTCGAGTATCTGTACACCACAGAAGAGTAAATATTCAGAGTTCAGCTCAAACCAAACAAGCAAATCTCAGGTAAACTCACTCTCAGTTAGGGACTGTTTAGCTCTTGATATGTGGAATTCAGTTAGAGTTTGAGGTGCATAATCATTGTTGGATTTATATCTCAGTGTGGCTTTTGCAAATGCCTCAGCAGTACTGAAGTGTGCACATTAACATTTTGAGGCCATTAAATGTGTACTTGTTGCTTTGCCATCATCATCCATCAGGGCATGAGTTGCTCAGAAGTGTGCTCATCACAACACTTACACAGACATCAAAGATCACATACTAACTGCTCACTCGGATAGAAAACATTAGCATTTCTCAATGGCATTTCTGATTTCTCAAGGGAGGCAATGATCACTGGAGCATTTTATGAGCTGTGTTTTCCTGTAATAACTAGTTGTGAATGTGAATGTAAATGAGCTTAAGCAAGACAAATCCTCTGACTGTCTGCACTCTTTTGCAGGGCTCCAAGAGTGTTCAGAACACTGGTGAATCCCACATTTAAGAGACAATGTCAACAGACCATTGACTTTATCATTCATCTGTAAGCTGAAGTGCCACATTATCTCTCTATCTGCTTTCTGTGGAAAAGATAATATGTTGTATTTGGGTGATTCTTCATGTAGGGGAACTTTTCTTTCCCTTGTGTGTTTTTTTTTTATTATTATTATTTTTAGAATGCCTTTAAAGATATCTTTATTTTTCATATCATAATAGTTTCTATTTGATTAGTTTTCAAAGTTTACTTTTGTCAGAATTTCTCCTCTATTTATTTAAGTTAAAAGAACATATTATAGTTCAAAAGATTGGGGTCGGTAAGATTTTTTTGATGTCTTGTGCTCACCAAAGATGCATGCTTTTATTTTATTATTATTATTTTTTAACACAATAAGAACAATTTAAAATAACCTTGTTCTATTTTAATATATTTTAAAAAGTAATGTATTCCTGTGATGGCAAAGTGGACACGTGATCCTTCAGAAATCATTCTAATATGCTGATTTGCTGTTCAAGAAACATTTCTGATGATTATCTGAAAGTTTTTTTTTGTTGTTGTTGTTGTTTTTTTTTTGCTTAATATTTTTGTTTTCAGGATTCTTTGATGAATTTTTTTAAACAGAATCTTTTGTAACATTGTAAATGTCTTTACTGTCACTTTTGAATAAATGCATCTCACCCCAAACATTTCAACAGTAGTGTAACATTTTTTTCCAAAAGAATTTTTATTTTTTAATATGAATGTATAATTTATTTTATGAGCTTGTAGTATATCATGACACATTATGCTTTATAAATTATTCTTGTAATTGGCTCATGATGTCTGTTGTGAAGATTTAGTAGTAATGTTGTGTTACATTTTGCACATGAATCCTACTTTTCTGTACTTTGCCTTATCTAGTATTGTTACATGGCTGCCTATGGGTTGGGAGCAAGCACCAAAAGAAAGAAATTAATTTTTAAAAATAAAAAAATAAATAACCGAGAAAGACAATGTTTCAAAGTCCTGCCCCAGAATCCACAACACAACCACCGATTTAACAAAATTGTCACATATAATGATAATAACAGTAATAAGAATAATAACAACAATAATGATAGCAACAACGATAACAAGGAAAACTAACTTCAGGGAGAAAATTTCCAAAGCAACAAACACATTTTAAATGATCAACTCAGAAGTCCTTTAACTTTTAAGTAACAGAAGATAACAAATACTAACACAAGTCTTCTCTTTTTCCCCCATCTACTCATAAAAAGGAGAAAACCTCAAACAAATGGGCACCCTCCCCTTATGTTCCCAAACAAAAAGGAGCAAAAACACATCAGAACAAAAGAGCTACTTACAAAATAAACTAAATATCTGAGGAAAATAACAAAGCATACAGGTTTGGTTCTCTTTCTGTCAAGAAACACTTGATCACATTATCAAAACCACAACACAAATATTTGTATTATGTCTCTCTCACTAATGGATCCAATGCTGCTTATATCTCTGCTCCTTATTTTCACCATCCAATCATCTCAGACACAAACTAATCAATTGCAGCTGATAATGATCAGAGTACCTGCACGACAGTGGAAAAAGAGAGACAAACACACACAAAAATAACACAATATATAAACAAAGCTGTCACAGTTCCCATCTGTTCTGGACTCCATTTCCCATTAACCTCCCTGGCAATCACCTGCACTCACTCCACCACTCAGTAATCACCCGCACCTGCAATTCATCCACTCATCACTAATTATGCACACCACTCACCTCAGTATGTTGTCCGATCTTGTTTATATGAAGGACTTCCCATGTTCTATTCCAAGACATCGTTGTTACCTACCCATTCTACTCCAGCGTGCTTTCCTAGTCTTTCTGCCTGTGTATGTGTGTGTGAGTTCACTTACCATCTTTGTTAGTCGACTTCTCCACTCTGATTCCAGCCATCCACAATCTGTCAACCTGCAATACAAAGGACAGTATCAATATTCCAGTTTCATCATTGCAAGGATGCAGCCACGGCGGGTCAGGAGCCTCGGGCAGCCACGGCGGGTCAGGAGCCTCGGGCAGCCACGGCGGGTCAGGAGCCTCGGGCAGCCACGGCGGGTCAGGAGCCTCGGGCAGCCACGGGCAGCCACGGCGGGTCAGGTGGCTTGGGCAGCCACGGCAGGACAGAGTCCGAAGAGGACCACGGCGGATCAAAGTCCATTAATGGCCATAGGGGTTTATAGTCCATGGGCGGCCCTAGCAGTTCGGAGCACGCTGATGGTTGCAGTCGTGCACGGTCTCCACCCACAAGCTCCCCACCCTCTGGTATATGGCCCCCCCCAAAAAAGTTCTTGGGGAAATCAACGGTGGCCATGGTCGATTCGTGGACAAGGAGCTCGTGGGGCGCTGGCAGGGCAAGTAGCACAGGTTCTGGAGCAGACTCGATGGCTGGAACACCCCCTATGTTCCTTGACACCAAAGGGGCGGCCATCTTGCCCGTAGGCACTGGCGAAACAGCCATCTTGTCCATCGCATCCAGAGAGCTGAGGTGCGTTGCAACCGGCGAACTTGAGTGCGTTGCAACCGGCGGGCTTGAGAGCGAAGCAGCCAGCGGGGCAAACGGCTGCTCTGAGATGGCAGCGGGCCGCTCTGGGACAACAGCGAGCTCGGGCTGGCAGACTGCTCCCAAGTCCATAGAGCTCGAGTACATCCGCCACACACGCATAACAGCCAAGAAATAAAAAGTGAAGACAGCCCTCTTGGCCATCACAGGACTGACAGGGAAAGCATGCTGGACTGGAGTGGACTCACTGGCTGGAACGGGCTCTGGGCGATCGGCGGAGACGTGACGTTGCTCTGGGCGATCGGCGGAGACGTGACGTGACTCTGGGCGATCGGCGGAGACGTGACGTGACTCTGGGCGATCGGCGGAGACGTGACGTGACTCTGGGCGATCGGCGGAGACGTGACGTGACTCTGGGCGATCGGCGGAGACGTGACGTGACTCTGGGCGATCGGCGGAGACGTGACGTGATTCTGGGCGATCGGCGGAGACGTGACTTGGCTCATGAAGATCAACTCTGTTTTGACTTGGCGTTGTTGTGATGGTGGCCGCCATTTTGTGAGTGTCCTTTGGTGCGGCGGCCATTACATGATTAAGCGAGGCGTCACATTTTTCCGCGACACCCACAGTAAATGGAGAGCCCACAGTCAATAATGCATACTCCAGAAAATGACTAAGTGAAGAACGGGGTCCCTCACGAATCAACTGTGACTTAAGGGGCTGATTAACACCTTCACAGAAAAAGTCTATGAGCACACAGTCCGGCAGGTCTGAACAATATGCAATGTCCAAGTACTCCTCAATGTAATTCTCCAGCGACCGTGAGCCCTGCTTGAGCCCTGATAATAATAGTGCAATGTTCCTACCAGACCAGGGTTCACCAGGAAAGCTGCTGGATCGTTGTTGCGGCGAAGTCTTCTGTTACGAAGCGGTACTGAGGCAGAGATCCATTTGCAGCTTTTATTAAATGTGAGCGTGGTCGTAAAGGCAGGGGTCAGATTACAGCAAACAGGTACAGCAAGGAACAGGCGGAATCGTAGTCAGGGTACAGGCAGTAGGTCGAGGCAGGCAGATATCACTCACAGAACAGCAGACAAGGCAAAGGTCAGGACAGGCAGCACAGGATCATAGACGGGAAACAGACAGGCAGACAAGATCAACGCTTGGAATTGTACACAGAGGCAACAAGACTTTGCGGTGAGGTGGTGTGTGTATGAGTCTTTTATAGTCCAGGTAATGTGTGGCAGCTGGGTGTGGTGATTAGTGTGGAGTGATTGTGAAGTGAGTGCAGGTGATAAGCAATGGAGGATCATGGGAAATGTAGTCCGGGATGTGACAGGAACAGACGTGATCGTGACACAGCTAATTTAACCCTCAAAATGGATCTTTACAAAGTGTTCGTCATGCAGCATGTCTAACCGTGTAAGTATTTATTTTGATGTTTACATTTGATTCTGAATGAGTTTGATAGTGCTCCGTGGCTAAAGCTAACATTACACACTGTTGGAGAGATTTATAAAGAATGAAGTTGTGTTTATGCATTATACAGACTGCAAGTCTTTAATAATGAAAATAACGACGGCTCTTGTCTCCGTAAATACAGTAATAAACGGTGGTAACTTTAACCACATTTAACAGTACATTAGCAACATGCTAACGAAACATTTAGAAAGACAATTTACAAATATCACTAAAAATATCATGTTATCATGAATCATGTCAGTTATTATTGCTCCATCTGCTATTTTTCGCTGTTGTTCTTGCTTGCTTGCCTAGTCTGATGATTCAGCTGTGCACAGATCCAGATGTTAATACTGCCTGCCCTTGTCTAATGCCTTGAACATGAGCTGGCATATGCAAATATTGGGGTCGTACATATTAATGATCACGACTGTTACGTAACAGTCGGTGTTATGTTGAGATTCGCCTGTTTTTCTGAGGTCTTTTAAACAAATGAGATTTATATAAGAAGGAGAAAGCAATGGAGTTTGACACTCACTGTATATCATTTCCATGTACTGAACTCTTGTTATTCAACTATGCCAAGATAAATTCAACTTTTAATTCTAGGGCACCTTTAAGTATAAGGGTTTACTCAAAAACGTGGAGCAAAACAAAAATAAAACTAAACTACTCATTCAGAATATGTAATTGTTTTAAGTTCCATCAATGATTTAACAGACTTTAATTGCAGCATACTCATATTTTCTTTATAAGTTAGTAGTACTATTCAGGTTTACAGCCCAGAAAACTTGAAAAATAGCACACTCTTGCTCAAAACCATAGTCATCCTCCTGCATCCCACCCCACCAGTCTGTACAGCACTCGCATCCACACTCAACTCAAAAGGTTGCGTAAAATCAGGAGCAGACAGATCAGGCACACTGCATAAAAAACCTTTCCAAAAACCATTGAAACTTTGAATTCTGTAGTACTGAAGAGGTCAGCTAATGGGGACATTACCACTGCTAAGTTATAACAAAACCCATGATAATTCCCCTCTCGTTCAAAAAATTTCTTCAAAGCACTCACTTATTTAGGGAAGAGGCAAAAAAAAAAATAATAATAATCAAGAGTCATGCTCAATTTAGTCTTTTTTTTTTTTACATCCCCCTGACCTACCTGTTTACCAGTTAAGTGTTAAGTCACACTTTGAAAGGACCAAAGTCAAGGACGCACCAGCCAAATGGCTGAAAAAACTGTGTCCAAACTACTTACATGACTTCCCCAGCTATCAGAATCAATCATCCAATTCTCTAAATATGATTTGCAATTCATCACTCCTGACAGAACTCTCTGCATCAAGCCATGGAAATTGCACCATTACCTTATATTGAAGAATGCTATAAGGATTAACCTTTTGAGCAGTACGGTCCCACATATGGGATTTTTATTTCTGTGCCCCTGGGCATACGGTCCCACATATGGGATTTAAAACGTTCAGCGACATCACATAACTGCAAGATTCAGACAGTTTTTCGCACCTTGGCTGCGAGACGAACGCACTCAGCACTTGTCATATATCTGCAGTGTTTTCAGCCACATAATGTTTTTTTAAGGTTTCAGACATTTAAATACACATAAGCACCAGTAAACACATTATACATTATACAAGCACCAGTATACATTTATTGTTTATAAAATACACACTGATGTCAGACATCAGTGGAAGCAGCAATAACAATCCATTCAAATATATTGGCCAGCATTTAGTTAATTGATATCAGGTCTGTAACATAAAACGGTTGTCTTAGAGAGGCAGAGTCTCTCAGAAGTAAAGATGGACAGAGCTGTGAAAGAGTGCGTAAAAAGACTGTGGAATACTTTAAAAACAAATGTTCCTCAACGTCAAATTGCAAAGGCTTTGCAAATCTCATCATCTACAATGCATAACACCATAAAAAGACTCAGAGAAACTGGAGAAGTCTTTGTGCGTAAGGGACAAGGCTGAAGACCTTTATTGGATGCCCGTGGTCTTCGGTCCCTCAGATGACACTGCATCACTCATCAGCATGATTGTGTCTATGAAGATACTAAATGGGCCCAGGAATACTTCCAGAAACCACTGTCGGTAAACACAATCCGCCGTGCCATCTGCAGATGCCAACTAAAGCTCTATCATGCCAAAAGGAAGCCATATGTGAACATGGTCCAGAAGCCCCGTCGTGTCTTGTGGATCAAGGCTCATTTAAAATTACTGTTTCAAAGTGGAAAAGTCTTCTATGGTCAGACGAGTCCAAATTTGACATTCTTGTTGGAAATTACGGACGCCGCTTTCTCCGAGCTAAAGAGGAGGGAGACCTTCCAGCATGTTATCAACGTTCAGTTCAAAAGCCACCATAGCTGATGGTATGGGGGTGCATAAGTGCATACGGTATGGGCAGCTTGCATGTTTTGGAAGGCACTATGAATGCGGAAAGGTATTATAAAGGTTTTAGAGCAACGTATGCTCTCCTCCAGACGACGTCTATTTCAGGGAAG
This sequence comes from Chanodichthys erythropterus, assembly GCF_024489055.1. Taxonomy (NCBI): domain Eukaryota; kingdom Metazoa; phylum Chordata; class Actinopteri; order Cypriniformes; family Xenocyprididae; genus Chanodichthys; species Chanodichthys erythropterus. The sequence continues at coordinate 48,332,269 of NC_090223.1, read as the reverse complement.
GCCTTGTGTATTTCAGCAGGACAATGCAAAACCACATACTGCAACTATTACAACACCATGGCTTTGTCGTAGAAGAGTCTGGGTGCTGAATTGGTTTGCCTGCAGTCCAGATCATTCACCTATAGAGAAAATTTGGAGCATCATTAAACAAAAGATGACCACAAACTCTTCAGCAGCTGAAAACCCAAATTAGGCAAGAATGGGACAAATTCCAACAACAAAACTCCAGAAACGCATAACCTCTATGCCCAGACATCTTCACAGTGTTTTGAAAAGAATAGGAGATGCTACACCATGGTAAAAATGCCAAATTTAAAATGAGCTAATTTTGTGCATAAAATTGTAACATTTATCAGTTTAAACATTTGTTATTGTTATGTTTTCTATGTTCTATTGTGAATAAAATAATGGCTTGTGTGATTTGAAAGTCTTTTAGTTTTTATTTTATTCAAATTAAAAAAAAAAAAAACATCCCAACATTTCCGGAATTCGGGTTGTACGAAAGCAATCCACAAGTAACTTGCAACACACTCCTAATTCAACAGTCCCTGAAAGAAGATCAGATTTAAAGTGAACGCTGTGAAGTTTAACGTGAATGTCTTTCAGAAGCTTGTGGCTGTGGTTGTGTTGCAGCCTTTTCCATCTCTTTTAGTTCATTCTCTGTATATTCTCCCGGAAATGACAGTGGAAATGCGACTGCCTTGGCACACACTTGCACGCTTGCTTTTGGCCCAACAATGTAGCACGGTGACTATGCAGACACGGTATATTGCAGAATCAAAACTGGTTTACATTCAGAGCCACTGGCAAATATTACAGTGCATTCAAAATAAACAGTCCATATGCACTTGGCTCTTATAGGGGAACCACTTTTGGTGCTATGTAGCACCATCTTTAAAGGCACCATCTTTAAAGGTAGAGTACAGTACTTTTGGCAAATGGTGCTGTGTAGAAACCATAAGAGGTGCCATATCGCATTGTATTTCTTCAACAAAAATGGTGCTAAACAGCACCAACAGTGGTTCTTTGGCTCGTAAACTTTTAAAGGGGATTAACAGGTTCTTTGTACGGCAGTGGTGCTATATAGCACCTTAACCACCCCAAAGAACCACTGAAGAACCATACTGGGGCTTAACAGGTTCTGTATACAGTAGCGGTGCTATATAGCACTTCAGTCAACCCAAAGAACTGGTGAAGAACCACTGAAGCACCAAGATTTGGTGATATACAGCAATTAAAGTGGTTCCCTATGATTACAAGCCAAAGAACCACTTTTAGTACTATATAGTACCATTTTATTTAGAGTGTGTTGAGTCATCAGATTCGGACACAGATCGATCAAAAGCCTCATTTTTAGCCTTATTCTGCTTTGAGGCTCTACAGTCAGTGATTAAATGGCCAGGATCTAAGAAGGAAAAATAAAAACATTTTTCTCAGATGCGTTCTACGGAATAGATTGATGGGTTTGCTTTACTCTCCTCCCCTGTCTTGAGGACTGAGTAAATACAATGTTCCCTACATAAATCATTAACTAACAGAAGTAGTACCTTGTAGTAGTAAGTAGTACCTTGGTGTGTCAAAATAAAATTGTCCACTAGTACAGCAGCATGAGAAAGAGAATTTACCTTTTGCTCATTCAAATAAACAGCCTCCGGCAAACTTTTTAACTTTTTAGCAATAACTTATATTAGTAAGCCTAACCCGACATGCTAAACATCACTTTTCAACAACTACTCTTTTCTTTAGCGAATTCCACACAAGTTTTGGGAAGACTTTAAATGAGACCTAAACATTTGATTCTAGGCATCTGAGATCAATTCAGATGCCCTTTAAAACTGCAGACTTAGCATCATAATCAGGTGATTGGTCTATAACAGGGATGCAAAACCAAATTCCTGAAAGAGGAAATTCCTGCAGAGTTTAGCTTCAACCCTAATTAAACACACCTGATCCTGCTAATCAAGTCCTTCAAGCTTATTTTAAAAATAGAGTTATGTGTGTTTTGGAGCCGAGTTGGAACTAAACTCTGTAGGACCATGACCCTCCAGGAGCTGAGTGGTCTATAGTCAGCTTTATTCTGGGCTTTCAACAACAATAAAGCCCCCGTATATCTCTCAGCTACCTCATCTTCACCATAACATGCCTAAATGTGATGAAATAAGAGTTTACTGCAGCCTCTCTAAGGAGGAACAAGCTTAATATTCCTACTCATATAAAAGTCGGAGCATTTGGCAGGACTTTATTGAATTACCAGCGTCGTCGCATCTGAAGGAAGTTTAGAATGAGGAAATGGAATTGGTTTGCTCATTCTCTCATTCGCTTGTAATTCTAGTTGTTGCAGTTTAACAGCACAACCTGTTTACACTTCAACAACATGTGTTATAATTAACTCTGCCATGCATTCTTGTTTCTTACCAGCTCTAACTCTTCAAGTTTGACTACCAATATATATTCATTAAGCGATTCAGAAGCATCATTGAAACTTCCAAAGTCTCCATAAAGGCTTCAGATTCCTCATCAACAGCTGCCTGTCTCTGATTGAGTGGACAAGATGCCAATGGAAACCAATTCCTCAAATGTTCTCTAAGATTTAATTCTGATTTCTTTCTTATTATTTCTTAAATCTTTTTTCCTACAGAGATTATAAACTTCTGTAGTATACACTCTTAGAAAAAAGGTTCTTTGGGGTTCTATATAGAACCCTAGGGTTCTTTAACCAACTTTATAGAACCCTTTCTGCCAAAAAGGTTCTATATAAGGAGAAAGAACCCTTTTGGCACAAAGGGTTCTTTGGGCTAAATGTGCTTTATATACATTATTAGTGCATTATTCAAATGATTACACTATTGAACATTATCTTTGTGTTTTTACTTCAATTTTACTTAGGCACACCTTTCATTCTGAAGGAAACAAACTTATATACATTTTCAAGTTTAATAGGTTTATTAGACAATTGCCGCATTATCCTGTAATGAAAAAAAATCTAGATTAAATCTAGCTTACGTTATTTCTGGATCTAGGCGCTAGGGGCAGAATTCTGCCATCTGCTGGTTAAAGGAAATCCTGTAGGAATTACTTAGATTCTGAAGTCAATTCTTATAACTTAACCCTCCAAACAGATGCATTAAATGATCTTCGACATAAACAGCAAATAACTTGCATGTGTATGCGCTGATCAGTTCTGTACTGTCTGCACGCGCAGTGTCGGATTTCAGCCGCGCGCGTCGTGCGCGAGTAATTAGAATGCGCGTGAACGCAGCATTATAAACTTCAACCGTTACGGGTGTCCGTTTGAGCTCAGCGCTCGAGAGGACGACGATTAAATTGGTAAGTGAGAAAATTAATATCTCTTACGTTATTTTAATTACATTTGCCTAAATCCTTGATATATTTACACACCTTGTATGTTCTTTTCAAGAATCAAAAAGAAGAAATGTGGTTTACGGTGCTTGTCCGGGCCTGCGCTATTCCGCCAGGAGGTTTGTCATTTCTTATGAATTCCTCAAATTTCTGTTAAAAAACGGTTGTGGACTGATCGATAATGGTGGCGAGAGTTCGTGTTATATCCTAATACACTTTTCTTTGTTACTGTAGATTGTATTGGACCTAGAAAACGCATAAAACGATGTTTCAGGAGCAGTCAAATCACGTGATCACAGCCAGACCGCACTGTTATAGACATGAATTAAAGAGAAACCCCGAAGAACAAGAGAGGAGCTGATTAAGATGTTTCTTCTGTGGTATAGCTGTGAGTATTTGGTGTTTGCAGTTATAGCACACTTTTTTTCTGAATTAATTGATGGCCTAATTTATGCTAAACACTGTAGGCCTATTTGGTTCTTGAAGATGCATTATGAAATGAAGATGAAGAAGAAAAGACCTTCAACTGCAAACACTGTAAAAAAAAATTTTTTTGAAAAATTTTGGAAACTGACAATTAAATATTGACTCAACAAATTGCTTTCAAATAATTATCCCCAAACAAAAAGATGCATTGGGGTAATTTTAGCTTATGGTCTAAAGGTAAAATTAAAATAATAGATTCACTGAACATATTAAATTGTGTTCAGCCAATTCATCAAGTAAAAGTGAAATATCTGTGTTTGCCGAACAAGCCTTGCGGAGAAAAAAAAAAAACGCATGCGCATGCCAGACAGGCGCATGCATAGGCGCATGCACCCGAGAGAAACCGTTGGATTCAAATGTATCTGCGCGGGAGAGTGAGGAGAGGAGACAGAGGAGTCGATGCTGAAGTACGACGACAGAAGTTCAGACATCATTTCCAAACAGATTTTTCTTCATTTAAGTTATGGTGAGTACTGAAATATTTATGTTAAACCGAGTGCAGGTCTCAATGTTTCAGCATAAAACCGTAAAAACACGGGCATTAATGTTACACTACCGCGGCCATTACACTAGCATTGGGTATGGTTAAACGAATTTACGACTCTCTGAATGTTTTTACTTGAGGACATAGTAAATTGTAATGTCTGAAAAATGACAGACAAGGGAAGCTCTATTTCCGAACTTTTAATCAGAACGAAGACAGTCTATGAGACGAACACTGTCCCGGCCCTCCGAACTATGCTCCGAACTTAAAGGGATAGTTCACCCAAAAATGAAAATTTGATGTTTATCTGCTTACCCCCAGGGCATCCAAGATGTAGATGACTTTTTTTCTTCAGTCGAACACAAATGATGATTTTTAACTGCAGCCGCTGCCGTCTGTCAGTCAAATAATAGCAGTGATTGGGAACTTGAACAATAAGAGTCGAAAAAACTTCCATAGACAAATCCAAATTAAACCCTGCGGCTCGTGACGGCACATTGATGTCCTAAGACACGAAACGATCGGTTTGTGCGAGAAACCGAACAGTATTTATATAATTTTTTGCCTCTAATACACCACTATGTCCAACTTCGTTCAGCTTCCGGCTAGTGAGGTCTGATCGCGCTCTGACAACGGAAGTGATGTCTCGCGCTCATTGAAGTATATGGGTAAACTAATTTAGCCCGATACTATTTCTAATACTATTTATTGAACTAAATAAATTTGTCAAACTACATTGTGATTATGTTAAATGTATGAGACACTAGGTATGTTATATGTTATATAGTTATATGTTTCTGTTATAACTTTTTTTTCTCTCAATGTAGCCAAACATCGTAGGTCTGACTCAACGGAACGACTAATGTTACGACTTTCACAGTGAGTATTTAAAAGTTTTTATTGCATATTTGTTCATACCATATTCGTGTCAAATACCCTTAGCTCTTATGATATTTAAATTGTGTTAAATTGCTTAATTGAGAGCCGCCATGAGACGCTTCTAAAATTTGTGACACTGTAATTCAGGCTGCATAATTTACAAAGTGGTTGGCCATTTTGTGTTACACCCGTTTGACACACATACACCGTCTGCAGTGCTTATGTGCGTGTTGCAGTACATGTATGGCAAGCTATAAGGCTCAGAATTTAATTAAATCACTATTTATTAATAGCAATCTGTTAATTAATAATTAAATACTGTTGGGTTAACATACGCACTGCAAATGGAGTATGTGTGAAACGGGCATTAGTCTGGGAACAAGTTTTGCCAAACCCCTCCCTCAGAAAATCTTGAACTTGAACAAATTTTATTTTATATAATTTTACATCTAATTAATTTTTCTAAAGATTTCTAACTCTTTTTTTTTTTTAAGATGTAACAGAAATTGATCAATATTACTCTGGGTCTTTTGCCCTTTCAGCAGTGTTGACTTGACTATCACCAGCATGCTGGTCACACAGTCCACAGTTTGCTATATTTTCCATTAGTTGCTGTACAGACTGCCTGACAACTTTTCCCCATTTAGCTCTATCTTTAGAAAGCTTTTTTTTATGCAAAAGTATCATCTTTCAGCTTTGTCATTTATTTATTTTGCAGGTTTTCATCACCTCACCAAGACCTAATTTAAGCACTACAGAACTTGCCATTGGTCAGTTAATGCAACTTCCTTTCCATGTTTACACCTAGAATGTGTTTGCATTTTCAGTCTAATAAGCCTGCTGCTGTCTGTCATGTTAATCAAAGAGAAAAAGACAAATCAAATCACTCTACTCTTGACTGAATAAATTTTGTAAGTGTAAGCATTCATCTGTATTTAATTTTTACAATGAAGACTAACCAGTGTTATTTTGCATCTGATTACTTTGATTTATGTAGTATTTCTAACTGCAAGTTTTTTGTACATTCTGTCAATTATATTTTTTAGAAGTCTGTATCAGCCTGCTTTCTATATATCTGTAAATGTGTTTACATGCTTAATATTTGAGTAAGATGCAGTTTTTTTACATAATATTTTAAATTATTTAAATGTTTAATATTGTTAGTGCAGTTTCATAAATGTAGTACCTAAATACCAAAATGTCAGTGAAATTTCTCTAAACACTGATAACACATGTTTTTTAAAATAATTGTGGTTTTGTTAATGTAAGATCTAAGGTCTAATGAGTTTTGTGTATCTTGGAATCCTGAATTGAAATGCATGATTTCTATCTACTAAGGTCTACTGTGCAGAAATGTTCAATGTATTTACCATTTAAGGTATTTTAATAAAATGTATTAAATACAATGTGGCTGTATGGCTTGAGTGTTTAGTATATATATATTTTTTCTTTTGGGGCAACTGGGAATAAACAATACAGTGAAGTTGCTTTACTAATATAAATTTACCAAAATACATTTTTAGTTTAGGTAAAACTAAAAAGGAATGCTACTACAATTTAAAATGTATAATTGGGCCAATAACATGGGTTGGTAAACTAATTTCTTTTCAATTGTTTTAACAAATTATTTCTCATTGAGCCAATGTTAACAGACTATTGCAACAAGAATTTCACTTGGGCCAATTGAAAATTTTAGATGTGACCAGTCACTTGAAAATTTTGAGTTGGGAAGATTAGAATTTTTTTACAGTGAACCAATGACACAAAAAAGTACATTATTTTTACTCACAGTACCAACTTTGGGAAACTTGTAAATCTGCTAATCTGAAGTGGCTTATATTCGTTTTTCTATTTTTCCATGTTTAATGCAACAATTAATAATAAAAAATTAATTAATATTTCTGTTTGCACTCTCACTGCAGGGATGGACTCTGGAGTGCAGCATTACTTCAATAAGATGAAAATAACACACTCCTCTATGATTCACATAAGTTTTAAGATGTAATTGTGAGAGATTCCTTTCTGTTTTCTGTTGTACTGTACTCTCCATAAGTCTAATAAATGTTTTTCTGACTTGCATCTCCATCTTAGGATGTCAAGCCCCCTGAACGCAAAGAGAGTCAGCATCAAAATGGACATGCCCCTGATTGAAAACAGAGATGTCAAAACTATCTGTTGGCTGTCTACTTTTTGTTCAATATGGAGCATCCAAAAGCCAGTTTCTTTCATTCAGCACTATTTAGCCCTTCTCAGTACTGAATTTACCATGGGTCATTTGTTTTTATTGTTTAAATGCTTATCTGAATGTTAAATTATCATTTAACGCTTATGAATTTAAAAACAATTCTAGCTAGTCTTTTAGTTCATTTTTTTAAGAAACATTTATTTATGTTAACTCTTCTAACTATTGCTCTATGAATTGCAGTGTGTTTTATATTGCTTGTGTCATTGTAAATGCTAATAAAAACGTCTTAAATGATTACATATTATGTTGATGTGTTATGCCTATGGGTATTTAAGTTGTTCTACTGATAAAGTAACTATATAAGCAGGTTAATTAATACAATTTAATTAAAATAAATTAAAAACTAAATCAATAAAATGAACCCATAAAAAGGTTCTATATAGAACCTTTTTTTCTGGCAATAAAGAACCCTAAAGGGTTCTTTTGATTGAACCCTTAAAAAGGGTTCTATATAGAACCTTTTCAGGGTTCCATATATGAAGCGCCTGATAGAACCTTTTTTGGTTCTATATAGAACCTTTTCTTCTAAGAGTTTAGGGTAAAGTCAAAAATCCATACCCTTAGCATAAATGCTTCTCTCCATCCCATAAGAAAAAAAAAATAATAATAATAAAATTGAAAAAGGACATCTAAACAAAATATTAAAGTTTATTTACCAAGAAAATGAGATGGTGTCCACCAGACATATTTCTCTTTTTCCCCTGTCTACTCAAACAGGAAAAAAAGAGAATACATACAAATGGGCACCCTCCCCTTATGTTCACAAACAAAAAGGAACAAAAACACATCAAAACAAAAGAACTACTAAACTAAATATCTGAGAAAAACAACAAAGCATATAGGTTTGGTTCACTTTCTGTCAAGAAACACTTCATCGCATTATCCTGAGACCACTTGCTCAAAACCACAACACAAATATTTAATGAACAAATCATTTTGAAAGACAGGAGAAGGAATCCATCCTGGTAAAAGGAAATCTCTCTCTCACTCAATGCATCCAATGCTGCTTTTATCTCTGCACCTCGCACTTTCTCCATCCATTCACCTCCGACACAAACTAATCAGCCGCAACTAGCAATCAGAGTACCTGCGGAAAAGAGTGACAAAGCCAAACACATACCCGAAAAGAACACAATATATAAACATACACTGAAAAGATAGTAACCTAAAATGTGCTTCTAGCAATATCTAAATTAATTGTTTTTATTCAATTAAAATATGATATTAAAATGGTTAGTTCACCCCAAAATGAAATTAATATAATTAATTACTCACCCTCATGTCGTACCAAACCCGTAAGACCTTTGTTAATCTTTGGAAAACAAATGAAGATATTCTTGATGAAATCCAATGGCTCCGTGAGGCCTCCATTGCCAGCCATGCCAACGAAATTCTCAAGATACAGAAAGGTACTCAAAACATATTTAAAACAGTTCATGTGACTACAGTGGTTCAACCTTAATGTTATAAAGTGATGAATATTTTTTGTGTGGAAAAAAAACTAAATAATGACTTTGCAACAATGATGGGTGATTTCAAACACTGCTTCATGAAGCTTTACAAATCGAATCAGTTGTTCGGAGCGCCAAAGTCATGTGATTTCAGCAGTTTCACACGATAAGAACCACTGATTTGAAACAAAAGATTCAGTGGAATTGCTGGCCTCACTGAGCCATCAGATTTCATCAAAACTATCTTAATTTGTGTTCCGAAGATGAACAAAGGTCTCGCGGGTGTAGAATGACATGAGGGTGAGCAATTATCCCAGACAGCAACATAGTTTGGCCCAGATCCGGCCCACATCTGGTATGTGGATTACATGCGGACCTGATATGCGCTGGATCTTGGCTGACACTATGTTGCTGTCAGGGTATTTATAAATACCCAGGGTATAAATATATTAGGTTACACCAACAAAACTAAATTTTAGGGTAAGATCAGGTAGAAATTGCTCTTTAACTTAACAATTGCAGGTTACCACCTTTTACAGTGTAATAAAAGGAAAAGGTAAATACGTCCTAGGACAGATGTAGCCAACCCTGTTCCTGAAGGGCTACCTTCCTGCAGGCTTCAGTTCCAACAAACTTACCTGTCATTTTTAAGTCATTTTGAAGACTGTGTGGCTGCATTCAAAATAGCATACTTCCCTATAGTAGGCGAAAAACAGTATGTGACAAAAGAAGTATATCTAAATTCACAGTACTCATAAAAGAGTAGGCAAAAATGACCCGGATGTACTACTACTAGGCCTACTCCTGAGATTCTGAAGTATGCATATGATGGACACTTTACTATCCCATGAGGCCAACGAAAGAATCAACGATGGAATGGAGAACAGACGAAGGAAGACGGGAGGAAGAAGATCCGGATGGCTCAGGTAAGGAGTCCAGGTACGTGTGACGAGACCAGATCGTGCGCACAATTTATTTATTTTTCCTTGCATGTCATGTACGGGGCTCCGCATGTCAAATAATGAACTGCACTTGAAGCTTTCGTAAGATTAAAAATGAAACTGTATATGGCACAAACTGTGTGGTGATATATGAAATTCTGTGGAGAACGTCGGACGGCGTGCCGTGGGGACGTAATGACGTTTGCCATTAATCGATCTATGTTCTATAACAAGTAAAACGGGAACATGAAAGGAATATTCTAAAAGCAACTCATGTAAACACCTTAATCATAATATTGTCTTATTCAGAATAAGGTCCGTAATTAGATTACTGCTGTCCATGTAAATCACTGTGACTACGTTCTGGACTCATGCCAAAACTCCCATAATAATCAACTAATCTCTTATTTACAGTGTGTTTGCACTGTTAGTTATGATGAAAGTGTGCAGAAATTGACACACATTTCAAAACAAAAACAATACTGAATACACCTGAATGTAAACAGTAGACTATATTACTTACACTGGGATGCAAATAGGATTTGCCTTTTTATACATATATTTAGTATGTAGATGCAAATTTGTATTCTATAATGTTGCATATTTGTATAATTATTTTGTATCATTTTGTAATGATTAGGAAAATGAATCAAATAAGCAGCTTCACTATAAAAAAAAAATAAATAAAAAAAAATCAGTTCAGTTTGCGAATACACTGCTGATGGCTGAAATCTTACTGTTCAGGTCGCTTCGACTTTCTATCCACCAACTCAGAGGAAGCATATCATTTATCATAAATTGAAACTGTCATTCAAGAAAATGTTCCCTTCCAGGGAGTGCAGAAAGAAACGACATGGATTAAGATCTGCTTCAATAGTCATTGTGCATCAACACTTCAGAAGCAGGGGATAATTAAGCAGAACGTGACATTATTATAATGCACAGAGAGACACTGAGCAGTGAAACATAAATAACAGTGAAGAGGATTGGACTCTGTGGACCTTTAATGTTCTGTTACAAAAAGAACGAACAGAGAAACAGAGACAGATAAGTTAATGGAGAAGGCTTATCTTAATTATATTTAGTTCTCTTTGTCTTCCATTGTGAACTTCATTATTGCATAAAGGACTCTGTGCCGACTATCTGTGGTGGAAAATACACAGAAAAAAAGATCAAGGACGTCCAGGTTAAAAACTCCAAAACATGAAATTGCAGTAAACACAATGAATTATATATATATATATATATATATATATATATATATATATATATATATATATATATATATATATATATATATATATATATATATATATATATATTACAGTTGTGCTTAAAATTATTCATCCCCTTGGTAAATATGACCAAACCCATCTTTAGTGTTTGCTGTTAAAAAAAATCTTCTTCTTTTTTTTCATCTGACCATAGAACCCATCCTGTTTGAAGTTCCAGTAGTGTCAGTTACTATTCAAACATTCTATGGTCAGATGAAACAAACAAAAATGAGCTCTTGGCAGCAAACACTCAAGATGGGTTTGGCGCACACGGCGGTAAAAAGTACCCCATGTGTACGATGAAATATACGGCAGGATCTTTAATGTTGTGGGCCTATTTTTTTTGCTGGAGATCCTAGACATCTTGTTCAGATACATGGTATCATGGATTTTATTAAATACCAACAGACAAAAGTAGGATGCAAAACGTATTGAATAAAAGGGTATGATTAATTGTGAGCAATGTGTATTAGAGAAAGACATTTCTCTCATAATGAGATTTTCCCGCATTTAAAATGATTATTCTCCAATGAAAGGTTGGATTTTTGTAGATTTTTTAAATAAAAGATCAAAAGTATTACTTAATATTGTAGCACACTGTGGTACTATTTTATATAAGGTAATGAAAGCTATTAAATTAACATTTGGAAAATATGCCAAAGTAAATGTTATTTCAAAATTCTAATCGTTTAACGATTAGAATTACATTTAGATTACATTTAAATGATTAGATTACATTTAACTTACTGTAAAATGTTAATTTACTTTAAAATGCTGATCACACTTTACATTAAGGTTTAATTCTCACTATTAACTATGACTTTTGCCTCAATAAACTCCCAATACTGCTTATTAATAGTAAGGTAGTTGTTAAGTTTAGGTATTGGGTAGGATTAATGGATGAAGAATATGGTCATGCAGAATAAGGCATTAATATGTGCTTTATAAGTTCTAATAGCCAGCTAATATCAAAACAGCTAATAAGAACTATACAAAAATCAATCAATTTATTTTAACACGTGTTGTTTCATCAATATTCAATGAAAAATACTTTTTATTTGATTGATTGATTGGTTGGTTGGTTGGTTGGTTGATTTGATTGATTTGATTGTGCTGTTGTTACTTATTTTCTTTTACCTTGCATAGTTTTGGTTGGCGTTTATGAAGATATCCCACAAGCGGTCTATGATGCCATAAGCCAGTTTGGCTATTTTTTTTTTTTTTAAGTGACAGCTGGCAAAAAATATTAACTTTTTCTTTAAAAAATTGGCAGTCCTGTGTTGTACACTTGATTATGCATATTTGCAATTGTTTTTTCCCTGCTGAAGTGACCCAGTCAGAACAGACTTGCAGCACATTTCCCATTTGAGAACCACAGGCATTTGAACCTTTTTTTAACAACAACCAGTTATATCAGTCAATTATAATATCCAATGGTTGAGGAGTGGCTTTAAGTGTTATTAAATATGAAACCTAAAAAAAAAAAAAAAAAGTGTGTATTTACTGAGAAAAGAAGCACTGTACCATTTGTCTCAGAAGGGAATACCAGCATAATCGAATCGAATTAAGATTGAGCTGGGGAAATCACTGTCATTATGTTTCTTTGTATTGGTAATTTAAATGCACAGGTGCTCCATGCCATGGGCGATGACTTTTAACATCTTGTTCTCTCAGAAACAAAATTGGATTGCAGCTCAGTTATTGACAGCAGGTGTTTATATATTTAATTTTCACGAAAGTATATAATACTATAATGGAACTGAATGTTGCACACTCAATACCTGACAGCTAAACCTTGACTCAAAGAAACTAACCTCAGCAATGAAAAGCCTGGGGAATGTGTGTTTTTAAGGAAAATGTGGATTCTTAAAGGTTCAAGTAGAAGATAGAGAAAGGAGAGACATAAAAAAGAGGGATGAGGGTGTGGGAGAGGGAGACGGCTGTTTTGCTCCACGGCTGTAGAGTGATAAGAGGTAGAGCTGCCTGAAGCACATGGGAGAAGTGCTGCTGCCGCTGATTTATACAGGACAAACAGACATCGGAACACGGGTGAGTCAAGCACACGTCTCTTCATCTGTTTTACCCCTTCATTTTATATATGCACAGCATCTTGGTGAGGCTTTCAAGCTTTTTGTGTAAAACGATGTCAATGTGTAATACATTTATGATGTGATTTAACGACTGGTATTGACTGTATGAATGTAACTACGACTGATATCGTGAAAGCTAAATTTATTTGATTAGTCTCAAAGTTGATTTCTCCTCCTTATTAGGAATATAACAATCTGAAGGGATTGAAAACAGTGACCATTCAGATATTGTATTACACTGTTAATCAAAGTAAGAAGGATTATGTATTATCAACACAAATAAAAGAAAACTTTTAGGGGGGGAAAACTTGAAAATATGGTTCTTCCAGTGTTGAGTGTACTCTGGTTGATTCTGAGAAAGCAATGGTGAAATAAAATGCTTTAAAGGTCATAAAATACAATTTTAAAATGCAATGGCAATGTACTGTTTCCAAAACATAGCCGTTTTAAATGAGCAAAATGTTCTTGAAATTCCTCACAGACGAACAGGCTCTCAGTGACCTGATATGGTCATACTGGCTTCCTGCTGCGGCTCTCTAACACAGTCCTCACACTTTCTCACAAAAGAAAATTACTGGTTTTGTCGGTTTTCTGCTATCAGTAATCTCACATTGAAGTCACTGTGATTGGCTCCATGTTGCCCAACAAAAGCAGAATAAGGATTTAAAAAGAAAAGGAAAATATAAAGACTAAATGTGTGAATGTACAGAGAGAGAACAAGGTCTAGGGTACTGTAACAAAAATAACAACTTGCTGAGTTTCCAGGGGCACACTGATTACTCCATTACTGCCTCTCAGCAGTTTCATTTTGGAGCATTGTGGGGCAGCATGGCATTACATTGGTAAAAGAGAAAGACTGAAAGACAGACAGAGTCTGCCCTCTCAAGTCTCCCAAGTCCATTTTCAGAGAGTGAAAAACCCTTAGAGTACACCGCCTTGGGATATTATCCCATCTTTGTCCGTCTGAAAGAAGAAAACACAGTTTTTGAATTTCTGGTGGAGAACCTAATGCTATCAGAAGCTGTTGGACAAGAGTGCACAGCATTTTCAGTGGTAGAGTAGGAAATACTAGGACATAAGTCATTTTGCCGCTGTAAAGGTGTGGTCACATCAGTAAAATTTTGCAGACAAAAAAGGTCCATTGTATATTGCCAATATAGTGATGCATGAAGCACCGTTCACACGGAAGACACTTTCAAACCAAGCTGCGTTTGTGTTCGACAATGTGATGAATCCATGAAAAACTAACCTGTTGTAAAAACTGATTGCGTGGATTGAACAGAATGGATTTTCAAATGCACATTAAAGGGTTAGTTCACCCAAAAATGAAAATTCTGTCATTAATGACCCTCATGTGGTTCCACACCCGTAAGTCCTTCGTTAATCTTCAGAACACAGTTTAAGATATTTCAGATTTAGTCCGAGAGCTTTCTGTCCCTCCATTGAAAGTGTATGTACGGTAGACTGTCCATGTCCAGAAAGGTAATAAAAACATCATCAAAGTAGTCCATGTGACATCAGAGGGTTAGTTAGAAGTTTTTGAAGCATCGAAAATACATTTTGGTCCAAAAATAACAAAAACTACGACTTTATTCAGCATGGTCTTCTCTTCCGGGTCTGTTGTCAATCCGGGTTCACGACTCCGCAGTGACGCTGCTGATGTGATCTAGTGCGCTCGAGCTTCGTTTACAATCTGAGTGAGACGCACGCTGTATTCAAGCTATTCTACATTGTTTGTATTTTGGTATTGCTATATTTTTTAAAATGGTGCGTAGATGTGCATGTCGCGGATGTCCTAATCGCCAAAAACAACCACGTAAAAGTGCATTACCAATGCCGACAGATGAAAGGATTCAATGGAATCGATTCAATGGAATCAATTCAATGGAAAGGATTCCGGAAGAGAATACAATGCTGAATAAAGTCGTAGTTTTTGTTATTTTTGGACCAAAATGTATTTTCGATGCTTCAAAAACTTCTACCCTCTGATGTTACACGGACTACTCTGGTGATGTTTTGATTACCTTTCTGCACATGGACAGTCTACCGTACATACACTTTCAATGGAGGGACAGAAAGCTCTCGGACTAAATCTAAAATATCTTAAACTTTGTTCCGAAGATGAACGAAGGTCATTAATGACATAATTTTCATTTTTGGGTGAACTAACCCTTTAATAGTGTAGTGCTAGTGAACTTTGAACAGATGAACCTTTACAGTTTACAGTCTTTACTTCCCAGAAAATGGACTACGATTATTGATGATTCATTTTCAACTTAGTGCCATATTCAAATTTTTATCCAACAAAATGCTTTCTAGAATGAGAATGTCAGGGTTTATTATGTTTATTGGCCTTGACACTGTGGAAACATGTCAAAATAGAAAAATATCTGCACTCAACAAGACGTTTCAAGAGCTCTTTGTGCATGTAACATTGTTTGTGCAAAGAATAATACACTTAAATTGTTTTTAAAATGTTAGCGTTGTAAAAATTATGTCAGGTAACCTAATGTGCTTAAATGCTTCTGCTTCTTGCTTTTGATAAAAATATCTGCTAATTGGTTTATGAATCAAAAGGTGATCGTGGCTGATTTAGTCATTTTAAATATTATGGAAGTCGATTTTATGTGTCAGCCAGGAAAAAACTCATTTGCACTCAATACTAGGAAACTTGCACCTCACAGAACAAATCTAATGCTAGTAAACAGATTCAGGAGGAGAACACAAAAGCGTGAATTAAGAGAGCAGAGGGTGACAGTGCTGCTGGAGGGATTGGAAGATAAATGAAGAGATTTTTGGCACAGCAGAAGTGGAAAAAGTAGATACACTAGCTATATATTCTTACAAGATTGACCGGTGTGAGAAGATGATTTTTCCTCCTGGCAAATGGCCTTAAATACCAACAACACTTTGCCCATAATGCAGCCAACCTAAAAAAAATTGCCCATAATTTAGCCCTCAATAACTTGCCTTCATTTAGTAATAACTCTTCCTGTTTGTAGCAGGAGTGTTTTCTCCGAGGAGGCAATGTGTCAAATAAATAACTGGATGAACATATTCAACAGTACAAAAATAAAACTGACATGAAGAAGTGTGAAAAGCACTTACATTTATATAAAATTATTGACTAATAAAAATGATAAAATAATCCCATTAGCTAATCGTGTTCTCTTTGAGTGTAATAATGCTTTATTGTCTTGTTCTTTGTCTATTCTTATTTATTACCTTTCATTTGTATTTATATTACTGTTTGTCACGATGAGTTGTAGATATGAATGCTCGACAAAGGAGATGTCTTCAAATAACATTTAATGGAACACCAGGAAGAAGGAACATGAAAATCAGCAGGAAATAACAACTACAAAAACACCTTACATAATCAAAGCTAGAAAAGGACAGACTGAAACTAGGGACATATACATATACATATATATAAACAAGAAGACAAACAGGCAGGCACACAAGGAGAACTGAAACAATTAACAAACTAGAAACTGAAGACAGGGAAAAAGCATGAAAACAGATAAAAAACAAACTCAAAACAGACATAACCTTAACACTGTTGATCTGATATAGTACATCCAATAGGTCAGATTATTATCGTTAACTGAAACTAAAACCGTAAAAAACTATTGATATTCAATATTCAATTGATATTCTTAAATAAATCTCTAAAACGAATGCAACTGTTAGGGAACTCT
Source organism: Chanodichthys erythropterus (assembly GCF_024489055.1). Classification (NCBI taxonomy): domain Eukaryota; kingdom Metazoa; phylum Chordata; class Actinopteri; order Cypriniformes; family Xenocyprididae; genus Chanodichthys; species Chanodichthys erythropterus. The sequence continues at coordinate 48,315,358 of NC_090223.1, read as the reverse complement.
CGCATTTGGTACATTATTAATATTAGAGGTTAAAATTAACAACAGAGACCAAACTATTATTTTCAACTCCTTTTTTTTCTTTCTTTTTTTTCAGATAATTACTACACTCAAATAAAAACTGAAATGTTGAAGGTTTTAAAACTGAAGTGTTGTAGTTTCTTCCTTCATGGCAAATGTATTCAAACATACATAATAAACAGTAAATAAGCTCCTCTCTAGTGTTTTTATAGCTAACTAACAAACTGTAAACACTGAATAACTTTCAATGTTTATGCAACATTAGTGACATTGCGCGCAAGCTGTTATTGATATCTGTCCACATTTGAAACAGTTATTGCACAATTATATGAGACATGATACATTTCGGTATATTGTACTGTATCTTCAACATACCTTTTGATGTTCATTCATGTTTATTTCATGCTAACTTTATAAAAATGGAAGATAAGACTCATGCTTCGCACTGCCGCTTGAAATACAGCCACCTGTCACATCACATTTAAGAGCATCAATACCCCATTTATTTTTGAATTTCATGATAAAATGAACAGAAGTTGAAAGCTGAGACTTTGTCTCTTTTTCACAGGTCCGCGGTTCCCTGGCTTGTACTACGGGCAATTCATAGGGTCAAATATTTTAACGTCGCTATTTTTTATCTGGTTAAGATAGCCTAATTTAGACAGCCCTAAATTCAACACAAGAGACATTTTCTTCACACATAGTATGTGTTTAGCCTGACTTCGTCATACTCATATTGTTTCTTAACTGATCACTGGCTCGTCCAGGATATTCCCAAGAAACACGGGACTGGGGGACTGAGAGGTCATCCTTCATCACAGGTAAGTTGTTTTTTAATAATTTCCTGTGGTGGTAGGATTGATTGAACTCATCCCATGTTATCCTTGGATGCAGCTCTAAAGAGTTAGTCCAGGAAGATTTGTCTGGAAGGGTACTGTTTAAACGCACAGCTACCTGGCAAATATTTTGGTAATCCCTCCGGTGCGAGGAAGATCCGTGCAGATCCGCTCTGACGGATATCCGTTTAGATCCGCTCTGACGGAAAATAAAGTGTTGATGGGAATATTCCGGTTGATAAATTAATAATACTGGCTGAATAATTATAATTAAAGAATTATAAAAATACCCCTTTGGTGTGGAGTAGTTTAGATCCAACTCTGATGGACGACAACAACAACAACAACAAACTCCTTGAGACGTCCTAGCTCTTCCATCCAGATAGCAAAATTCTCTGTTTTACTGTTATTTCTATTCCTTATGTTCTATTTTTATTATTCTTTTTTATGTAAAGCACTTTGAATTACCATTGTGTATGAAATGTGCTATACAAATAAAATTGCCTTGCCTTGCCTAGGCAAAATGTGAGTCTGATACTGCTCCATTGCACTTGAATTATGGGGCGTGTCTTAACCGAACCAGTAAAAAAAAAAAGCTCTGCACTCAATTGGATAGACCTACAACCAATCAGAGCAACGCAGTAAGTGACGTATGTTGAACTACTTAAACTTTTGCCGAATCCCGTTGGAAGGACAGCAAACACATCTTTCACATCGACAAATGCCTTGATTGCGGTTCTTTGTTCGTCTTTTAAAATGAATGCGCTGTCGATTTCTTTTATTACAGACGTGATAGCGGAATCTAAACATCTTACTTCTCCAGCTGCAGTCATCGTTGGTGAAAACCAATTCAACCCAAGCGCTCTTTGATGACGTAACCGCAGATAGCCTGTCCATCATCGATTAAAGCCCGCCCTGGCAATTTGATTGGCTCGGCCTTCTGGGAGCCGAGCATAATTAGTCCACAATGGATTGAGTCCAGACCGAACTTCCCGTCCAAAAAATGTTGTGGGCGGGGTTCGGGCTGGCACCCAGGCTAGTATGAGTTGCAGTCTGACACGGTTTTCCACCCCCTTTTGACTTCCAGGATATAGGCCTAATCCCAGCCCTGATCATCAGCTGTTTTTAAATATCGATTATTGGTCGACATTGGTGTATTCCAAAATATTTTAGACCTACTTGAAGTAAAACAACAAACATTTACTGAAATTAAATCTAAAACACTAAAACTTATCTTATTTCAGCATGTTTCCAAAGCAAATTTCTCATTTTTATTTATTTTAAGAAAAAAAAAAGAAAAAGAAAACTAATAGACAATACACACAATAAAATTAATGAAAAATTCAATTAAAATGTTAAAAGAACATTATAAAATATATACAAATTCAAAATACTAACAAAAGTGTATTAATGATACTAAAAATAACTCTGTAAAACAGTGTTAAAATAACACTGTATTGGTAAATCCATCTGGCAGTAAGTTGAATGTAAGTGTTTTGCAAATAACTTAACATATTTTCAATGTCACATTTGAATTAAAAAGATTCAATTCTATAATTATTCAATTATTATGCCAAGTGGTTTGTTCAGTTGTGTCTTCCTGTCTGTTTGGAAACAATATTATTTACTGAGCCAACATCATTTTGCCAGAGTTTCCTCAAGCATGATTCCAGTCTTGAATTTTAACATAGACTTCTGCAGTGAATATAAAGTCTGAATTGCTCTCTCTGAATAATTCTACTTACAGCAACAGTAGATGAATCCATTTTTACTGACCACGGTTTGCAATCAGCCTCCCAGTAGGAGCATCCCTGGAAAGAAACGTTATTCACAGGACTGTCACACCATGGATATTCTTTTCACCTCGTCCTTCCCCGTTTTATGCCAGGACTCTAGAAATTATAATCTCACAACTCTCTGTCCTGAAAACCAAAAGGTAAACTCAACGCCTCCTGCTCTGGTTAACCCACCAGCTTTTGGGATGTCCTACTTCACCATGACCCTCGGTGCCCTCTCAAACCTAACTGCACTAGGTATCCTAGTCCATTCCTACGCCTGCTTCCGCCGACGGGCCAAAGTGCCGTTCCTACTGCTGGCTTCAGCCCTGCTTCTGAGTGACCTGGCAGGTCACCTGATCACAGGGGCTTTGGCACTTCACCTCCATCTTGAAAGGGTGAAGCATCATGGGGCGGCAGTAGCGGTGGAGCCTCCTCAGGTTTACTGCAAGTTATTTGGAGCTTGCATGGTGTTTTTCGGCCTCTGCCCTCTGCTGCTGGGCAGCGCGATGGCAGTGGAGCGCTGCATAGGCATCACGCAACCTCTTCTGCACCCAGCGGTTGTCACCATGACACGCGTCCGCCTCACCGTGCTCCTGATCGCCTTCACAGCTCTAACTTTGGCGGGACTCCCTCTGCTGAACGTGGGCAACTATAAACCACAGTTTCCGGGCACCTGGTGTTTCTTACCTGTGAACGGTCCGCTTTCCATCACTGACGCCAGCCTTGCTTTGGCTTTTTCCATACTGGGGCTTGTAACATTGAGTGTCTCAGTTGTGTCTAATATTATAAGTGGGCTGAAATTGCTCCAAGCGAGGTATAAGGACCGATGTGTTAAGTCAAACGCTGCTCGGAGACATGGATTCGTCTCATCTTCGTCTCTGCATTCCTTGGATGTGGAAATGATGACTCAGCTGGCCGTGATAACAGTGGTCTCCTGCGTCTGTTGGAGTCCATTTCTTGTGAGTGAGGCGGCGTGCATTTGATAAAGACGTGTTTTTACTGCATTTGTGTTTTCTGGGCTTTTTGACTGTTTTCCTCTTCATTTCACAGATTTACATCCTCATATCCATTGACAGGTTTTATAAAGGAATCAAGAGACCGGTGCGTCAGTGTGAGAAGCTGTTTCTCTTGGCTCTGCGCTTGGCTAGCTGGAACCAGATTCTGGATCCATGGGTTTACATCCTCCTCCGGCGAGCGGTTCTGCGAAGAGTCCTTCAGCTGCTGCAGCCCGACAGAGTCGTGTTTACACAGAGCAGCTACTACAGAGACTCACACAGAAAGCAAATTACTTCACACTGATTACACATTTGTTTATACTAACTTTAAATATGTTTACTTGGGGTCATTCACCGAAAATATATGAAATCAAATATTTATAAAGAAATTGCGTGAGAATTTTTTCCAAATAAAAAAAGAAGTGCATGTGTATAGCCTACTTCAAATCTCAAAAGTACTTTTTTTTTACTTTACTTGTACCATTGGCAGAGCGATTCATTGTAGACCTAATGCTTTTTTTTCCTCAGTTGGTCAGGACAAAAGTGGCAGATTTGTTACTTACTTGTTCAGATGACATTTTCTGGTAAAAATTCTTATTTTGTTAATACTTACAAGAATACAATCTGTGATTTCGAAGTACAGTATTCACAACGGTGAATTAGATTCACATTAGATTCATCTGAGGAGCCGTGTCGTTGCACAACCCACATAAAGATGATCATTCCACAAATAACTGCAATTGCAATTCAAACAGAGATGGCGACAAAGAGGCAAAACGTATGTACTGCAGCTTAACACAATTAAATATGCACTCAATAATAGAAATGACATTAAAGTATATTTTAGTGTAACATAAATGCTTGTCAGTACATTTGGCAGTACAATTTAAATATTTCAAAGACAACAGAAGTGATTATGTAATTACATTTAAAGTAGTCCTATTAAGTTAGTCAAAAAAAAAAAAAATCGCATTTAATATAAGCTAAATTTAAACTATATTTACGTATTTTATATTTAAACATCATTTCTATGTAATTGTGATTAACATACAATTAAGTGTATAAAACATCATATTCAGTTAACACTTCAGTGCATTCCTTTAAAGTGGCCAGTATTATTTCTGTAATACTACTCTTTTTAAATGTTTTCTAAAGTGTAGCATTCTTCTTTTTCACAAGGGTTAACAAGATCAAGGTGATTATTCAACCACAGAACGAAAATTTTTATTTTAATTTTTTTTAATGGAAAACAAAAAAAAAATGGTTTTCTCATTTTTCTGATTTAATAATTTCTTACATTTATATTTTGCTTTTCTGGTTACTCACGCTTAAGCACTTTACATACGGAAGGGGGAATCTCCTCAACCACCACCAATGTGCAGCACCACCTGGATGATGCGATGGCAGCCCACCACACACCAGCTGATTGGTGGAGAGGAGACAGACTGATGAAGCCAATCAGTGTGTGGGGATGAAGGCCATGATGGACAGAGGCCAATGGGCAAATTTGACCAGGATGTCATGGGTAACAACCCTACTCTTTTCGAAGAACATCCTGGATATTTTAATGACCACAGAGAATGAGGACCTCAGTTTAATGTCTCATCAGAAGGACGGTGCTTTTGGCAGTGTAGTGTCCCCATCACTTTGGGGCGTTAGGACCCACACAGACCACAGGGTGAGCAGCACCCCCTGCTGGCCTCACTAACACCTCTTTCAGCAGCAACCTAGTTTTCCCAGGAGGTCTCCCTTTCAATATTAAAATAAAAAATGAACGATCAGAAGATACCCTGATTGTTGTCCTTATACCCAGGTAGCCAAAACAGTTTGGCCCAATAATGGCCTTGATCCGGCAGGCCAGAAGAAATAACTCGGCCCGGTTGTGGTTGCCAGACTTGGAATGGACGCGGGATGAATGACACCCCAGAATTGGCCCAAATACACTGGCCCATGTCCGGCTGCCAAAACTGCCGGCACTGGGCCACAATCACACCGACAAGGATCGAACACTTAGACGGTATACTGGCATGATACTAAGCACTGAAACTGAGCCGACACCACAATCACACCGACAATAATGTTACACTTAGCCAGTACTGCCCTTACGGAATGAAAATATATTTCCCTATATTTATGATCAATACATTATATGTAGTAAATATACTGAATAATATATGAAAAACTATATTGTGTTAATATACTGTGTTGATATATTTACTCAAAGTTGAAAGTTTCTAATATAAAAACATACAAAAGAGCATTGGGACATTTATAGACTGCAAAATACTTTGTATGTTTTTGAAACTAACTAAATAAACAAAGAATTAAACCAAAGAAGGTAACTTAAAATAGTTAGTAGACATCACTGCAATACCTTTTAAATAAAGCAACATGCAGCATATCATCAGTGTTTCTTGGTCTTCTCCTGGACTGAAGCTCAGGATCTGTTCTTCAGCACAATGGTGACCCACAAAACTCAGACAACAGAAACCCTTTAAATCCCAACTGAACATTAAACATACAGATCTCTCAAGATCTCAGCAGAAGCAGCATTATCAGCTTCAATTATTTCTAGCAGTTTGAATTTATGTCTGTCATACGTCTACAGAAGTTCTTATTGAGAATTAACAGAGGTTTAGATGTTGATGATTTATTTAAAATAATAAAGTTTATAGTCACCATTATATTGATCAGTGTTTGCTTCAGTTGTTCTCTTGACTTTATAACATTAGTTTTTTACTCGCTGCTGTAACTGTGTGTTTGTAAAACGCAGTCGTTATGGAAAAAATGCTATGGATGATCTATTGAATGTTTCTTGATGAAGACATAATCATCATCAAACATCCTGAGCCACAGATCTCACCCTGATCAAAAGTGTGTGAAATGCATTTCAAATAAATATTGTGCTCTAAACAGTGTGATACTATAACAAAATGTCCAGTGCTGTTGTGGTAATCAGATACCTTTTTTTTAAACAAATTGTACAAAAACATTTTGATCTACCATATTTAGACACACACAGACATCAAGCATCAGCATATGAATCTCAACAACGGTGACATGCTTCGTGCTCAAATGCATGCTGGGAATCATGGATGAGTTTTATACTATGGTAGCTCCCAGAATGCAATGCAGCATGAATCATTTCACCGTTGTTGAGATTCATACGCCGATTCTTGATGTCTGTGTGTGTGTCTAAATATAGCGGTAGCTCAAAAATGTTTTGTACACAATGTGTTTAAAAAGTATCTGATTACCACAACAATGTTTGATGCCTTGTTATGGTTTCAAAGTGTTTATAATACAAAACGTAATGACCTAGCACACTTTTGATCAGCAATAAATCATGAGATGAGATCTGCGGCTTAGAATGTTTAAAGATGATTATGACATCATCAATAAACACCTAATAGATCATCCCCAAAATCTCTCTTGGCTTTTTTAGCCATAATGACGGTGTCATATAAACACACAGTTACAGCAGTCAGAGAAAAACTAATGTTATAATGTCAAGGGTCAAGAAAACTAAAGTAAACACTGCTAACTACAAACTTTATTTTTTCATCAACCTCTGTTGATTCTCAATAAGAACTTCTATAGACATATGACAGAAATAAAGTCAATCTGGTCAGTAATAAGTGAAGCTGGTAAGCAGCAATATCACCCTGAAGCATAAGACTGTTGCCCACTGAAGCTAAGCAGGGCTGAGCCTGGTTAGTACCTGGATGGGAGACCTCCTGGGAAACTAGGTTGCTGCTGGAGGAGGTGTTAGTGAGGCCAGCAGGGGGTGCTCTCCCTGTGGTCTGTGTGGGTCCTAATGCCCCAGTATAGTGATGGGGACACTACACTGTCAAAAAGCACCGTCCTTCTGATGAGACATTAAACCGAGGTCCTGACTCTCTGTGGTCGTTAAAAATCCCAGGATGTCTTTCGAAAAAGAGTAAGGGTTTAATCTCGACATCCTGGTCAAATTTGCTCATTGGCCTCCTGATCATCCCCATACACTGTTTGGCTTCATCACTCGGTCTCCTCTCCACCAATCAGCTGGTGTGTGGTGGGCGTTCTGGCGCAATATGGCTGCTGTCGCATCATCCAGGTGGTGCTGCACATTGGTGGTGGTTGGTACGCTTGGTAGTCTTGGGTAGGATTAGTGGTGTAGGGTTCGTGCTTATTGTACGCCATAAAGTGCGTATCATATGCGATTCCCCCATATCGAGATTCCCCCTTCCATATGTAAAGTGCTTTGAGTACTCAGAAAAGCGCTATATAAATGTAACAAATTAATTAAATAATGCTGTTTTTGTTGTTTAATCCTCCTCTGCTGAGATGTTGAGAGATCTGTTAGTGTTTAAATTTCTGTTAGGATTCAAAGGGTCTCTGTTGTCTGAGGTTTGGGTCACCATTGTGCTGAAATATTAATAGGAATTCAAATAAAAAATACACTTATAAATAGTATATAACATTGACAGGGAAAGGATATTACATTTAAGTTTAAGGATCTGCTATATACAATTTGTCAAATTGTAAAAGGAGACCCACCCCCAGCACTCAACCTGGTCCGGGAACTTATAGGTCCGTAATCGGGCCGAATGTGGCAAAATGTGCCATGTCTCAGAGCAAATTGGACCAAATCCACACATCCAAAGCCTAGCCAAATCTGGCAACCATTACTGGGCCAGAGCTGGCTCACTTTTGGCAAAGAATACTAACAAGAAGCGACACTCAATAGAATGTTTCATTCCAACACCGGCGTCCAGCAGCAGCCCTGCGTTTCCGCCATTTTGGAGTGAAAGCGAGTCAGCAGTCCACTAGTTTCTAAAGCAATATCAGCTGCTTTGTTTAAAAAAAAAAAAAAAAAAAAAATGAATGATGATCCAACCTGAATGATGGCAACACAGAATAAAATACTATCCTTTTTACAGTTTATTTTACAGACTTTGAGGTGAAGTCCACTTTTTTCACAAAACCTTTGCTCTCTAGAAACCCAGTCAGTTTGGGTTCGATATAAAGATCTAGCATTAGACTTACACTGAATTAATACATATGAAATTAAATTATGACATGCATCAGAAAAATTGAGAATGTTGGACAATAAATATATGAATATAACAGCTTGATTTTGTATTGTTGTCTAATGTCCATTAAAGCAAAAGTGTCCAAAAGTGGGAATTATGTGATAACGGACACAGCAATGCATCATGTATTATAAGATAATTTTGTTTGTAGCGTGATCCATTAAAACGTACAATATATATATTTCAATTCAGATAGTGGAGTTACTATTATTACTATTACTCCACTAGGTCTGAAATATATTTGCTGCAAACATGATGATCTTAAATGTATTAATTAATTTACTATTAATAAATGTGTAAAGTTGCATAAAATGGAAATACTCAATAAAGTAAGCTAACTACGTTACCTCAGATGAATGGTTGGATTCCACAACTGGTAAAATAAAACATATATAAGACAATACAACATACTGTAGGAGCCATACAATTTACTGGTAACTTAATTTAAAAAACTGTTCTATTGCGCTTCTGATTTGGCAGTGAAATCCGCCGATTTTGGGTGCGTAAGATGTGAAGGATTCTATGGTCCAGTTAGTATTTTCACCCCATCTAGTGGCTGTTGCCCAAAAAGTATCAGAGTGTCGCCTCTTGGGTTCTATACTACGGAGCCCCAACATGCAAGAAAAAAAATGTGCGCACAGTTTACTAATTCATTCCCTCGATTTACTAAATCATGCGCATGATTTATAAATCGAGGGAACAAAATAGTAAATCGTGCACACATTTTAGTAAATTCCAGCATGTCATGCCCGGGGCTCCGTACTATAGGCTACATTTGCTTTTAGTCAGTAACTGCCAGGCCAGAACACAGCCGAGTGAGCCGACACTCAGCCGCAATTGGCTCGATTGCGCTGGCCAGCTGGGTAAATTGACAAAAAATAAATAAATAAATAAAAATACCATAATTATCATAGTAATCACCAAAATACTATAATTCCTACCATGGAACCATAGTACACAGAGAAAGCAAAGAAATCTGTTAGCATTCCCATTCATCTCAGTGATGTGAAGTAACGTTACATGACATGGGCTTATTTTGCTAATGAAAATACAAGAACCCCACAAAAAACGACGTCAGCGGTAAAACAGCTACAATTTTATGATACAATAGGCCTACTTTAATGGATATGCTGCATAGAAATATTTTTTATGCTGTTCATTTTTATAATATTCATCCAGCCGTGAACCTGTTATTTACTGCCATACAAATGTTTGTGCATGAAGTGACATGTCTTGTTAATATAAATGCAGGACCTGTTCATAAAAACATGCATGACTTAATTTTTATTTTGAATATAAAGTAACAGAATTCCCCGCATGTGTGTTAATGATGAATGCCATAATAAAAAACACTGAATTTAAACAGCATCAGTGATGAGAACACGACGACTTTTACTTTTATTGTGAAAAACAGCCTGTTTCAGCCATTTTGAAAAGCTTTCTCACCAACTCCGGCTTCATGCTGCTTCAAACGGCCAGTGGATGTTAGTAAACACATAGTTTGACAAAAACGTGCTGCACATGAAGTGAAGATATTTCCCGAGCAGTGTAACTGTTACTTCTGCACATAACAGACTGTCGTAGCAAGTTTTCCCCGCTCTGTGCTATCGGACGCGCGTGTTACTTTCACAGGGGTCAGTAGTTTGGACATAACTGTGGTCAGTCAACCTCTAACTGCACAGCAAGGTCGTCCCATGTCTTGAGAGATCAAGGCTGGCCGAACTATATTTGTCTACCATAGGTAAGTTTTCATGACTGTTTTATTGTCTTATGATACCGTCATAAACAGTCAGCAGACAGTATGTCACAACTGATACATGTTGCCTGAATATCAAAGTGATGTCTTCCCATCGTGATTATGTTTTTTATAAAGTGATTTGCTGCATGTACCTGTTTCAGGATGCACTATGTGGCAAGTGGCTCCCTGTCCTTCGGTTCTCTGGGCCTGCTCCGTCTGTTTGGGGCATCTTGGTCCTGGAGCCTTGCAGCAGGTCTGGGTGTTTACTTAGGAACTGGAGGCTGGCGGTACCTGTATGTGGTTGTTCGTACGGCTAAAAGGGACATCAAGTGAGTGACTGACTGATATTTTGGATGTCATCAACTACAAATTCTGCTTTCTGAGTTAAAGTCAACATGAAATGGAAACTCTATTTTCTAAATGTATGTAATTTATCTTGTTGTAATCATTTCATCTGTGCACAAAATTACACAATGTTTAAAGTTGTCATGAAAGTTGCAATAGCCTTTTCTTCCCTTTTTATCTGTGTAAAAATGCGATGTAGGGCGGGACTTTATTTTGCACATGGGGAATTGATTGGATGGTTGTGGTTTGCTATTGGTCGATCTCATGTGAGTGACAGGTTGTCCCGCCCTCGCGCCAGTAAACACCATCAGAGCTGTTATTTTGATGAAAAAGGACACATCATTTAAAAAAAAAAAGGATAAATCGTTTATTATAAATATTGCTGTATTCCAAAAAAAATTAAGAATTGTCCATTTTGATTTCATAGTAAAAAAATATTGATCTTCCTTTGAAATGATGGACTTCTCTCTGGTGATGTTTGGCAGACTTCTCCAATCATTCATTGGCTTAAACTCCGCCCCTTCTTACAATCGACTCAAAGTTGGAATTCAAATCTGCCTCCATCTAATCAACAAATGATGGACTGAACCAAGTCCCTGCCCTACATTTTTTTTTTTCTTTTCAATCTTTCGTTTCACTCAAATTTACGTCACACTACGCATTGAAAGGATCGGTTGCTAGATTCACTACTTCCATTTCATTGCAACTTAAAGGATTAGTTCACTTTCAAATAAATTTTTTCTGATCATTTACTCACCCCCATGTCATCCAAGATAGGTTCATGGCTTTCTTTCTTCAGTCGAAAACAAATTAAGGTTTTTGATGAAAACATTCCAGGATTATTCTCATTATAGTGGACTTCAATGGGCACCAAATGGTTGAAGGTCAAAATTACAGTTTTAGTGCAGCTTCAAAGTGCTTTAAATGATACCAGATGAGGAATAAGGGTCTTATCTAGAGAAACGATTGGTCATTTTCTAAAAAAAATATAAACAAATGATCGCCTTCTGAAAATTGAATGTGCAAAGACGAAGTCAAACACCCTTTACAAAAAAAGGTAAAACAGTGATGTCGGACGATCTTGAAGTTGGAGGAGAAAATGCAGTACTTCTGTCTAAATCATTTGTGAACTTTCCAGCATGATTATGTAATACGTGGCTCATCACAGAGCAGTGCAAGACTAGCATTTGTGGTTAAAAAGTATATACATTTTTATTTTTTTTAGAAAATGACCGATCGCTTTGCTAGTTAAGACCCTTATTCCTCATCTGGAATCGTTTAAAGCCCTTTTGAAGCTGCACTAAAACTGTAATTTTGACCTTCAACCCATTGAATCCCAGTGAAGTCCACTATATGGAGAAAAATCCTGGAATGTTTTCCTCAAAAACCATAATTTCTTTTTGACTTAAGAAAGAAAGACATGAACATCTTGGATGACATGGGGGTGAGTAAATTAACATGAAGTTTTAATTCTGAAGTAAACTAATCCTTTAAATGACTAATGCTTCATATGTAGTATTTTCAGCAGGTGTGAATAACTGATTATTCCTCCTCTTGTCCATCAGTGGTCTTTATGTGCTGCTGAGGGTTAAACTGGCGCTATGGCATCATATCCGTCATCGAAACACCATACCCTCCATCTTTGCACAAACCGTGGCTCGACACCCAGACAAGCCTGCACTAGTGTATGAAGCCACCGGGGAAACATGGACTTTTTGCCAGTTAGATCAGATCTCCAATGCTGTGGCCCATTGGGCACTGAGCCAGGGCTGGACCTCAGGAGATGTGGTGGCACTCTTCATGGAGAGCCGGCCGCTCCAAGTTGCTCTCTGGCTTGGCCTGGCCAAAGTAGGCGTGGAGGCTGCGCTCATTAACTTCAACCTCCGACGGGATTCGCTCCTGCACTGTGTGGGTGTGTCAGCATCCCGAGGGATGGTGTTTGGAGCAGAGCTAGCAGATGGTGAGTCGAAAACCTTCTCTTTGACACTTTGATCTGGACCATGCAACTAATTGCACATGCCTCCCTGTGTGTATGTAGCCGTGTCTGAAGTGAGCTCCTCCTTGAGTGAGAGCATGGTGCGGTTCAGCATAGGAGACCTCAGACCAGACCAGATGGCTGCTCTGAAATGTCAGCCCCTTGACTCCATTCTGGCATCTGCCCCTCGACACCCACCACCCACCACTCTGTCCAAGGGCTTCAATGGTGAGAGTCACAGTATTACGAGGGTTTACTTGTAGAGCAGAGGTGTCATACACGTGGAGTCGGATATGGCTTGTAGAGGAGTCTGTGCTGGCCTGTGCAAAGATTTGAGGGGGAAAAATGTGTAAAGGGGTCATGAACTGAGAAATCAACTTTTCCTTGAGCTTTGACATGTAAGAAAACGTCCTTGTTAGCTTTTATTGTAACCAAACTCTGAAGAAGAGAATCCACACCGTCATTGCAATGTTAGCCCCGCCCACTGGCATGTTAGTGAGATGACGAGGAGAGAAGAGCGATACAGGACTCAAAATAATATTACCTTTCAAAGGATCTTAATGGTAGAAATATGGTTATTTATTTTCAACAATGTGAATAGTTGCGTCCCAAACGACACACTATACGCTATGCACTAATGCACTATGTACTCATCCATGTAGTGCATGAATTGTATAAGGTTATTTTGTCATTTAGCTCCGCTACGTAATTAAAGCTGCGACAGTTGAGAGCATGAAGTGTCCGAAATTTCACACTTCATTTTTTCCATTATTTAGTGCATTTAGTGGAATTTTCAGTGTGAACACACTACTTACACTATTTATACTTACAGTTTTTTACAATCACTTTGCTACTATTTTCAGAACCTTGATGTAATTTTTCAAAACTCTAGACACAAAACTCACAACGGTTATCACTTGTAACACAGACTGTCTAATGTTCAAAACATTGCATTATGCATTCACATCTTTAAAGCAATTTTGCACTTGCACAATCATTGGTTCAAAACACAAATTTACTGTGAAATACCATTGTTACATAACTATAGATCACCAACACACAAGCAACCGATAGTTTCACTGTGTCATTGTTCATACAATCATTAAATGTTGTAGAACAAAATAGGTGATACATGTTTCATTATGGAACTACATGTACTCTGTAAAAGTACTGCAGTAGTAGAGAGAATACTACAGACACAGCGGAATCATTGAACAAAGTTTGTAATATACAATCACAACAGGTTTATTTGAATCAAAGCAAAAATAATTAGCTATGAAATAGAAAAGAAAAGACAGTGCTGTAAAACATCAAATGCAGTGTTCCTCAACTTGCTTGCTTGTACAGTAAGAAACAAAACAGGAGTGCACTGCAAAAAAAATGCTGTTCTTACTTAGTTTTTTTCTTGTTTCTAGTCAAAATATCTTAAAGTTCTTAAATCAAGAAGCATTTTCTTGACAAGTAAAAATTATTTTCTTGTTTTCAGGAAAAATAAGTCAAAATTAATTACATTTTTTCCTGAAAACAAGAAAATAATTTTTACTTGTCAAGAAAATGCTTTTTGATTTAAGAACTTTAAGATATTTTGACTAGAAACAAGACAAAAACTCTAAGTAAGAAGTGTGAGAAAGTGGTACAGTATTTGGGGCCATAGACACAGTGTCTGATGAAGCATTATGATAAAATATTGGGCTACATCTATGGATATTGTAGTCTGGTTCAGACTAATTGGTGACAATGAATCTCATTAACCTGAAACTTTCATGATTTACAGTAAATATGGAAGATTGTTTTTCTGTTTCCATACAACTATGCATTAAGAGTAATGCAACAGTTACTTATCGTTTTGAGCAGTTAGATCATTGTAAGGAAATGAATATACACTCATTTGAAATGTAATGTGTGAATTGCCTTTTGAAATAGTAGTAATTTTATGTTAAGTTGTGTCATATTGAACAGGTGATTTTTGTTGAATGAACAAATGATCTAAGTTTTATGTGTATTGTATCCAAGCAATTGAGAAAAGGGAGTTTTTGAGTTGTGAAAAATGACATCAACGTTCTTTAAATAGTAGCAAAGTGATTGTAAAAAACTGTAAAAACGTCATAGAATAGTGCATAAGTATGCAAATTGGGAAACACTTAATATCTCAGTTGCGCTTTATTTATTTCTATCCGGTACATTTCACTGTGGATTCTTTGGTAAATCAGTCACATTTCGGTGCAGACTTTGCAAACAGACTTTTACGATATGGACATGACAGTAATGCAAAAACATGTAAGTAACTGTTAATTAATATGCCTTATTTGATATGTCATGTTTCATGTACAGTCAGTTCTTTGTCTATGTGTCAGTAAATCAAACCACTGTCTAAACGGTCAACTTCATGTTAGTAGTAGGGTTTGGACAATACATCGAATCTTGATTAGTGATACAAAGAATCTGGAGTGATTCTGATATTTTCCGATGCATCATGATTCTCTCTCAAATTGATTCTGAGCTTAATTTTAAATGGCACATGGCACTACTATACATGCTTACACTGCTAAACTCTGATTCCAGTTCCTTTACACACACCATTTAAACCTAAAATAATCATTCTTAAAGGTGCCATCGAACGTTTTTTTTTTTTTTTACAAGATGTAATATAAGTCTAAGGTGTCCCCTGAATGTGTCTGTGAAGTTTCAGCTCAAAATACCCCATATATTGTTTTTAATTAATTTTTTAACTGCCTATTTTGGGGCATCATTAGAAATGAGCCGATTCAGGCTGCTTCCCCTTTAATTGCTCGCACTCTCCGCCCCCTCCCGAGCTCTCAACTCTATCATTGCATAAACAAAGTTCACACAGCTAATATAACCCTCAAAATGGATCTTTACAAAGTGTTCGTCATGCCTGCTGCATACATACATCAGATCATGTGAGTATGGTGTTTATTTGGATGTTTACATTTGATTCTGAACGAGTTTGATAGAGCTCAGTGGCTAAAGCTAACATTACACACTGTTGGAGAGATTTATAAAGAATGAAGTTGTGTTTATGAATTATACAGACTGCAAGTGTTTAAAAATGAAAATAGGGACGGCTCTCTTGTCTCCGTGAATACAGTAAGAAACGATGGTAACTTTAACCACATTTAACAGTACATTAGCAACATGCTAACGAAACATTTAGAAAGACAGTTTACAAATATCACAAAAAATATCATGATATCATGGATCATGTCAGTTATTATTGCTCCATCTGCCATTTTTCACTGTGCACAGATCCAGACGTTAATACTGGCTGCCCTTGTCTAATGCCTTTCATAATGTTGGGATCATGGGCTGGCATATGCAAATATTGGGGGCGTACATATTAATGATCCCGACTGTTACGTAACAGTCGGTGTTATGTTGAGATTCACCTGTTCTTCGGAGGTCTTTTAAACAAATGAGATTTATATAAGGAGGAAACAATGGAGTTTGAGACTCACAGTATGTCATTTCCATGTACTGAACTCTTGTTATTCAACTATGCCAAGATAAATTCAATTTTTAATTCTAGAGCATCTTTAAAGTTTGAAAAGGTTGAAGCGAATTACAAATCTCGCATCATAAAAGCATTCTGAGCCGAGGTGCACTACCTACATGACTCAGCTGAGCACACGTGTCCAGCAGTCTTCTTCGTGAGCATTTGAGACTGAGTGTGCGGTTAAAAAGTAGCCTAGAGCGCCATCTGCTGTTAAAACTAAGCTCTTAATTGATTAGAGAGAGAAAATATCAGGATCAATCCAGATTCATTGTATCATCCCAGCCCTACTTAGTAGGATGAAAATAATCTGTTATTTAAACTGTGATTAAATTACATATAGAAACACAATCAATGATAACTTCCCTTTACAATCGCTGGAGCTGTCGATCAAACAGTGCAAGTTTATCAGTGACTGAGATCTGGACTCGCACCAAAACTCCAGTTATATTCAACAAATCTCAATGTTAGTTATGATGAAAGCATTTGTTAGTGTGCAGAAATTGAGTTGCAATGATGAGATCACTGCTTTCATGTGCTCAACAACATGTCTGTGATCGGCTACAGTGTTCATCTCTGCAACATTTCATGCCACAATCTAAATATAATGCCATAAATCTAAATGTAATGCTGTAATCAACACTTTTCATGATTAGTTAACCTTGAGAGCTGTAATAGTAAAAATGTGAAAAACACTGAAGTCCCACAGCAAACAAAGCATTCAAATCAGATGGCTAAAATCAGGGTAGGAAAAATGCCTTTTATTTGTAAATTATGACAACTT
Source organism: Chanodichthys erythropterus (assembly GCF_024489055.1). Classification (NCBI taxonomy): domain Eukaryota; kingdom Metazoa; phylum Chordata; class Actinopteri; order Cypriniformes; family Xenocyprididae; genus Chanodichthys; species Chanodichthys erythropterus. The sequence goes on along the minus strand of NC_090223.1, from coordinate 48,298,303 downwards.
TTGTGTACACAGTAGTGTTTAGTTAATGAATGATTTTGCATTTTAAATGAATTGGTTGAGTGAATTATTCAATGACCCATTCATAAAGCATAAGCTGAAGTTAAGCGGACGTTTACAGGCTGAAGCAGAAGTTTATTGTAGTCAAGTCCTTCAAAATTATGAGTTTGACACCCCTGCATCTGAGGCTCATTTCAAGAGGTCTCAGTTGGGCCGTCTAATGGATGGCTCAAGTAATTATTAGTGTCTTTATGTGCGCATTACTTTGACTATCAGTGCACTGGAGTGTTACATTTTTTTCATATCTTGTGCTTTTACGATCTCTGCTGCTGCAGTTTTGTAGCAAAACTTTGTTGTGGGCCATTATGAAAGTTTTTATGGAGGTGAGTAAAAAAAAAAAAATTCTAGACTTTCTGAATTCTAAATTCTAAGTGGGTTTGGGTCTATATGGCTTTAGGACAGATATTAGAATGATGTGTAAACCTTGTCTATCGGTTTATCCCAATGGCTAGTTGTGTTAATTGTCAGTTATTAGTATGTAAAATTTATTTTTGTTGTCCTCCCTACCAATAAGTGTGTATTCCATTTGATTGCATTTGTCCTCTATTCATTACAAATGTGGTGGATTGCTGATTACACAAGTTGTTAGAAGAACACTTCAGAATGTGCTTCTGGCTGTGGAATTGGTTTATTTTTGCATAATAGCCCTGAATTAGTCACAACTTAGAGTAGCATTTAATTAGATTTATAATTTGTAAATCACAGAGATCTTTGATATTTGAGAGAAGCTCAAATAAATGCTTATTTATTTGTTACATGGTTCTTATTTCTTTTAAGAGCTCTTTTGATGAAGAGACAAATAATCAGTTTGAAGTCAAGCATCTGATTGAGAAGGACAAAGAAAGGACAGAAAATATAAGTAAAGAAATATTTAAGAAGGTCAGAATAGCTAAATTTCACTATATACAGCATCGTCGACACATAATGTCCTACTACTCTGTTATGTAGTATGTATAGTGTGCACTAGGAATATCATAGTTTCAGCGGTTGATATTAATAGTGAAATGTCACAATTGTCAGTGCAATTTTAAATACTGCAGCAAATGCTAAAATGCTTTTGCGCTAAATGCTTTATTTAAGGTTAAATTATAGTAAATTATTTAAGTAAGACTGTAATACATCAAAAATATAAATATTAGACTACATGCCATTTTAAATTTTTCTCAAATAGCTTTTCTAATTGCATATCTAATTGCATTATAAAGGATTATAAATAATTAACCAAATAATAAACATTAAGAATTTGAACAGGAACCACATAATAATCAAAAGGAAAATAAATGATTAAATAATATAATTGAATAGTTGAATTATTATGTGAATTGTTTCTAAACAAAAACTACCATTCAAAAGATTGGCATCTATATGATTTTTATTTTTCATTTATTATTATTTTTTTTTAATCACTTACGCTCACCAAAGCTGCATTTATTTGCTCAAATATACAGTAAAAACAGTAATATTGTGAAATGTTATATTTTGTGGTATTTGAAATAATTATTTGTAACACTTTTCTTTTTCTTTTTCTTTTTTACTGACAACAATCTTTTTTTTACTCAAACATGCCTTCCATTTCCAAAGTGAACTAAAGGTCATATCAATCGGAATTTATTAATTCATCATTTGATCAATGATCAGACTGCTAATAATTAAAACATGCTGCCATATTTAATTCTGTGATGATAAAAGAATGGCACTCACTGAATTAAACAAAGAAACTATTATATTCTAAGCATTTCATATTGTGTATTACAACTTTTTTAGTAGGCCGCACTGCACACTAGACAGTTACCTTTGAACTAGTGGTCCAAGCATCACCCATTTCTCATCATGTTTTCTCTTTCTCATACAGATCATTTGTTCTACATCTACACTTCTGGCACCACTGGACTCCCTAAAGCTGCTATAGTGGTGCACAGTCGGTAATCTGCTCGCAGCCACGTCACAATCTTACAAATGAGCTTTTCCTTAGAAATGAAATAAGCTTTTATTGACCTACTTTCATTTTCTAGATATTACAGGATTGCTGCTTTCGGGTACCATTCTTTTCGTATGCGGCCAGATGACATCATCTATGACTGTTTACCCCTCTACCACTCAGCAGGTGTGTTGTGCATATAAGAGACATGTTGCTCCTGACCTTATAGGATATGTGGCTGCATTTACACTGCAAGTCTTAATGCACAAATCCGATCTTTTGACCATATCCCATTTTTTTGGTCCAGTGTGTTTACATTCACTTTAGACGCGACTGGTATCCAATATCTGTGTTTACATTACTTCCTGCCCCAAAATGATTGTCATTGATAATTTTACATGCACATAGTAGACCCTCGGGTTTTGAATGCCTGTGCTATTAAAATTATTTATATTATGTCATGTCGAGTTGCCATGATCACCTGTCAGAATGGATAAGTTACAGCTGTCAGTGTCATGGTTGTATTGCAGTGCAAAATCTGACTGAACGGATATAGACCAGAAAATAAAGGTAATTTGCTTTTGATATTTTATCTACAGTTATTAGTTTTAGAATTCCATTTTTTTTATGAATTCGAGCAAGCTTGCGCACAAGAGAGTACCGTGAAGCTTTTGGCTTGTAAGAAAAACAAGAACATGGCGGTCTCTTTTAAATGAACTGGGCAAAGGTTGAAATTCAGCTGCTTAATGTATGTGTGTGTGCGCAATTTCTTTCTAGAAAAATAGGTAACGTTAGACAAAAAGTTCCCACCTCAATAATAAAGCTGCATACTTTTAGAGCGAGTGCATACAGGCACGTCTGCTTCATAATACAACATTAAAGCTACCTTTTAATGAGCAAGCATGTCGCCCTCGCCGTGTGGTGGCTTGGAATTCCAATGGGAATCGGATATGCGTGTTTAGACGTAGGTCACATGTCCAGAGATCTGATATGTATCGGATTTAAAACCACATTTGGAAGTGGCTCAGATCGGATGCGAAAAAATCTGATCTCGTGTGGATTTTTGTGTTTACACGTGTGCTACTAAGTCCGATCTGTGTCAGATGTGAGCAAAAGATCGGATTTTTTGTGGCAGTGTAAACACAGCCTTTCTATAAAGTTGTAAGCTGTTAGAAATTGTTGGTTTTAAATTAAACATACTGTTGCAGATTTTACAAATAGCTCAACGTCTGTTGGATTTATTCATTAACAGGTAATATTATGGGTGTGGGCCAGTGTCTGATTCACGGTATAACTGTGGTGGTCAAGAAGAAGTTCTCAGCAAGCCGCTTCTGGGAAGACTGTATCAAACATAACTGCACTGTAAGTCACTTACATAGGCGCCGATTTATGTTTCTGCCGGTGGGTGCCCAGTACCCCACATCACCCCCCCTATTACATTGATATTATATTATAGATAAATCCACGCTCAGTTTTCATGTTCCCTTATGGTCTCGTGGTAGAATTTTTGTTAACAGAATCAGAGGTTCAGCCGTGCTCTAATTATCAGTAGTTCGAATCTGCCCTCATATATGTTTTTTTCCTCATTAAGTTCAAAGAAGTTCTTTAATGTTTCTGTATCAAGAGCAGGGACATGTTTGTGTGCATTTTGTTAGTGATTTCCCTAGAAAGAAGAGTCAAGCGATAGATTGACGCTTATGTCTGAAGACTAGCTTACACGAGCCACATCGTTCCTCAGCTTTATTTCAAAAACAACATGTTTCAGCACTAGTTCGCTTCTTATTTAAATTAAATCAACGTCAACTGGATGTTTCATTTGCATTATATCCGTGCAGCAAGATGACAGTTTCGACCCAAAAGCCAAGACCCTTTTCTCGAGTGTTGTCGAGAGTCATGCTCTCGCTGATATCTGATGCAAGTAGAGTTTGAGCGCGCTGATGTATCTGATTGAGAGCAGAGCCATTTGTGCTCGTGCATCACTTGGATGCACTCTTCAACGTTTGCCATTAAAATATCGCCATAGAAACGGCCTTAAAAAAACTATAAAAAAGGGTGAAGATCGTGTCTGAAAGCTCCAATCGATTTGTTTATTGGTTAAAATCAATGGAGAATATCTCGTATTTTTCAGTTGGTGCTCGACCATTTCCGTTGGTGCCCATGGTCACTCACTTTTGGGTCATTATTAATGGCAAATAAGAATGCCCAAGATGATGAAATGTTATCATTTGAAAATATAACATTTGTAACATTGTATTATGTTAAAAAAAGGTCCCAAAATTATTTCTAAACATAAACTACCATTCAAAAGTAATGTACATGTGGCCTAAGTGCCTCAAGCAAAACTCTTGGATGTCTTTTAAAGAGTTTATATCATGAACTGCACATACTTTTGAAAATCCAGCGTTAAGTTGATCCTGATTAGCGCTCATGCTCACAGTTAACATGACAGCTTACTTCTTCTATGAGGGCCACAACAGCTTTAGTTCCAGGTGGAACGTGAAAGGGTTAGTTCACCCAAAATGAAAATTCAGTCATTAATTACTCACCCTCATGTCGTTCCACACCCATAAGACCTTTGTTCGTCTTCAGAACACAAATTAAGATATTTTTGATGAAATCCGATGGCTCAGTGAGGCCTGCATTGATAGCAAGATAATTAACATTTTCAATGCCCAGAAACACATATTTAAAACAGATCATGTGAGTTCAGTAGTTCAACCTTAATGTTATGAAGCGACGAGAATATTTTTTGTGCAGCAAAAAAACAAATAATGACTTTTCAACAATATCTAGTGATGGGTGATTTCAAAACACTGCTTCATGAAGCTTCAAATCTTTACGAATCTTTTGTTTCAAATCAGTGGTCACGTGAACTATTGAAATTGCGAAACACTTAGGACGTAACAAAGCCTTGTTTACTGAAATCACGTGACTTTGGCAGTTTGATACACTCTGTCTGAACCACTGATTCCAAAAGATTTGTAAAGCTTCGAAGCTTCATGAAGCAGTGTTTTGCAATCGCCCATCACTAGATTTTGTTGAATAAAGTCATTATTTTGTTTTTGGTTGTTTTGGCACTCAAAAAGTATTCTCGTCGCTTCATAACATTAAGGTTGAGCCACTGTAGTCACATTAACTGTATTAAATATGTCTTTAGTAGCTTTTTGGACATCTGAAAGTGTTAATTATTTTTTTTTAGGCAAAATATATTCTCTAATTTGGCCATTTAACCCTGAAACTAACCTGAAGTAAAATGGTATTTATTTAATATTTTATTTAATAACATCAAAATGTATTTTAATATAGAATTTGAAAATATAAGCAGTGTTAAAGTTGTTGTTTATATGAATTGACTTTTAACTCTTTCTCCAACAGTTTTTTTTTTTTTTTTTTTTTTTTTTTTAAGATGCCAGCCAGTGCTAGCATTTTGATAATTTTCTCAAAACTTTCATGGCCCCCAGAATATTCTGTTGTAGAAATATCATAAAATACAGTATATTTAAAGAAAGAAAGCCTCTGTTAAAAAAAACAAACAAACAATAAAAACAATTTTATTCCGGCTTCATGCTTTCTTTTTCCAGTTCCAGTTTCACAAAAAAACAACATTTTGAACAAAAATTTGAGAAAAATCTATTTTTGTCAAAGAATACACCCAGATTTGATTCAGAACAATGATCAAATCATAGATGGAGTAAATCGAGTCCATCAACATCCCCAAAGCTTGCATAGTCCTTTACCTCGTCCTGGGACAACATTTCATTCAGTAACATTAGGTAGCTTTGATTTATATGCCGCTTAACATTTGGTGATCGCGATAGCTTACACGAGTGAGTAAGTTCTATCACTTGTTTTTGCTTCTTCACTTGTTTTTGGATTCTATGCTCTTTCAGAAGATGAAAGAAGAAATATTCTGTCAATGGTGGCAAGAGTTAATGCCTTGTTAAACAAATTAATATGTCCCGGAGCATGAGTTAAACATTTGAGTTTTACTGTTTTCGAATCCATTCAGCTGATCTCCGGTTCTGGCGGTACCACTTTTAGCATAGCTTAGCATAGTTCATCGAATCTGATTAGACCGTTAGCATCTTGCTCAAAAATGACCAAAGAGTTTCAATATTTTTCCTATTTAAAGCTTGACTCTTTTGTAGTTACACTGTGTACTAAGACCGACAGAAAATGAAAAGTTGTGATTTTCTAGGCTGATATGGCTAGGAACTATAGAGATTGCTAATGTGTCGTCATCATGACGTATTCCCGGTGGTGAACGCAAAGCATTTTGGGAATCCGCGGCACAAACATACACACGCATACACAAGGCGCCAGACTTCTGCATGGAGGGAAGAACGCAGTGTTCAAGATGCCGTCTACCTGCTGTTTTATACAGTAACTTCAAGTCGCTGCAGCAGGCACAGGTCTTTTTTACAGATGGATGGGTCCAGGGTCCGTGTACCTTCGTATAATTTGTTTTTTCGTTTTTGTCTTCTAAACGGAAAAAGGAAGAAAGCATTCATTTATCACATATTCGACCCTCCTCACGAGCATAAATAAACAAATCTCGAATCGTTTTTTCATATTTTTATTTTCGTTTTAATCACACTTTGTTCTAATCCACCAAAAGGAAAAACAATAAAACCAAAATGGATAAACGGCTTGAATATTCGATTTCTACATGGGCGGGAATAAAATGCCCCTTTCCGCTGATTGGTCAACCAAAGATAAAGCCGCGCCATCAGCTCTCGAATTAGATTTGATTCTAGATTGGTCAGTCTACTGAAGCGCAGAGCAGAATCGATTCAAGGGTCGAGTCATCTTCATTTATATAGCGCTTCTTACAATACAGATTGTTTCAAAGCAGCTTCACAGTGATAATAGGAAAATTAATAGACAGCATTTGTTTTGGCTTTGCAGCAGCTATAAAGTCTATCGAGCTAAAGGTTTTGATTGAATCACTTTCGTTGTAAAAATCAGTAGTTATTAACTTAAATGACGCTTAAATGACACATTTTTTAACTGAAAACAGAACAGAAACAGAAACTTTCAATGCGTCTTGCCGTTCATTACGTGTTTAAGGGTTATTGCCATCTTTTACCGTCAAAAAAATTAATTAGTAAAATAAGCTATATTTAAAATAGCTATATATTATTAAAGGCATGCCATTTTTAATTTAAAATCTTACATTTAGTCAATACAATTATATTTTTTACATTATTTTGTTTCAAAGGCATCTTGCACTGCAGAGGTGGCAATGCAGCATCTGAAGTTGCTTTTAGATGTATTTACACAATTAATGCTGCTTAGAGAGGTCCGCTAATACATTCACACAGCAGAGCAAATACATAATGCAATTACATTAATTTTATGTTTTATACAAAATGATTTGAATACAGAAATATTAAATAAATTACAAGATGAAGCGAATATAAAATATCGCCAGTAGGTGGCAGCAAGTCACTCTGTTAATGAACGAGTGATTTTATTCAATCGATTCACTCGAAACGCTGATTCATTCAGTAATAAAAGGCTGTATGGCTGGTGAATCACTCAAAGACTCGGATTCATTCACGAATTTACTACTATAGGCTACTCTGTGCGCCTTATGTCAGGAGTCGCACAATGATCTGTGACTGATTTAGAAATTTAGCTGGCAGAAAAAAAATATAACATTGTTTTGAGGGACATACTCAATGTTAATGAAATAAACGGTTCAAAACAATGTCAGGACTGCTGATCTGCACTTCACTACAATGTAACACGCTGCGCTGTTCGTCGTGCATTTTTGGTGCACAGATTTCAAGAGATGATCAGCTAAATAAAACAGGCGGTGTGCCAATTAGGGGTAGTTGTGACAGCAGATGCAATATAAATAAATTAATATTTAATATGATAAACTAATTCCACCGCATGTAAATGTATGCGCAGGCAGAAGAAAGCTATGGTCTGCAGGGTTTGTGTCGAGCCATTCATTAATCTGGTTGTTTGATGAGATATAGACCCAGATAAAATATCTGATACATTCTCTCCGCGCTGTCCACCGCGTCGCGTTGCTCCAGCAGAGATTTTTAGAATTGGTCAGCTAAATAAAACAGCGGTGTGCCAAGCAAATACATAGGCTAGGAGTAGTTGTAAGAGCAGATGCCACGTAAATTAATATTTAATACGATATAAATACGCCAAATATTAATATTTAAACTTACGCGAATGAATAGCTTATAAGAAAGCTCTGTTTAGGCTCTACCCCGGCACGGGTTGTGTCGAGCTAGGCCTATATATTAGTCTGGCTGTTTGATGAGAACTAGATTAAACGTAGTTGCAATAAACTCTGTAATAATCCGTACAAATGTATCGGATATATAGTCTACTGTTGCGCGGAGCTGATTCTGGAGCTGAGAACTGATGGCGCGGCTTTATCTTTGGTTGACCAATCAGCGGAAAGGGGCGTTTTATTCCCGCCCATGTAGAAATCGAATATTCAAGCCGTTTATCCATTTTGGTTTTATTGTTTTTCCTTTTGGTGGATTAGAACAAAGTGTGATTAAAACGAAAATAAAAATATGAAAAAACGACTCGAGATTTGTTTATTTATGCTCATGAGGAGGGTCGAATATGTGATAAATGAATGCTGATTTTTTCCGTTTAGAAGACAAAAACGAAAAAACAAATTATACGAAGGTACACGGACCGTCCAGGACCTGGAGATTGTAAAAGTGGGGCAGAAAACTGTCGTCCGTTCAAATGTATGCTAATGTTTTAAGCACCACACTCCTCACTCTCTCATCTATCTGCATGCAGTCAGAATTCAACAAACCAGCGTGTGTGTGTGAGATTTTGGTTGGGTGACAGTTGTAGGTTACAGTTTGACAAGTTTACATTTTGACAAAAGCACAATGTTGTGTTTTATTGTGTGTACACAAATATAAGTAAACACTTTGCAGTTTGAAAGATGTCCTGTATGAACAAAATGACGGAGTATGTTTTTATGTTTCCACTGTTCGATCGCGCCCGCGCCTCTCTCTCTCACACACACACACACACGATGGTTTGTTGAATTCTGACTGCACGCAGATAGATGAGAGAGAGCGAGGAGTGTGTGCTAAAAACATTAGCATACCTTTGAACGGAAGACCGTTTTCTGCCCCACTTTTACAATCTCCAGGTTCTGGACCCATCCATCTGTAAACGTGGGCCTGTTGCAGCGACTTGAAGTTACTGAAAACTTTGTGTGTGTATGCACTAACACTTACTGTCATGTAGTTGTGTGTAAATATACATTTGTGTGTAAAATTATATATATATATATATATGGTGGCCATTTCCATAACACCAAAAAGGAGGACACTTTGCGGCATTTAGTGAGGCAAGAATAATTGACTCTGATGTACTTGCGACTACAATGTATTCGTAATACAAATTTGTCCATTATATCGATGGTATCATGATACAGTGATTCTGAAAAAGAATTCATTGCCGGACAATTTGATGTAGACCTATGTGTAACAGAAGAGGCAAAAAGTGTTCGTTCACAGTATTTGTATTTATTTAAGACATTGTGATGTCTGTTTCAAAAAAGTCTTGCAAAGTGCACAGTGCCTGAAATCATACAATTTCTGGACTTCTGGAAATAACAGAAATACATATACAAAACGTGATGATATGACGTAGCCAGCCGGCTTGTTTAAGTTTTTAACCAATGATATATCAGATATTTATTTGACACCGCTTTCAGACAATCGTTTGTTTGACCAGATCTTACGTACCAACAGAAAATGAAAAGTTGCGACTTTGCTGTCGTACCATGGGTGCAACAGGCGTAATGATATTACGCAGCACCTGTGACCCCCTGTTTACACAGGGAGCGTGCCTTGCAACCATGGAGACATTTGTGAGAGACGCTGCGTAATATCATTGCGCCTGCTGCACCCATGGTACGACAGCAAAGTCGCAACTTTTCATTTTCTGTTGGTCTTAGTACACAGTGTAACTACAGAAGAGTCAAGTTTTAAATAGGAAAAATATTGAAACTCTTGGGTCATTTTTTTGAGCAAGATGCTTACAGTCTAATCAGATTTAATGAACTATGCTAAGCTATGCTAAAAGTGGTACCGCCAGACCCGGAGATCGGCTGAATGGATTCGAAAACGGTAAAACTCAACTGTTTAACTCTAGCGGAGTTGGCAAATGAGCCCATTTTCAAAAAAAGTGGAGTGTTCCTTTAAATGAGTGAATAAATTCACAAATGGATATAAGAGTATATAGTTCTTACTCATACAACAGATCTTCCCTCTCTTAGGTTGTGCAGTACATAGGCGAGATTTGCCGTTACTTGCTGTCCCAGCCTGTGCGGCCCACAGAGCGACAGCACCGGGTGCGTTTAGCTGTGGGGAACGGGCTGCGACCGAGCGTGTGGGAGGCTTTCATGGAGCGCTTTGGAGTGAAACAAATTGGCGAGTTCTATGGTGCCACCGAGTGCAACTGCAGCATTGCCAATATGGATGGCAAGGTCAATATATCAGTGTTGTTCTAAGAATGTTAAATATCATTTGATGAATTGTCAGTTGTAACAGTTAGCCAAATGGTAAAAACTCTTAACTCTTAACATGACAGGTTGGAGCTTGTGGGTTCAACAGTCGCATTCTGCCTAATGTGTACCCTATCCGACTGGTGAAAGTGAATGAGGAAACCATGGAACTGGTTCGAGACAAGCAGGGACTGTGTGTCCCTTGCCGACCTGGTGCGTTCACAGCCTGTTCACTTTCCTGTTTGATTTATATGTTTGCTGTACATGTATTCATGCAGTAAGTTTTACATAATTTTTATATCTGGTCTAAGTCTGATATATGGTGGCCTCAGAATGTACAAACCCTATTCCAAAAAAGTTGGGACATTGTGAATAAAAACGGAATGCAGTGATGTGGAAGTTTCAAATTTCAATATTTTATTCAGAATAGAACATAGATGACATATCAAATGTTTAAACTGAGAAAATGTATCATTTTAAGGGAAAAATAAGTTGATTTTAAATTTCATGGCATCAACACATCTCAAAAAAGTTGGGACAAGGCCATGTTTACCACTGTGTGGCATCCCCTCTTCTTTTTATAACAGTCTGCAAACGTCTGGAGACTGAGGAGACAAGTTGCTCAAGTTTAGGAATAGGAATGTTGTCCCATTCTTGTCTAATACAGGCTTCTAGTTGCTCAACTGTCTTAGGTCTTCTTTGTCGCATCTTCCTCTTTATGATGCGCCAAATGTTTTCTATGGGTGAAAGATCTGGACTGCAGGCTGGCCATTTCAGTACCCGGATCCTTCTTCTACGCACCCATGATGTTGTAATTGATGCAGTATGTGGTCTGACATTGCCATGTTGAAAAATGCAAGATCTTCCTTGAAAGAGACGACGTCTGGATGGGAGCATATGTTGTTCTAGAACTTGGATATACCTTTCAGCATTGATGGTGCCTTTCCAGATGTGTAAGATGCCCATGCCATATGCACTCATGCAACCCCATACCATCAGAGATGCAGGCTTCTGAACTGAGCGCTGATACCAACTTGGGTTGTCCTTGTCCTCTAATCCGAATGACATGGCGTCCCAGTTTTCCAAAAAGAACTTCAAATTTTGATTCGTCTGACCACAGAACAGTTTTCCACTTTGCCACAGTCCATTTTAAATGAACCTTGGCCCAGAGAAAATGCCTGCGCTTCTGGATCATGTTTAGATATGGCTTCTTTTTTGACCTATAGAGTTTTAGCCGGCAACGGCGAATGGCACGGTGGATTGTGTTCACCGACAATGTTTTCCTGAGCCCATGCTGTGATTTCCATTACAGTAGCATTCCAGTATGTGATGCAGTGCCGTCTAAGGGCCCGAAGATCACAGGCATCCAGTATGGTTTTCCGGCCTTGATGATGATAACTTCAGATGATGATGATAACTTCAAACTCTTTGCAATTTTTCTCTGAGAAACTCCTTTCTGATATTGCTCCACTATTTTTCGCCGCAGCATTGGGGGAATTGGTGATCCTCTGCCCATCTTGACTTCTGAGAGACACTGCCACTCTGAGAGGCTCTTTTTATACCCAATCATGTTGTCAATTGACCTAATAAGTTGCAAATTGGTCCTCCAGCTGTTCCTTATATGTACATTTAACTTTTCCGGCCTCTTATTGCTACCTGTCCCAACTTTTTTGGAATGTGTAGCTCTCATGAAATCCAAAATGAGCCAATATTTGGCATGACATTTCAAAATGTCTCACTTTCAACATTTGATATGTATCTATATTCTATTGTGAATAAAATATAAGTTTATGAGATTTGTAAATGATTGCATTCCTTTTTTATTCACAATTTGTACAGTGTCCCAACTTTTTTGGTATCGGGTTTGTATTTGGACACAAAAATGTATGACTATCATTGCATTGCATAAAATATCAAAGCATATTTGTAGCATTTATTTGAAATAAAGATGGCCCATGCACACTTGTCAAGTAAAAAAAAAGTGTTTGCAGTATTTGACTGCAATAAACTGTAACAATGTACAAAATAAGTCAATAGTCATTCTTCTCACTGATTTCTTTTGTGCCTGTATCATGTATTGTCTTCCACTCACAGGAGAGCCTGGGCTCTTGGTGGGGAGAATTAATCAGCAGGATCCTCTGCGTCGGTTTGATGGGTATGCTAGTCAGGATGCCACCAGGAAGAAGATCGCCTACAATGTATTCAGGAAAAATGACTCAGCATATCTGTCAGGTGCACTTTTATCATTCTGCAAAAAGTGGCATTGTCTGAAAGTTTCTAACAGTATGGAAGTTAAATGATGTGGAAAGTTTTAGACTAAAAGGAAACAGTATGGAAGTTAAATGTTGTGGAAAGTTTTAGACTAAAAGTGTGTATATATATATATATATATATATGCTGACCCAATGAGTGTTTTGCTGTCCAATGGTCAGACTTCAACTTTGCAGTTTCTAGTATTGCATTGTTATTGCATCCTTCTCACGAGCAGTTAATAATTTTAGACTTTTCTGTCTGAGTTAAATCTCTTTTTTTGCCTGTAAAAGAACCTGCCTAATGCCTGAATATAAGGCATTTTTCATTCCCAGTCTTCATAAACAATTATGTATCACTTATAGATGATTAAATACAAGTTAATAGTAGTTATTAAGATTGATGTGATTTGAAATTGGTAAAATGTGCTTGAAAAAAAAAAAAAAATGATCAGAAAATCAACTTGCCTAATAACTCCGCACACCATTTAAGCTAATTTGGTTGGTATGGTATCTCTCAGGTGATGTTTTAGTTATGGATGAGCTTGGATACATGTACTTCCGGGACAGGAGTGGAGACACGTTTCGTTGGAAAGGCGAGAACGTCTCCACTACTGAAGTGGAGGGAACACTGAGCAGCCTGTTGGGACAGACTGATGTAGCAGTGTTTGGAGTAAACGTGCCAGGTGAGACAAACAAAGCAGATTTTGTCCTAAAGTTCCAAGAACCCATAATTCCAAAGTGTAAACCTTCCTCATATGTCCTCATATATCCTCAGTGAGTGTGTGTGTCTATGTGTGTTTGTATAGGTGTGGAGGGCAAAGCTGGAATGGCTGCCATTGCTGACACAACAGGAAGCTTTGACTGTAATTCTTTCCTGAGAGAGGTTCAGCAAGCTCTTCCTCCATACGCACGGCCAATATTTCTACGCATCTCCCCATGTGTAGATACTACAGGTGAGGAAAACCCCTAAATAGCATACTGCCTGATTTTGGTGATATATATTAAGTATTTAGCAATATATGCAAGTGTAGTTTTGCTGGAGATATCAAATTAAGCAACATTGTGAATATCACAATGATTAATATATAAAAAGCTTGGGTTACACTTTATTTTAGTGTCATTGTTACAGTGTAATTATATACATTTAAGTACCGAGTAATATTAATTAACTACATGTATTTACTCTATAATTAGAGTTAGGGTTTGGTTTGGTTTGGTTTAGGGTTAGTTGTTTGTAATTACACTTAATTTACTGTTATTGCTATTATTAGTACATGTAACATATATACTTTTTATAACAAGGACACTAAAATAAAGTGATACTGAAGCCTGTTTTTGCCTCATTTTCTAACATTTTGAGATATCTCATAATTCTGGACTCTTTTCTCACATTTGTGAGTTATCTCATAATTCAGGACTCTTTAAATCTGATTTAGCTATTTGTTTGCAGCATAAATCAAAAATATTCACAGAAATCGATGCATAACATTTTTCATATGTTAAAATGTTTTTGTAAATATTTCTGTTAAAAACTATGTATTGCCATTGGTGGGCATGAAAGAAATGATTAAATATCATTGTGCATTGTGTCGATTATTTGTTAAACTAGATTTCTACTGATTTTTTCTTTTTTTGCATTTTGAATCCAATTGGCTACAATGTCTGTAAAATGATTGTAAATTTGACTGAAAAAAACCCCATCCATTTTCTCAAATGTTTCAGTAATAGTGTGTATGCTGTGAACTGATTTCCAGCTCTTACCTTTTCATAGGAACATTTAAAATTCAGAAGACCAGATTGCAGAAGGAAGGATACGATCCAAGGCTCACAGCTGACCAGATCTATTTTCTGAACTCCAGAGCAGGCCGTTACGAGCTTGTGAACGAGGAGCTGTACAATGCTTTTGAAGAAGGAAGGATATCCCTTTGAGATGAAGAAGAGAAGGTAGTCTGAACCTACCTGATCATCCTCTAACCTGTGACCGTGTGAAACTTTTTTTTGCATTTACATTCTTCGAATTTATAGTATTGCATTTGAAGAGGTTTCAATTTGGTAGCCTACTAGAAAGCACAAGTTGTTTCTTGACAATGACAGACTGAATATCTGATATGCAATAGATGAGACAGTAAGAGTGAATTGTTCTTTTAATGTGTTATTCTTAGTTGATGGTAGTGCACATGTGACAAAAATACATGCACACTCCCAATTTAACTACAACGACACAACCTCTAAAGCCAACTGGATGAAAGATGAAACTCCACTAGGATGTCTGACACTAGACCTACACCATTACAAACCAGCTAGTTAAATACATTTTGAGCCTGAACAATGATGATTAGTGTACATTAACACGATTTTTACTACATAAACTTTGTTAAAATGCCTAACTCCAAAGTGACTTTTAGAAAGCTGAAAGATACAGAGTGTCTTTGTAAACAGCCACAATAAAGTGCCTTAGATTTTACCTCAAGCTTTACCCATGTGTGATAAGACGAGATGAATGGCCTGACACTGATACATGAACAAAGATATTTTGAAAACTAAAACGGTGTAATTACATGAATCTACTGCAATCTAAATGAATAAATAAACATTTTTACTTCATTTTACTCCTCTTTTCTGATTCTGATGTCCTGACATTGACATTTATTTGTGTCGAATCTCACAAAGAAATGCATGAGTCATATTTAAATAAAATGTATTATTGCTCACTTTTTAAAAAACAAGTAATTACACAAATATTTAAATAATATTACTCTAATGGGCTGTCACAATATCAGAT
Organism: Chanodichthys erythropterus; assembly: GCF_024489055.1. Classification (NCBI taxonomy): domain Eukaryota; kingdom Metazoa; phylum Chordata; class Actinopteri; order Cypriniformes; family Xenocyprididae; genus Chanodichthys; species Chanodichthys erythropterus. Next base: position 48,282,779 of record NC_090223.1, on the reverse strand, counting down.
TTTCACTACACTCCCCTGTTTTTGTTTTTTGTTTTTTTAATGTTCTGATCTTTGATTTTTGTTGAATCTCAAAAAATGTATGGGTTATATTTAAATTAAATAAAATACTATTTTGTTCAAACTTTAGATTAGGGCACAATCCTCACTATTAACTAACTAACTAGAAACTCCTAATTACTGGTTATTAATAGTAAGGTAGTTGTTAAGTTCAGGTATTGGGTAGGATTTAGGGATGTCGAATATGGTCATCCAGAATAAGGCATTATATGTGCTTTATAAAAACTGATAAACAGCCAAAATCCTAGCAATAATAAACAGCTAGTTAATAGTGAGAATTGGACCCTAAAGTGTTACCAAATATTTAAATAATTATTATTAGGCCTGTAAAAAAAATATATATTTGTTTTGGTTTTTTTTTAGGGGGGGTTTGTTTTGTTTTGTGGCCAAAAGAATTAACAATAACAATAGGTATCTATAGATTCTATTAGTCAAATTTAAAATATCAATAACACTCAAAATATGAGACTAGGGAGGCAGTAGTCCCAGCCTCAGACGTCACGCATATGGACCATTGGCTGAATTTCTGATGCATATGCCACACAATTAGGAAACACTTCTTCAGGAGTTTCAAAGTCATCATCTAATTGGTTGAATTATACAGGATTTCTGGGAGACGTGCTTGTCGCTTTCTTTAAAGGCTGGAAGACACCAAGCCGACGCAGATGAACTAGTGGGGATGAAAGCAGACTGTGGGGTTGGCTCACGCCTGACAGACCCAACCAACGCTTGACAGCCGACCCAAGTAGCACGTCAGTTCTGCGCCTGCGTGAGATGAAATGCCTTTCCATACCAGCAGGTGGCAGTATCTGAACAGCCAATCAGAATGATCAGATGGCCCGACGGACGATGAGCTTCGACGGCGATTCAACATGTCGAATCGGCCGAAAAAAAGCCGACGAGGACCAACTTCAGCCGACGGTGCGGAACACGCTGAGAAAACTTAGTCGGACGACGAACAAAAACTGCCTGATGGCCGACCGTCGGCTTGGTGTGATCCTGAAAAAATCATTGTAAAAGCAATTCCAATGATATCGTTTCTCTGTGCCATTATCGTTATAGCTGTGGTGTGAACTATGCTATTCTTTAATATTGAGTATGATTTTTAGAACTATATCTTTATTTCTATCTTTATAATTGTCTTCCTTGGTGTGAATGGGCCTTAAAGTCCCCCTGAAATCATAATTTAAGTTTTTTAGCTTTTAGTATTAATATGTTAGCCTTAATGTTATGAATAAGCTGGTGTGTACCAAAACAATGACAAAATTCGCATTTAGGAGATATAAGCATCTCTCACCTCCGCTAAAATGGATCATGGATTTTCATGTGCCCTCCACAATTATTGGCACCCAATTATTGCAACGTCCTTTTCCCAAGATAACAGCTCTGAGTCTTCTTCTATAATGCCTGATGAGTTTGGAGAACACCTGAGAAGACATCAGAGACAATTCCTTCATACAGAATTTCTCCAGATCCTTCAGATTCCCAGCTCCATGTTGGTGCTTCTTCTCTTCAGTTCACTTCACTCATTTTCTTTAGGGTTCAGGTCAGGGGACTGGGAAGACCATGGCAGAAGCTTCATTTTGTGCTCAGTGACACATTTTTGTTTTGATTTTGATATTGTTTTGGATCATTGTCCTGATGAAAGATCCAACCACGGCCCATTATTGGATTTCTAGCAGAAGCGGGCAGGTTTTGATTTTTTATCTGTTGGTATTTGGTAGAATCCATGATACCATGTATCTGAACAAGTTGTCCAGGACCTCCAGCACAAAAATAGGCCCACAACATTAAAGATCCTGCAATATATTTAACCATGGGCATGGGGTACTTTTTATCCATGTGTGCGCCAAACCCATCTGGTGGGTTTGCTGTCAAAAAGCTCTTTCTTTTTTAGTTTCATCTGACCATAGAAGCCGGTCCCGTTTGAAAATCCAGTCTTGTCTGACAACTGAATATGCTGGAGATTGTTTCTGGATGAGAGAAGAAGATTTTTCTTGAAACCCTCCCGAACAACTTGTGGGGATGTAGGTGCTGTTTGATCATTTTTTTAGGCTTTCTGAAACTCAAGACTCAACTAATCGCTGCAATTCTCCAGCTGTGATCCTTGGAGAGTCTTTGGCCACTCAAACTCTCCTCCTCGCCGTGCATTAGGATGATTTAGACACACGTCCTCTTCACAGGCAGATTTGTAACATCTTTAGTTGATTGAAACTTCTTAATTATTGCCCTGATGGTGGAAATGGGGATTTTCAATGCTTCAGCTATTTTCTTACAGCCACTTTCTATTTTGTGAAGCTCAACAATCTTTTGCTGCACTTCAGAACTATATTCTTTGGTTTTACTCATTGTGATGAATGATTAAGGGAATTTGGCCTCTGTGTTTCCTCATGTTTATTCTCCTGTGGAACAGGAAGTCATGGCTGGACAATTTCATGTTCATGATCACCCTGGTGTGCTGAAGAAATGTAGATATGAATGGGAATATACTTCAGAGATATTTTACTCATAAGAATGACTATCAATTGTTTTACTTCAACTTTACTTTAAATCCTTTGTCCAATCAAATGCTGTCTAGAATCTGAAGTCCCACTCCTCCTACACTAAACAGAGCTGAAGCTGTGGTTGAAATCGTTCATTTGTTCACACATTTACTGGTTTCTATATGGCGAATGGCACACTATATAAAGGATAGGAAACGATTCAGACAGTGTAAATATGCTTTCCATTGACGCAAATGAAGTCCGTTTTCGTGTTAGTCATGTGAACCACTGCAGCACCAGCACAGATTGCTCCGGTCTAGAGACACACGAGCGTATCATACGCATGATTTGGCAAAATCCACAAAACATTTGCACACATTTAAATTCTACAAACCTATAATAAACCTATATAAATGCTATAATTTAAAGCAATATGGAAGAGAAACAGTTAAAGATTGAGGAAAATTGGGTTTTACGAGCTCAACAGCTCTGGCCATGCTTTTGGCTATTTTGAAAAAGGGGAGGAGCTTCTAGATATATCCTGCCCTGTCTTCCTTTTTCATAGGAAATTATGTCAACTCCTCCAACATGATTTTGTGTGGCAGGGTGTCGCCATTGTTGTTGTCTTTTCCATTTTATGATGGATGGAAACCTGTGATAAGGTACAATACCATCACATACTATGTTGAAATGTCAACGGCTGGTGTTCGATTATTTACAATATTATCATATACAGTGCTCAGTGTAAATGAGTCCACCCCCTTTGAAAAGTAACATTTTAAACAATATCTCAATGAACACAAAACAGTTTCCAAAATGTTGATAAGACTAAGTTTAATATAACATCTGTTTAACTTATAACATGAAAGTAAATAATATAACTTTTTTAGTTTTACTTAAATTTAAAAAAAAGCTACAATTTAGACTACAAATGTCTAATTTAACAAGAATTCAACCTCAGGTGAGTCTAATTATTCATTACACAGGTGTCCAGCAGACAGTTGACTAGAAAAGGGTGTTAAAACCCCTTCCCATTTTATGCTGTCAGCAATGGCACCACATGGAAGAGAAATGACACAAGAACTGAGAAAGAAAATAATTTCTTTACTCCAGAAAGGTGAAGGTGACACGAAGATCAGCAAAGCTTTCATATCAGTCAGAATACTGTAGCAAAAGTGGTACAAAAATTTAAAAAAGATGGAACTGCAACCATCTCACAGAGACATTCAGGTCGTCCACGGAAGTTAACACCTCGACAGGAGCGTCTTCTGATGAGAAGGGATGAGGAAAAACGGTGTGGAATTTCACAGCAGTTATCTAAAGAAGTAGAAAGCCAAACTGGGGTAACTATTTCCCATGATACAATACGACATATGCTGCAGAGGAATGGCATGCATGGGTGCCGTCCATGAAAAAGGCCTCTCCTAAAGCCCAGGCACAAAAAAGCCCGTCTCTAAAAGAGCTCATTCTTGAAGAATGGAAAAAGACAGATGTTGCAAAATGTCGCCAACTTGTTCATTCCATGCCTAGAAGACTCTAGGTCATTAAAAATCATGGAGGCCATACAAAGTACTCGATGTAGTAGTTTTTGTTGTGGGGTGTACTCATTTTTGCATCTCCCTAATTTGAGTAAAACTGAAAATGTTGTTCTTTAAGTTATATTATTAACCTTACTTGCATGTTATAAGTTAAACAAATGTTATAATAAACTTAGTCTTGTCAACATTTTGGAAATTGTTTTTGTGTTCATTGAGATATTGTTTAAAATGTTACTTTTCAAAGGGGGTGGACTCACTGTATGTAGTATTATTTTCTTTTGATTTCACAAAATTGTGACCTAGGCATTTTATTACATTTTTGGTGAGATTCACCTTGTTCAAAACATTTGTCAATTTTTTAAAATCAAAAACAAGTGGAACTGGTACTGACCCCCACAAAACACATGTAACATGAGAGTTGATATGTGGGGAGGGAAATGCTGAGAGGGACGTTCTTCACATCAGTCTGTCTTAATTGAGATCCACGCTGGTAACACTTTCAGTGGGTGTTCCTTACAGGCACTGCAGAAGTATGGGAATGCTCTTGGAGTGATGATGTCCATGTAGGTGAATAAGGGCGTCCTCTCTCGTGGGTCGTAGAAAGTCACTCTGGACCTGTTCATGTCAAGAACGACTCTCACCACCTGCGGCTCCGTAGTCATAGTGAGAGGGGACCATGGGGCAGTACAGGCTTTATACTCTCCGTTTCGTAGCCTAATGGTCCAGAATCCCTCTGCGGGGGTCAGCACATGCTTTCCCTTACGGCTGATGGATGCGCTTGCAACTCCAATGACCCAGTAAGTGTTGTTCTTGACTTCCACATCCCAGCTGTATCGCCCGGAGCTGAAGCCCTCGTAGGCCAGCACCTCTGCGCCGACATTGAAACGCTCAGGGTTTTCTGGGAGTTTAAATGTTTGAGAACAGCACTGTAATGTAGTCAGATCCTCTGACAGGAGGAAGCAGCTTGCCGCAGTGTTCGGATCAAGGGTCACTGGAGCTGTATAGCAAAGCAAATGTTTAAAAGGTGAAATGCTAATGTTGGTGAGAAAACAAATATTTTTAAAGCAAAAAAAAAAAAATCTTCATGATAAAGATAGGAATAAAACTCTGAAGTTTGGTGTATGTGCTGCTGAAGTGCAGATTTCTGGCTCAGTGCTGGAGAAAAAAACTAATTTTCAGCAAACGCCCTTTAAAAATACGTATAATTAAAATCTACAGACGCAAATAGATAAAGTGTTTATTTTATAACACTTAAATGTGTATTTTTGGTGTTTTCATACCACTAGTCTGAAAAGACAAACTCTCAAAATTAACCAGTGCATGAAAAAGTAATAATCTTTAATTAATTTTTTTTTTTTGCATTGTGATATTATTTTCATGATAATTAAACCACTTTTCCACTGAAATTCACAATAATGTGATGCATTTTCGATTAAAATCATCATGAATTTTAGCAAACAATTGATCTATTGACAATTTAGTTATGCTTTTTATACATTTATTTATGTTAGAATTTATTTATTGCATTATAGTAATGCGAATGTGTTTTTTTCACATTAAAGTAGAGTACCAACTATTTTTATGTTGAGTCTTAGAAAAAAAATAATAATTCTTGTATTTTCTTTATTTTTTTTTTCTTGGCAGTGGTTTAAAATTGACAAGTAAATAAGCGAAGATGTACAAAAAAAATAAAAAGATTAAAAAAAATCAATTGGTATTTTGATACATATGAGCCCCTAAAGAGACACTGTGATGGGAAAAATATAAAACATATTTCAATGTGTCTGCATTCTCTTGCAGAAGTTTTGTGTTCCTTGAGAAACATTGTATTAGTGAACGCATTGCAAAAGCATTTTTTCCATCATTATGTCCCTTTAGGAGCTCTTAAGATACAGAATATACTCACTATATTGAATGATTTCCTTCATCCTCTCCCAGACTTTAAACTTTAATGAGCCCAGGTGTTTGGCAATATCAAGCAGTGAGCCTGTTATCATCTCGGGATCCTGGGGAACCCGCCAGGTTCTGTCAATACAGCAAATAATACAGAGTTATTCTGGGTCTAGGTCTTACTTACTTAGATGGAAAAGTTTAAATGAAATTGATAATCGAGAAAGGATTTGTACCTCTTTATAGTGTCCTTATAATTCTAGATAAAATAAAAAGAAAAGCAGATTACAAAAAGTGAATTGTATGTGTTGTATTTCTATCATTCCTTTACGAATGTTCACCTTGAGGAATGGTATATCCTTAGATCTCATCTCCTGTTCAATATTTCTTATAGTGTTGCAGAGTGAAGTGATGTCATTCTCCAAATCTTCAATCTTATCATTCATCATCTGCCTCTTCTGATCCTTCTCTTGCTTTAGCATGGAAAGCCTAGATGCTTCCTCATCTCGCAGAAACTGGTGCATCGCCTCAAACTCCTCACGTATCCGCCTCTCTGTGTTCTCGGCCTGAGTCTGTAATGAGAATGTTATCATTTACTTTTTTTTAATTTATTGTCTCCTTCTATAATTGATTGTCTGCATGCTTATTGAAGTAAAATACCTTAATATGCTCTATTGTTTGCTCATAAGTGAGTTTTGCTTTTCGGAAGAGCTTCAGCTTTTCCTGAAGTGGTTTCAAAGCATTTTTGAGTTCCTCCTATAAAGAGTGAATAAAACAATAACACATAAAGAATTAGTACATTTATTAATTTAGAGAGGTTTATTGAACTCAACCCCCTAAAGAAGGCTTGATATGACTGATTTTAAATCATAACCATAACCCTGAAATGGGTTATATATCATTAACATTACCTGAGCGCTGGGCAGTTTAATTATATATACTATAAACCACACTCATTCAGGGAAGTGCCTTTATTGCATGGATGAAGAACCGGATGGTTTAAAATGCACATACACAGTTCAGTTGAATGATAATGTTTGCCCTCTTTAAAGGGTTAGTTCACACAAAAATGAAAATTCTGTCATTAATTACTCAATCTCATGTTGTTCTACACCCGTAAGACTTTTGTTCATCTTCAAAACACAAATTAAGATATTTTTGTTATGAAATCTGAGAGATTTCTGTCCCTCCATAGTCTGCCTTCACAACTGGAACTTTGACGCTTGAAAACTTCATAAAGAGATCTTAATCTATATGAATTGAGTGGTTTAGTCCAAATTTTCTGAAGATACTTGATCACTTTTTATGATGAACAGATTTAATTTAGGCTTTTATTCACATATAAACATTGAGACGCAAACATAAGCAGAAGCTTAACCGAACCTGAGAGACTGTCCTCCAAAAAAACGACCTTATAGGTTGTTTTTCAAGCACCTTATTACGACTTATATTGGTAAGTCCTGCGCCCTCTAGCTGGTGTAAAAATAATGACAGTGTCGTGTTACGTCTGTCGTCATGAAATGATGTATGACTGTCGTTACCAATCAAAATGTGTGTTCATTTAAATGCAATGTGTGGACGTTTTACACCATTTCTCCTATTTCTATTTAGCAAAACTAATTTTTATATTAACTACACCCACCCCACCCCTAAACCTACCCTTAGTGATTGCATATTGCATATACACTTTATGAGCACATGGGATCAAACCCACGATGATTTCATATTGTTATTGCAATGCTCTGCCAATTGAGCTATGTGAAACCTGAAATATGATGCAGATAAAAGGGAACAATGCATTAAAATGAAAGTGTCCTGTTGTCGATAGGGGCACAATTTTAGCAAGCGATTCTATGGGTCGTATTTCAGGGAAGTGACAAACGACCTATATAGACGTATTAGTTGGAGAACACTTTGTAGCCTAAATGACGGACGAGAACAAACCTTTTTGCTGCTTGTAACATGGAAGAGGTTTTTTCTCTCACATCATTCAGTTTTGGTTGAGCTTCTGTGTATCGAGTCTCTTCAGAAACCGCTCAATTCATATGGATTAGTTTTATGATATCTTTATGAACTTTTTGAAGCGTCAAAGTTTTAGTTGCAAAGTTGTCTTTGGAGGGACAGAATGCTGTCAGATTTAATCAAAAAGATCTTAATTTCTGTTCTGAATATGAACAAAAGACTTACGGGTTTGGAACGACAAATGGTTGAAGGTCAAAATGACAGTCTCAGTGCAGCTTCAAAGAGCTTTAAATGATACCAGACGAGGAATAAGGGTCTTATCTAGAGAAACAATCGGTCATTTTGATCGGTCAATGAAAGATGGTTTCTCTAGATAAGACCCTTTTTCCTCATCTGGTGTCGTTTAAAGCTCTTTGAAGCTGCACTGAGACTGTCATTTTGACCTTCAACCGTCTGGAGTCCATTGAAGTCCACTATAAGGAGAATAATCCTGGAATAAACCTTAATTTCTTTTTGACTGAAGAAAGAAAGACATGAACATCTTGGATGACATGGGGGTGAGTAAATTATCAGTAAAATTTTATTTAAAAGTGGACTACTCTTTTAATGCTGTTAAACTGAATGTACGAAGCACGCCGTTGAATGTGAACTGAATGTGAAGTTGAAATATACCATAAGTGAAACAAGATATAACATCTTGATTTCCTTTTTAAATATTGGGGTGATAAAAGGGGTCTCTAACTCTAAAAATATTTAGATTCTTTCATGGAGATTTTTTTAGATACTTGTGTATACTTTCATCAACTCTAAACTGAGCACATAGGCATCTGGTTTCAACCCTACCAGGAGGCCTCATTCCTAGCAAGAACTTACCACTATTAATAGTCTGATAATAAACCCAGCCAAGAATCCATAAATAATTAGTTCTGAGGTGCTAAAGTGAAAGGACAGTTGTCCAAATGGTTATTCTCATAAAATATTTTTGATTTCCTTCTTGTCCTTGAATTGACGGTGCAGTTGTTGAAGATATAGACTGGAATCAACATTGCCTGTAAACAAATGTCAAACATAGATGCAGAAGACCAGGAATCTGTATGTAGACATACCTTACAGTCGAGTGAAGCTTCATTTAAGGGATATAACCTGTGACCCTGGTGGTTGGCTGATGACTTGCATTTGCTGCAAGTGGGTTCCAGGTCCTCCAAACAAAAAAGCGTCAAAGTCTCCCCATGCTCCTTGCACGCAAGCGGGTCATTTTTGCAGCGCTCCAGAAAGCCCTCGCAGGTCTTCTCAAGCATGGTGTTGACTATGAGCTCCCCCATAGATGACGGCTGACAGCAAAGAGGGCATTCGCAAGATCCTCCACCATTCCACAGGTTCTCCAGACAAAGTTTACAAAAGCGATGTCTGCAAAACAGCACTACCGGCTTTTGCAGGATGCTTCCACAGATGGGGCATGACAGGTCATCTGCAAGATGTGATTGCTTAGTGGCCATTGCTCTTTTGAGCCTTTCATTGCTCAGTTGGGTCACAAGGGGATACTATGCCTCCCCTCCCACTTAAGATTACCCTTGGGAGATCTGTCTTCTGATTGGCTCCAGTATTGACTCATCATTGAGTGAGATCTAGGCTGAAACATTATATCTTCTGATGAATGCTTAAACATCACATTATGTAACATCAAGCTCCTGGAGAGTGATTTGACCCCAGCACTGACGCAAGAGGAAATTATGTTAAGATTTTCTCATTCCATTGGAGAAGATAATGTGTGCTGCCTCTTAAAGAAATAATAAAAGGCAGGAGAAATAAAAAGAAGACAGTCCAGAGTCTTGGACTATGGAAGTGGTCTAAGAAAAAGAAAAAAAAAAATCAGTGCTGTGAAAAAGTTTTTTCCCCTGTCTGATTGTCTGTGTTTTTGCATATTTGAATGTCTATAGATCTTAAACCATAACCCTTCCATGACCACTCATGAACAACAACACAGTTACTATATTTTTCATTAAAGAAAGCAATATTCGTTTAGCATTATTTAAAGTTAATGCTGTGAATGGAGGTAACCAATATCTGGTTGCACCCCCATTAGCAGCAATAAATGCAACCAAATGTTTCCTGTAGTTATTTATATGGAGGAATTTTGGCCCACTCCGCCTTGCAGAATTGCTTTAGCTCAGTGTTCAAGCCTGAACTGTGCGTTTCAGATCCTGCCACAGCATTTCATTGGGGCTTAAGTCGGGACTGTGACTAATCCATCTTAAATGATTTGGTTTTCTTTTTGGGATCATTGTTTGGAGCACGGCCCAGCTGGGCTTTAGTTTTAGTTTACAGACAGGCGGCTTTACATTCTCCTGGAAAATTCTCAGAATTCAAAGTTCTTTCACTGATGCCAAGATGTCCAGGTCCTGATGCAGCAAAATATTCCCAAACTATCATACAAGTACCACTGTTTTTGACTGGATGTTTTAATGAAACGCAGGCCAGAGAGGCTTGAAGATCTTCAGAAGATGCTAGGGTTCTTTGTGACTTCTGGATAATAACTAACAGCTTAGCTATTATAGATTAAATATATGTAAAAGATTAATTATTTCATACAATGTAACCATATACATTTGGATAATATGACTCTGATTGCCTTTAAAGTGTCATGAGTGTCAGTGTCCAGTTTATATATCTCATTTAAAGAAGACTTGATGAAATATGTGTGCATACACCGTGCTGGTTCATGTTTGGTGCAGGAGAGTGCATGAAATAAGTCTATAAAAACTTTCAAACACTCATACTTTAGTCTATATATGGTCTATAATCCACATGGCAAGAGTTGTTAAACTCATCGCAGAGCTCCGCGCTGTAACCACAAGTTGACTCACTCCGAACCCTGAATCTGCATCAGATTTTGTGACATAGCTTTGACTTTGCTTTTCAAACCGGAAGTCCAAAATTGCTCTGAAAAATGCAAAAATAACCAATTTACACTTGTTGATAGTGTTTTCAGTGACATGCAACCTGTACATATCTGTTCACATCTCAAAAAATATGTTCTGGGGTTCATGACCCATTAAAAGCTTAGGGTTCATTTACACAACAATGTACTAAAAACGGAAAAGTTTTTTCTTTTGCTTTTTTCATGTGACTACAATGTTGTCAAAATTATCCCTGTTCACACGGATCTGTGAAATAGACTAAATAAATACACTGCATTATTCATGCCAGGCTAGCGATGTCACTATGTAAAGGAACACTATGTGCCTATAGACTGAACATATAATACGCATGCATATCACCGTTTTTAATAAGCCTCATATTCAAAAATGTACACTTTAAAGCAGGTTTCAAAAGTTAGCATTTTTTTTCAGGCCCCCAAAATGTCGTTGTCATGTAAATTAATAGCCAAAATGTACAAAAAGTATGCATAAACTCAGAAATTCAAACAAGGAGCAAAGACTTTTTCACAGTACTGTATATACCAGTAGAATATTTATAAAGACAGTCCCTTCAGACAATGTAATACGATTGCTGGTGGTTGTTGACATACTGTGTGGAATGGGCTGAAGGTGTTTTAAATTTATTTAGCTAATTAAAAGATCAGATTACACAAGATAATTCATTTTGATTACTGATTATTCTCATGCATTGTTCTGTAGGGTAAGCTTGATTAATCTGATGCAGTTTTTATTATGTCTCTATCATTGAGCTGTGGTGTATTTAATACCTTAAATCTTTGCTCCCTGCACTTTCTGAGATGGGATCCAGAGGCCTCTTGTCGGCAGAAGGGACATTGTGCCTCCCAAAACTGCCGACAGCAAATTTCACAGAAGCTGCACCCGCATGAAATACAGCAGAGGACCACTGGAACGCTGAACACTTCCCCACACACTGAACAAGAAGGGTCTTCGTCAAAGAGCAGTGAAATAACCTCCATTTTTTTCTCTTGATATGAGCTCAACTGAGAGACTGTCTTCAGTCCTAGCTGGTATAGATATAAATACTGCTGCACACTATGTGCCCCTCATTCTCCAGACACTTGACCTTTAGACTAGACATATGGATGTAAACGATCGCTATACTGGAAACACATGCAGGAGATCTGATGTAAAGACAGCATTTGTTGTTATTAGTCATTTAAAAAAAAAAAAAAATGTTGCTGTCTGGATCATTGAGTCTCTGATTGGATCATTATTACAGTTTCTGGCATGTTATATGTTTGGCAACAGTTCTTTTAACCCTTAATGATGGAGTGTGTAGCTTTTTGTTTCTTAAACAACCATGTAGGAAGACACATCATGATGGAAATAACATGACAGCATTTATTTCCATCAAGAAGTGCATTAAAGGGCTAGTTCACCCAATGTCATTAATTACTCACCCTCACGTCGTTCTACACCTGTAAAACCTTTATTCATCTTCAGAACACAAATTAAGATATTTTTGATGAAATTCGATGGCTCAGTGAGGCCTGCATTGACAGCAATGTTACTGCACCTCTCAAGATCCAAAAAAAGTTCTAAAAACATATTTGAAACAGTTCATGTGTGTTCAATGGATCTATCTTAATATCATAAAGTGGCAAGAATACTTTTTGTGCGCCAAAAACAAAATAACTACTTTTCTATAATATCTATATGGGCCAATTTCAAAACACTGCTTCAGAGCTTTACAAATCGAATCAGTGAATCGGAGAGCCAAAGTCACATGATTTCAGAAGTTTAACCGTTTGATAGGAGATCTGAATCACTAATTCGAAACAAAAGATTCATAAAGCTCTGAAGCAATGATTTGAAATCAGCCCATATAGAGATATTGTTGAAAATTCATTATTTTGTTGTTGTTTTTTAGCGCAAAAAGTATTGTTATCGCTTTATAATATTAAAGGTGATAAAGAGGATCTTTTCGTCGACTGAGAAACCAAAGACTGTTACTGAGTTTTTGAAATGAGCGCATGCGTAAGAACAACCCCCCTCCTTTTGAAGGAACGCCTCCCAAAATTGAGTGTTTACCACCGGCATTCGCTGTGTCGTGTTAGTGGATTCATTATGTCGGACTCACCGCAGGTAACTCATAATCTGCAGTTGTTTCTCCTGTCTCCGGACAAAAACATTGCATGCGGCGCCTGTGGATTGTGGAAAGTTACTGGAGCGCGCAGCCGCGCTCGTCTCTCACAAGGAACGTCATGGCAGTGATTGACAAGCCAGAGGGTGAGTAATAAATTACATTATTTTCATTTTTTTGGGTGAACTAACCCTTTAATATTTGGTCAAGACTTTTATTGACAATGCAAGAGGTGAGCACTCTATAAAGTCTCCTCCAGCACATCCCAAAGACTTTCAATGAAATTAAGGTCTGGACTCAGAGGTGTCAATTCATGTGTGAAAATTATTCTCCATGCTCCCTCCTATACATTCTTTCACAATTTGAGCCTGATGAATCTTGACACTGTCATCCTGGAATATGGCCATGATGTGTCTTCCTACATGGTTGTTTAAGAAATTAAAAGCTTCACACTTCATCAATTAGGGTTAGGAGAACACTTCCAAAGCATATAGCATGCTAGAAACATAATAATCACAGTAATAATGATCTAGTCATAGACTCTTAAGCATTTGCGTATTTAAAGCCAAACAGCGACATTTTTTGGTCGGGGTGGGGTTATGGATGGGCAGTGTATTAAACGTTATCATGCTGTGTCATGAGCTCAATTTGTGTTCCCCTGTAGAGAAGATGAGCATATTTGTATGAATTCAGCTCTGAGAATCATATTTCATGCAGTGAATTTGCATCATACCTCAGTCTCTCTTTCAGAGGGCACACTCTCGTGGCAACCTGATTTGAGGCAGTGCATGCAGACAGGACATCATTCCCCAATGAAGAAGACAGACATCTTCTCGCCATGCTGCTCACATCTCATTCTTTAAAGAGACGCAGATAAATAAAGGCCAGCCTTGAGAGCTTTGTGTGCCTCCCAGAAGTGTGAAAAGCAGGATTTGTAAAAAGCCACACCAATATGAAAGGCACTGCGATTGAAAATTAAAAAAAATCCTTCCCATCTTTCTTGGCACTTCTGTAAAACATGCTGTAGTATGTTTTCAAAAATAATGGCATTCATTTTTACGCTAACTTCTGTTAACTAAATTAAATATTTGTTGTAACCACCCTTTTTCCCTACTTGCACACAGTTTTAAAGGGGTCATGCACTGGGTTGTTGTATAATGTTTCCTGGGGTGCACTTATAATGTTAGTATGCTTTTTACATCCAAAATTGTCATAATTTATAAATAAAAGGCATTTTTCCTACCCTGATTTTAGCCCTCTGGTTTAAACGCTTTGTTTTACGGGGCGTGTCTGCTGTGAGACTTCAGTGTAAACGCCCACTGCTGTGATTGGCTGACATATTTCCATATGAAATAGCCATGTATTACTCTCTTTTAGTGTGTTTTTACTATTACAGCTCTCAAGGTTAACTAATCGTGAAAAGTGTTGCATTATATTTAGATCATGGCATGAAAGGTTGCAGAGATGAACACTGTGTAGCCAATCAGACATGTTGAGCGCATGAAAGCAGTGATCTCATCATTGTAAATCAATTTCTGCACACTAACAAATGCTTTCATCTTCACTAAGAGTGCAAACGTGATCTAACTAAAAGATTAGTTGAATAAAACGTGAGTTTTGCGCATCAGTCAATGATAAACTCACACTGTTTGATTGACAGCTTTAGCACGTGCTGCTCCAATGATTGCAAAGGGAGCTTTCTTTGATTGCTTTCTTTATATGATTTAATCACCATTAAATAACAGATTATTTTAACAGAAACAATGCAAGTTGACGTTTAGACATGGGTTTGATTTACTGACGCACAGACAAAGAACATCTGACTGTACATGAATCATTACAATTCAGATCAGGCATTAGAATTAACACAGTTACTGACATGTTGTTGCATTACTGTCGAGTCCAGGCGCAGCACACTATTTTGTAATCATCAACGGCATGTTTATTGCTTGGTAGCTCCATCTGGTTTAGCACCACCTAGGCCTATGTTACTTAGGCTACCTATTAATGCGTGAATCGGTGGGCGGGGCTAAACAGGCAGGGATGAAGTAGGCGTTGATCTTCTTCTGCAGAGGCGGTGCTCAGTTCATTACCCCTTTAAGGTAGTTTCAATAGGAAATTGCATGATTGGGAGTTTCGCGTCAAGGGCGAAAATGTTCCTCGCACAGATTGGGCTTGTGTTCGAGTTGGTCATGCTGGCATCATCAAAAAGCAGCTTGTTTTGAAAGTGACATTTGATGTGTGAGTGGTGCTTCATTGTTATGTTAATTTGATCATTCCCACTTCTGAAGTCGTGTTAACTGCTCACTGCATTCAGGTTTCGAAATGGGAGGGCGTTCACGTGCCTCTGAATTGGGATGCAGCTGTCATGTCACCCACTGTGTAGAGCGTTGGGGTCTTTATTGTCCTTACCAGTGCCCAAATATGTGCACACAATATACTGATTCGGGAGCTAGGGTTCTAGAGAGCTGATTTATATTGATAAGCTTGTTCAGGTGTGTTTGATTAGGGTTGGAGCTAATCTCTAAAGGAAAGTGGCCCTCAAAGACCACAGTTGCCCATACCTGGTATGGGGCCATGACCTGGAGACACCTCAAAACCAGCAAATCAAGGGTTGTGTTCGAAATCGTACCCTATACCCTCATTCACTAATCCCTTCATTAGTTCACTTGAAGGAGTGAGTGAAAACAAGTGAGTGAATTCAGACACTGAGAGCCTCGTAAGGGCTGCCGCTTTAGCATTGCTAGTGCTTGCTGTTTAATTATTATTTGAAACTTAACAAACTGTCAGCTCCAGTAAGATGAAAAGATTTATCTTGAACTCTGTCTTGGAAACTAGCAGATATAAACCTTAATTAAACAACTGAATAATCAATTAAAAAGGAATTTATACTTGTATGACATCTGTAGCCACACGGTTTGGAAATTGGATGGATGGATGTTTCAGCTGCAAAGGTGCCATCTTCTGGCGAGACATGGGAATTCATTCAGCGCTTAACCCCACAGTGCATTATGGGTATTCTCTGGCCGTTGAGGTTCAACATCTAATCAGGTTTAGATGTTGATGTTTTATTGAAAATGTTTTGTTTGGGGTCACCCTCATGGTGATCAGTATTTACTTTAGTTGGGCCCTCCAGAAATATAATTGAATAGCCCTGATGGAGAACACAGTGTACTACAGTCTTAATATCAGCATACAATCAGTACAATAATAGAGTTTTCAAACCGTTCTCAGAACACCTCACACTGCTCATTCTGGATATCTCATTTATTGCACTCACCAGTCTCAGGTTATAATAAGGAGAAGGTCTGCTTATCAGATAATGAATTAATCCAGCTGAGACACTTGATCCAAAGTGAGTGCTGGGTTTGCTGTACTGCATCATACTGACACCCAGTGGTCATAATGCTGTATTCCTAAAATGTTGAATTTTTTGTGATGATAAACTACTAATCCTCAAACGTTAGTATGATGTTCCTGAAACATTCTTTCAATCATTCAAAGACATGCTGTGAACGATCACTGAAAGAAAGAGAAATAAGAACACAAACTACAACTTTCTTCAGCCGCGGCCTTAGATGAAATCAAATGAAGATAAAAAACATTAAATCTCTGAAGATCTGATTAAACAACTCCACAAACAGCATTACCAGCTTCACTTATTACTAACCAGACTGACTTAATTTCTGTCAGACATCTACAGCAGTTCTTATTGAGAATCAACAGAGGTTTAGACGTTAGGAAAACTAACTGTTTCTTTAGTTGGGCTCTTGACCCTTGACTGTTGTTAAGTTAACTTCTTTTTCAACATTTGCAGGTGTTTTCAGAAAACATTTCTGCATTGATAAAGCAGATCAAGATGTCTGTTTTATCGGTCAAATGACCGCATTAAAGAGGTTTACAGTTTTTTACAATTGCTAACACACTAAAATGACATGCACAGCACAATTATTTAAACTGACACACAGAGAGCAAAACTTCTTCTCAAGTCTCCAAAAGTCTAAACACCTTTTCTGTTTTACACACATTTTGCATTTCAAAATAGCACTTTTTAAATTCACTAAATACAGTTCTCTGCATAAGACACAACAATCTGACATAAAGTCACATGTTTGCCATTTCAAAACACTGCCATTCAAAATGACACTACATGAGCTAATTGGCCAATTACATGTGCCACCTGGCCAAACACCTCAGTGGTTAATTGTTAACACTTCAATCAGGATGTAAGCACTATGAAAAGACCACAGGTGAGAACCTTTTTTTTTACAACAACAATGGAAGACATTGCAGAGAGAGGAAGAGGAAGAGGAAGAGGGAGGTTGAGAATAAGAGGGGGAGGAAGAGTGAGAGGTAGGGGTAGAGCAGGTAGAGGAGTTCATGGCCAAAGAAGACAAACACTTTCAAATGAAATCAGAGCAACCTTAGTAGATCATGTCATCAACCATGGGTTGACAATGCGTGAGGCTGGACAGACTTGAGCCGTTTTACTGTCGCCTCTGTCATCCGGACCTTTAGACTGGAGAACAGGTATGTAACCAAAATTTCATGTAGTACACATGTAGTATACCCCATGTCATAGTGTATCAGTTGGGTGACACCTGTTTACTTAGTGTATGACATCAGCCATTCATGAACTGTACAAGTTTCCTGTACAATGTACTCTACTGTGGGGGAAAATATTTAGGCTGCATTGTCCAAGCCCTATATATATTTTTATTTTATTTTTTCTAAAGGACTGAGAGACAACACCATGGTGGAGGAAGGGGCCAAATGTTCACCGGGGTACAGGAAGCTGCCATTGTAAACTTGGTTTTGGAAAATAATGAAATCAGATTACGAGAAATTCAAAGCCACATCATCCAAGACAACACCTTATTCAACAACATTCAACGAGTTAGTCTGTCCACATTGGCTCGCATTCTCAAGCGAAACCAAATCAGAATGAAACAACTTTATAAGGTGCCGTTTGAGAGAAACTCTCAAAGAAACAAAGAGTTCAGATGAGCATATGTGGATGTAAGTACTATATTGACTGCAGTACACTACACACAACATTGTTTCCCAGTGTACTGGATAACACCATATTGAGTGATTTTTGTTCTTTGTTTTCAGGGAGTACTGGAAATGGATGCTCATGCAATCCCACATGAGTTCATCTTTATAGATGAGGCTGGGTTCAACCTAGCAAAGACCAGAAGAAGAGGGAGAAACCTCATTGGCCACAGAGCCATTATTGATGTTCCTGGCCAACGTGGTGGGAACATCACAATGTGCGCTGCCATCTCCAATATGCATGGTGTCCTCCACCGTCATGCCAAACTTGGACCATACAACACAGCCCATATTCTCACATTTCTGGACAGACTTCACAACATTCTCATACCACCAGAGCGTATGAATGATGCAGACCATCAAAGAAACCGGTACGTTGTAGTATGGGACAACGTGAGCTTTCATCGTGCAGCCCCAGTCCAAAACTGGTTTGCTGACCACCCAACATTTCTCGTGCAATACCTCCCACCATACTCACCATTTCTGAACCCCATAGAAGAATTCTTTTCGGCATGGCGGTGGAAGGTATACGACCGGCAGCCCTTTGTGCGCATGCCTCTTGTGCAGGCCATGGAAGAGGCATGTGATGAGATTGATGTGGGTGCAATTCAGGGATGGATAAGGCACTCAAGGCGCTTCTTCCCTCGATGTCTGGCAAGGGAAGATATTGCCTGTGATGTTGACGAGGCGTTGTGGCCAGACCCGGCTGTGCGGCAAGATGCTGCCTAATTATTTTTCTTGCCTTTTTTTTTTTGTTTTGTTTTTTTTACTGTAATATATTTTTTTTTCAGAAATTTTCTTTTTCAGTTTACTTTTTTTGTAAGAATATTTTTGTTCAGTCCCATGTAAATATATCTGCTGTGCTTATGTTGTACTGACTTGTTTACTGTAGTGAAGGAAAAAAAATAAAAATGTTGCAACAGCATGTGTGTGTATCTGCAAATATTTCTGTGCATGTGAACAATCTGATACATATTTTAGTATTATGGCAAAGCATACTAAAGATGGGGGTGCTTTTCATTATGCCCAACAGTGTGTAGGTGGTTAGGCAAAAATCTGGTAATATGAATGAAGTGTGTGCCATTTCATGCAAAAGTTTGATTTTGATAATGCTCTGTGTAGTTTCGGTTGCAGTGCTTCATTTTGCAGGATATATGAGGTATTTTGCAGTTTGGGTGTGTGGTTTTGTGAATTGTGTTAAGTCTTTGATAAAACCAGACTAGTTTGAAAAATTGTGTGTTAGCAATTGGAAAAAACTGTAAGCAACTACCTTTTCTGTAATTGCTGACTTATAGAGTTGAAGCATTATTGAAAAATATTAACTCAGCTGATAACACCCTTTGTTGTGTTTCAGATGCTGAATGTTGAAGTGTGTGTATAAATAACACTGTCATTGTTAAAGGTGGGATAAGTCATTTTTCAAATACACTGTTTGAAGTTAGGCCGACACCACCAACAAATATGTAACCAATCAGCATTAAGGGGCGTATGACGGCTGAGGAGAGATGTTCATTCATCATCTGTGCTTTATTTTTCGTGAAGCATTTTGTTTTGCGCGTCAGCTGTGATAAACAGACATCCACTCTCATTGCGTGTGTAACAGAGGCCAGCTAGTGAGAGTTGTACAGGTAAACCACTGCACACTGATGACTGCTAGAGAATGAGGTGTTTAGAGTCATTGGCTATGTTTACACGCACCCAAATAATCCACTTGTAATCGGATTGACGGCTCAATCGGATTCAAAAACGTTCATGTAAACACCTTAATCGATCCGATTTAGCTTGATCCGAATGAAATTTCGATCGGATTGGAAGGGGTGGTTTATTCCTTTTCTAATCCAATCCAACAGCAAAAAATGACCATGTAAACCCTTGAATCCGACTACTTTCTCAACCGTATTCAGAAGTCTCTGGGGCACATGCGCAGTGCAATGTTGACAGGCATTACGCAGTGCGCAAGTTCACGTCTTTAGTTGTAAAGATGTATACTAAAAGATCTGGCGTATGTATCCCTTTGTCACAGTATTGGAAATCTTTCCGTTTTAAAACAAGAAGGGGAGCCAATGGATATCACACAAGTGTTATGCCAGTGAAAAAGTCTCAAGTATTCAAAGTGAAAATAAAAAGTGACAGAGCTGTCTGACGCTGCATTAACGGACCATATCCTCTCAGAGACTAATTTCAACATAAAATGCTGATAACGGTATATACTGTCTTAATTTATTCCATTATTTCTCTTGTGGCAGTACATATAGGCTTGTGAAGCAAATGAGAATAATAGTATTTCGTGTTAAACACGAAAAGTCGATGCTTGAAGCTGCACTTATTTTGATTGATGACTGCAGTGTTAGGAAATATTATAGCCTACACTCTTAATAATTTTAATTAGCTATAGGCTTATAATTCATTGTATAATAGACCTAAAAAAAAAAGGTAAAACATTTTTAAAGATAGCCAATAGCCTTATCTTTTATTATCCTCACAGCACATATAAGGCCTAATATTAATTTAATAATAAAAGTAGCTGAACTTAATAGTAATAATAATGGACTAGAAGAATGTAACAGGCCTACATTAATTGGAAATACCAAATCCTCTTAATATTGCCAAGATTTGATGCCTTTGACAATATCTCTGGTTATCGTCAATACATGATCATCGTCTGTTGACTCAACCCGGGTTACCGCAAGTGTGATTGATATGACGTCACACACGCAGAGCGCATGCGCAAAAGTTTTGATCGGAATGTAAGATACATATAAACGGATATTTGAATCAGATTACAATGTAAACAGATCTGCAATCGGATTCAATTCATTCGGATTGACAAAAATTGGTGCATGTAAACGTAGCCACTGTTAGTGCACTCGCCTTGTCTGCCAGCAGTAATTGACCAACTCGGAGCAGGGTGGTTAGGATTGGAGGGTGAGTTTTGGAGGTGGAGTTTTTTTGCCATTTATACACTTACAGACATCAACAGTTGATTTCATCTAAGGCCGCGGCTGAAGAAAGTTGTAGTTTGTGTTCTTATTTCTCTTTCTTTCAGTGCTCGTTCACTGCATGTGTTTGAATGATTGAAAGATTGTTTCAGGAACATCATACTAACTTTTAAATAACATTCTACTAACATTAAGGAAACTGATTTTTTATGTTCTTGGAATGTTACAAATCAACATTCGTAGAATGTCGAATTTTAAATCAAAATTAAGTTGAAATAACATTTAAAGAACATAATACCATTTCCTCTAAAGTCAAGAACATTTTGACATTAGAGGAACTGGACATTTTTTATATTCCCAGAACCAACAATGAATATTTGGGGAGAGTTCTTATAACAAAAATCTGTTAGCTGGGACTCCACTGTTTTGGAAGGCTTGGGCAATATTACCAGAAAGAAATGTATTTTTGGATGCTCATGTCAACATACTATGATTTGGGACACACAAACATTGATGTGGGAAACTGTTTAGGGAAGATATGCTAATTTTAAATGCAAGAAAAGTCTGTTGAGTGATTCCCTCTTTCTAAAAGGGAACTCCTTCACACAAACCGGAAGCTAACGATACTCTGAGGCAAAATAAAAGCCGAGGTCTGCATGGGTACACCATTTCCGTTTTATTGCACAGTACCAAGTTGCACCTTTTGGAATTATTTTTTCGTTGACTGACCTAACGTTTTGGGCCAGTGTTTTCTTTCTCGCATGCGAACGAAAATCACGTGTCTTAAAAGATGTCAAAATCTTTATCGTTTCGGTTGCAACTGAGCTCCATAATGGAGATAACGACTAAAACGGCAATAGATGAAATATGCAAAATTGTAGACAGCGATTTTGCGTTTTTACGACAAGAGCTGTCTCGGGTCATGAGTGAAAACACAGTTCTGAAAGACAAAATGCTCTGTCTTGGGAGCGAAAGGCAAGACGAAGGCGCGCGCATCACAAAGGAAGCGCGCGCTGGCTCCAAAACACTTCGCTCTATTTGTGTTCAAACTGAAGATGGTAAATAACCTTTACTCAATAGTTTTGTTCACAGAGCAGTTGTTTTTATTGTGCACCATGTTTCTAATGCATGATACTCCTGATAGGACCGCAGCCCTCCATCAAGGGGATATTTGGAAAGGAGTGGTGTTCCAGTTTGTGGGATCGGAGGAACGAGTCCAGAGAAGATGAGCAGGCGATCGATGTCGACCTCTACACCGTAACGCCTTATAAGGTTCGCTTAATTCCTTTAAAGTTGTTAACCCCCAAATGAAACTTCCTTAAAACTAATCGTTACGAGGCTGGATCTATGGGTGAAAAATATGCTCAAAAGATTTGCATGCACAGATTTGCCAAAAATCTAAATCAGACTGCTAGCGTCAAAATTTCACATGGTCAGAGTTAAGGTTTGTAAGGTGTAAAATAAAGCTGCAAATGCATTCATTCATTCAAACAAACAAACATTATAGTCAGGCTGTTTTATAGCAATTACGACACAGTTGGAATTTTACACAGAGTCAGTTTTTATGGTCCTTTTTTTTTAGTTTTTATGGTCCTATGAACTTGACATGTTGTACCATCTGCTCAATTAGTCGTTTTTCAGTCAATTTATGTGTGGGAATTGGGAAATGATACAATGTGCAATTAATATAGAAAATACAACATAAGTAAATACTTGTACTATTTTGCTTTTTATGTACCCATGAACTTAAAGGTGCAATATGTACGTTTTTTTTGCTTTAAAATATCCAAAAACCCTTAGGCCAGTGTTGTATATTTTGTTTACTTGAGTACTTACAATATCCCAAATGTTTCCAACTATTTGTAAATCATGAGAAAATCGTAATTTTAACCAAGGCTCCGGGACGTGTGAGGAGTCGCTTGTCAATTGCGTCATTCCCGCGTTACCCTTGGTTTCCGGTTTTATTTTGTAGAAACCATGGAAACACCAAAGACGCTTTAATATTTACATGTTTTAACAGGAAAGGGAACAACTGTTTGATTACGTTACAGTTTTTTCCAATTGCTAACACACAATTTTTCAAACTAGTCTGGTTTTATCAAAACACTTAACACAATTCACAAAACCACACACCCAAACTGCAAAATACCTCATATATCCTGCAAAATGAAGCACTGCAACCGAAACTACACAGAGCATTATCAAAATCAAACTTTTGCATGAAATGGCACACACTTCATTCATATTACCAGATTTTTGCCTAACCACCTACACACTGTTGGGCATAATGAAAAGCACCCCCATCTTTAGTGTGCTTTGCCATAATACTAAAATATGTATCAGATTGTTCACATGCACAGAAATATTTGCAGATACACACACATGCTGTTGCAACATTTTTATTTTTTTTCCTTCACTACAGTAAACAAGTCAGTACAACATAAGCACAGCAGATATATTTACATGGGACTGAACAAAAATATTCTTACAAAAAAAGTAAACTGAAAAAGAAAATTTCTGAAAAAAAATATATTACAGTAAAAAAACAAACAAAAAAAAAAGGCAAGAAAAATAATTAGGCAGCATCTTGCCGCACAGCCGGGTCTGGCCACAATGCCTCGTCAACATCACAGGCAATATCTTCCCTTGCCAGACATCGAGGGAAGAAGCGCCTTGAGTGCCTTATCCATCCCTGAATTGCACCCACATCAATCTCATCACATGCCTCTTCCATGGCCTGCACAAGAGGCATGCGCACAAAGGGCTGCCGGTCGTATACCTTCCACCGCCATGCCGAAAAGAATTCTTCTATGGGGTTCAGAAATGGTGAGTATGGTGGGAGGTATTGCACGAGAAATGTTGGGTGGTCAGCAAACCAGTTTTGGACTGGGGCTGCACGATGAAAGCTCACGTTGTCCCATACTACAACGTACCGGTTTCTTTGATGGTCTGCATCATTCATACGCTCTGGTGGTATGAGAATGTTGTGAAGTCTGTCCAGAAATGTGAGAATATGGGCTGTGTTGTATGGTCCAAGTTTGGCATGACGGTGGAGGACACCATGCATATTGGAGATGGCAGCGCACATTGTGATGTTCCCACCACGTTGGCCAGGAACATCTATAATGGCTCTGTGGCCAATGAGGTTTCTCCCTCTTCTTCTGGTCTTTGCTAGGTTGAACCCAGCCTCATCTATAAAGATGAACTCATGTGGGATTGCATGAGCATCCATTTCCAGTACTCCCTGAAAACAAAGAACAAAAATCACTCAATATGGTGTTATCCAGTACACTGGGAAACAATGTTGTGTGTAGTGTACTGCAGTCAATATAGTACTTACATCCACATATGCTCGTCTGAACTCTTTGTTTCTTTGAGAGTTTCTCTCAAACGGCACCTTATAAAGTTGTTTCATTCTGATTTGGTTTCGCTTGAGAATGCGAGCCAATGTGGACAGACTAACTCATTGAATGTTGTTGAATAAGGTGTTGTCTTGGAGGATGTGGCTTTGAATTTCTCGTAATCTGATTTCATTATTTTCCAAAACCAAGTTTACAATGGCAGCTTCCTGTACCCCGGTGAACATTTGGCCCCTTCCTCCACCATGGTGTCGTCTCTCAGTCCTTTAGAAAAAATAAAATAAAAATATTTAGGCTGCATTGTCCAAGCCCTATATATATTTTCCCCCACAGTAGAGTACATTGTACAGGAAACTTGTACAGTTCATGAATGGCTGATGTCATACACTAAGTAAACAGGTGTCACCCAACTGATACACTATGACATGGGGTATACTACATGTGTACTACATGAAATTTTGGTTACATACCTGTTCTCCAGTCTAAAGGTCCGGATGACAGAGGCGACAGTAAAACGGCTCAAGTCTGTCCAGCCTCACGCATTGTCAACCCATGGTTGATGACATGATCTACTAAGGTTGCTCTGATTTCATTTGAAAGTGTTTGTCTTCTTTGGCCATGAACTCCTCTACCTGCTCTACCCCTACCTCTCACTCTTCCTCCCCCTCTTATTCTCAACCTCCTTCTTCCTCTTCCTCTTCCTCTTCCTCTCTCTGCAATGTCTTCCATTGTTGTTGTAAAAAAAAAAAGGTTCTCACCTGTGGTCTTTTCATAGTGCTTACATCCTGATTGAAGTGTTAGTTTTTTCCAATTGCTAACACACTAAAATGACATGCACAGCACAATTATTTAAACTGACACACAGAGAGCAAAACTTCTTCTCAAGTCTCCAAAAGTCTAAACACCTTTTCTGTTTTACACACATTTTGCATTTCAAAATAGCACTTTTTAAATTCACTAAATACAGTTCTCTGCATAAGACACAACAATCTGACATAAAGTCACATGTTTGCCATTTCAAAACACTGCCATTCAAAATGACACTACATGAGCTAATTGGCCAATTACATGTGCCACCTGGCCAAACACCTCAGTGGTTAATTGTTAACACTTCAATCAGGATGTAAGCACTATGAAAAGACCACAGGTGAGAACCTTTTTTTTTTTACAACAACAATGGAAGACATTGCAGAGAGAGGAAGAGGAAGAGGAAGAGGGAGGTTGAGAATAAGAGGGGGAGGAAGAGTGAGAGGTAGGGGTAGAGCAGGTAGAGGAGTTCATGGCCAAAGAAGACAAACACTTTCAAATGAAATCAGAGCAACCTTAGTAGATCATGTCATCAACCATGGGTTGACAATGCGTGAGGCTGGACAGACTTGAGCCGTTTTACTGTCGCCTCTGTCATCCGGACCTTTAGACTGGAGAACAGGTATGTAACCAAAATTTCATGTAGTACACATGTAGTATACCCCATGTCATAGTGTATCAGTTGGGTGACACCTGTTTACTTAGTGTATGACATCAGCCATTCATGAACTGTACAAGTTTCCTGTACAATGTACTCTACTGTGGGGGAAAATATTTAGGCTGCATTGTCCAAGCCCTATATATATTTTTATTTTATTTTTTCTAAAGGACTGAGAGACGACACCATGGTGGAGGAAGGGGCCAAATGTTCACCGGGGTACAGGAAGCTGCCATTGTAAACTTGGTTTTGGAAAATAATGAAATCAGATTACGAGAAATTCAAAGCCACATCATCCAAGACAACACCTTATTCAACAACATTCAATGAGTTAGTCTGTCCACATTGGCTCGCATTCTCAAGCGAAACCAAATCAGAATGAAACAACTTTATAAGGTGCCGTTTGAGAGAAACTCTCAAAGAAACAAAGAGTTCAGACGAGCATATGTGGATGTAAGTACTATATTGACTGCAGTACACTACACACAACATTGTTTCCCAGTGTACTGGATAACACCATATTGAGTGATTTTTGTTCTTTGTTTTCAGGGAGTACTGGAAATGGATGCTCATGCAATCCCACATGAGTTCATCTTTATAGATGAGGCTGGGTTCAACCTAGCAAAGACCAGAAGAAGAGGGAGAAACCTCATTGGCCACAGAGCCATTATAGATGTTCCTGGCCAACGTGGTGGGAACATCACAATGTGCGCTGCCATCTCCAATATGCATGGTGTCCTCCACCGTCATGCCAAACTTGGACCATACAACACAGCCCATATTCTCACATTTCTGGACAGACTTCACAACATTCTCATACCACCAGAGCGTATGAATGATGCAGACCATCAAAGAAACCGGTACGTTGTAGTATGGGACAACGTGAGCTTTCATCGTGCAGCCCCAGTCCAAAACTGGTTTGCTGACCACCCAACATTTCTCGTGCAATACCTCCCACCATACTCACCATTTCTGAACCCCATAGAAGAATTCTTTTCGGCATGGCGGTGGAAGGTATACGACCGGCAGCCCTTTGTGCGCATGCCTCTTGTGCAGGCCATGGAAGAGGCATGTGATGAGATTGATGTGGGTGCAATTCAGGGATGGATAAGGCACTCAAGGCGCTTCTTCCCTCGATGTCTGGCAAGGGAAGATATTGCCTGTGATGTTGACGAGGCGTTGTGGCCAGACCCGGCTGTGCGGCAAGATGCTGCCTAATTATTTTTCTTGCCTCTTTTTTTTTTTACTGTAATATATTTTTTTTCAGAAATTTTCTTTTTCATTTACTGTTTTTTGTAAGAATATTTTTGTTCAGTCCCATGTAAATATATCTGCTGTGCTTATGTTGTACTGACTTGTTTACTGTAGTGAAGGAAAAAAAATAAAAATGTTGCAACAGCATGTGTGTGTATCTGCAAATATTTCTGTGCATGTGAACAATCTGATACATATTTTAGTATTATGGCAAAGCATACTAAAGATGGGGGTGCTTTTCATTATGCCCAACAGTGTGTAGGTGGTTAGGCAAAAATCTGGTAATATGAATGAAGTGTGTGCCATTTCATGCAAAAGTTTGATTTTGATAATGCTCTGTGTAGTTTCGGTTGCAGTGCTTCATTTTGCAGGATATATGAGGTATTTTGCAGTTTGGGTGTGTGGTTTTGTGAATTGTGTTAAGTGTTTTGATAAAACCAGACTAGTTTGAAAAATTGTGTGTTAGCAATTGGAAAAAACTGTAACAATTAACCACTGACGTGTTTTGAGGTGTCTCTGCTTCATACTACAATAACATTAATAATCGCATCCATGAGCATGATTTCTTCCCGAGACCTATCCCTATTCTTTTGCACCGGCCGTTGAGATGGAGACCACATGTCCCAAGATTCCGCGCTCAAACTTGACGTCATCAAGCTACGCCTTTGTTTTGAATAGGCCTCTAGCGAACTAGTGGACAGAAAATATTACACAGTGCACCTTTAAATTAAATAGCTTTGCCTATGTCATTTTCAAGGTTGTGCTAAATATGGAGTCTTATACGCAGTGCATTGCTCTATCAAAATGTAATTTCTGAATTATTTTTCATCTGTAATGTGCACACCCTTTAAGATGACAGAGAAACAAACTTGGTATTTTTTTGGGTGAACCTTATTCCTTTGAAAGACAAACATATTTCTACAATCATGCGTAAATAAAATGGAAAACCTAAATGTTGGTTTGTATGATATGCTTATTTTGACAGCATGAAGAAAAAGACCCCTCCAATCTGGTCTTAATCAAAGAGGAGAGTTTTGAAGTGGACACTTATCCCAGCTATACAGGTAATGTTCTAGATTTGTAGCAATCTTTAATTAGGGGCTGTTTACACTACATGGTTTTAAAAAAACATTTTGGCCATTTATTTACAACAGCGTTTTGGGGCCTGAAAATGCAAACTTTTGAAAACGGGTTTCAAAGTCAACGTTTTTGAAAACGATACCGCTATTGTCTCCATGTGAATTTGTGAAAATGGTGATGTCATGTGTATGCAAATTATGTATTCAGTCTATAGGTATGTAGTTTTTCTTCACAAAGTGACCTTGCTAACTACTTCCCTGGTAGCATAATGCAGTGTTTTTAATCGCTTTTGTGGATCCATTTAATGGGATCGTTTTGACAGAGTTGTCATGTGTACTCAAAAAAACGTAAAAAAAAAAAAAACTTTTGCGTTTTTAGTACATCATTGTTGTGTAAACGTACGGTCTAATGATTTTGGTTTATGTTTCACAGAATTATTTGATTTTTTTTTGTTTGTTTTGTTTTTTCAATGCTCCAACAGGGAAAACACCCCCAGTTTCAAGACGACTATCTTCTGCCTATGAGCCCTCGGCAGACCATTTTGTCTCTGGTGAATTTTCAGAGATTTCAGAAATGCAAAACACGTCCTCTGATTCGTCAGATAAACACTCTACAAAAACCACCACTGATGACAATGTCAACCGATTAATACCACCAATAGACGATCCGTTGGATTTTGATGGTCACTGTGTCCTCAACCAATTTTCAGTAGAGCACAATAACCAGTTTCCCTCTGAGGCCCAGGACGACGGAGAAGCACAGGAAGCATGCGCAGATGCTGCAACCACTACAGAGCATTGTGAAAAGAGATTTAGGGTGCAGAAACTGCCAAACAACTTCAGTTGCTATGACAGCGGGAGGGTGTTTGTTCGCCAAAATGCTGCCAGAAACCGTCTCAGAAAACATCGGTTTGCAAAGCTGAAACCTAATGAAAAGTTTCGTTGTGAGGTCTGTGGGAGATGTTTTCATTCAAACACCAATCTCACAGTTCACTATTTAGTCCACACAGGGGAAAGGCCCTATAAATGTAGTTTTTGTGGAAAAGGGTTCTCCCAGAAGGGAAATTTACAAACCCATGAACGCATCCACAGAGGAGAAAGACCTTTTAGTTGTGCCACCTGCGGAAGGAGTTTCACCCAGAAAGTCTGCCTACGAAATCATGAACGCATCCACAGAGGAGAAAGACCTTTTACTTGTATAACCTGCGGAAAGGGTTTCACCCAGAAAGTCACCCTACAACAACACCTCTCTGTCCATGACAGAACTGCTAAACCAGTAAGGAAGAAACCAAGGAGAAGTTACAGTGATATAAATTATAGCTTTATGTAGCACTCTCTTCTTTTCCTCAATTTGAGATTACAGTAGCTGTGTAAAATGAAATATTGGGAAGAATATGAACTCTGGAAATATGAGGTTGCAGCACCTTAACAAGAATGTGTCCGTGTGTAATACCTGTAGCAGAAATATATAGTCAGGTATGGCTGTGTATTACGCTGTGGTAATATAATTGTTATCCTACAAATCTAATTTGTTTCTTCTGTTAAACCAAAGGCACAGCTTATCTGGTGGTCGTTGATATCTGGGCTATACTGCCGGACATAAGTTTGGAACAATTAAGGGGTTAGTTCCCCCAAAAATGAAATATCGGTCATTAATTACTCACCCTCAAGTCGTTCCACACCCGTTAGGTCTTTGTTAATCCTCTGAATACAAATTAAGATATTTTTGATAAAATCCGATGGCTCAGTGAGGCCTGCATTACCAGCAAGATAATTTCCTTTTTCAGTGCCCAGAAAGCTAAAGACATATTTAAAACAGTTCATGTGACTACAGTGGTTCAATCTTGATGTTATGAACTGACAAGAATACTTTTTGGTTTTTTTCACAAAAAAACCCCCAAAAAACTAAATGACGACTTTATTCAACAATATCTAGTGATGGGCGATTTCAAAACGCTGCTTCATGAAGCTTTGAAGCTTTATGAATCTTTTGATTCAAATCAGTGATTCAGAGTGTGAATCAAACTGCCAAAGCCACGTAAACTATTGAAATTTTGAAACACTTATGATGTAACACAACTGAAATTGTTCACTGAAATCATGTGATTTTGGCACTCTGAATCATTGATTTGAAACAAAAGATTCGTAAAGCTCCGAAGCTTCATGAAGCTGTGTTTTGAAATCGCCCATCACTAGATATTGTTGAATAAAGTTGTTATTTTTGGTGTACAAAAAGTATTCTCATCACTTCATAACATTGAACCACTGTAGTCACATGAACTGTTTTAAATATGTCTTTAGTAGCTTTCTGGGCATTGAAAAAGGAAATGATTTTGCTGGCAATGTAGGCCTCGCTGAGCCATCGGATTTTTCTTACAGGTGTGGAACGACATGAGGGTGAGTAATAAATGACATAATTTTCATTTTGGGGTGAACTAACCCTTTAAGTTTTTTTTTTTTTTTGTGAATACGGTCCCAGTTCTTCAAGATATTATCATAACATATGTCAGTTAAGGGCCATTAGTGTATAGCAACCAGTAACACTACTTGATCTTCACTAATTGGATACTGTAATGTCAGTAGTATGTAGTATGCTTATACAAGTTTGAGTTGATCGTTCAAGTTCAGATGTCTGCTAGATTGCACGTGTAAGCAAACAACCATTACTGTGTATTGTCAACCAAGTTGGAGTATGAGTAATACTCTAAAATAACACTAATAAAATAAATTTTGCATGACTTCACTCATTTTGTCATTTAAGCATGTTTATTCTTTTTTTTAAATAAATACACACATCAAAAAGCTTCTAAATGAATTTGAAGTAAATGTTTAAACTCAAGATGCTTTTGTATAACACGTTTCCAAACAATTTTGAAGGACCTACATTTCTGTGAACAAACATGGACCTACTTCCAATTTTTTAATGTTTCATATGGCACACTCTGCTGAAACGGCAACATTAATACAGATCAAATTCAGTAATCGTTCACTTTAGTCTAACCAAAGCACTGGTGGGTATTGAAACCCTGTTTGTAAGCGTAGCTTTTCCCACACTCTGAGCAGCTGTATGGTTTTTCTCCAGTGTGGCTTCGGAGGTGAACATTTAGAGAGCTCTTTTGAGCGAAGCTCTTCCCACACTCCATGCACGCGTACGGCCTTTCACCAGAATGAGTGCGCTGGTGTATTCTGAGGTACGTTTTTTGAGCGAATCTTTTACCACAAACTGTACAGACAAACGGTTTTTCTCCGGAGTGTGTTCGCATGTGTGCTTTCAGGTAGGTTAATTTGTTGAAGGTTCTTCGACAGAATACACACTCAAACCTTTTCTCTTCTGAAATACTTGCATGGTTGTGTCCACTGTGGAAGTTTTGCTCTGCTGTACAGTCTCCATGTGTCGAAATTGTTCCTTCAAGAGTTTGTTCTTCGGCATGTGGCTGTTGTGGTATGTTCGGCTGGACTTGCTCATCTGACGGTACCGTATATGTGATAAAATCTTCAGAGCTCTGGGCAACACAACTATTTTCACTGGCCATTGCTGGTCCTGTAATTCAATAAATGATACATGAACGTCTGAAAATAAATCGTTAATAGCAGCTGCTCTCAAGTTCTTTCTCCACAAACCTCTCAAACTGCTATCTTCAGTTTTACCTTTCCCAGAGCAATCGTCAAATGTCTCTTCCTTGATCGTGATCATATCTGGTTCTTCATCCAGCAAATTTACTGGCTAAAAGATGGAAAATAAAGAAAGAACTAGTTAAGTGTATTCTGACGTTGTACATCAGCGGCAGTATATGAAACCAACCTCTTCTGAGATGACTGAAGAGTCCAGGTGTGTGTCGTCCTCCTGCTCACCAACATTTGACTCCTGGTGTCTCCAGAGGTTCATGGACCATTCCTTACCAAACATATTGTCAACTGCGGGACGACGTCCGGACTCTGTAGGACATTTATTTTGGTCATCTGTCTTATTGGTCAAGTCACTTATGTAAACAGCCTCTTATTACCAATGCAAGAAATCCATTGGTTTAATAAAATGAATTTAATTGACCTTGTATATACGGGTCAATGTCAACGCTTCTGAATGACACTACTCAACAACTACACAATAAAGAGTTAGAGTTGTAACTTGCAGGGTTAATATGGACAATATTTATATAACAATATTAATAATGGACAATATAAAAACAAAATCTGGAATTGTTGCTTCTTTTAAGCTAAAAAAAATAATATGAATAAGAAGCTGAGGAATAAGTAAATGGATTTAGCTTAGCAATGAACAAAACATTTGTTCATGGAAGATTCATTGATTCATAACGAGACGGGATAGCTGCAGATAGGAGGAATGAGCGTGCCGAAAGGTGAATTGCTACAACAGAAACTAATCCCTAACCCTACCCCACACCTTGACAGACAGCTTTCGCGACCAATGATAAAGACCTTTCATCATGCCCCTAACTTTCGTCACACTCAATACTCCAATCTCCAGATACCCACACTTGTTCATAACAAAGTCAGTCATGTTGCCACCTACTGGTGTAATGATGTAACCAGCAGAAAGAGTAAGAATTAATCATTTTGGTGAATAGAGTCATAAGATTCCACTCACCGAGATTAGAGAATTGACTAACACCGTGTCTACTCCAGACGCGAGTGGCGTGACGCAATGCGTCAAAAGACAATAGAACCCATTATAAGCAATGATATTAGTTACGTCTCAAATGACGCACTATGCACTTATACACTATGTACTTATGCTCTATGTACTTATACATATAGTGCGTGAATTGTATAAGGTCATTTTGTCATTTAACAATAGAGTCTGATACCCCTCCCCCTCCAATACGTAATTAAAGCTGTGAAAGTTGAGTGCATGAAGTGTCCAACATTCCACACTTGATTTTTTCTGTTATTTTAGTGCATCATCCGGGTATTTAAAGTGTACTTTTTATTTTTGGAATTTTCAGTGTGAACGCACTACTGCACTATTTGTACTTAAAAACGTCATAGAATAGTGCATAAGTATGCAAATTGGGAGGCACTGATTGTCTACACTGGATGCGGCGTGGCACAATGCGACACAACAAATTCCCAACGGTCGGTTTGTAGCGTTCAGCGTAGACAGCTTTTAGCTTTTGCAGTGCGATGCGACGTGAAAAAAGTTGCGTCTGGTGTAGACACTGTGTCAGGCTACATTTACACGACAACGATGTAGCCTACTAAAAACAGAAAATTTCTTCCTTTGCGTTTTTTCGCATACAGAGGACATCAAAATGATCCCCATTCACACGGATCCGTGAAAATGACTAAAAACGCTGTATCATGCCAGGCCAGTCGTTGGCGATGTCACTTTGTTAAGAAACACTACATATCTACAGTATAGACTGAACACCTAATACGCATACGCATGACATCACCATTTTCACAAATTCGCATTTTTGTAGTTTACACGGAGACGATAATGGTAGGCACTGTTTACACGACACCGTTTTAAACTAAAAAATGAAAACTTGTATGCGTTTTAGTCGTTCATTTACACAACAACTGCATTTTGGGGGCCTGAAAATTAAAACTTTTTAAAACGTCTTTTCAAAAAAAATTATCTCCAACGACAAAAATGCGAATTTGTGAGAACGGTGACGCCATGCGCATGCGTATTACGTGCTCAGGCGCCTATATTTACTTTATAAAGTGACATCTCCAACTACTGGCCTGGCATGCATAATACAACGATTTTAGTCGTTTTCGCGGATCCGTGTAAATGGGGATCGTTTTGACAATGTTGTCATCTGTACGCGAAAAACGCAAAGGAAAAACTTTTCCGTTTTTATTACATAGTTGTCGTGCAAACGTTAATCTATTGTTCAAGGGCACAGTCACGATATAGGGTCCACCCTCTGCAGGCTTTGAACCTTCAGCCTAGAAATCAGATGAATGTACCAATGTGTGAGCTGCAAAATCACAAAGTCATGCATCGTGCATCAGTAAATCACCTCTCAGTCCCGGATGGCTGAATGGAGCTTCTGTCCCGTTCATCTTTCCAGCGGTTTTCCGGGCAGATTGAAGTTCACTCTCCAGAAAATGACATTTCTTTTTCAGAGATTCATTTTCGTTTGTACATCGGGAAATCTCTAATCGCAGCAACAAAGAATTTTCCTCGAAAAGTTTGCCTATTTCCACAACAGCTGTTTTCGCCAACATTTCCATTATGGATGTTAACTGCGTCTGAAAATCAGCATTATTCATGATTTCCATCGTTTACTGGACCATTTATCAGTGGTTTATATTGTAAACACCCGTCCTTCGACCTGACAGCCACCACTATAGCTTCTATGCAGAGCTGCTTTTATATTCTCAGCAAGCAATAGCACTGTATGATTCAATATATTTCCAAGGATAGAATTATAGCATATCTAGCATCTTGCAGAACGGGATCATGTGATGAATTACCGTAAACCACCGTATAGAGAGCGCGCACGAACTATAACCTTTTGATTGGCCGCCTCCAAAACCATTTTGCCAATAGTACCATGGCAACTGTTGCTACGGAAGCCCTGTCCTTTTGGATTGATCTGTGTGGAATTAAAAAAAAAAAAAAAAAATGTTGTTGCTGGCACACTCCAACTTTGATCCCAGCATGAATTATGAATGGTTGACAGGGCGTTGCTTGGCGGTTGCTGGGGTTTTCTGGTTGGTTGCTTGATCCCTGCTCCTAATTAAACGAGCCCACCCCACTCTTATATTCTGGTTCCTAGATTTGCTCTGAGACCCTTCAAGATAAGTCTATACATCCCGAGCTATCATCTGTCAGGAAAATATTAAGTCCATAGCTTTTAACACATTTTATGGTACACAAAGTGTTTCACATTACTTGGAAAACAGGGTTCACATTAGGCTCTTTTGTACTGGGTCCATGTGCAGAACATTTTCCATAGGTTTATTTTTTTATCATCTTCAATAGGTTTATTTACAGACCATCTCTGTAAATGTAATTGCACTTGGCCATCCAAAAAGGTACACTGTTAGACTTTTCCATTTTTACCAGCAAGTTACTGTAGGCTAACTACAGTTCAAATTTACAGTAAACAATACACAACAGATCCAGTGCTGTAATCTACTTGTAGCTATTGTATAAAGTAAGAAAAGTAGTACTACAACATTATAGTATCAGAGCAATTATATTATTCCATAATAAAAACATCAGTTGATACTTTTTTATTGTTGCATGAATTACTTAAATGAACGTAATAAAATATTTATAATACAAACATTCCAGCAACATTGAAACAGAATGGAACAAGTAATAAGGTAAAAAAGAAGTTCAGGCAAGTAGTACTAATTAAAGGATTAGTTCACTTTCAAATTAAAATTTCCTGATAATTTACTCACCCCCATGTCATCCAAGATGTTCATGTCTTTCTTTCTTCAGGCGAAAAGAAATTAAAGTTTTTGATGAAAACATTCCAGGATTATTTTCCTTATAGTAGACTTCAATGGTATCCAAACAGTTGAAGGTCAAAATTACAGTTTCAGTGCAGCTTCAAAGGGCTTTAAACAATACCAGATGAGAAATAAGGGTCTTATCTAGAGAAACGATCACTCATTTTCTAAAAAAAATCTTTAAATTATATACGTTTTAACCATAAATGCTCATCTTGAACTAAATCTCTCCTTCTCCATTTGAATTCCAGCAGTGTAGATGCTGCTAAGTATATTACTGCCCTTGCACTAGCATATTGTAGATGACAATTTAATTCAAACTTTGACCTGTGGAGGGCAGTAATGCACTTAACAGTGTCTACACTGCTGGAATTCAAATAGAGAAGAAGAAGAGAGCTAGTTCAAGACGAGCACTTATGGTTAAAACGTATATAATTTTATTTATTTTTTTGAAAATGAGAAATGGTTTCTCTAGATAAGACCCTTATCTCTCATCTGGTATCGTATAAAGCCCTCTGAAGCTGTAATTTTGACCTTCAACCGTCTGGAGGCTATTGAAGTCCACTATAAGGAGAAAAATCCTGGAATGTTTTCATCAAAAACCTTCATTTCTTTTCGACTGAAGAAAGAAAGACAAGAACATCTTGGATGACATGGGGGTGAGTAAGTTATCAGGAAATTTTAATTTGAAAGTGAACTAATCCTTTAACTAATTGTGGTAGTTGTAGTCAGTGCAGGGCGAGGATGAAGACAATGCTGAAACAGATAAAAATAAAAATTATGTCACTGTGTTATTTTAGAAACCCCTCATATCTAACATAGCCACATGTAAGTGTTTAATCATACTTTTAATAACATTAGACAAATTTGATTTTTTAAAACTGCTCACACTTACTTAATTTGTCTTTTTCCACTCAAATTCTGAAAGCCTCTGCATAAATGTTGCCACACGAGTGTTAAAGTTTTGTGGTTTCCTTTGGACAGCGGAACCTGTCCTTCGGCTTGTACCTGATTTTGAGGTACATTTAGTCCCCTCCGGATTGATCCTGACGAAGAACCTGAAGAAAAGCAGAAAAAAACACCAATTTCACAAGGGCTTCAATCATGTCAGTCACTGAAACAGAGTGTTTTAAGAGGTTTGTCTTCTTACAAAAGTTGCAGGATACCCAAAACAGGGACATTGTTTATTATACACTGATCAGGCATAACATTATGACCACCTTCCTAATATTGTGTTGGTCCCCCTTTTGCTGCCAAAACAGCCCTGACTCATCAATGCATGGACTCCACTAGACCCCTGAAGGTGTGCTGTGGTATCTGCACCAAGATGTTTGCAGCAGATCCTTTAAGTCCTGTAAGTTGTGAGCTGGGGCCTCCATGGATCGGACTTGTTTGTTCAGCACATCCCACAGATGCTCGATTGGTTTTAGATCTGGGGAATTTGGAGGCCAAGTCAACACCTCGAACTCGTTGTTGTCTCCTCAAACCATTCCAGAACTATTTTTGCTTAGCAGCACGGCGCATTATCCTGCTGAAAGAGGCCACAGCCACCAGGGAATACCATTTCCATGAAAGGGTGAACTTGACTTATTCCAACAATGCTTAGGTAGGTGGTATGTGTCAAAGTAACATCCACATGGATGGCAGGACTCAAGGTTTCCCAGCAGAACATTGCCCAAAGCATCGCACTGCCTCCACCGGCCTGTCTTCTTCCCATAGTGCATCCTGGTGCCATGTGTTCCCCAGGCTTGCCCATTTTTCCTGCTTCTAACACATCAACTTTGAGGAAAAAATGTTTACTTGCTGCCTAATATATCCACCCACTAACAGGTGCCGTGATGAAGAGATAATCAGTGTTATTCACTTCACCTGTCAGTGGTCATAATTTTATGCCTGGTCAGTGAATAATCCAATTAAATGATTATATTACATTATATTATATAGTTGCCAATGTCACAGAATAATAGAGTTTCTAGTGAATGATGTATAATGTATCAACACAAACCAATAAGCTTAGTAGTTAGGCATCATGAAACTGCATTTGCAACCCATATTACTTCCATAAGTGGATGCATTTCTGATCCAAAATAAACACAAGTGAAATACCAAAAGAAAGAGTAAATTACAAAAAAAAAAAAAAAAAAAACTTGTACAAATGTGCTCAAAACTCACCTCTGAATGAGTTCTAGAGTGGCACTGGCTGACTCCTGGTACTCGATATTAAAAACGTAGAAGCACCCAAAGAACACAGACAATGCTGCTGCAAAGTCCAGCTGGTTGTCGATAGAGTGTGTTACTCTGCCCTCAATGCTGATAAACCATTTGGATGAAGTCAGCAAGGTATCACCTGAAATATAAATAATCAATGTAAATATATTTATATCGAAGTACAAACTAATGAGTTTAGTGTAACAATGTCTTACCAAGCATGATGAGCCGGGGCGTTGCCGGTAAGTTCATTTCATTTTCGATGGACATCTTGGTAGCAGTTTCCTTTAAAACAAAAAATATGAACATGTTAACACTCGGCTTTTGTCAAACCCCCTTCAAAACTTTAGTTGAACTGTAACACTTAATAGTTACTGACATCTGCTAAGATGAACACAGAGTTGTCCTTTTCCTTAAAGTATTTCATCATTAACAGGATGGCTGATATGGCAGTCCTGTTATTGTTTGCTGCATTGGCGTCATCGTCGATCTCACTTAGGACACTCTGGACGTCTTCGTTCCACTTCAGTTTCTGACTACTGAAGTAGTTCAGTATTCTCTTGGCTTTAACAGTAAGGGTTTCGCTAAAGCGGCTTCTGATGTCAATCCCAGTCAGGATTTTGAAGTGCCTGCAGAGGCCTCTTTCGGTGAACAGGAATGGCCAGTGCCCCTCTATCTCACTGATGGTAGGAGGGGGGCATGAGTTGATCATGTGACGCTGGTACACATAAGTCTGCTGCATTAAGTCATCTACGTTGGGCAACTCGGCAGCCCTTGGGCCTGCAGACTGAAAAATCTCTGCTGCAACCTTTCTCTTCATTTCAAGAGAATCTGCCGTCTCTCCTTCTGGGATGGAGGAAGGCTGCCAATTTATGCATCCATAACTGTCCACTTTACATCTGACTTTTCTAGCAGAGTAGATGTCCTGTTGTCCAGCTCTCTTCCCTGATGGCCTTCTGGGTCGACGAATCCTGTGTTCCAAAATGTCTCTATTGACATGTTCTACCCTAGTTTTTAGTTGTCTCTGTAGGCAACTGAAGCCATTTCCTAGTTGTTCTCCTTCCTCAGAAATGTCTCCAAATGTCAGGGGATATGTAGTCACGATGCTTCGTGCCACTTCTCCACAGGCGGACAAGTTTGGGTTTGGACAGTGGACTTGCATGGCTGCCACAACAATCCTAACAAACTCCCTTCTTGGTCCAGGTCGAGCCCTCTCTCCAGTGGATGTTGCCTGAACAAGAGCTGCTGGCATGCGGTCCCAAGGAACCTGGAAACTTCTGACCCAGTTGGACTTTATAGGATAGTGAGGAATGAATGGCTGTTCAAGAAGGGACTCGTTTGATGATAATGGAGTGAGTGTCATCTCATTAGGTGTTCCATCCACTTGCCCACTGGATTCTTGGTTGAAAAAAAAATAAAAAAATCATGGAAAGAGATACAGAGAAATTGAAATATGTTGAAGAGGCAACAAAGTAACTTCTTCAGAAGCCTCTCAAGCATCATTTATCAGTAAAACTTTGCTATAATGCACTGGGTCTCATTCACCAACAGTTGTGTGGATTATTCGTAATTTATACCACAGGAGAACTTTGCAGGAAAAAATTCTGCATAATTCACAAAACGTGCATATGCACACAAATTGTGTTCCAACATGAATGAGCTTGGAGTATTCTCTTAATGAGCAACCATGTGCCCAGGGTTAATAATTAACATAAAACACATCTAAACCATCTCCTCATTAAGGCTCTACACACAACCTTTCCTTAACAGCCTTTTGTCTTTCTCAGCAAACATATGATGCTCTCTCAAGAAATACTAACACCTGAGAGCACAAGCAACAATATCTGAGCAATGCCAAGTGTGCCATCCTCAAAACCAGTTCAAACACTTCTTATACAGACCTATGCGTTTTTTTATAACACACCTTTTCATATATGATGAAACACATTCATGTATAAGATTTCATCTTAACATATTCATAGCCCCAGCCGGTGTATGTAATTTTTGCGTACAAGTGGTTTTGGTTGTTCCTACATTTTTTTTTTCGTAAATTTAGAATACATATAAGTTTAAAACTTTCTGATGAATCATGATTTGTTTGTGAACATGTTTGTACGAAAACTTCACGCTGAAATTTGTGTGTACACACAGTTAGTCAATGAGACCCATTGTTTTGAAATCGGAATACATTTACTAAATCAATACAAGCTTTCAAGAGAATACAGATGTGGCTTTTGAAAATGTGAAAAACAAACAGATCCTGTCCAGATTTCATACAATATCATGCAATGTTAGAAGAGAGACAATGTCAAAAGGGGGCAGTCAAGTTAGAGAACAGAAGCACGGTGTCTGAAATCATATAATTCAGTGATGAACACTACTTTGTACCCTCTACTACACAAGTCCAGGTAACACAGCCCGCTTTAGTTTTAGTCCAGAATTCTACAAATTTCAAACAAGGATCCTCGTTTGCAAATCACTGGACATTTTAGAGACAAAATGGTTGAAAATGGTGGAAACGAAGTACAGGGGGCCCAGAGCCCACCACTTCTCCCAGCAACTCGCCATCGGGTTTTGGTCTAAAAAATTGGGTCATAGTTCCACCACTCTATTCTGACCACTTGTAATCAGATTTCGAGGGGAGAGTCTCTGACTTAGTGAGTGCATACATCACACACTACATGTTGCTGTGTGTTGGTTGAGTAATAAAATTAAAATAAACTAATCAAGGAAAAAAAATACACACAAAATAAAAATAAACACACCCCAAATACATTTCAATGTTAAAGCTTTTTTTTTTGGTTAAAAATGATCCAAAATCAATTTTTGAGCAAGTACATAACCAAGCCAGAGTCAACACCTCAAACTCGTTGTTGTCTCCTCAAACCATTCCAGAACCATTTTTGCTTTGTGGCAGGGTGTGTTATCCTGCTGAAAGAGGCCACAGCCACCAAGGAATACCGTTTCCATGAAAGGGTGTACATGGTCTGCAACAATGCTTGGGTAGGTAGTACGTGTCAAAGTAACATCCACATGGATGGCAGGACCCAAGGTTTCCCAGCAGAACAGTACCCAAAGCATCACACTGCCTCCACTGGCTTGTCTTCTTCCCATAGTGCATCCTGGTGCCATGTGTTCCCCAGGTAAGTGACGGAAACGCACCTGTCCACGTGATGTAAAAGAAAACGTGATTCATCACACCAGGCCACCTTCTTCCATTGCTCCATGGTCCAGTTCTGATGCTCACATGCCCACTGTTGGTGCTTTCGGCGGTGGACAGGAGTCAGCATGGGCACCCTGACTGGTCAGCATCTATGCAGCCCCAAACGCAACAAACTGTGGTGCACTGTGTATTCTGACACCTTTCTATCAGAACCAGCATTAACTTCTTGAGCAATTTGAGCTACAGGAGCTCGTCTGTTGGATCGGACCACACGGTCCAGCCTTCGCTCCCCATGTGCATCTATGAGTCTTGGCCATCCATGACCCTGTCGCCGGTTCATCACTGTTCCTTCCTTGGACCACTTTTGTTAGACACTGACCACTGCAGACCAGGAACACCCCACAAGAGCTGCAGTTTTAAGATGCTCTGACAGTCGTCTATCCATCACAATTTAGCTCTTGTCAAACTCGCTCAAATCCTTACACTTGCCCAATTTTCCTGCTTCTAAAACATCAACTTTGAGGACAAAATTTTCACTTCCTGCCTAATAAATATCCCACCCACTAACAGGTCTCATGATGAAGAGATAATCAGTGTTATTCACTTCAC
Organism: Chanodichthys erythropterus; assembly: GCF_024489055.1. NCBI lineage: Eukaryota > Metazoa > Chordata > Actinopteri > Cypriniformes > Xenocyprididae > Chanodichthys > Chanodichthys erythropterus. The sequence goes on along the minus strand of NC_090223.1, from coordinate 48,241,238 downwards.
CTGTCAGTGGTCATAATGTTATGCCTGATCGGTGTATATATAGTTTAAAAGTTAAAGTCATCTTAAGTTCTAAAATATAAAGAACCCTGAGAAAAAGTGTGTTTCCAAAGGCCACATCTGTAGGTCAAACAGTCCTTTTCTCACATTAATACCGGCAAACTGCGATGTTAATCATCAGAAATTACCATTGAACACTGCAACGTTTTCTTTATCCACCTGGATGAGAATCGCTCTAGATTGTCATCCAATTTGACAGCCTTTTGTTTTTACTTCTGAGTGACAGGTGTAAGAGGATGATCATTCAGAGCGTCATTTTGCTCTTAAAACACGAGACACATTACAACTACTGTAGTACTGCAGTTACAATAGTACCCAATGGTAACTGCAGAGCTGCAGCGCTGATGAATAGAAAAGAAGGCAGGGTCTCAAGCGCTAGACTCAGCGCAACTGTCAGACATCCATCTACATAGAAAAACAAAAGCAGCAGAGCTTACAGTCTTCTAACATCACCGCCTTCTGACCTCGTACATACTCCTAATCTTATACATATTCTTTGTTTACGCATAGCAGCATTTAATTTACTGGCATCATACTGATTTACTGGCAAAGTTACAGCTTCTCATACTGGAAAACTGCCAGACCTAATTTACCAGTATTTAAAAAAAAAAAAATCCTGTTCACACATGATCTCTAACAATTTAAGTAATTTATCAAGTTGATTAGTAATTTACCAACAATTTACAAGTAAAACTGCAAAAAGAGTGCGAAAAGAGCTATTGTCAGTCTCTCAATTCAGTCTGGTCGCTTCTGACAACGGTTGACAGACTCTTTCATGCAAACGTGGCAATAGTGAACACTGTGTAAACACCTTAATCCTTTAAAGTGGGCACCAAAATGAAAAGCAAGACACGACAACACCATACAGAGGTACTATAGCACAACACGCAGATGTTTTTTCTGCATTTAAGATTGTTTCTTACCTCTTTGTCTGAATGTTTTCACTAGTTTTCGACACTGTATAGGCTCCAGAAAGTCTTGAAGATCTGACACCTCTACTAAGGAAAGGTCCTCTGTCTTCTCCACACCCACCACACATGAAAGATGATTAACCATATTTTGAACTTTGTTACTGTCCAACTCTGGGAGAATTTTTTTGATTTCCTCTTGGATTGCGCCTGTAGGGGGTTAAAAAGAGCACAATGAGGGTAGGTTGCACCATGAAGCTTAAACTAAATGTAACTGAAATTAAACAAAGGGATAGTTCACCCAAAAAATGAAAATTATCCCATGAATTACTCACGCTCAAGCCATCCTAGGTGTACATGTCTATCTTTCAGAATTCAGACAAACACAATCAGTTATATTAAAAAATATCCTGGCTCCTCCAAGCTTTATAATGGTAGTAAATGGGGCTCAAGATTTTGAAGTCCAAAAAAGCGCATCCATCCATCATAAAAGTAATCCATACAACTCCAGGGGGTTAATAAAGGCCTTCTGAAGCGAAGCAATGGGTTTTTGTAAAAAAAAAAACAGTCAGGAATTAGAAGTCTAAAACGAGAAATTTTAATGTTGGAGGATTTCGATATAAGAGAAGAGGAGCTAGAGTTTGTCGTCCAGACGTATTTGTTTGAACCGCGAGAAGCATCTAAGCTCACGATACTCCTACATCGTGCATCATATATCGCTAGGCCTGTCGCAATAATCAATATATCGACTTATCGCGCAATATACGTACATTACCTTGATCATTTTTGGTGACGCAATCTAGATCGCCCATTATGTTTACATGATAATGAATGTCAATCATACAGTCATCAGCAGTTCTTACACAGAGCAGTCATCGACAGGTGAATAAAAGACGTTATTTGAGGCGTTATAGTGTTTTCCTGACAACTACAGACAGTTTGGAAGAACAAGTCTGAATGCTCTCGATTTCAAAGCCGCAATCCACTGTTCCGGTGCAAATATAAATGTCTTTGTTCATACGGACATCTGACTGCTATGTACGGTTTGTGTTTTCAGCAATAGTGCACCCTTACTTTACTAAGAAAAGAAGGTCAGGGAAAAATCTGTAAATGGAAAATCTCCATAGTGCCTTTTGTGCATTTTCAGTTTTTTTTTTCTTGTTACTTTGCACTTTTTTTTAGAAAATATTTTACCATTTATTCAAGTTTTTTAATATAGGATATTACATGTTTTGATCCTTCATTTCAATGATCTAAGAAAATAAATGGTTGTTGTCATTTGAAAGTGTGTAGGCCTACTTGCATTATTATGCTGTTATATTATGATTATATATTCAGTGACATAAAATGGTCTTAAAATGACAATAATATCACTTATCGCAATCTGAACAAAATATCAGAAATAGCAGAAATCTGGAACAATATATCGCACAACAAGAAGTATTTATCATGGCAGGCCTATAATATTGCTTAACCTTTTAATCTTAATCTTTTAAGTTAATATTTTGACAAGCCATCTGCTGGAAGCTAGTTATTATTAACCCACTGGAGTCATATAGTTTACTTTTATGATGGATGTATGTTCTTTTTTGTTTTTACAAATCTTTTGTTTCGAATCAGTGGTTCAGAGCGACAAAGTCACGTGATTTCAGTAAACGAGGTTTTGTTACGTCATAAGTGTTTCAAAACTTCAATAGTTTACGTGACTCTGGCAATTTGATACACGCTCTGAACCACTGATTTGAAACAAAAGATTCGTAAACCTTCAAAGCTTCATGAAGCAGTGTTTTGAAATCGCCCATCACTAGATATTGTTGAATAAAGTCGTTATTTTGTTTTTTTGGCACACAAAAAGTATTCTCGTCACTTCATAACATTAAGATTGAACCACTGTAGTCACATGAACTGTTTTAAATATGTCTTTAGTAGATTTCTGGGCATTGAAAGTGTTCATCATCTTGACTTGCTGTCAATGGAGGCCTCACTGAGCCATCAGATTTTATCAAAAATATCTTAATTTGTGTTTTAAAGATGAATGAAGGGTGTGAAACAACATGAGGGTGAGTAATTAATGACAGTATTTTCATTTTTAGGTGAACTAACCCTTTAACACTTAACATGGTAATCAATCATTCAAAACAAAGAGTTTACAACATATGTGTATGAGGTCAGCTGTGATAAAATAAATTACTTGTGTACATCAGTACATGACCAAATAACTACACAAGACAAAAAGTTCTCTCACCTTTGACACTTTGATTATCTTGCTCCTCCTCAATTCTTTCTGAGGAGCAATCGTCAAACGCCTCCTCCTTGATCATGATCATGTCTGGTTCTTCTTCCAGCAAGTTTACTGGCTAAAGGATAGGAAATAAAGGAGGGAGCTAGTAAGCTGTATTCTGACAGGACTCCACAAACTTCACACAGCAGTAGCTACATGAGACCAACCTCTCCTATGATGACCGCAGACTCCAAGTGTGTGTCGTCCTCCTGCTCTCCACCCTTTGACTCCTCATGTCTCCAGAGGTTCATGCACCATTCCTTCCCGAAGACATTGTCAATTGCTGGGCGATGTCCAGTGTCTGCTGAACATGTGGGCATTAGGCGGGTATAGTCAGGGGATGTTTGAAACTCCAACCTTTAACGCAGCTTTTTGCATTTAACATCAACATATCTGCAGATCTCGGTTTTTGCATCAGAAGAAATATCTTATATTTTACCTGTAAGTCCCGGATGGCTGAATGGAGCTTTTGTCCCGTTCATCTTTCCAGCGGTTTTCCGAGCAGATTGAAGTTCACTCTCCAGAAACTGACATTTCTTTTTCAGAGATTCATTTTCGCTTGAAAACCGCGAAATCTCTAGTCGCAGAAAAGACGAGTTTTTCTCGAAAAGTTTGCTTAATTCCACAACAGCTGTTTTCGCCACAGTTTCCATTATGGATGTTAACTGTGTCTGAAATTCAGTGGTATTCATTATGTCCATTGTTTATGGGACACTTAAAAAAAAAAACGCGTCCTTCGACCCAACAGCTCAATTAATGTCTCAAATTAAATGCTTAAATGGCGGTGTGTTACCTTTATTATTTATGAAGATAGAAACAAAGCATAGCGTTTGGCAGAAAAGGATCATGGGATGAATTACCGTAAACCACCGTGTAGAGGCGCCTCTACTACAGTCCACAGGAATGCTGTTGTCTTTGTTCACTTGAAGAGGTTTGGCTGCTCCTAAACAAAACCTTTTTAAAGAAGCCTTGAAATAAATGGAATTGAGATGAATTTCCGAGTTAAAACTTTGTGACCATCAAATTTTTAAATATTATGAAAAATTGTAATATTAAATAACATCTTTAAATAAACTCATAAAGCTTAAAATTATTTTTTGTTATTGTGCGTAAGTTTGTGGGGTGAAATTACAGAGAGTTGAATTCAAGAAGAAAAGTTAGACGATATAAATAGAAATTAGACAATTTTTGTTTGTCAATGATAACTTTTCACAATAAAAAATAACATCTTTGATTACAAAGGAGTGCATTCGGAGCCATTGTAAAATACTCACCTGAGATGTAATTACACCAGTATTAGTGCCAATGCTGTGCACTTTTAATAACACTTTTAAAAATACGTTTGATAAATGTTAAATGCATGTTGGAAGAATTATTACAATGGTAAAGAAAAAAAAAAAGAAAAAATGTTTCGGTACCTAAAATGTTTTGGGAAAGCTTTATAAAAGTTTTAAGATAAAAAATAAATCGCTCTTTGGTTATCCAGTTTCAAACATGCAGTTTTAGATGCTGATATTTTACAAACAGAAATAAAATCACTTTAAAATCTAATGTAAAGTTTAGAACGCATGGGGTTAAATAATGGTGAAGTCTATTAAAGTTTATAAGAATAAGAATATATTGTGAATTTTCTTGTGAAATGCAATTAATATATAGAATTTTTCAAGATGAAATGTGAGGTGATTTTGCATTGCACTAAATCAGGTAAAGAAAATTATAGAAATATGCGCAAACATTTGACATACATTTTCAAAGATCTGACTGAATGTCAAAATTTAGGGTACCACTTTATTTTATTCAGAGAAACATGAATTATGTAAAATGTTTCAGGGAAGGCAATACATAAAATAGTTGTTTAAACATAATAAAGCTATTGCTTGAAATCAATGGAAATAATGGGAGACTGTTACTGTTTAGTGTTGGCAAGCATTTATATTTATACTGTTATAAAAAACAACCTTTGCTCTCAGTATATCCATCCAGTTTTTCCCCCCATGGTTTAATTTTTTTGAATTCGTTGAATTCAATAGTATCACGACATATCATCCCTAAAGGGTTAGTTTACCCAAAAATGAAAATAATGTCATTTATTCCTCACCCTCATGTCGTTCCACACCCGTAAGACCTTTGTTAATATTCGGAACACAAATTAAGATATTTTAGTTGAAATCCGATGGCTCAGTGTGGCCTCTATAGGGAGCAATGACATTTCCTCTCTCAAGATCCATTAATGTACTAAAAACATATTTAAAACAGTTCATGTGACTACAGTGGTTCAATATTAATATTATAAAACGACGAGAATATTTTTCGTGCGGCAAAAAAAACAAAATAACGACTTATAAAGTGATGGCCGATTTCAAAACACTACTTCAGGAAGCTTCGGAGCACAAATGAATCAGCGTGTCGAATCAGCAGTTCAGAGCGCCAAAGTCATGTGATTTCAGCAGTTTGACGTTTTGACACGCGATCCGAATCATGATTCGATACGCTGATTAATTTGTGCTCCGAAGCTTCCTGAAGCAGTGTTTTAAAATCGGCCATCACTAAATAAGTCCTTATTTCGTTTTTTTGGTGGTTTCAGAAGTGAACAATAAGAGGACACTTTTGAGCGAAGCTCCTTCCACACTATGTGTACGCGTACGGCCTCTCACCAGAATGAATGCGCTCGTGTAATAGAAAGCTTGGTTTTTGAGCAAACCGTCGACCACAAACTGTACAGACAAAAGGTTTTTCTCCAGAGTGTGTTCGCATGTGTTTTTGCAATCGGCTTAGATATTCAAAGGTTTTCTCACATAAAACACACTTTAACTTTTTTAACGTTTGTGTATTAGTTACACGTTTACGCTTTCTTTTCACTTTGCTGGGAAAACATTCGACAGCAGGGCTCAAATCTGACCCTGTTACACTGTTTCCAAGGGTAGCAGTTGTTCCATCAAGAATGTTTTTGTCCTTTCTCTGTTGTCTTCTTAATTTCATGTGGTCGTCTGACTGTACCGTGTATGTGATAAAATCTTCAAAGCTCTCATCACTGGTCATTGCTGGTCCTGTAATTCAATAAATGATACATGAATGTCTGAAAATAATAAAAAGCAGTTGTTCTCAAGTTCTTTCACCACAAACCTTTCAAACTGTTACTTTGGTCTGCTTCAGGTTTGTTTTTCCCAGAGCAATCGTCAATCTTCAGCGACTCTTCTTTAATCATAATCACATCTGGTTCTTCATCCAGCAGATTTACTGGCTAAAGGGTTGAAAATAAAAGAGGGTTTGATTGTTTTTAGGAGAACTCCACATACAGTAGTGTGTGAGACCAACCTCTTCTGAGATGACTGAGGAGTTCAGGTGTGTGTCGTCCTCCTGCTCACCAACATTTGACTCCTGGTGTCTCCAGAGGTTCATGCACCATTCCTTACCGAAGACACTGTCAATTGTGGGACGACGTCCAGACTCTGTACCAAACATTTGGACATTAAAGGGATAGTTCACCCAAAAATGAAAATTTGATGTTTATCTGATTACCCCCAGTACATCCAAGATGTAGAGGACTTTGTTTCTTCAGTAGAACACAAATGATGATTTTTAACTCCAACCGTTGCCGTCTATCAGCCGTATAATGCATGTCAATGGGAACTTCGTCTATAAGAGTCAAAAAAACATGCGCAGACAAATCCAAATTAAACCCTGCGGCTCGTGACGACACATTGATGTCCTAAGACACGAAACGATCGGTTTGTGTGAGAAACTGAACAGTATTTATATCATTTTATACCTCTAATACACCACTATGACCAACTGTGTTCAGCACTCGGTTAGTGAGGTCAAAAAACGTCCTCTGATGACTGACGTGATCTCTCGCACTTTGCTTCAATGAGTGCAAGACATCACTTCCGCTGTCAGAGCGCGATCAGACCTCACTAACTGAGTGCTGAACGCAGTTGGACATAGTGGTGTTTTAGAGGTAAAAAATGATATAAATACTGTTCAGTTTCTCACACAAACCGATCGTTTCGTGTCTTAGGACATCAATGTGTCGTCACGAGCCGTAGGGTTTAATTTAGATTTGTCTGCACATGTTTTTTTGACTCTTATAGATTGTGTTACCATTGACTCGCATTATACGGCTGACAGACCGTGTTTGTGTTCTGCTGAAGAAACAAAGTCACCTACATCTTGGATGCCCTGGGGGTAAGCAGATAAACATCACATTTTCATTTTTGGGTGAACTATCTCTTTAATTATTTTGCAACACAAGAAGTAAGCTATTTTCTGTGAGATTTTATGTGCAATATTTCAAAAACAAGTTCAGCATTTATTTATTTTCCTCAGGAAGAAGTACAAAGACATTTCATTTAGGCAAAAAAAATTCACAGTATCAGTCTGCTATCACCTCTCAGTCCCGGATGGCTGAATGGAGCTTCTGTCCCGTTCATCTTTCCAGCGGTTTTCCGGGCAGATTGAAGTTCACTCTCCAGAAAATGACATTTCTTTTTCAGAGATTCATTTTCGCTTGTACATCGTGAAATCTCTAATCGCAGCAAAAACGAATTCTTCTCGAAAAGTTTGAGTATTTCCACAACAGCTGTTTTCGCCACAGTTTCCATTATGGATATTAGCTGTGTCTGTACTTCAGCCGTATCCATGATTTCCATATTTTACGTCAGTTTAATTTAGTTAATGTAGACTCTACTGTATTCTACTCCACATTTGTTTTTATTGTGACAGACAATGCTACTATATTCTTTACGATCTTTCTGTAGACACAAACTACCGGTTGACAGAACAGGATCATGGGATGAATTACCGTAAAGCACCGTGTAGATGCGCCTATTCTATAGGTCACAGTTGTGTCTTGAGGGGGTTTGGCTGCTTGGCATTCCACTTTACCACCAGTGGAGCAAATGCCATTCAAAAGAGACCTTGCTAAGGGGCTAAACAAAACCATTAAAAATAAAGTAATAATAAAAAAAGTCGGTGTGAAACATGTTAAATTGTGACTTGTTTCCAAATGGCTTATCAAACGCAGAAGGGCGGGATTAATTCATTGGTTGTTCATTGGATTGTGAAAATTGGGCGGTTTTTTTTAGATCTGGTATTGGATTGGTTTGAGTGCAGCGCGGCCTTGCATACGTCAGCAAAGACGAGTTAGTCATTTCAGAGAAGCGCAAGTTTTATTTTAAAGATTATGATGTCAATGTTATTTATATATGCGCACCTCTCTGGGCTCTTTCACACAGTCAATGATCTTCAAAAACTCATATGCACTGCATGCAGTCTGTGTGCTAAACAACTGTAATAAATTAGAACAACAAAAAAAAGATTTTTATCGTGTCTCAAACTTGCAATTTAGATTTAGATGCTGATACTTTACAAACACACAGAAATAAAATCATTTTGAAATCTATATGTAAAGTTTAAACAACAAGATCCAACTGGATGAAATTGTAGTGAGGATTATTAAAATGTATGAGAATATAAGAAAATGAAGTTTAATGTGAATTTCATTGTGAAAGGCAATTTATTTATATGAAGCATATTTTTAGTTGAAGCACTTGGTGATTTTGTACTTAAAATCAATTAAAAAATACTCAAACAGTTGATGATCTGTCTAAATCAAAACTGTACCATTTATTTGTGAAAATACTACCACATTTAATAAAAAAAAAAACTAATATTTTATTCAGGAAAAATGTAAAATATTTCAGGGTCTGCAAAAGATAAAAACATCAAGTTATAAGTTATCATGGTTAGTTATTAAAAAGTTACAGCAATAACAAATCCATAGTTCTTTTTCTCCAAAGTAGCAGACAACTGGACACAAGAACACAGTTTACTCAAGGAATTGGGCTACTTTAAAGGGTTAGTTCACCCAAAAATGAAAATTCTGTCATTAATTACTCACCATCATGTCGTTCCACACCCGTAAGACCTTCGTTCATCTTCAGAACACTAAGATATTTTTGATGAAATCAGATGGCTCAGTGAAGCCTCCATTGACAGCAAGATAATTAACACTTTCAGTGTCCAGAAAGCTACTAAAGTTATCTTTAAAACAATTCATGTGACTACAGTGGTTCAATCTTAATGTTATGAAGTGGCGAGATTATTTTTTGTGTGCCAAAAATAACAAAATAACGATTTTATTCAACAATATCTAGTGATGGCCGATTTCAAAACACTGCTTCATGAAGCTTCGTAGCTTTATGAATCTTTTGTTTTGTATCAGTGGTTCAGAGCGTGAATCAAACTGTCAAAGTCACGTGATTTCAGTAAACGAGGCTTCTTAACGTCATAAGTGTTTTGAAATTTCAATGGTTCACCACTGGGGGGCGTGACTTTGGCAGTTTGATTCACACTCTGAACCACTGATTCGAAACAAAAGATTCGTAAAGCATCGAAGCTTCATGAAGCAGTGTTTTAAAAATCGCCCAACACTAGATATTGTTGAATAAAATCGTTATTTTGTTATTTTTGGCACACAAAAAATATTCTCGCCACTTCATAACATTAAGGTTGAACCACTGTGGTCACATGAACTGTTTTAAATATGTCTTTAGTAGCTTTCTGGGCATCTGCAAGTGTTAATTGTCTTGCTGGCAATGCAGGCCTCACTGAGCCATCGGATTTCATCAAAAATATCTTAATTTGTGTTCTGAAGATGAACGAAGTTCTTACAGGTGTGTAACGACATGAGGGTGAGTAATTAATGACTGAATTTTCATTTTTTGGGTGAACTAACCCTTTAACACTGTTTCCGCGGGTTGTTTTTCATGTCCGCGGGTTGAAGCGACCCCAAATCACGTGATATTTAGCCCCTAGAATGCGAATTTTACCAGGGAAACCCCGCAAAAAAAGCCAGAACATCATTTTTTTCACGGCGGAACCCCATGAAATGTGATTAGGCTAGTTCTGAGTAACAATTGGGCTATGCTATGTTGTGAATACCTGGCAACCCTGCACAAGAACACATTTCACAGTGCTTCCAACAAACTACCTTTACTATCAGCATTTTCATTCAATTTTCAATTTATGTATTTTATTCAATAGTATCCCAACATGTTTATCCTTCTTATCAACAAACAGATAACAAGGATAATATATAATGACCTAGGCTGCATTTCCCTAAAGCATTGTATGGTCTCCACGATCAATTTAGCTTATGAAACGCAGCCCTGGACAGTAGTTTCATACTAAAACTAAGTACACATAACATTCAGTAACAATTCATTTCTATTCTAACTAACACACCGATGTGATTTAAGAGCAATTTTGTACGCGTAGCTTTTCCCACACTCTAAACAGTTAAATGGTTTTTCTCCAGTGTGGCTTCGGAGGTGAACATTGAGAGAAGATTTCTGAGAAAAGCTCTTCCCACACTCCATGCACCCGTACGGCCTCTCACCAGAATGAGTGCGCTCGTGAGTTGTGAGATATGTTTTTTGAGCAAACCGTCGACCGCAAACTGTACAGACAAACGGTTTTTCTCCAGAGTGTGTTCGCATGTGTTTCGTCATATGGCTTAAATACTCAAAGGTTCTCCCACAGAACACACAATTTAATTTCTTCTTTTGTGTAACTGTCATCTGGTTGTAACTTAAGTTGTTAGGAAAAAATCCAACATCAGGGCTCAAATCTGACCCTGCTGTACAGTCTTCATGTGTCGAAATTGTTCCTTCAAGAGTTTGTTCTTCGGCATGTGGCTGTTGTGGTATGTTCGGCTGGACTTGCTCATCTGACGGAACCGTATATGTGATAAAATCTTCAGAGCTCTGGGCAACACAACTATTTTCACTGGCCATTGCTGGTCCTGTAATTCAATAAATGATACATGAACGTCTGAAAATAATAAAGAGTTAATATTTATAGAGTTTCTTTCACCACAAACCTTTCAAACTGTTACTTTGGACGGCGTCAGGTTTGTTTTTCCCAGAGCAATCGTCAATCTTCAGCGTCTCTTCTTTAATCATAATCACATCTGGTTCTTCATCCAGCAGATTTACTGGCTAAAGGGTTGAAAATAAAAGAGGGTTTGATTGTTTTTAGGAGAACTCCAAATACAGTAGTGTGTGAGACCAACCTCTTCTGAGATGACTGAGTTCAGGTGTGTGTCGTCCTCCTGCTCACCAACATTTGACTCCTCATGTCTCCAGAGGTTCATGCACCATTCCTTACCGAAGACACTGTCAATTGTGGGACGATGTCCAGTATCTGTTGAACATGTAGGCATTTAAATAAGTAGAGTTATGACTACAGTCTTGAAATATACACATTTTTATTATATTGTTACTAAGCATAAGTTACTACATTTTCTCAACCTAGTCACAATAATTAATCTATATTACAGCTTCAGTCATATCCATCTTTTGCCATATGTGTAGGTTGCCAGGGCTTTCCCCAACCCTCCTCATCCGGGGTTGATCCAGATACCTTCTTGCTGTGAGGCGATAGTGCTACCCACTGAGCTATCATGCCGCCCAATTTAGGAATTTGGTTGTTAAGTCTGACGTCACGCGGCAGCGCTTCCGGGTCCTAACGCTCTATCTCATACCACAAGAAAACAACAAATAGTGCTAATATACCTACATACACGATGTGGTGTAATACTACAAAAAATATATAATTATAACCTTTTTCTCCATACTAATATTCCAGATGGCCAGACAGTGATTCATCTTTTATAAATCGTTAAAATATTAATATCTGTGACGCTGTGAGCACGGAGACTGTTGTGTAGACTAAGTATTTAAAATATTTAACTTTTTAAAATGATTGATGTTTAATATGAATAAATAGCGCTCATAAACGGCCGTCGATGGCATTCTCAAGTGAAACAAGTCGAGGCTTGGACCCGGAAACGGTGCTCCTTAAGTCACGACTTAACAAGCGAATAGCAACGCAAAAAAACTTTTGCACCATTTCTGGAGATCAGATCCTAAGAAAATTGCCATCAACTGTAGAATGGGAGTGGCTTGAAGACCATATAAAGACATATTAAAGACCATCTGAGAATTATTTCAGACTATTAGGTGTCTGAAGTTATTATTATCATACAGATAACCACTGTTACAACAGGAGCGACTTCATTTACATTAAGGGTAGTAAAATTTTAACTTTGAGTTCATTCCTACTCCATTGAACCCAAGATGCTTCAAGTACTTTGTCTTCTTCATCGAGGTCTTCATCATCTTCATAATTTTCTCTTACAATACTTTCTTTTACGACAAATCTGTTTTGGGGGTTGAAGGTCAGGAGGAAAATGAAAAGAAAAAGGGGGAAAAGAACTGTTTTTCTTTTCCCTGAGAAACAAATTGATGATTAAAAGAAAATAAATAGTTTTGAACTCCATGATGCCAGAAAGATCAAACAATTAGGGAAGAAATACACGGCATTACCGGACTAAACAGAAAGTGAGGAACATTTTAAGTATTTTCTATAAAAAAAACACTTATGTACAAATAACAAACTGAAGAAAATGTGTTATTTTAATTATTAAATTATTTACATGTTTTTTTATTTTCTCTAAATGTAATGACAATAAACAGGAACTGGTGGATATTACAATGTAAAAGAAATACATAAAACAAAGCCTTATAGGGATAGTTCACCCAAAAATGAAATTCTGCCATTATTTACTCAACCTCTAGTTGTTCTAAAGCTGCATAAAATTATATTTTAAAAAAAAATGTTGGTAACCAAACAGTTGCTTGTCCACACTGACTTCCATAATATAGAAATAAAATACTATTTAAAGGGTTAGTTCACCCAAAAATGAAAATTCAGTTGTTTATTACTCACCCTCATATCGTTCCACACCCATAAGACCTTCGTTCATCTTTGGAACACAAATTAAGATATTTTAGTTGAAATCCGATGGCTCCGTGAGGCCTTCATAGGGAGCAATGACATTTCCTCTCTCAAGATTAATGTACTAAAAACATATTTAAAGTCCCTGTAAAGTCATTTTAAAGTATGTGTTTTGAGCTTTTCACACCAAAGAAAAATGTGTTATTAACCACCCAGCCAAATTTGAATGATTAAAAAATCTGCAAGTAAATGAAATAAGTTATCAAAATCTCGAAAAAATAGGCAGCGCTCTCTGCTCTCAAACGCTGGGGGCGTGTCCGCTGTCGGCGCTGAAACCACACCCACTCGCGAGAGCTGCCGTCTCAACTTCTAATGAGTCAAACATACTGATGCATATAAACAAAATAATCACGTTTGAGGGTTGCACATTTTAGTAGAGTTACTGTGGACTACCTACTAATTATAAAATACGCAAACTCGGTAACTTACACTCATTGGTGGGCACGTAGCGTAGCCTACTGCCGGACTGTTGTCGAGTCGACAAATGACGGTGCCGCGAGACGGGAGGAAATAAGAAGACCGAGCTGTATTGTATATTATAACAACCATGTTATATGCATTTGCGTGACGAAGGCATTACTAGCTAAATGTACAAAGGGCTGTATGACTGTAATGACACTCGAGACACAGCGATTGAACCGCTGTAGAGGCGGCGCCAGGCTCGGTGCATCATCGACAATTATATAGTGTTAGTGGAGGGGCTATGCTCGGGGTACGATGTGCGTCATTAGACCCCCGTTTTAGCTCCGCCCAAAAAATCCTGAGCAGAGACTTGGTGAAAAACTGTTTAACGCTCTAACTTCACAATTAAGCATTACTCATTTCACACACTTTGTAATGTGTTTTAGCAATACATTTGTAACATTTATAAAGTGTTTAGAAAGAATTCTCAGAATTGACTTTACAGGGACTTTAAATCAGTTCATGTGAGTACAGTGGTTCAATATTAATATTATAAAGTGACAAGAATATTTTTGGTGCGCCAAAAAAACTAAATAACGACTTATTTAGTGATGGCCGATTTCAAAACACTGCTTCAGGAAGATTCGGAGCACAAATGAATCAGCGTTTCGAATTATGATTCAGATCATGTGTCAAACTGCCAAATGGCTAAAATCATGTGACTTTGGCACTCCGAACCGCTAATTCGACACGCTGATTCATTATGCTCCGAAGCTTCCTGAAGCAGTGTTTTGAAATCAGCCATCACTAAATAAGTCATTATTTAGTTTTTTTGGTGCACCAAAAATATTCTTGTCGCTTTATAATATTAAGGTTGAACCACTGTACTCACATGATCTGATTTAAATGTGTTTTTAGTACATTAATGGATCTTGAGAGAGGAAATGTCATTGCTGGCTATGGAGGCCTCACGGAGCCATCGGATTTCATCAAAAATATCTTAATTTGTGTTCTGAAGATGAACGAAGGTCTTAAGGGTGTGAAACGGCATGAGGGTGGGTAATAAATGACAGAATTTTCATTTTTGGGTGAACTAACCCTTTAAGACAATGGGGACCAGAAACAGTTTGATTACCAACATTATTCAAAATATCCTTTATGTTCAACAGAAGAAAGAATTTCAAACAGGTTTGGAACAACTTGAGGGTGAGTAAATGATGCCGTTTTTTTATTTTAGGGTGAACTATCCCTTTAAATAAAACAAGGCCTTATTTTCAAGTTTGTGCAACAGAATCAATCTATCAAACATTGTTCACTAATCTGTGAATTATACCAAAAGGAACCCATGGGAACAGAAACTGTTTGAGAATGACCAAGTAAAAGGACATAAAAGTCAGCAAACAACATTACTCAAGGGCACAGAGAGATCATGCTTTGTGGGGCATGAACATACAGCGTTCAGTTTACCAGCTCAGATAATGCACATCCCTATGTAACTTCCTATTTCGCATTTAATTAAGACAAAATTCACAGTATATTGTTGGCACTGCTTTCAACACGAGTTTAATAAATCACCTCTAACGTTATGTCCCGGATGGCTGAATGGAGCTTCTGTCCCGTTCATATTTCCAGCGGTTTTCCGGGCAGATTGAAGTTCACTCTCCAGAAAATTACATTTCTTTTTCAGAGATTCATTTTCGCTTGAAAACCGCGATATCTCTAGTCGCAGCAACAAAGAATTTTCCTCAAAAAGTTTGCTTATTTCAGCAACAGCGGTTTTCGCCATTATTTCCATTATGGATGTTAATTGCGTCTGAAAATCAGAGGTATTCATGATGTTCATCGTTCACGAGAACCTTTAATGTTATAATGTAGCCGTTTCTTCTTCTAGATGGACTCTGTCGCTATTCTTCTCGGTGTTTTTTGTAAAAACAAACCATAAATAGCGTTTGGCAGAAAAGGATTATGGGACGAATTACCGTAAACCACCGTGTAGATTCGCCGTGAAAAGGTTTTTAGAATAATAAAAAAAAAAAAAAAAAAACTTGATTTGTTGAATTTTTAATATTACGAAAAGAATTACATTTATGGAAATTATGGCAGAATATGTAAGCTGTTTTCCCATAAAAGCATGTTATTTACTTGAATTCTGTGGGGGAAAAAATGACAATAATAATATTAAACAAAACAATTGTTTTTTTTGTTTTTTTACATGTTTTGTATTTAATGCTGATCTGATACCTACAAGAATTATAATAAACTAAACATTGTTTAAAATGATCTACCCCTGTGATCATAATGATGAAACAAATAAATAACACAACCCAATGCAGAGTTTAAAACTAAAGTCACTCAAGAGCTCACTTTCCTCAAGCTCATTGTCTTTCATTAACTGATGCTGTTGCAGGACTGACAGGACAGGTGTTTGTTGAGATTAAATTTCGTGGTGAACCCTTTCCCACATTTTGTGCAGGTGTAGGGCCTTTCTCCGGTGTGACTTCGCAGATGCATGTCTAGAGTGCATTTCTGTATAAAGCCTTTCCCACAGAGCGGACAGCGATACGGCTTCTCTCCGGTATGGGTGCGCTGATGGGTGTACAAGTGTCCTTTCTGAATGTACCTCTTCCCGCAAAGTGTGCACCTGTAGGGCTTCTCACCTGTGTGACTCCGCTGATGTATTGTAAGTTGACTAAAACACCTGAACCACTTTGAGCAGTAGGTGCAAACAAAACGCTTGTCCCCTGAAATAGTATTGGCACCGCATGTGCCACTCAAACTCTGCGTGCGACTTGTGTTTTCAGATTCAGATTTCTTGGACAATGACTGCACTGTTTGGTTCACCATCATTTCTCCAGGTGAGGCGTTTCTGTTCAGTTCTTGTGGTTGTGATTTAGATGGGACTCTTGCAGCTGCATTACTTCCTCTGTCAACACAAGGGACATCGTTGGTGGGCGACAGGCTCACGGCTTCACCACAGTGGGTTCCTTTGGATAGGTGAAAGTGATGCAAGTCCAATTATTTACAAACATTGGCAATTAATATTATCCACAGTTATACAACAGTTAAATCCAGACTTACCCGCTTCACTGTCGTCTTGCCCAATCCAAACATCTACTTCATGTGGCTCCTGCTTTATCATAGTAATTGGCTGGTTGACCTCACACGTCTGCTGTGGACTGTCCTTTGACATTTTGACATCACATTATATCTTATATTTGTGTAAAATATATAGAAACATGACGTTTTCATCAGCATTTTTACTTAAAATATTTACAGGCCATTTATGTGGATATTTACATGATGAAGAGAACTTACTTGGTCTTGCTGAATTACTGTTGGGCTGTCTCTAAATAGGACATCACCTCCACACCTGTTCACATGATTGTGCATCTCTTCCTGGGTATCTTCACTGAATAAATAAATGAAAATTGGGTGATTTAAATTTAATTATTATGATCCATCGCATATATATATATACATATATATATATAAATAAATTATATATTATATAGACTGCTGGGTAGTAACTGATTACATGTAATCTAGATTACGTAAACAGATTCCAAAAAAGTACTTTTAATTAGTTTGTTTTAAAGGATTAGTTCACTTTCAAATCAAAATTAGCCCAAGCTTTACTCACCCTCAAGCCTTCCTAAGTGTGTATGACTTCCTTCTTTCTGATGAACACAATATGAGATATATTAATAAATATCCTGATGCATCCGAGCTTTATAATGGCAGTGAACAGGAGTAACGAGTCGAAGAAAGTGTCTCCATCCACATTCATCCATCATAAACATACTTCACATGGCTCCAGGGGGTTAATAAAGGCATTCTGAAGTGCATCGATGTGTTTGTGTAAGAAAAAGATCCATATTTAACAAGTTATGAAGTAAATTAGTTTCTGCCAGACCGCCTTCAGTATTTAAGTTACGAAGAAAGCGTAAAACTCACAGTTCATAAAGCTTACGCTACATCCAACGCCTTCCCTATTCAACTTACGGAAAAAGCTTAATTGACGCAACGCCAGTTTACTTTCTTCGTAACTCTAATACTGAAAGCAGTCTGGTGGAAGCTAGATATTTTACTTCATAACTTGTTAAATATGGATATATTTTTTTTACACAAATGCATCGCTTCACTTCAGAAGGCCTTCATTAACCCCCCGGAGCCATGTGGAGTACATTTTTATGATGGATGGATGTGGATGTATGCACTTTCTTCAGTTCATACTCTTTTGGTAACGCTCACTGGCATTATAAAGCAAATATGCATCAGGATATTTATTAATATTTCTCACATTGTGTTCATCAGAAAGAAGAAAGTCATATACACCTAGGATGGTTTGCGCGAGTAAAGCTTGGGCTAATTTTCATTTGAAAGTGAACTAATCCTTTATTGCTCAGATTTTTTTATTGATTACATGATTACATGTTATTCACACAATGGCAGTTAATTGTTTTTACATCAATATGATACAAGCGTATCCCATTTAAATCAATGTGATAAACGAAAAGTAATCTAAAAGTAATCTAAAAGTAGTCCGATTAAATTACCAAAATCCAACTGCAGTTACTAACTTACAATTTTCGTTGATATGTGTCTTGTAAAGTATACGCATTTTCAAGCATGATAAATAACAGAAGTGTGACTACCTTTTAACACATGTGACAGTGTGTGTGAGTGTTTGTCCAGTGTTTGTCCAGGGCTGGACCTCCAGTCTCTTTCTCAGCGCGCTGATTTCACTGCGGCTGCGGCTGACCTCCGACAGCAACACTTCACACTCCTCATCCACCAGTCTGCTTATCTCTAACACAGCCGTTCGCAAAAGTGTCTCCATGATGGAAGCTAACTGGCTCTGGAAAGAGGAGAGAGTGGACACCATCTCCTAATATTTCCTCAAACTATCCAATGGAAGCCGCTAACTTTTTGTTTTATTTTATTTTGCAGATATACAGTATCTGCCTCTACAAATAATAATAATAATAATAATAATAATAATTTGTTATATACTTTAACTTAACAATAGTAAATACAATGGTTCAACAGTGTTCATCTACACCAAAGGTTCCCTTTCCTACTATTTCTTGTACGTGTATCTCAGTGTGATTTATTTATCCAAACATGGCGCACCAGCGCCATCTACTGAAGCGGAGCATTTTAAGTGAGCGCTAGAGACTGTTGTTCAGCTAAAATTCACATTCACAAAACCAGATTAATACGGTAAATAATTTTTATTGCTGATGTAACGTGATTTTACATCCATATAGAAAACATTTAGGCTTCCAAAGCATATAAAAATGTCATAGATAAATTGTTATTCTGATTCCTACATAGTGTGATAATACACTGTGTATTTTAACGTCTCTCCTTCATTATTATTATTATATTATATTATAATTCAGATAAAAAAATACTATAAAATTTAGAGTAAATACTAGAGTGTTTTTGAACCATACTATAGTAAATTTTTAGTATACTGTAGGTTGTTGTTGAATGCTACAGCATACTGTAGTATTAACTATAGTGATAAACTGTAATAAATACTGTAGTATACTTTAGTTTAACTACAGTAAACTGTAGTGTATTGTAGTATAATATACCCTATAGTTGTAGAAAACTTAGTACAGTATTGGGTAAAGTAATTTACTATAGTTGTTATATTACCTCAGCAACTATAGAATTACCACAACAAATTAATTCAAGTACTTTACTATAGTATGGTTCAAAAACACTGTAGTATTTACTATAAATTACTATAGTATTTTTTCATGTGGGAGATCTTTCAACTGATTAGATTATAAATGGCAAAAAAAAAAAAAAAAAATTCTATTAAATAAAATGAAAATAATACAAATCATATATAATATAAACTGAAATAACCAGAATATCAGACATGAAAACTAATTAAAAGGATAATTTTCAGACCAGTGATTCAGTTACAGCTACATGACAGCTAGACTGGATCAGAAATCCACTGAATGTTTAGAAACAGGGTTGATTCGAATGAGAACTACATTACCCAGAATGCAACGGTAGGCAACATTCGCTGTGATTGGACGTTCGTCAGATCGCATGAGGAGCACGTAAAGGGAACCTCACTACTAAGAAAACATTCCACGGTGAGTTCAGTCATTTTTATAATTTATTACAGCTTCAGTAAGTTCTCGTGGAAGTCACAGAGCATCATTTTGACGTGTTTTCTTTGCCAGTGGTTATCGGTAGGGTCTTTGTGCACTCATACTATGACTCACATTCTGAATCAATGCTTCCTCGATTTAATTGACTTCATCACACCTGCACTGCCCTTTCAAATTAAACAGTAGTTTCCTTAACCCAAACCATATGTTTTTTCTGGTTATGCTACTGTTGGACGCATATTGAGTTCTGCTGTGCTTCATATCTGAGCTGACTGGCATAACCATTATGCAGCTTTCCTTCATTTCAGATGTCTGGACGAAGAGTGGTGGTGTTCCCCTCTGTGGCCGAGCTCGGATCCTCTCTGGCCCAGCTGGTGTCCTCTCGTGCTGAGAAAGCTCTAAGCGCAGGTGGAAGCTCCTTTTCTCTAGGCCTTTCAGGAGGGAGTTTGGTTTCCATCCTGAGTAAGGAGCTGCCTGCTTTGGGGAACCTGGACTGCAGCAGATGGCTTATCGGCTTCTGTGATGAGAGACTCGTTCCATTCAGTGATCCTGAGAGCACTTATGGCTTATATAAGGTAACTTTCTGAGGTCTTTTCCCCTTAAACTGTAGAGTTGTTTTTAGTAATGGGGAAGTTCATTCATAATGTACAGACACGTGACTGGCAAAACTTCAATAGAATTGCAGCACAGGCCTGTCAATTTTCCATTTGTTTCAAGCCACAAATATTTAGGTACCCCTCAAAAATTTAAGAAAAGAAACAGATATGTGAACGAACATCAAGTTTGGGTGCATACACAGCATCTGCCGCAGTATTTCAATCACTAAAAACAGCAGGACATTCTAAAATTCTGATAGTTCTTATAAAAATTAAAATCGACTGAATTCTGAATTCTTTTTTATGGAATATTGGAGTATTTATTACAAATGATTTGTCTGTGCATGTAATTTTTTTTTAATTCATGTCCTCTTTAATCAGAATAACTTCCCCTCCCTATTGCAGCAAATTCTCTGATGATGTCTACTTGTGAGAGGGCGGGGCAACCTGTCACTCACATGAGATCGACCAATAGCAAACCACAACCTTCTAACCATAGAGACAGAGCAACATGCATCATAATCTGAAAACCACGCCCACCGGGTAGGGCTGGGCGATATATCGCATGCGATTGTCACGCGTATTTCGTCAGTAAAGCCGGTGTATCGCACAGCCCTACCACCGGGGAACAAGCCAACCCTCTCCATTGACTTTGTATTGCGTGAAGCTGCCTCCTTGTCATTTCTGATTAGGGCTGTCAAACGATTAATCGCAATTAATCGCATACAAAATAAAAGTTTAAGTTTGCCTAATATATGTGAGTGTACTGTGTGTAATTATTATGTATATATAAATACAAACACATCCATGTATATATTTGAGAAATATTTACAAGTATATGTATTTATTTATATTTTTATGTAATTTATATTATATATAAATAAAAATATTTTGTACATAAATAACATTTCTTCTAAATGTATACATTAATATATACATGGATGTGTTTGTATTTATATATACATAATAATTACACACAGTACACCCACATACATTATGCAAACTCAAACTTTTATTTTGTATACGATTAATCGTTTGACAGCCCTATTTCTGACTTATAACAAAAAAACAACAAGTTTTTTATAAGCTGTCAACATCCCAAAAAAAACGAGCATTTAAGGACACAAAAGTGGATACAGGCAATTATGACAGAGCGCAATGTGTCATATTACTCTGAGAACTACGCCCACTTGAGGACGACAGGAGTGTCAGGATCCCACAATTTACCCATTCTTCCTGCTGATGCTTCACGTCTTATTGCCTGTATCCACTTTTGTCTCCTTAAAGGCTGGCTTTTACTGTTCGATAGCTTATAAAAACTTTTTTATGTTTTTTTTTTTTTAGCTTGTTTGCTGTACACCCTGTCACACAGCAGCTTTTAGACATGGGTGTGGCGTAAATGCGCTCTGGCTCTATCTAGTCAATTCCCCATGGACAAAATCAAGTCCCGCCCTACATTTTTCTTGTTTCTCTTGGATATATAACACATTAGGGAACACTATTGCAACTTCCATTTCATGCCGACTTTAATGTGAAAAAGCACTTAAAGGATTAGTTCACTTTTTAAATAAAAATGTACTCACCCTCAAGCCATCCTAGGTGTATATGACTTTCTAAAGAGCACAATCAGAGAAATATTTAATAAATATCCTGACACATCCAAGCTTTATAATGACAGTGAGTGGGATCAACGAGTATGAGCTGAAGAACGTGTCTCCATCCACTTCCATCCATCATAAACATACTCCACACGGCTCCTGGGGGTTAATAAAGGCCTTCTGAAGTGAAGCGATGTGTTTGTGTAAAAACAAAATCCATATATAGCTTCCGCCAGACCGCCTTCAGGATTGAGCTTACAAAGAAAGTTATAAAACTCTCACAGTTCAAAAAGCTTACGCTACGTCCTACACCTTCCCTATTCAACTTACAAAAAAGGCTTAACTGATGTGAAGCCATTTTACACTTTCTTCGTAAGTTCAATGCGGAAGCTAGATATTTTACTTCATAACTTGTTAAATATGGACATTTTTCTTACACAAATGCATCAATTCACTTCAGAAGGTCTTTATTAACCCCCTGGAGCCATGTTAAGTACGTTTATGATGGATGGATGTGGATGTATGCACTTTCTTCAGTTCATACTCGTGACCCCTGTTCACTACAATATGCATCATCAATAAGGTGTATACTGAAGTCTTTACTGAATTTGGTCTTTTAATATCACTGGTTTAAGGCACCAAATACAAACCTGGGCAGCAGAAGAGCACCTTGTTTTATCTTCCAGGTGGGCGTTTTTTACAAGGGTGTAATATCATATAAACTATGAATACTGAATGCTTTTTATATCTTTCAGAATCAATTGTTTGAGAAAATCAACATTCCAGAAGATCGGATTTTGGCTATAGATCCTTCTTTACCTGTGCAAGAATGTTCTGACGATTATGCTGGCAAACTCAGCAAGGTGCAATTTCAGTTCATAGACATTAAATTGAAGTCATTTGATTTTTATTTGTTTATTTTTTTTATTCATATCTTAATAGAATTTTGTCATTTTAGGCCTTTAGCACAGAGCAAATTCCAGTTTTTGACATGCTGTTGCTGGGAATGGGACCAGATGGACACACCTGCTCTCTCTTTCCAGATCATCCTTTATTACAGGTTTCTGATACATTCATAATAAAGCAGTATCAGAGGTCATTTTCAGTAGACTGTTGTAATAACATATGATGATAGCATGCTAATAAATAGGAAGTGTTTCCTTGCAGAGCAATTTATTATTTGGATTCCCACAAAACCCTCCCTTTTATCCATTCTGAATTGTTTATATGTACTTTTTTGGCATTCTTTTTTTTTTTTTAAGTATCAATTTATCATAAAATGTTGTTTTGTAGGAAAGCCAGAGGTCAGTGGCCCCAATCTCTGATTCCCCCAAACCACCCCCTCAGCGTGTCACTATGACATTACCCACGGTCAACGCTGCTCGATGTGTGGTGTTTGTGTCAACAGGAGGCAGCAAAGCTCCTGTACTCAAGGTAAGCACTTTCAGTAGTGTCTCAGACCAGACCTTTTACTCCACTCTCTCTCTCTCTCTATATATATATATATATATATATATATATATATATATATATATATATATGATCAATGGTGTATTAATATTCTTACTGTTTTAGTTTTTATCCCATAATTTTCTGTAATTCTGTAGCAAGTATTGGAGGGTGGAGAAGGCCCAGCACTTCCAGCAGCTCTGGTGGCACCTGGACAGGGAGAGCTCTTCTGGCTTGTGGATGAGCCGGCAGCTGCCTCCCTCACATCTCAGGTGGAGAGGCCAGGGCCTGGGGCAAAACTCTGACAGAACTTGTGGAAGCACTTTCTAGTATTCCTATGGAGTCCTTAAACTGTGTTTGCAAAGATGTTTTCTTCATAGCAAATCCTAACTGTAATTACTGCAGTTATTATTACTGTAAACTGTAAAAAAAAAAAAAAGAAAAGAAATGGGGATCTTTGAAGATTTCAGAATTTGTCATTTAATTTTTTTAAAAACACAATTGTTAGCATAGCTTTATTATCAGAACAATAACTGTGGAAACGATAGTTGCCATTGTACATTTTGTTGGATGCAATAAAAAAACCTGCCTACAAATTTTGAATAAAGTTTTAGGAGGTTAATAACCATTCTGGTTATACATAAAATAATTGAATGTAAAAATGCCTTTCATTGTTGAAGACTGTTACAAAGCTAACTATATTTGCAGTAATGGATAACATCATTATTTGACAAACTTTTGCATTCTCTCACAAAACCTGTTGTAATTTCAGACAAACATGTCCTGTTTAATTTCCCTCTGGCAGTAGTTTAGGACAGTATGGAGCCCCTAAAGGGATATGGCAAGGAAAAAAATCTGATATTGGAGGAAAAATTATGTCAAGGCTTTTGCGTTCTCTTGCAAATGATTTGCATCTCCCCAATAAACTTTGCGTTCACTTGCAAAATGTTTGCAATCTCCTGAGAAAAGTCTTTGCGAGAGAATGCAAAAGTTTGCGAGCGAACAAATATCTTTGCGAGAATGCAAAAGATTGGGAACAAACGCAAATATCTTTGTGAGAGAATGCATAATTTTTCTAGTGAACGCAAATATTTTTGCAGGAGAATACAAAAGTTTTCAAATGTTGCAAAACATCTTTCAAATGTTTTGCATTCCCCTGAGAAACTTGGTGTTCTCTCCCAAAAGGTTTGCATTCTCCTGAGAAAGAACAAAACTTTGTTTGCTCACAGGGTTTTGCAAGCAAACGCAAATATATTTGCAAAAATGCAAAACATTGGGAACAAATGCAAATATCTTTGTGAGGGAATGCAAAAAGTTTGCAAAACATCTTTAAAATGTTTTGCGTTCTCCTGTGAAAGAACAAAAAAGTTTTAACCCAAAAAGCGAACAAAAGCGAACGCAAAGTTTCTTGAGGGAATGTAAAAGTTGTGCAGTTGTTTTTTAGCGGGAATGCGAAGGTTTTGCAAGCAAATGCAAAGTTTCTCTGGAAAAGAAAGCAAAAGCATTGAAATATATATTTTTCTCCTGTAACGTAGTTCATAGATACGTGAAGAAGGAGGCGGGAACTGGCGAACATTCAACATAACTTAAATTCAAAAAGAACAAAACGATAATAATGCCGGCATACCCCCGCGGACGTCTGCCGGCCAAACAAACATAATAAAACATAAAATAAAGTCCAGGCCTGGTCCTCTCTCGTCCTTCACTGTCGTCGCTCCCGGAGCTCCTCCGTGAGAGACTCAAGGCCGGTGTGCCTCGCAGGTGGAGCTCATTATCTCTCACGTCACCGGCCTTGCGCTGTTCCCTCACGACTCTCGCCCGCCTTGCTCGCCACATCTCCCAATCCCATGTTGTTTTTTTCCCCACCATGTCCCTTTAAGGGCTATACATTGTGCTATACAATAGTGCCAGCATTTTATAATTTGACAGATAATGCTGAAAAAGGTATCATACTGCTAATGTCACAGAAATCGATTAAATGGATGATCAAATACCTGCAAACTTTCCTAATGTGTTTAACATTCATAATAGAATGTATAAAAGCAACTAATTTGTTATAAACACCGATAATGGCTTATTAGGTTATTATAAAGCTCAGTTTGCAGATTCACCAGAATATTAAATGGTCCCTCCCCTTTAAACGTCAGCGTAACATCCCCTTTAACTCGCTCGTCTTACATCTGCAGTGTTGTCAATGCAGACTGATTTTGGTCGGCGGAATTATTTAAACTAAAGTTACCCCTTTTTAACGTTCTGCCTCTTCATGAACTGGGTGTAACTGTGGTGTAAGAGGTCGTATGTCTGTTTGAAAAGAGTCTGTGCTGTACAATGCTCTGGTTCGTGTTGTTCGTGTCGGTGCTGATGAATACTGGACCAGCTCAAGGATACTTCCATGAAGAGCGCTGGAGCCCGGAGTCTCCTATATTAGCTCCCCGAGTAATGATCGCTCTCATCTGCCGTAACGCCCAGCACTCTCTGCCGCATTTCCTCGGAACTGTTGATCGCCTCAACTATCCCAAAGATCGAATCGCGCTCTGGTAAGTGTAAGTGTGTGTGTGTGTGTGTGTGTGTGTGTGTGTGTGTGTGTGTGTGTGTGTGTGTGTGTGTGTGTATAACGGAGTGGAGCTGCTCGCTGACTGTTCTGTTTCCGATGTCATCATTTTAGAATCTCTGAACACGTCATAATGCCTGTGTGTTAATAGTTCTTAATTCTGATGTGTGTGAACATCTGTCTGCCAGCAGCTCAATGCTATGGAGGGGCAAACTGGAAGAAAAAAAGATGGGAGGGGTTTTTCTAGAGTCAATGTGTCCCACTCATCATTATCATGTAAAGTTGCCATTGTCCTAACTAGTGAATGAAGAACTATTGCAAAGGTGTCAGTTACCGAGAACGCTCTGAACGCTGTAGTTTTGCTCTAGATGATTGCATTCACATATAATGGCAATTTAATACAGCCAGTTTAGTTTCTTATGGTACTCTGCAGAAGCAGGTAGAGTGAACAATGTAGAAGAGTAGCTTGAGTTACATTATTACATGTCTGGAATACTTAATTCTGATTGGTCAAACTAGTAAATAACCATGTTAGTGGAATAATAGTGTACAGTCAAATGGACAATGATTAGCTCATTGTACATTATTGGAAATGGACTTATAAGGTTCTGTCTTCATTCTGAGCAGTTCTGAGATCTTGCGCTTCAATGTTTTTGTATTCCATTTGACTTTGAAGATAGAACAATTTTGTTTTCTACATAAAAAGTCCTTAATTGTACTCAACATTACCAAAAACAATGTAAATAAGTTGTCACAGAATAAGAATATGTGAATGACTATTAATTCCAAGGGGATGTTACACTGATTTATGTGTTATCTGTATGTAAATGTGTGTGTTTATGTGGTAGCATATGGGTCTATTAAAGGTTTCTCAACATGTGGATTAAGCTATTTTCTTAATAAAAAGCTGTCAGGTGCTGGAGCTGTGGTCTAGAGGTTAATATCATGCTCCAGCTTGTGTCTAGCAATCTAGCTTGTGTTATTTGGTGATCCCATTTTCATCCTCTTACTTGCTCCACTTGCTCCATTTACTCTTATTTTTATGTACACTGTATGAACAAAAGGCCCAAAATACTTTACTGTGTGTATATGTGTATAATAGGACTGAATTCACCTGACTACAGTAAGTTATACCAATGAAAAATGATAGTTTAAGATTAGATTAGAAAGAGGAAAGTAGAAATAGCTTTTTATGGTAACAACTGCACAGTTTCATGTCTTCACTAAAGGGGAAATTAATGTTCATAAAAAGTGTTGGGGAAAGTTACTTTCCAAAGTAATTTGTTACAATATTGCATTACTTCCTAAAAAAAGTAATTATTACTTTTACAAACCTTTCAGCTTTGCTGCCATTCTGGATTGCAGGACAAGAAAGTTAAGCACTCTTACTCCAGCAATATAAACAAAAAGATGAAACACAATTATGATGTTTATCTAAAGTCATTTTAGCTTATTAGTATGCTCGAATTGGCTCATCGAAGGTCAGCAAGCAAACACATTGGTTAATAAAGTGATATTAAATACATAAAGTATATTTGTGTTATTTCACATATTTAATTATTGCAGGGTTTGTGTGTTATTCTGAGTTTTCGTTTCATTGTTTTTTATTAATTTTGAGGACTAGTGAATCTATTTTTGTGCAAATGAGATGAGTAAATGCCTGCTCACATTTAGTCTAGAACTACAATCATGTTTACACAGCGTACACACCTACCATGATATCTCTCAACATGATGACAGGAGAGCTGTCAGTCAATAAATGGAAAAACAAAGTAACTTGTTTTACTTATTTGAAAAAGTAACTCCAATATTTTGTTGTAAATGTAAAAGTAATGTGTTACTTTACTAGTTAATTGAAAAAGTAATCTGATTACATAACTCGCGTTACTTGTAACTTGTTACCCCTGTTCAACACTGTTCATAAACATTAATCAGCATAATTCATTTTTTATTAGTGCGGCGTCACCCATATAATTCAGAGTTTCTTGACCAGGGGGCCTCAAGATGATTAAAATGTATTTAAAATGTATTTAAAATTAGTACAAATTATTATTAATATATTAGCATAAACAAACACTAAATTAAAATGCTTAAATATGCATAAAATGCATGTGTAATGCAAATGTAAATGAAATATATTTCTTATTTAATATAATAAAAATAACAAATAATGGTTGTTATAATTGCAGAACACAGTTCTTCAAACTTTCAAAGTCACAACATGAATCATGGTTAATTACATACTCCTAGTTTTTTGTTAATAAAAATTTTTGAAAGCCAGCAACTTTATCATAATTAATACCTATTTTGGCAAGCCTTCAAATACTGTGTTGGAACTCTGGGGGCATTTGAGTCAAAAAGTAGACGTTGCAAATCTGGCTTGAGTTCCTGTCCTGAATCTGTCTGTACTGTGGTAACAGTTGTTGGCCAGAGTTGTTGTTCTCACAGGTTCGTGTGGTATCCAAACCCCATTTGGATTTGTAGACTCTTAGGCCTCACAGCTGCGCTCTGCTGCAGGAGACGCATCTGGACTGGTGAAGTCATGTTGTAATGAGAATCTCATTTTTTTGCTTAGACAAAGCCAGTGAAAAGTAGAACGCATGGTCTCGCTCATCTGTTTACTTTATCTCTGCTCCTGAGCCTCTGTGATCATCAGATAGCTTTGCAGTTTCACTTCTCATGTTCTGCAACCCTTTTAGTCTAGTTCTGCTGTAAGGAAGTAGAGTTTAATTAAGAGCATTTGTATTTCTTCATTTGTTTTCCCTGTTTCTGGTCTAAATATACCGTATGCACTAAAAGATCTTCTTAAAGAATTAGTTCACTTCAGAATTAAAATTTCCTGTTAATTTACTCACCCCCATGTCATCCAGGATGTTTGTCTTTCTTTCTTCAGTTGAAAAGAAATTAAGGTTTTTGAGGAAAACATTCCAGGATTTTTCTCCATATAGTGGACTTCAAAGTCTACCAACAGGTTGAAGGTCCAAATGTCAGTTTCAGTGCAGCTTCAAAGGGCTCTACATGATCCCAGACAAGCAATAAGGGTCTTATCTAGTGAAACGATCTGTCATTTCAAATGTATATACTTTTTAACCACAAATCCTCATCTTGCACTAGCTCTGCGACGTGCCACGGCATTATGTAATCATGTTGGAAAGGTCACGTGTGACGCAGGCGGAAGTAGGGCGACAAACTTCATCTCATTTTCTCCTCCAACTTCAAATCGTCTGCCATCATTGTTTTACCCTTTTTTTGTAAAGGGCGTTTGACTTAGTCTATGCAGGTTCACTTTGTAAACGCTTGCTCTGTATTTCCACCTACGTCACGCGTGACCTTTCCAACGTGATTACATAATGTGTGGAGCCTCGCAGAGCTAGTGCAAGAATTTGTGGTTAAAATTTATCATTTTATTTATTTATTTTTAGAAAATGGCAGATCGTTTCGCTCGATAAGACCCTTATTTCTCGTCTGGGATCATGTAGAGCCCTTTGAAGCTGCACTGAAACTGTAATTTGGACCTTCAACCCATTGGTAGCCGTTTAAGTCCACTATATGGAGAACAATCCATATAAAAATCCAATTTCTTTTCGACTGAAGACATCTTGGATGGCATGGGGGTGAGTAAATTATCAGGGAATTTTGATTCTGAAGAGAATTAATCAATAAATATGGCGTGATTATATTAGTGTGGGTAATCATAAGCTTGTGTAATCTTTAGTTTTCACCAGATATTGTTCTTCGTTGAAAGTAAAGTGAACATAATGAGCACCGTCTCTATGTTTCTATTTCAATACTGTCAGGGTAGCAACCGACCACAATATTGACAACACTACATACCTACTGCGAGACTGGCTCATCAATGTACAGAAACTCTACCATTATGTGGAGTGGAGGCCAAAGGAGGAACCAAGGTTTGCCATGTTTCTTCACTTGTGATTTCATGGAACGGGTTAATTTATTGCATTTCCTTGTACTGCATTTCCTTGCATTTCTCTTACCTACTCAGAGAATATCATAATGAGGAAGGACCAAAGGAGTGGACGAATGAGCGCTACGCCTATGTCATGAAACTGCGGCAGGCAGCGCTCGAGTCTGCACGAGAGATGTGGGCAGACTATCTCATGGTGAGATTGCTACACGCTCTCCATTATCTTTGTTAGGACCATGAACCTCTGAGTTGGTAAATAGAGACTTGGTGGCTTTTGGTGTAATTCATAAAAATGTGTGTTTTCCCTCCAAGCAACTTCCAAGGAGACTCTCAATAATTAGCGTTTTTATCGAAGAAACTTTTGGAATCACAAAAATAAATCAGAATTAAAGTCACCATGTGCTTTTAATGTTGTTTATATGTATATGTGGTGTTTTTTTACATGCTTTAAGACAAACCATGTGCAAATTAATGTCAACACAAATTCACAAGTCAACACCATTGCTGATTATATTCTCCTTAAAAGTCCAGTGAACCAAAGACTGATGTCACAAACTACCTTGTAACCAATCACGGCAACGTGATCGCCAACGATTGGATCTCTGAACTGTTGTGAGTGAGTGGAGGCGGGGCTAATTTGCATATTCATAGAACTGTGTATACTAAATGAGGCAAAGGTGTAGATTTACATTCAAGCTATTTTAAGGCATGAAGGAAAAAACTTTTAAATAGGTAATTTTGGTGATCAAACATGAGTTTTAAGGGATAAAATTATTGACTAAAGGGGTCTTTAATTTATTACACAACTCTCTGAAGTGTTTGATTCTGATTGGTCAGTCGTGACACTGTATTTACTGTAAAATGATCAGCGTTAAAGGATTAGTTCACTTTCAAATCATATTTTCCTGATAATTTACTCACCCCCATGTCATCCAAGATGTTCATGTCTTTCTTTCTTCAGTTGAAAAGAAATGAAGGTTTTTGATGAAAACATTCCATTTTTTTTCCATATAGTGGACTTCAATGGACACCAAACTGTTGAAGGTCAAAATTACAGTTTCAGTGCAGCTTCAAATTGTTCTACACGATCCCAGACAAGAAATAAGGGTCTTATCTAGAGAAACCATCGCTAATTTTCTAAAAAAAAAAAAAAAAAAATATTATATATAATCAGTTTTAACCATAAATGCTCATCTTGAACTAGCTCTCTTCTTCTCTATTTGAATTTCAGCAGTGTAGACACTGTTAAGTGTATTACTGCCCTCCACAGGTCAAATTTTGAACTAAATTGTCATATACAATATGCTAGTGCAGGGGCAGTAATATACTTAGCAGCATCTACACTGCTGGAATTCAAATGGAGAAGAAGGAGAGAGCTAGTTCAAGATGAGCATTTATGGTTAAAACTTATAAAAAATTTTTTTTTTTTTTTTCTTTAGAAAATGTTTCACTAGATAAGACCCTTATTTCTCATTTGGTATATTTAAAGCCCTCTGAAGCTGCACTGAAACTGTAATTTTGACTTCCACTGAAGTCCACTATAAGGAGAATAATCCTGGAATGTTTTCATCAAAAACCTTAATTTCTTTTAGACTGATGAAAGAAAGACATGAACATTTTGGATGACATGGGGGTGAGTAAATTATCAGGAAAATTTAATTTGAAAGTGAACTAATCTATTAATAGTAGACCTGTGGTAATATTGTTAAAGTGTTTGTCTTGTTGCTAGAATGATTATTTTATACACTGTAATGGAGTATAAGACAATAACCAGGTAACAGTTTCTTCTCAAACCTGTATTTCATGTTTATGTTGTCAAATGCTGTGTAATAAGTCATATGTATATACTGTACTTTATCCCTTAAATGTCTTGTTTGAACGTGTTTGTTCATATAGGCACAAAGCTGCAAAGCGAGTCATGATTGTACTTGATTTTACTTCAAGATCGAGCTTTTAGTGACTATCTTGAGCAAAGTTTGTTTTTGCAGGCAGCCTGACCATGCATGCATAAAAATGTATTGTTGTTTTAAATCTTTCAGATGATTGATTGTGATAATCTTCTGATCAACCGAGACGTTTTATGGAAACTAATAAAGGAGAACAAGACAATCGTGGCACCGATGATGGAGTCTCGTGCTGCCTACTCAAACTTCTGGTGTGGAATGTCATCCCAGGTACAGTGAACATATGTATGTAATGCTTCATAACACTTTATCCAGGAATATGAAAAAAAAAATTATATATATATATGTCGTCCAACTTTACTAGGGCTACTATAAACGAACTCCTGCCTACATCCCCATGCGTAAGCAAGTGCGTAGGGGTTGCTTTACCGTTCCCATGGTGCACTCGACTTTCCTGGTGGACCTGCGGAAAGAAGCTTCCAGACTTCTGGCTTTTCACCCGCCACATCCAGACTACACCTGGGCCTTTGACGACATTATAGTCTTCGCTTTTTCAGCCCGCATGGCAGGTGTGTGCCTCCACAAATAACACTGATACCCACAATTCATGCAAAATCAAACCTATATGACTTTCTTTCTTTTGTGGATCACAAAATAA
Source organism: Chanodichthys erythropterus (assembly GCF_024489055.1). Lineage (NCBI taxonomy): Eukaryota > Metazoa > Chordata > Actinopteri > Cypriniformes > Xenocyprididae > Chanodichthys > Chanodichthys erythropterus. The sequence goes on along the minus strand of NC_090223.1, from coordinate 48,208,908 downwards.
GATATTTTGAAGAATGTTCACAATGACTTTCTATGTATGAAAAAAAAAACAAAAAAAAAAACATTTTGGGGGGGGGGGGGGTTTCCACTGAAGAAAGAAAGTCATACTGGTTTGGAACAACATGAGGGCGTGGTGACAGATTTTTAATTTCCGTATGAACTGTCCCTTTAAGAGCATATTGTGCATATTATTTCACCCTTTGATTTGCATTCTCTGTGGTTTTTGCAGATGTTCAAATGTTTGTTTGTAACAAGGAAACTTACGGGTATCTCCCAGTGCCTCTTCGTGCCCACAGCACTTTGCAAGATGAGGCAGACAGCTTCATTCATACTGTGATGGAAGTCAATGGTATGTTTCAGATGTACAACGAAGAAAAATGTCTTCTTATGTTTAATCAAATGTAACCACCTGTGGTTACACTTTATTTCCGTAGTGGAACTATAAATAACTTTGCAACTTCATGTCAACTATTAATAGACTGTTAGGTTAGGGTTAGGAGAATAAGTTAGTTGACATGTACTTGCAAAGTTACTTAGTCAGTAAGGATGTCTGTTGGGGAGCATCAAAATAAAGTGTTAGCAGATATTAAGCAGACTGTGTATTAATTCTCTAAATGACTAGTAGTTGGCATGTAGTTGCAAAGTTATAGATAGAAGAATGTCTAAAGTGGACTTTCGAAATAAAGTGTTACCCTACATTTTTTTCATTTACAGTGCGAAACCCTCCAGTTGAGCCCTCCAGATACTTGCCCAAACCTGTGAAAAAGCCTGACAAAATGGGCTTTGATGAGGTAACTGGGCTTTGGTGTGTGGGTCCATTTTATCGATTAAATAGTTCTTTGGTGAGGTTGTATTCATTGAATGATTTTATGTGTTTTAAAAGGTGTTTATGATCAACCTGAAGCGACGGGATGACCGTCGTGAGCGCATGCTGAGGGCTTTGAGAGAGCAAGAGATCGACTGCAAGATTTTCCCTGCTGTTGATGGCAAGTAAGTTCACTTTTGTTACCTTCAAATAAATGCAGCATTAATTTTCGGGACAAAACATTTGCTCACAGCCTCTCCTTTTACACCAGAGCTATGAACGTGAGTGAGATCCAATCTATGGGAATCCACATGCTTCCCGGCTACAGTGACCCGTACCACGGCAGACCTCTTACAAAAGGAGAGCTGGGCTGCTTCCTGTCCCACTACAACATCTGGAAAGAGGTCTGGCACACATCCCAGTTTGTAGTTCTGTTCTAAATCTAATGAGCTGCCTAGCTTTCTCTTATGCTCACCAAGGCTGCATTTATTTGATCAAAAATACGGTAAATTACTTGAATATATTATTTGAATATATTTTATTTTAAAATGTCATTTATTCCTGTGATTTTTAGCATCATTACTCCAGTCTTCAGTGTCACATGATCCTTCAGAAATCATTTTAATATGCTGATTTGATGCTCAATAAACATTTCTTATTATTATCAATGTTGAAAACTGTGCGCTGCAGTTGTTTGGCTATGAACAAGGTTTCTCACAGGGCAGAAAAATCTACGTTTTGGAAGAGCCTTGTGTTAATAATCTAGAATAGATAGACAGCTTTGATGTTAATGTGCTGTGCTACTGTGTGCTAGATTGAAGACCGAGGCCTGAAGACAACGCTAGTGCTTGAAGATGATTTGCGGTTTGAGATTTTCTTCAAGCGACGCCTGCAGAATTTAATGAGTGAGGTCGAGAGTAAGGGTCTGGATTGGGACCTCATGTGAGTGGGTCTCTTTGTCTACTTTCATTGACTTCACTCACTTTTTGGTTCATGTATTGAAGGGAGATTGTTCATGTCGGTTATTGTATGTTGAACCCTTGCAGTTACATTGGGAGGAAGAGGATGCAAGTGGACCGGCCTGAAAAAGCAGTACCAAACATTCGCAACCTGGTGGAGGCGGACTATTCCTACTGGACCTTGGGTTACATGATGTCATTGCAAGGAGCCAAAAAGCTCCTCAGAGCAGAACCACTCAGTAAAATGTTGCCTGTGGACGAATTCCTTCCTGTAATGTTTAATAAGCATCCTGTGTAAGTAAATCCTCCACTCATCCCATATATGCTAATAACATTGCTTATAGTTCTAGCTCCTAGATTATCTTCTAGAATATAAATATAAATATGTCAAACGATTAATCGTGATTAATCGCATACAAAATAAAAGTTTGAGTTTGCATAATATATGTGTGAGTAATGTGTGTAAATAATATGTATATATAAATACACACAAATTAATGTATATATTTAAGAGAAATATGTTATTTATGTACAAAAAATGTATTTATATATAATATAAATTATATAAAAATATAAATAAATACATATACTTGTAAATATTTCTCAAATATATACATGGATGTGTTTGTATTTATATATACATAATAATTACACACAGTACACTCACATATATTAGGCAAACTCAAACTTTTATTTTGTATGCGATTAATTGTGATTAATCGTTTGACAGCCCTAAATTGCAGTATACTATTTTATCAAAGTTCTGCTGTCTAAAATAGTCTAAAATGAGTTTTATAATGTAATTGATGTCAGTCATTTAACACACAGAACACTAAAACCAGTGCTTAATTTGTAAATTAATAATTGGCGGATCCAAAAACAAAAGTTGCGCACTATACGCTATGCACTTATGTACTCATGTACTCATCCATGTAGTGTATGAATTTTATAAGTTTATTTTGTAAAGTTGAGTGCATGAAGTGTCCAACATTCCACACTTCATTTTTTCCCTTAATTTAGTGCATCTTACGGGTATTTAAAGTGCACTTTTCTTTTTTAATTTTCTGTGTGAACGCACTACTCGCACTATTTATACTTAAAAACGTCATAGAATATTGCATAAGTATGCAAATTGGGATGCACCTAAATATAGCTGCAAGCAGTGATTAAGGAGCCAAGCACAAAGAAGGCATGGTAAGTCATGCCAGCATGGCTAGAAGCATCAGATCAACTGCAACAATGAGCAGTTAAAGACATATTAAGGTGATTTTAGGCAAAATGGATGAAAAGTCATAAATACAATCACTAGTAATATGATTTAATGGTTTATCACTTTTGATAGGTGGCACTGTGGTATGGTCAGAGTAAGGTGACAATGACACATATGAAATAAAATAAGGTCAAAGCACTGCAGAGATACAGCCTCAGAGTCTTTGGCATTTTGCCATCAACTTTGTTAATGTGGTATACATAAACGGTTTGGTCTATTGACACGAAATCCATAAATTTTTGCCAGCATGTTCTGACTCAAATTTAGTGAAAATCAGACAAACGGTCTAGGAGTTTGAAAAAGTTGATTTTTAAAGAAAATCAAAATAGCAGACTGGAAGTTTGGCTGACTATGGCAAATTTGGTATCTATGTTCTCAGCATGATCTAAAGAATCAGTTAAGAGTCAATAAAGACCAGTTACCAGTTTCCTTACAATAGATAAAACTAATCAAAGGTTATTAGCATTTTTTGAAATTGCATTATAATTTTAGACCACAAGGTGGCGCTGCCCTGACACTTTTTGAGTACCATCAGGGCATGGTGTCGAAGACACATACCAAGTTCCGTACAGATATGTCAATGTGTCCATACAATATAACATTTTACAACAAAATTCAAAATGGCCAATATGGGAAAATCGGGTATCATTCGACTCTGCATGCTGCACTGAATCTAAAGAGACTAGTTTTAATGTTTGAACAAGGGATGCTCATTTCGGTTAAATTTCTCGACCGACAACCGACACTCGTTATCCGATTATTAACCGTTAACTGATAAGATTATAATATTGTATAGCCTATATGATGATAATATGACATATATAGGCTATGACATTAAATAAAAAAATACAATTGACGAGTGTCTGTGTCTTCCACGGGTTTATTTTAACATGCAAACAGCAGCATAGAACAGATAAACAACAGAACCTGGATTCACATTATCAAATTGTCACGCACCTGCAGCGTTTCTGACAACAGAAAAAAAATATTTAAATAAAAGGCATAAAATAAATAGGCCTACACTAAATATTTTTCACTTAAATGTTTAACAAATTAAGATGACAAAACAAAAACACATCGATTCCATTGAAGCTTTGAGCAACCGGTATTTTAGACATTTTTTCCGTCAAATAAAAATAGCAGGCCTACCTCAAGGATTGTTATTGTTATGACCACGGACGGTGCACGTGTGCATACCGAACGCGTCTTTCCGCGCTCATGGGCAAAGGAGTTTCTTTGAAAGGCTCGCGCACGAGACTAAGCGGAATGCGGGAAATGAAGTATACCATGGCCCTAAATTGTAATGGACTGGAACTCACGGTTCACATCGAGAGAAATGGGAACGCGGGGGCACCGCGATGCGACCGCAAAAGGCACTTTCACTTTCGTGATCAAAGTGCATGCCACTGATAAGCTTTGTAAATGCAGTATTGGAAAATATCCTAAGCTAAAAGATGATATATTGTGACTGATTGAAGCAGCCCTTATCAAAAGTGCGGGGGTCGATTTCTGTCTTTTCAAAACTGTGGGGGTCCTCCTGATCTCCCTGTCCCCCGTGCAACAGCACGCGTAAGTTACTTCTTTTCGCTCATTTTGCTTGTTGCTTAGCGAAATATGTCTGGCACGTGTGAAACGCCCCGCGAGTTAACAAATAAGCATATATGTATATATAGCATATTTTTCTTTAACCATGCAGCAAAAAAAAAACAAAAAAAAAAACATTTAACTGATAGTATTAATCGTTTAAAATTCTTACTTTCGGTTAACGGTTAAACGGTCAATGTGAGCATCCCTAATTTGAACAGCTGGTGGCGCTAGAGAGACTGAGTTAGAGACTTCAGAGAGTTAATTTTCAGACTGTTCTCTATTTGTGTGCCAAATTTCATAACTTTTCCCAAAGCAGTTCTATTGGCTGCCATAGATTTCCAAAAAGGAAGAACAATAAGAACACTAACGATTACAATAGGAGCCTATGCACCTTTGGTGCTTGGCCCCTAATTAAAGGATTAGTTCACTTTTAAATTAACTTTTCCTGATCATTTATTCACCCCCATGTCATCCAAGATGTCCATGTCTTTCTTTCTTCAGTCGAAAAGAAATTAAAGTTTTTGATGAAAACATTCCAGGAATATTCTTCATATAGTGGACTTCAATGGGCACCAAACGGTTGAGGGTCAAAATTAGTTTCAGTGCAGCTTCAAATTGTTCTACACAATCCCAGATGAGCGATAAGGGTCTTCTCTAGAGAAACCATTGCTCATTTTCTGAAAAAAATCGAAAATGATATAAGTTTTAACCAGAAATGCTCATCTTGAACTAGCTCCCTTCTTCTTCTTCTCTATTAGATTTCCGGCAGTGTAGACGCTGCTAAGTGTATTACTGCCCTCCACAGGTCAAAGTTTGAACTAATTGTTATATACTTGCACTAGCATATTGCATATAAAATGAGTTCATACTTTGACCTGGAATGTTTTCATAAAAAACTTTAATTTCTTTTCAACTGAAGAAAGAAAGACATGGACATCTTGGATGACATGGGGGTGAGTAAATTATCAGGAAAAGTTTATTTAAAAGTGAACTAATCCTTTAAAGGGTGCTGTGACAGACACTGAACATACAACTTCTGTTTTCCCGCAACATACAATGACATCACTAAATGGTGACGGCACAACTAAATAAGAGCATCATTCATGAGTTTCTGCACAGTTCTACACAACTAAAGCCTGATACTGTCACGTATATAACTACATTGAGACCAAATATCATTCAGTTTATCAGTGATATTTTCTCTCACCGACAAAATCCTTGCCTCTTCATTACATCAATTTCTGACTTATCTAACTCCCGTTGCTTGTGTCTCCCTCTATCCTGGTTAGAGAAGTTTCATCTTCCCGGGATCTCTTTTAATCAGGGTAACACTTTACAATACGGTTCATTTGTTAAACATTAGTTAATGGATTAACTAACATGAACTAACAATGAGCAATACATTTGTTACTGTATTTAATAATCTTCGTTAGTGCTAGTTAATGAGAATACAGTTGTTCATTCTTTGTTCATGTTAGTTCACAGTGCATTAACTAATGTTAAAGTGTTACCTTAATCAGAAACACCATCAGCTTTAATCACGGATATGAAAAATGACACATACTAGTATCAGCCACTTAGAACACCTTAGCAATTACATTACATTACTTTGGAAATCACCCACAACACCCTACCTACTACTGCATGGCATTCCCAGAACATCCTAGCAATGTCCATATAGCAACATACTAAACAACTATTCAGATTTTTGTACAAACAAACACCACACACATTTTTTTCTTTTCAGAAAATGTATTAATTCTATATGTTTTGCTTTTGTCTAATATAATATCTCGGTCTTCATCTTCACATCTGATATCATCATCTTCAGATCAGATTACATGGAGCAGTTTGAGACGAGGGACCTGAAAGCATTCTCAGCGGAGCCCTTGCTTGTGTTCCCTACACACTACACGGGCGAACCTGGGTACATCAGTGACACCGAAACCTCCACGGTGTGGGACAATGAGAAAGTGCGCACAGACTGGGACAGGAAGCGCTCGGGTAAGACCCGGGAACAGGCTGAGATTAGCACAGAGGCCCAAAACTCAGATGTGCTCCAGTCTCCTCTGGACAGGACGGCCAGAGACGAACTATGAGAGACATTGTTTTGGACACACCGCTGGACTTGCTTCTGGGGGATGTTCCACCTTATAAGCACAATATGAATGAGCAGAAGAGGCCTTTTAGAGATTTTTTTATTATTTGTTGTTGTTTGCCAGCAAAGAAATCGATCTTAAATATTTATACCATCATTTGTATTGGTAACAGTGGCACAAATGTGCTTATTAATGAGCACAACACCTGTTCATCCCGCGATAAAGATCCCAGGTGTTCGTCAAACAGTTTATGATTATTTTAATCAGTAACACATTATAGTAAGGTTCAATTTGTTAACATTAGTTAACTGGATTAGCTTAACAATGATAATTTCAACATTAAAATCAAAAGTTATATCAGTTCATATTATTTAAATATGACACATTATGTTTTTATTTACATTTTCAACTTTCTTTAGTGTGTAATGTTGCTGTTTCAGCATGAAAAAGGTTCCAAAGCAAAAAGTATAGGGAGATACTCTCTATTTCAGTGCGCACACTGTTTCTGAACTCACTGAAACGCCTCGATTGTAGTCTGGAGTTTTCTTCTGGAAACGAACACGTCACAGTATTCTTCATTTAAATAATTCCCGCCCAAGGCGTATGCAAAAAAAAGAGGTGAGGCCTGGTTGAGTAACCGTGCGTTCACACCGCCGCCGGCGAGAGCGTCAACATTCGCCTTTGCCGCCCTGCCAACAACGCTGTACTGTTTGTTCAAACAGCCACCGGCAGGAGGGTCAAAGTAAATGACAAGTTGCGGCAACCAATCGGAATCCTCTCAAGTGAGGTCCTCTACATTCCGATTGGTTGCCGCCGAACCGCGTCATAGCTCATTACCATAAAGTTGACTTGATTTCAACTCTCCTCGGCGCTCTCACCGTCCAAGACCATAGACTGTAAAAAAAGATGGACGACGCGACGTCGCTTCCTTCCATTGTATTGAACTGAAGCCAAAATGGCCGACCGAATGGGCGCTGACATGTTACGCAATACGTCAAAAAAAAAAAAGTTTGGAGCCTGGGCATGCGCAGAAGGAACCGTCAGCGGAGCCGGAGGCGGAGTCGCGATATCAAACTTCCGCCCAGACGACTGCGTCATCATTCATGTATTTTAAATAGACTATAAAAATTATATACAATTTAAAATTCTGCCTATAAAATAATAGGCTATTCTGTTTCTAGAGCAATAATACTTTTAAAACAGCAAATTCAGTAGATAAAATCAATATAATATGCCACTAGAAACAACTCTAAATCGTCAGAAACGGTCCTGCCATTTTAAATCAAGTTCAACTAACGTTACAGGAGATCAATAGCTGTAATTAGAGTAAGCTATCATTAGTTTTGTCCTGATAATTATTATTTTATACCCATAAAAATAATAAGTAACTGCCAGATAACGATCACCTGCTTTTTCCCGACATTGTTAACATTAGGTGTGTTATCTTAACTAATAACATTTATTAATTAGCTTATAACACCCATATTTAATGTTACAGAAAAAGGTTCAGTGATCCGTCAGATCCTGTAGGTCGGTTAGTACAGTTTACTGCTGAACAACTCATTTTGTTGGTGTTAAATAACAAAGAAATCGAAAATTAACAGTTAGTTAATACATCTTCAATCTCCCCTCGAAGCTCCGACAGTCCTCAGACAAGCTGTCAATCAATTGCAAAGCATGACGACATGCCCCGTTTTTATATCATCAAATTGCTAGCTAAAATCTAAATCATCACAAAAACGAACAATTGAATATATATCAGTGTGATAACAACTACCTTAAATGACCAAAACCATCTTTCAGAAAGTTTTATTTGAAGCAGAATTTATTTTTAAGTTTTCACTGAAGTCTCATTCGACTGCATTGAGAGGGCGGGGTTTATGACCTGTACTGCATCCAGCCTCCAGGGGGCGATCAAAGAGCCCGTGGCTTCACTTTTCAGAACGTATGAGACACACCCGTCCAAGACGCGCCGCGCCGTGCTGCTCTCGCCGCCGGCTCTCATTGAAAATGAATGACTTCCTGTCACTTTGATGCTCTCACCGCCGGCGGTGTGAACACACAGTAAGGGGTGTGACATTTCCTAAACACACCGAACCGGTTGACCAATCACAACACACTGGTCCAGCTGACCAATCAGAGCACAGTGTGCTTTTCAGCTTCATAGAGACGGGGGTACTAAACAGGGGTGCGTTTCCCGTACATTGACATAACTCACTGCTTCACTAGCATACTACAATGTAGCATTGAAGAAATCAACTAGTTAGTCACAACTGTTTTCCGAAACCGTAATGTCGCAAATTTGTCATTCAACCACATTGGTTAATGATGTCACGCAGGTTCCCACCCAAGCACTGTAATAACACTGTAATAACTTCTTTAAATGAATCAGTTTGAGATTGAATTAATGCTAGATTTGTTGCTATAAATTACAGACATGGCATCTGAGGACTAATTCTCATTTTTCTCAGTTATTTTGCTTTATTTTGCCAGAATCGATCACAGGCTCGCTCTTACGTACTAGAGCGCATACGCACATCTTGAAAAACGGTGCTTAATATCGCTCGGAAAAACTCAAATTACGTAAATGACATTTTTATATATTCGAAATGAAAGATATAGATTGTACTGAATGTCAGCTTGCTTATTTTGCTCAAGATAACGATTTATTAAGTCAACGTCATAAAAACAAGAAACTATTCTTCTAACCACAACTCGAAAGCTGTCGTTCCAACCACACAAGTTTGCAATGCAGTTTGCGGATGTTCGTTTGAACTATGATTTTGGGAAATGTTAGTACCGACTAGCATAAGTTTTCATGCTTGAATGTTCAAAGAAATACATTATTTTTTGAACATTCAAGCATGAAAACCTATGCTAGTTGAGCCCAAAATCAAGACTTTGTAAAAGGGCAAAATAGAGCCTCTTTAATAGACTTGAGCTGGCATGTACTTAACAATGAACAATTTATTTTCATTAACTAGTGTATCATTGTTAGTTAATGCTTCAACTAATGTTATCTAATGGACCTTTATTGTAAAGAATTACCTTTTAATTAGTCTGAAAAATCTGAAATAATGACAATCACATTAAACTTTTTTTTTATTTTTGCAGTGTTCACATTCCAGACATGACCATAGTCAATAAGTTGTTATTTTAAGGAATGAAACATGTTATTTTAACATGAAGGATGTTGTTATTTTTAGACCTTGATACTATTACCGCCTTTGGTGGCGTTTCAGGCTGTTACTTCCCATCATCAAAGCCAACAACCGTACACGCCTCACTGTGTGGTTTTGCTGTCATATCATCTAGACAGAAATTAAAGGTCTACATTTCACACGGCGACATTCCAGATTTGGTTTCACTTCTTTGCTTTTTTGACACAGAACAGCCTAGCAGGCTTTAAATGCGCTTGATATGATTTTTTTTTTTTTTTTTTTTTTTTTTTTTGATTGCGCTGTTTAGTCATGCTGTCATACTATCAGTATGTATGTAACTGTGACTTGTATTTCACCAACTGTGCCTAAAATATAAAGAATGGTTAAAAACATTTTCACTGAAAGGAATATTATGTCTCTTTATTTTTTGGCAGATTTGTTGCTGCATGTTATTTCTGTAGAGATACTGAATGACATAACCGTTTAATTCAACATCATCATATCAACATCTACATCTATCTTCCAGGGTTAATTATATCACAGCTGCGTAGCCACAAAACAAACATGATGATGGCTGGCACAGGCCCACAAACCACTCTCCTGCATGCTGAAGATATGAACATCTGAATGTAGATTCCAAATGATTGGTAGGTAAAATTAGCTCAAACTCTTTAGAGGAAACAAACCATTTGTAACATATTAAACGTGATTTCACTGATTAATGTACCACTGTTGTGAAGCACAAAAATATGCCACTATGATGTTACATGCCAGAGACCAAAACAAAATGTGTTTTTCAGTTCAAAGCATGCTTAAGTATGTTGTATTGAGACTTAAAATTGAGACTTACTTTTAATGTACTCCAAAACACTTACCCTGTGTCGCTAAACACTTGAATTAAAAAAAAAACGTAAGTGTAGAGTCCTATAGAGAGCAAACTCCAGAAAAAAAGAAAAGAAAAAAATTAGGCAACATTTTATTTTAGTGTAATTGTTACATACATGTAGTTACTATAGTAATAACTATGAATTATGCATGATTACATGCAACTAACCCTAAACCAAACCCTAATCCTACGCTGTAAAAAAACTAAGTAAAATGTACTTCATTTTTCCTTTGCAAGTTTTTGCACTCATATTTTTTATGTAAATTTCAAATATGGAATTAAGTAACTCTACTTAACTAAGTTAAGTTAAATTAACAAAGAAAGTAATTTTAACTTGGCCAGTAAAAGGTTGAGTAATTTCTACTTAGTTGAAGTTTCTTTTGCAATACATTTTACTCAGGAAAATATAACACTGAATTAAACCACGCATTTGAAGTGTATGCTTTACTTAGAAACATTAAGTAAATATTACAATATATACATGTTAGAATTAATGCTGCAACTCAGTACTCAGTACAGACCTCAGTACTTAGTACACAATCCACAATGACGGTAACATTCGATGAATCGTTTTTGAGTGTGAATGTGTCATTTTGAACTCCAAATGTCACAAAATGGCAAGTTACTAAACATAACTACAAAAGCAATGATAAAACAGTGTAAAAACAGCTAAAAAAAAAAAAAAAAAAAACAGCAAAAAAAAAACCTAATTAATTATTCAAGGCCCAGTGCATGATGGGAACACCAGTATCAGAGTAGTTTTACTTAATTTTATAATGTCGATATTTACACTTTAATTTCTACAAGCTTAAACTGAGTACTAATATAGAATTTACTTGGGTTTTTTTATTCTTGCCTGAATTAACTTTTTCATGTAAAAGTTACATTTGTTTTTTCTGTAGTATTTACTTCACCATAAAACCATTTTTTACAGTATGTACACGTAGTTACTTAATATTACTCGGTACTTAAAGGAACACTCCACTTTTTTTGAAAATAGGCTAATTTTCAAACTCCCCATAGAGTTAAACTGTTGAGTTTTACCGTTTTCGAATCCATTCAGCCGATCTCCGGGTCTGGCGGTACCACTTTTAGCATAGCTTAGCATAGTTCATTGAATCTGATTAGACCGTTAGCATTGCGCTTAAAAATGACCAAAGGGTTTTGATATTTTTCCTATTTAAAACTTGACTCTTCTGTAGTTAAATCGTGTACTACGATTTTCTAGGCTGATATGGCTAGGAACTATACTCTCATTCAGGCGTAATAATCAAGGAACTTTGCTGCCGTATCATGGCTGCAGCAGTGCAATGATATTATGCAGCGTCTCTCACAAACATCTCCATGGTTGCAAGGCACGTTCCCTGTGAAAGCAGGGGCTCACGGGCGCTGCGTAATATCATTGCACTGCTGCAGCCATGATACGGCAGCAAAGTTCCTTGATTATTACGCCTGAATGAGAGTATAGTTCCTAGCCATATCAGCCTAGAAAATCGCAACTTTTTATTTTCCGTCGGTCTTAGTACACGATTTAACTACAGAAGAGTCAAGTTTTAAATAGGAAAAATATCAAAACCCTTTGGTCATTTTTAAGCGCAATGCTAACGGTCTAATCAGATTCAATGAACTATGCTAAGCTATGCTAAAAGTGGTACCGCCAGAACCGGAGATCGGCTGAATGGATTCGAAAACGGTAAAAACTCAACTGTTTAACTCTAGGGGAGTTGGAAAATGAGCCTATTTTCAAAAAAAGTGGAGTGTTCCTTTAAATGTATAAATACAGTGTAACAAAGACACCTTAAAGTGTAACCAAATTTATTCAAAAGTTTGGGATCTGTAAGATTTTTTAATGTTTTTGAAAGGTCTTTTGTGTTCGTAAAGGCTACATTTATATTTGACCAAAAATATAGTAAAATAGGCTACAGTAATATTCTGAAATATTACAATTTAAAATAAGTGTTTTCTATTTGAATATATTTTAAAATGTAATGTATTCCTGTGATCAAAGCTGAATTTTCAGGATCTTCCTGTGTCTCAACCACCATCAGCCAATAGGGGGCAATGGTGTGAGGTTGCATTTCATTGACTGAATGCTAAAGCATTTAGCATTTATTAATTTACTACTACTTCAAGGGTTAATGGCATAATCAGTGTTGGGAGTATCGCATGCCGATGTTAGTCTCATGTAGCCAGAGCTTCATACGGACAGCTTTCATTGGCCAAGAACAGCCCAAGAGGACATTTGACTGACATGTAACACAACCGATCACAGTTCGTTTTGTTCTGCTTCATGTTTAGGGGCGTGAAAATGTAAAGATGTGCCTACAATAACAGACCAGCGTGCATCTAATAAATGATTCATTCAAGAATGTTGTGCAAGTTTACTGCAACAATGGAGTCGCAAATTTCACATGCTTTTAAAAATCCAATGTTTGCTGATCCTTGTAAGCGCTCATTCTCACAGTTGTAAACATGACGGCTTTCTTCTTCCATGAGGGGGTTTGGCATCACGGCATTTGTTTCTAGGCGGACAGTTAAAGAACGCGACGCACACGTCTCCCGGACATCCTGTAGACTTCCACCAACCAGGTAACGACTTTGAAAATCCTGAAGTGGTCCGTGGGCGTGACATCTGAGGCTGAGACTAGATTCGCATGGTATGAATGGAAGTCAGTACAACGAAAAGTGCAGATTTACCGCACCTTAACACGAGTTATGTAATCAGTAGGGGTGTAAAAAAATCGAACCGTTCGGTTCTCCACCCATGGTTCGGCACGCGCTTTTGCACCGTGGTTCTTCCCGAATCTGATGACGCATCTATATATTGTTAAAAAAACGTGCAAAACAGACTTGGCTAATATTTCAGTCGATGGATATGCATTCTGGTAGTGATGGGACGGTTGATACCGGGGCTTCGATGCTCCGACACAGTTTTCAAAGCACTATTGTATCACACAGTGTACCGATGCTTGTATCGAAATGACAATACAACGTGATTGATGACGTTTGAAGCTTCAAACGTCATGCAGTATCGGAAAGTCGAGACAGCTGGTTTGAAAACATTGGCGCTTCACTTATAGCCTATAGGAAAATGCATTTAATCATGTTTTATTGCTGGGGTCTCAGAGAACCCGAACAGAACATAAGGGTGAAACAGCTCATCTAAAATATTTTTTAACTATGTCAGTTGATCACATCATTGTATATTTTATTGATCAAATATGTGATTCTGTTGACCATGCAGGTTACACATGACACAAGTTGTGGTCTCATTGTCACAAATTAATTTAGATGAGATTAGATTAGATAAAAACAGATTCAAGACAACAGTATGTCACGAACTTAAAGCTTTGGTCATGTGATTTTTCAAACCGTAGATCTGCTCCGCAATGATTTAGATATGGTGAAGAAAACAAGTTTGACCACCAGATGTCACTAATGCGCACTGTGTTAAAAGCTTCGAGTAATGAACCATTTTTCGGCACAATTTGATGAAAGTCTCAAACGCTTCAGAAAGCATCGGTTTCCCATCACTACATTCTAGTTTCCCAATACGTTACAACAGCAAATGTTCAATGATGTATGACTAGTCATTTACGCCGTCATCACCCGGTTGTTGATAGTGCACGAACACAGGTGAGAATTGAACATCTCACGTTGCTATCTGTGTTTAAACCAAACTCATTTAAAGGTACAATATGTAATATTTTGCAGTAAAATATCCAAAAACCACTAGGTCAGTGTTATATATTTTGTTCACTTGAGTACTTACAATATCCCAAATGTTTCCAACTATTTGTAAATCGTGAGAAAATTGCAATTTTCACCAAGGCTCGGGGACGTGTGAGGAGTCGCCTGTCAATTGCGTCATACCCGCGTTACCCTCGGTTTCCGGTTTTATTTTGTAGAAACCATGGAAACACCAAAGACGCTTTAATATTTACATGTTTTAATAGACAACGGAACATCTGTTTTCATATATGTATAGACAGAAAACGAATTGTTGTTATATAGCTCAACACATTCAGTCTTATTGTTTAAAAGGCGCGTGAGACGTGTGTTGCGTAATCGCTCCAGCTCCTCGTTCAGCTCCCACAACACTCGGTCCTGCTCTGCTTCATACTACAGTAACGTTAATAATCACATCCATGAATATGATTTGTTCCCGAGTCCTATCCCTATTCTTTTGCACCGTCCGTCATCCGAAGCGCGTGCACAGAGAGCCGCGTCACTGCGCGCAAATACTCCCGCACAAATTCTCTTTCAACTCTGTAAGAAATTTTTTTAATGAGAAATCTGAACTGTCCCACCCCTAGTAATCAGATTACTTTTTTCAAGAAACTAGTAACGTATTACTTTTAAATCTAGAAGAAAATATCTGAGTTACTTTTTCAAATAAGTAACTTATTGTTTTCCATTTTATTGACTGACAGCTCTCCTGACCCCATGTTTAGATAGTGCAGAGACATTGTGTGCGAGCGTAAACATGATGCTTTTTGTGGTTCTAGACTGAGAGCAGTCATTTACTCATTTATGCACAAAAACAGATTCAGTATTCATCAAAATGAATAAAATAAAATGCAAACTCATAATATTACGCGAACCTGCAATAAATGTTTACTTACACAAATATACTCTATGTATTTAATCTCACTTTATTAACCAATGTCTTTGCTGCTGACATTCAATGATCTGATTCAACCATACCAATAGAGTACCTCAGAGATGAAGTGTTTTTGTAGGCCAACCCGGAAGTTAGCGCAGCACGGGTTCCTTTGATCGAAAGCCTATGCATTTTTCCCATAGGTTCTGTGTTTAACAAAGGGTTATGACACTTACACATTTTGTCTATCAAGATAATCTTTACAAGTTAACACAACATTTATAGATTTTGAAGCCTAAATATAGTCTTCAGATATAAAAGGCTAACAGTAGGCTATAAACGGACCACAGCACACCATGATCGCGGATCAACGTCACCACCGCCAAGCCTCCTCAAACTTTATTTAGAAAACAACTCTATTTAAAAACATCCTCGCTGATTTTGATCTGCGCTGTGTATAAATACTTATCCACTTTCACATAGGAAATGCTGTCCAAATGTCCCGTTTGTCATGATGACCGCCAAAGGAAGTAGTCCCTTTTAGCAACTTGTTAGCAACCGCCGTTTTTAAGACACAATAAAGGTTTAAAAAATCACAAGCGGGTTATAACTGGTGTGTTTTATGTCATAGATCAAAATATGAAAATATTTAGAGGCTTTGTTTACCACAGACCTTATTTCAGGCGATTTAGCAAAAACCCATTCAGAAAACCCATTGACTTTCGGGCGATGGAACCGGAAGTCCTAAAATGCTAACTCACTTCCGGGTTTTGCCTACAAAAACACATAATCTCTGAGGTACTCTATAAACAAATATGACTTTAGATAGACATCACATTTGTGTTTAATTATTTATTTTTTTTTAACTTTCTTCACAATGTGATCCACAATGGCAGCACAGCTGGAAGGTTTGTTTGAGCTGCGCCCTCTACTGTACAGGCATGAATTTGCATTTCCTTCAGCCTGAGGTTTATTAATTTCACTTTTGTCTCAAAGGACTTTTATATTTGCCAAAAATTATATTTGCTTTTATATATTTTTTTTTTGTTATTTAAAAAGAATCAAGCAAGCCCAGCCCAGATGAGAAAAAAACAAACAACAAAAGTAATGTAGCGCATTACTTTCCATAAAAAACAACTAAGTAACACAATTTGTAGGGAGTAACGCAATATTGTAACACAATACTTTTAAAAGTAACTTTCCCCAACACTGTAGTTATAAAAGTTAATAATATTTACCATTTAGTATTAATTTTATGCCAAATACAGAATGATAGCAGTGATGTTTAAAGATTAGATTAATTAAAGTTGCTTCACAAACAAAGTATTTGCAAATTCAAGAGCCTTTGATAGGCCACAAAGGGGGGGGGGAGACAAATGCAGCCACAAATTACCAGCAATTTCTCAGGGTTTAGCAGAAGTTGGGGGTGTTAGGTGTGTCTGAGAGTGATAGTGAGACAAACTTCCTCCTTATATGATGGTGAAAGAACATTGGCCAACCACCACTTTAGAGGAAGAGAAGTGCCGCTGTGAGAGAAGAGAGAGCACAGTTATCAAACCCTACACCATATTCATGTCCTGTATCGATGTTCGATGAAAGGTGATGATTCTGACAGAATCATCATCTGCTGGGGTGGATGGACTAAGTGCTGGATGACAACTCGAACAAGGTCTCTTGAGAGCTGCCGGTTTATCAGTAGAGGACTAGATGGAGGAGGTAGCAGAGACTGCACAGCTGAGGCAGCCAAAAGTTCAGGGTGAGTTACAACAGACATTGAAGAAAAAGTGTTTTTGTTTAACCCGAACTCAGCTTTATGCTGCATATGTGTAATTTTTTTAGTTATTTCGTTCTCTTTTTTTGCATATGCGTGCCAGTGTGTTTGTGTTGCATGCGATGTTCAGTGCATGATCAGAGCACTTCCTGTCTTGTCCATTTTGCCTTTGTACAAAAGTTGCAGCATCTCTAAGGAAGTTTTCATGTACTCTGCATTATTGGACAAATGTACAAAATTACTGCATCTAGGGGTGTCGTATTGTTTCTTTCCACGTGTAAAAAAAGCTAAATGTAAAAAAAAAAAAAAATGCAACCCAAGAGTTTATTTTTGACATCGAAGTTTTTTGTTAACTTCATTTTAGTCTCTCTTTTTCAATTTAGAAATTCTCATAAATACATAAAATATATAACTTTAATTAGTCCAGGATGTTGAAATAAACAACCTTAATAAGACCTCATGGGAGGAAGTCACATGCACTGGTTTCAAGTCATTTGTAAGAGCTGCAGTGCTTCTCGTTTCAACCACATTAAGTATCACATGATACGTAACAATATAATTTTGCAGTTAGTGTCAGAATTGGAATTTATCATTCTATATAACAACTAACAGCATAACATGTCAACAGACAGTGTAACCACAGTGCCATCTTTGAAATGACTTTGACTTCTGGTTGGTGATGTGTTTTTTGTTAAGCAAAATGTAGAAACCAAAAAAAAAAAAAGAAGCATAATCCATACAGCCGAACTAATCTCTTCATCAAAAACAAGTCCTTATTGTCCCTGTAGCAAAACAGGTTACAAAAACCTAGACAGGATGTGGTTGACCTAAATGGTGCATGTCACAGAGAAAAAGAGAAAGAGAGAGATTGGCGGTGACATTTTCTTAGTGCAGTACAAGAGTGGCACATTGCAAGTTCAGAGCCATTTCAGTAGCATTAGAGATGTGCATTTAAGGGTTCAGAGAGTTCATGATAAGTAAAAACTCAGAAAAGCATGTCTAAACTTTAAATGATCTGATTCAATGCTGTAATTTACCTGTGCTTTAAAATATCACAAAAAAAATTATCTGTGAAATGTGATTCATAAATACTTTATATTAATATTATTGTGCAAATGAATGAGTCTGGCTCACTCTTGCCACTTTTTCTTTTACTGCTTTTGTCACAAAATGTTTGTGTGAATTTCAGTGGTGTGACTTCCTGTCTTGATGTCAAATGCACTTTTCTCAGTAACATTAATTATAACACTAGTTTTAAGTTCCA
Source organism: Chanodichthys erythropterus (assembly GCF_024489055.1). Lineage (NCBI taxonomy): Eukaryota > Metazoa > Chordata > Actinopteri > Cypriniformes > Xenocyprididae > Chanodichthys > Chanodichthys erythropterus. Next base: position 48,190,504 of record NC_090223.1, on the reverse strand, counting down.
GTTCCTGCAAAAGTTCATGTACTTTAATCACAGTCAACGACCTTTTTCACAAAGAAGTGCTTTGTTATGCTTTATCTTGTTTTATTTTATACTGTACATGTTACACATATTATATATTACATTAAATTATCATTATTGCAGAAGTCATAACAGGCTACAAATAATACCAAATCTAATGAACAAAGATTTGTATTAAAAACCTTTTTTAGAATCAGATTTTCATTGAAAAGAATCCCATGTGGCATCATGACGTCATGTTCTTCTGTTTCAGATGGTGGTACCCCAGTCCGTCACTCAGAAACCAAGCGTTACAGCGAGATATTACGCGATTTTGATGCTAATTTGGATCTGTCATTAACATGCTCGTACGTAGACCTTCTCAGTCTGCTGTGAAGTTTTAGTCTTGAAAATAAAGGTTCCAAAAGGGTTTTTTCGCAGCGATGCTGTAGAGGAACCACCTTTTTTTTCTTTCTTTGTGTGAAGAACATCACTCTTATGTCGTTCCACACCCGTAAGACCTTCATTCATCTTCAGAACACAAATTAAGATATTTTTGATGAAATCCGATGGCTCAGTGAGGCCTCCATTGACAGCAAGATAATTAACACTTTCAGATGCCCAAAAAGCTACTAAAGACATATTTAAAACAGTTCATGTGACTACAGTGGTTTGACCTTAATGTTATGAAGCAACAAGAATACTTTTTGTGAGGCAAAAAAAAGTGATGGGTGATTTCAAAACATTGCTTCATGAAGCTTCAGAGCTTTACAAATCTTTTGTTTCGAGTGGTTCAGAGCGGCAGTCACGTGATTACAGTAAACGAGGCTTTGTTATGTCATAAGTGTTTCAAAATTTCAATAGTTCACATGACTTTGGAAGTTTGATACGCGATCCGAACCACTGATTCGAAACAAGAGTCATAAAGCCTCGAAGCTTCATGAAGCAGTGTTTTGAAATCGGCCATCACTAGATATTGTTGAATAAAGTCATTATTTTGTTTTTTTGGTGCACAAAAAGTATTCTCTTCACTTTATAACATTAAGGTTGAACCACTGTAGTCACATGAACTGTTTTAAATATGTCTTTAGTAGCTTTCTGGGCATCTGAAAGGGTTAATTATCTTGCTGTCAATGCAGGCCTCACTGAGCCATTGGATTTCATTTGTGTTCTGAAGATGAACAAAGGTCTGTGGTGGAACGACATGAGGGTGAGTAATAAATGACATAATTTTCATTTTTGGGTGAACCAACCCTTTAATGATCCAAAGAACCATTTTCCACTATGAAGAACCTTTTGTCCAATTGAAAGATTACATGGAAGTTAAAAGTTCTTCATGGAACCATCGATCCCAATAAAGAACCTTTATTTTTAAGAATATAAAAACAGTTTCATTAAATCAATAACAGCTGTTTTAGCTCTGTGAGAACCGCCGTGTTTCATTTTTAATATCTTTGTATCTGTTGATTTGATTTTTCAGGACTGTGGATGAGCTTCTACAAGAAGCAGACTCACTGTCTTTAACAGACATCTCGGCAGACACCACACTGAATGCTGATCTGGACGATATTACAGTGAGATATGATTGATGAATCCCAATTTTTTTTCTCATATACTCATATTGCTTCATACTTTTAAGGTTCAACAATCTCTCTCAAGCAAGAGCGTGTTACAGTATATATTAAAAGCTGCATGTTGTCCAGGGTGAAGATGTGGAGTCATTGAAGATCTGCCGTGAAGAGGAGGAAAAGGACGGAGGCGTATCTGGTAAGATCCTTGTGTATGAGTGTTTGTTTTCTGGACATTTGGAAGAAGACTAAAAGGCTAATGAAATTTGTGCTCACACTTTGTTTGTGCTCACATAAATATCAGAATGAATATCATACATCCAGTCGGATTCGTATTTAACCTTACAGAAGACATACAGTCTTCTGGCCATCATTCGGAAATGCACAGCACTGATATCCGAGAGGAGCAAAGCAAAGCAAGAGTGACTGATCAGGCCCGGAGGCATCATGTCACACCATTAAATCTCTGTTCTTCAACCTGCAACTGTTTTCGTGTAATTAGCCACATGGACTAATTGCCCCTTGCTAACAAGATTAGCACCGGACGGGGGTTAGAGAGCAGATTAAACAAGCAGACAGCTGCTCTCTGTTTTTCCCGCTGATCCATCTCTCTTAAGAACTATAAAGAGATGGGAAGGAGAGCCAGTGTTTGCAAGAATGTTAGCATTAGAACTGTAATGTTTATTTAAAATTTGGAGTAGAAAATTATAAAGAAGGGATGAGTAACAAAGATGAGATTGACTAGGTAATAACTATGCTGCATTAAAATATATACTGATGTCATCTTTCCTTGGGTGCTACCTCGGCAAGACCTGCTTGCTCAGTGAGCATATAGCCGTTTCCTAGCCGAGATTAGGATTTACGCTAACACTCAAAGTTAAATAAAACATCCGCATGGTGACCTCCGAGGCAATCCCTTCGCTTGTACTCACAAAACACATCATCTTCATTAGGTACACCTGAGACAGACTTTAGTATCAACAATTTATTCCTATGCCGTCTTAGCCTAGTTCTCTGTCCCCCACTGTGAGCAATCTGATCAGCCAAATGGACTGACTAAGCAGAGACATTTTATGAATTCCCTGGAGAAAACTGTGAGTTTACTGTTTTGTTTTGTTTCGTATTAAATATCATATTGAATCATTTATATTCCTTATAGATTCACCAGTTTGGATGGTTTAATCTCACAAAGAAGTGTCCATATTTCACCCCAATTTCAAAAGACAGTAGTATAAAAAGTAAAAGAAATCATATTTTGTACAATTTTGTATAATTATATTTTTTAATTAACATAACAAATTTATGCCAAATACTATAATATTAAATAATGCTGATTTACTTTACAAATTAAATAATGCATCATAATTGTTTTGCAATGAGAATGAGAATTTTTTGCATCATAGTAATGAGAATGATATTTTTGCATCAATGTAGCGAGAATTATATTTTTCGCATCACAGTAATGAGAATTATATTTTTGCATGATTGTAATGAGAATTATATTTTTCCACATCATGATAATGAGAATGATATTTTTGCATCATGATAATGAGAATGATATTTTTCGCATCATGATAATGAGATTGATATTTTTCTCATCACAGTAATGAGAATTATATTTTTCCACATCATGATAATGAGAATGATATTTTTTCGCATCACGGTAATGAGAATGATATTTTTCGCATCACGGTAATGAGAATGATATTTCTCGCATCACGGTAATGAGAATGATATTTTTTGCATCACGGTAATGAGAATGATATTTCTCGCATCACGGTAATGAGAATGATATTTCTCGCACCACGGTAATGAGAATGATATTTTTTGCATCACGGTAATGAGAATGATATTTTTCACATCACGGTAATGAGAAAAAATTTTTTCGCATCACGGTAATGAGAATGATATTTTTTGCATCACGGTAATGAGAATGATATTTTTCACATCACGGTAATGAGAAAAAATTTTTTCGCATCATGGTAATGAGAATGATATTTTTCGCATCACGGTAGTGAGAATGGTATTTTTCGCATCACGGTAATGAGAATGATATTTTTCGCATCACGGTAATGAGAATGATATTTTTCGCATCACGGTAATGAGAATGATATTTTTCGCATCACGGTAATGAGAATGATATTTTTCGCATCACGGTAATGAGAATGATATTTTTCGCATCACGGTAATGAGAATTATATTTTTCTGCATCACGGTAATGAGAATTATATTTTTTGCATCACAGTAATGAGAATGACATTTTTTGCATCACGGTAATGAGAATGATATTTTTCGCATCACGGTAATGAGAATTATATTTTTTGCATCACAGTAATGAGAATGACATTTTTTGCATCACGGTAATGAGAATGATATTTTTCGCATCACGGTAATGAGAATGATATTTTTTGCATCACAGTAATGAGAATGACATTTTTTTGCATCACGGCAATGAGAATGATATTTTTCGCATCACGGTAATGAGAATTATATTTTTCGCATCACGGTAATGAGAATGATATTTTTTGCATCACAGTAATGAGAGTGACATTTTTTTTCATCACGGTAATGAGAATGATATATTTTTGCATCACGGTAATTAGAATGATATTTTTCGCATCACAGTGATGAGCATATTTTTTCGCATATACTGAGAATGATATTTTTCACGTTACAATAATGCGAATATTTTTCGCATCACAGTAATGAGAATGATATTTTTCGCATCACGGTAATGAGAATGATATTTTTTGCATCACGGTAATGAGAATGATATTTCTCGCATCACGGTAATGAGAATTATATTTTTCTGCATCACGGTAATGAGAATTATATTTTTTGCATCACAGTAATGAGAATGACATTTTTTGCATCACGGTAATGAGAATGATATTTTTCGCATCACGGTAATGAGAATGATATTTTTTGCATCACAGTAATGAGAATGACATTTTTTTGCATCACGGTAATGAGAATGATATATTTTTGCATCACGGCAATGAGAATGATATTTTTCGCATCACGGTAATGAGAATGATATTTTTCGCATCACGGTAATGAGAATGATATTTTTTGCATCACAGTAATGAGAATGACATTTTTTTGCATCACGGTAATGAGAATGATATATTTTTGCATCACGGTAATTAGAATGATATTTTTCGCATCACAGTGATGAGAATATTTTTTCGCATATAATGAGAATGATATTTTTCACGTCACAATAATGAGAATATTTTTCGCATCACAGTAATGAGAATGATATTTTTCGCATCACGGTAATGAGAATGATATTTTTTGCATCACGGTAATGAGAATGATATTTCTCGCATCACGGTAATGAGAATGATATTTCTCGCATCACGGTAATGAGAATGATATTTTTCGCATCACGGTAATGAGAATGATATTTTTCGCATCACGGTAATGAGAATGATATTTCTCGCATCACGGTAATGAGAATGATATTTTTCGCATCACGGTAATGAGAATGATATTTTTCGCATCACGGTAATGAGAATGATATTTCTCGCATCACGGTAATGAGAATGATATTTTTCGCATCACGGTAATGAGAATGATATTTTTTGCATCACGGTAATGAGAATGATATTTTTTTGCATCACGGTAATGAGAATGATATGTTTCACATCACGGTAATGAGAATATTTTTTTTCGCATCATGGTAATGAGAATGATATTTTTGCATCACGGTAATGAGAATGATATTTTTTGCATCACAGTAATGAGAATGACATTTTTTTGCATCACGGTAATGAGAATGATATATTTTTGCATCACGGCAATGAGAATGATATTTTTCGCATCACGGTAATGAGAATGATATTTTTCGCATCACGGTAATGAGAATGATATTTTTTGCATCACAGTAATGAGAATGACATTTTTTTGCATCACGGTAATGAGAATGATATATTTTTGCATCACGGTAATGAGAATGATATTTTTCGCATCACGGTAATGAGAATGATATTTTTCGCATCACGGTAATGAGAATGAAATTTTTTTCATCACGGTAATGATAATGAAATTTTTTTGCATCACGGTAATGAGAATGATATTTTTTTTGCATCACAGTGTAATGAGAATGATATTTTTTGCATCACAGTAATGAGAATGATATTTTTTGCATCACAGTAATGAGAATGATATTTTTCGCATCACGGTAATGAGAATGATATTTTTCGCATCACGGTAATGAGAATGATATTTCTCGCATCACGGTAATGAGAATGATATTTTTCGCATCACGGTAATGAGAATGATATTTTTTGCATCACGGTAATGAGAATGATATTTTTTTGCATCACGGTAATGAGAATGATATTTTTCACATCACGGTAATGAGAATATTTTTTTTCGCATCATGGTAATGAGAATGATATTTTTCGCATCACGGTAATGAGAATGATATTTTTGCATCACAGTAATGAGAATGATATTTTTTGCATCACAGTAATGAGAATGACATTTTTTTGCATCACGGTAATGAGAATGATATATTTTTGCATCACGGTAATTAGAATGATATTTTTCGCATCACAGTAATGAGAATGATATTTTTCGCATCACGGTAATGAGAATGATATTTTTTGCATCACGGTAATGAGAATGATATTTTTAGCATCACAGTAATGAGAATGATATTTTTCGCATCACGGTAATGAGAATGATATTTTTTGCATCACGGTAATGAGAATGATATATTTTTGCATCACGGTAATTAGAATGATATTTTTCGCATCACAGTGATGAGAATATTTTTTCGCATATAATGAGAATGATATTTTTCACGTCACAATAATGAGAATATTTTTCGCATCACAGTAATGAGAATGATATTTTTCGCATCACGGTAATGAGAATGATATTTTTTGCATCACGGTAATGAGAATGATATTTCTCGCATCACGGTAATGAGAATGATATTTTTCGCATCACGGTAATGAGAATGATATTTTTCGCATCACGGTAATGAGAATGATATCTCTCGCATCACGGTAATGAGAATGATATTTTTCGCATCACGGTAATGAGAATGATATTTTTCTGCATCACGGTAATGAGAATGATATTTTTGCATCACGGTAATGAGAATGATATTTTTTGCATCACAGTAATGAGAATGATATTTTTTGCATCACAGTAATGAGAATGATATTTTTTTGCATCACGGTAATGAGAATGATATATTTTTCGCATCACGGTAATGAGAATGATATTTTTCGCATCACGGTAATGAGAATGATATTTTTTGCATCACGGTAATGAGAATGATATTTTTGCATCACGGCAATGAGAATGATATTTTTCGCATCACGGTAATGAGAATGATATTTTTCGCATCACGGTAATGAGAATGATATTTTTCGCATCACGGTAATGAGAATGATATTTCTCGCATCACGGTAATGAGAATGATATATTTTTGCATCACGGTAATTAGAATGATATTTTTCGCATCACAGTGATGAGAATGATATTTTTCGCATCATAATGAGAATGATATTTTTCGCATCACAGTAATGAGAATGATATTTTTCGCATCACGGTAATGAGAATGATATTTTTTGCATCACGGTAATGAGAATGATATTTCTCGCATCACGGTAATGAGAATGATATTTTTCGCATCACGGTAATGAGAATGATATTTTTTGCATCACGGTAATGAGAATGATATTTTTTTGCATCACGGTAATGAGAATGATATTTTTTTGCATCACGGTAATGAGAATGATATGTTTCACATCACGGTAATGAGAATATTTTTTTTCGCATCATGGTAATGAGAATGATATTTTTCGCATCACGGTAATGAGAATGATATTTTTGCATCACGGTAATGAGAATATTTTTTTTCGCATCATGGTAATGAGAATGATATTTTTCGCATCACGGTAATGAGAATGATATTTTTCGCATCACGGTAATGAGAATGATATTTTTTTGCATCACGGTAATGAGAATGATATTTTTCACATCACGGTAATGAGAATATTTTTTTTTCGCATCATGGTAATGAGAATGATATTTTTCGCATCACGGTAATGAGAATGATATTTTTGCATCACGGTAATGAGAATATTTTTTTTCGCATCATGGTAATGAGAATGATATTTTTCGCATCACGGTAATGAGAATGATATTTTTCGCATCACGGTAATGAGAATGATATTTTTCGCATCACAGTAATGAGAATGATATTTCTCTCATCATGGTAATGAGAATGATATTTTTCGCATCACGGTAATGAGAATGATATTTTTCGCATCACGGTAATGAGAATGATATTTTTCGCATCACGGTAATGAGAATGATATTTTTCTGCATCACGGTAATGAGAATGATATTTTTTGCATCACAGTAATGAGAATGACATTTTTTTGCATCACGGTAATGAGAATGATATATTTTTGCATCACGGTAATGAGAATGATATTTTTCGCATCACGGTAATGAGAATGATATTTTTCGCATCACGGTAATGAGAATGATATTTTTCGCATCACAGTAATGAGAATGATATTTCTCGCATCATGGTAATGAGAATGATATTTTTCGCATCACGGTAATGAGAATGATATTTTTCGCATCACGGTAATGAGAATGATATTTTTCGCATCACGGTAATGAGAATGATATTTTTCTGCATCACGGTAATGAGAATGATATTTTTTGCATCACAGTAATGAGAATGACATTTTTTTGCATCACGGTAATGAGAATGATATATTTTTGCATCACGGTAATGAGAATGATATTTTTCGCATCACGGTAATGAGAATGATATTTTTCGCATCACGGTAATGAGAATGATATTTTTCTGCATCACGGTAATGAGAATGATATTTTTTGCATCACAGTAATGAGAATGATATATTTTTGCATCACGGTAATGAGAATATTTCTCGCATCACGGTAATGAGAATATTTTTCGCATCACGGTAATGAGAATGATATTTTTCGCATCACGGTAATGAGAATGATATTTTTCGCATCACGGTAATGAGAATGATATTTTTCTGCATCACGGTAATGAGAATGACATTTTTTTGCATCACGGTAATGAGAATGATATATTTTTGCATCACGGTAATGAGAATGATATTTTTCGCATCACAGTGATGAGAATATTTTTTCGCATATAATGAGAATGATATTTTTCGCGTCACAATAATGAGAATATTTTTCGCATCACAGTAATGAGAATGGTATTTTTTGCATCATTGTATTGAGAATTATATTTTTTGCATATAATGAGAATGAAATTTCTCGCGTCATGGTAATGAAAATGGTATTTTCGCATCATGGTAACGAGAATTCGATTTTTTGCATCATGGTAATGACACATATTTTTCACATCATGGTAATGAGAATGATATTTTTCGCATCATGGTAATGAGAATATTTTTGAACTATTGTAAATAAAATGTGATTTTTTTGCATCATGATAATGAGATTTTTCACATTGTGGTAATGAGATTTTTTCGCATCCTGGTAATGAGAACGATGTTTTTTGCATAATTGTAATGAGAATGATATTTTTTACATCGATGACAATGAGATTTTTCACATCATGGTAATGACACTGAGAGTGAAATTTATTTTCACTTTACATAATGAGAATAAGATTCTTTCACATCACGGTAATGTTAGTGTCACGATACAAAAAATATTGTTTTTAAAAATAGGTTAATTGTTTTATTATATATCTTTTAATAAATTGTTTTTTTCTTGATTTTGGAGTGAAATATGACCTGCATATGTTCTTGACATGAGATTCAACTGTGTGTACAATTGTGCTGAGAAAATAATTAACAATATGTGTGACAGTAACGTCAAACTGAATTTGATGTGAGAGAGTGTGTTTAAAAGACCGTAAAGTAATGATGAGAGATCTATATCCTTATATCAGGAAATCAACCCCACCCTAATCTAAAGACCATCACTATTCAGTCTGCTACTGTCCTGGATTATTTCCCCTCCCCTCTGTGCCAAAGGTGCACACACACACACACACACACACACACACATGCTTTAACATGACAAGCCAGGAAGTATGGCAGGATGCAAGTGGGATAGAGGCATTTCAACAGAAATTTGAGGAATGATGACGACAATTCAGGATTTTAGTTCTCAGGTTTTGATCAGATCAGATTTTTAGCATTTAATACACAGGGAGGAGACAGCAGACAGAGGGAGGGTGAACTGTCTCGGTCTCTGTGAAATCCTCACACACCCAAAGCCTTTTGGACACTACTGAGCGAGCCCAGGAGCTCCCTATACAGGCATTTTGCATGGATATTGAATTACCAATCCGGAATATTGTGCTGGAAAGTCACAGGGATTCGACTTTTCCTTCTGACTATCATAGATGTTATGATTCTGTGCTTCACCTTTATACACATTGTTTTTAACAATTAAGTTGCATTATTTTTTTTATTTTTTTATTTTTTTGTCTGTGTTATTTTGAGCATGTACTGTTTTTTTTTCCAAAGCTTTGCCTTTACATCCTAAGAAGATACAGCAGATTTATTCTCTGAGTAATGAGTGACATCCTACTACAGGATCGTTAAAGCTGGTTGTTATTCCCGAGCGGGGTTTAGTTTGCATAGACTAAGGCATGCATACAATCCGTTGATGCTGATGTATTCCGCCTCAGCCCAGGATGCCGACCTGACCCTCTGTCGCTGCGAGGGTGGCGTGGAGCTCGCCCTGCAGTACGCCAAAATGTGGTGCCGTTATGCCAAAGACCTGCTGACCTGGATGGACAAAAGAATCAGCTTGGGTGAGTGCTTTAAATTTAAGCTTTGATTACACTAATGTCTGTCAAATAGTCATAGGACTCACATAGAGGAACATACATCCAACTGTCAGAAAACTAAAATTTAGACTTATTTTCAATGTGCTGACACATTATGTTTAGGCTGGATTTGTTTGCGAGTAATTATAGATCGTTTCTGCCTGGAAAAGTAGCCGAGAAACCTCTTCCTGTAAACAGCATAAGAATCTAAATTTGGATCTCTGAGAGAATATGACTTGTGCTGAACAACACCTGTAATAGGATGAAGTAACCTTTAACACCTCATCTCTCATAGCGCCCTCTAGTTGAAGGTTATTGATAGGTCACCCTTGGTAAAAAAAAATAAAAGAAGTACACTTCAGCATACTTTGAAAACAATATACTTAAGTGTGAACTGAATGTAATGTTTTCGACATGTTATTAACAATTAAATGAAAATTTATTATAGTTTACATTTATATTAAATGCAATTAGCTAAACTAGAGTGTTTTTCATCAAATGACATAGGACTTAAACACATCTTTAAATTGTAATTTACAATTTACTTTAAATTGTCTTTGAAATGTGGTTAAATTATCCTGCTGAATGTACTGACAAGCATTTATGGTAAACTAACTTTAATGTAATTTCTATTGAAACTTGTATGTCACATAATTACATATTTGTAATGATGAAGTTGCAATTTAGTACATTTAAAATATTTGACTTTTAAATGTAATATTGAATGACACTACAGTTAAAATGATAATCAAGTACTTTACATGTGCTTTATATGTTAGTCAACACATCAAAATATATGCACAACAAAAGATCATTAAATAAAATTACAATTATTGTTTAAAGTAAAACTTTTAATTTGACATTTTTACAAAGTATACTCTTTAAAAGTGTACTTAAGTGTGTTAAGAAACATAGTCATAAAGATGCATGTATGATAAATGGCCAGAGCAATAAGAGACTCAGAATAGGCTATATAACAGAGCCAATGCCAGGAATCAATAATAATGAATGAACAAAAGAGGAAAAGCATACAGTACATTACAGTGTGGTATTCCTGGAATTAGTGATGTTGAATATCCTATTTTCCAATGAACTGTATTGCTAATGGGTTATGACCTGATAAGGTTATGTCACCTAATGCGTTGTATTGATATTTTGAAGCACTTTGTTGTGTGTCCATCAATACAGATGCAAACTATTTCTATCAGTGGTATTTTCCATTTGGTGGGTTTTGCTTATTAACCTCTTTCTTCTTCAATTTCGATTCTGAGCATTATATGATTATAAAATTATATTGTTTGTTTTGCAGAGCAAGAGTTTGCAAAGAGTATCATGAGAGCAGCAGATGCAGCCAAGTCATGTGTTGCTCAACAGGTAAAAGTGTGTGTGTGTGTGTGTGTGTGTGTGTGTGTGTGTGTGTGTGTGTGTGTGTGTGTGTGTGTGTGTGTGTGTGTGTGTGTGTGTGTGTGTGTGTGTGTGTATGTGCAAAACATGTAATGAGAGTTTATTCTGTATATTTATTTTATATTATATTATATTTATATTTTATTATTAATGAGAGTTTATTCAGCATGTTTGGCCCTGTGGACTTTTATAAAACTCTAACATCAAACTCTAACGACTAGTTTATTCCTCTACTAACAATGTTCAGCAGTGAATACACATTCCTGCTGGAGAATTCTGTAGCATTAAATGTAAATTCTGTAAATTAAATTTTTGTATTTTTTTTAATGAAAGGAAACCCTTGTTATTAGCGACACCGGTGGCGGTTAAGTGAACTGCAGCCAGCAACTCGAACTCGTGCACACGTAAAGAGGCTGAATGTGATTCAAGGACACGATATTCACACGACGAAGTTCTTTTTCTTTCATCTTCGCAGTAAAAAAAATTGGAAATACCTTTGCCATCATCCTGACGCCGTCCACGATTTTGAGAGCGACTTTTAGATACATGTAAATATGTGCTGCCTGCTGCTCACTTTCCCTCTTAATAACAAAATAAACAAAGAGTTAAGAAAGCATCGACAAATGAGGTAATTACTGTTATGATAGTTTTATTTTCCAGGCAAAAACGTCCAAGTCATTAACTTAAAATTCATTCTAGCTTTCATAGACAATCTAGGAAGTCTGGGAACGTCTCATTTTTTAAGTTTTGTTACAAGCTGTTCACACATATATATATATATATATATATATATATATATATATATATATATATATATATATATATAAGGGGTGAATTCAGGTTAATTGGGACACTTTTTCCCAGTCATTTCAATGGCAAAAAGTGTCCCAATTAACCTAAATTCACATATATATATATATATATATACATATATATATATAGATAGAGAGAGAGAGAGAGAGAGAGAGAGAGAGAGAGTTTAAAAAATAATCATGGTAAAATGCTAAATGTGGCTTTCATATAAGAAAGGAAAACATTTTATCAAATTTAATAAAAACCTGTTCCTGTGCCATAAAAACAAAATTCATAAGTTACCAAACACCCTAATGCAACTATTTTGTTGCATAAGGCACATGTTGTATACTGTCAGTCCACGTTAATGCTGTTAAATCTGTTTGGACACACTCCACAGGACAATATGCCTCTGCAGTATATCTACACCCTGGCCCTGGACCATGATCTCAAAAGCAGCACATCAGCCAAACAGACTGCTGAACTCATACAACAGCGCTGCTACCAGGTGCACAAACATCCATTTTGATCAATGTTTATGACAAATATAAGAAATCTGTAACATATAATATGTGACGTATCCCAAAGGCTCTCTCTGCCAAGAAGAACGAAATCGACAAATGGCGACGGGAATTCAAAGAGCAGTGGTCAAAAGAACAGAAGAGGATGGTCAGTTCTTAGTGCTGAGGTTGATACTGCATTTGTGTGTTCATGTATCAGTCTAGTAATGTGACCGATATGTTTTGTTGATTAGAACGATGCTGTGTCTGCGCTGAAGAGGGCACGACAGCAATACCTGCAGCGCTGTGAGGACCTAGAGAAGGCCAAAGCCATGACGGCCAAAGCCGAAGAGGAGACAGGGGGTTACAAGACCCTGGACAAGCGGAGGAAGTCCAGAGATGACGCCCAAACTAAGGTCATCCTGAGAATATGGCTCATTCTAACATTATATGGCTCAATCTTTCCATTTATTACATAATGTACATGTTTTAAAGAAAAAGTCATTTTAACCTCAGTTAAAGGAAATTACATTTTAAAACTTATTTTTCAGAATTATTTAGATTTAGGAAATACATTTTATGTAGATAACACTGATTAAATACATTATTTTGAACTTGAGACTGACTCGTTTTAAAAATAGACACCGCAAAACCTGTAATTTAAGGAACATTTAGAAAATTTCAAACAAACTCGTACAGAGGGTGCGCAAAAATGTATGTGAGATTATAATATGCTTCCCTTAATAAATAAAATACGCTAGTTCTGAAGAAAATTGTTTCAGAGCAGAGATTCCTAAACATTTCAGAGTATTTCTTGTTTAAATAATGCAGATAACCGAAAGTATAAATATGTGTCATGTTCATTATCACTTCAATATGATATTTATCACTGTGCTTTGCTACCATGTAGGTTACAGAGACTGAGATGCTGTACAAGCAGTGTGTGTCTGAAGCAAACAACCATCAAAAAGACCTGGAGAAGGTGAAGCGCAAAATCATTGTCCACATCCGCAAGCTCATCTGTCAAGGAGACACTGTGCTGAAAGAGGTGGGTTCACCTTTAGAGACAGATTGGGAGGCTAAAAGACGAAAAGTAAATGTTTATACAATAAAATAAAAATTAGTTGATCGGATCACAAGTAGATGAGGGAGATGCATACCCATTTATACCTGTTATTTTAAAGGACCACTCCACTTTTTTTGAAAATAGGCTCATTTTCCAACTCCCCTAGAGTTAAACAGTTGAGTTTTACCGTTTTCGAATCCATTCAGCCGATCTCCGGTTCTGGCGGTACCACTTTTAGCATAGCTTAGCATAGTTCATTGAATCTGATTAGACCGTTAGCATCTCGCTCAAAAATGAACAAAGAGTTTTGATATTTTTCCTATTTAAAACTTGACTCTTCTGTAGTTAAATCGTGTACTAAGACCGACAGAAAATGAAAAGTTGTGATTTTCTAGGCTGATATGGCTAGGAACTATACTCTCATTCAGGCGTAATAATCAAGGAACTTTGCTGCCGTATCATGGGTGCAGCAGTGCAATGATATTACGCAGCGCCCGTGAGCCCCTGCTTTCACAGGGAACGTGTCTTGCAACCATGGAGACGTTTGTGAGAGACGCTGCGTAATATCATTGCACTGCTGCAGCCATGATACGGCAGCAAAGTTCCTTGATTATTACGCCGGAATGAGAGTATAGTTCCTAGCCATATCAGTGGAGTGGAGTGTTCCTTTAATCTGTCTGTTTTGACCACTTCTGTCCTGATTTCATTGAAAGGGAGGGCTTCGCGATTAATCAAAACTAACTCCAAATCATGCATATGCGATTATGAAATCGCAGCTGCGATTTTTTTTTTTTTTATGTACAGCTTGTTAGTGAATCACGGCTCTGTGATCAGTAGTAAATGCTGCTCCATCTGAAAGCGCTGCGAGTTTGAGTCGCTTATAACGTGCATTTGAAAAAAACATGCGTCAAACATCTTTCCAAGCATGAGAAGCATTTATGAACCTCTGGTCCAACAAAAGACAACATTTAATAAAATGTCTGTTCTCTAAACTCACTTCATAACATCAGTTGAGTGTTTGAAAACACCCTTCTGTGAGATGATGTGGTTTCTAACACAGAATAAGACACAACATATTATTTCATACTATTCTATACAGTGAAAAAGGCTATGTGTCGATTAGCATTGCATTATAAATATACTTTATTATCATGAAAATACCTGAGAAGGCTTGAAGAACTGAGATAAACCACCATATATTGTCGTAGTCGTGAGTTTATTAGTCATGTTTATTCAAAGCGTTTCAATCTTTTGTTTATTCAGCTACAGCGATAGTGTGAGGGATTTCTTGTAATGATGTGCGTTAAATCGTTCTTCTGCAGGGCATGATTGGAGTTTTTGCGTGAGAGCGCCCTCTGGTTTTGAGATGGAGCAGCATTTAGCCGTACTTCACTGAGAAGCTGGGCATAAAAAAATCACAGCCAATTGCCAAATCGCGTGCAGTTTAATTTCGATCAATCTTGCTGCCCTAGTAAATGTATGGACTTTTTCAGATCTTTTGATCTAAGGGATGAAATAATCTTATGCAATTTACATATGAACTCACAATGAGATGATGGAAAAACATACAGACAGCAGCAGATTTCGTTCTGCTCTGATAGCCGCAAGACCACAGCAAACACTGTGAGTGCGTTAGAGATCAGGAATGGTGAGAGAACATTGTGCTTGGTACATTTATTTGTATTCAATTCAATTCAATTCACATTATTTGTATAGCGCTTTTCACGATACATATCGTTTCAAAGCAGCTTTACAGAGAATGCATGTCAACATTACAATTTAAAGAATGCAGTTAGCAAATAATGTAATAATTTAGGCAATTAATTTACAATCACTGTTAGCAGTTTAACTGAAGGTAGAAGCAATGAGCTCCTGGAAAAATGAATTGCATATTAACAATAATTAAGATATATAGAAATTTGGGAATGTGCATGTTGATCCAGATGATTGCGTCTTCTGAAGTCCTCGCAGGAGTTGGCACCGTCTCTTCATAGGTGTTGGTCATCTGAGGTCTTCTTAAGAGGCTGGATCCAAACTGAAGCTGATGTCCTCTCTAGTCACCTCCAGACTTTTCAATCCAAACCAAGTCTTCAGCCGACAAAGTTTAAATCCCATCTGGCTAGCGCGCGTCCTATAATGTTTACGCATTAAGTCAGTAGGCAGTGAGTAGACAGTCTTTTGTGGCTGTCCAAACACATTTGACCACATGAGCGTTTACACTACGAAAGCAATCTGGACAAATGCGTTTTCAAATGCCTCTGGAAGTGGTTGAAAGTGGACAAGCTCTAAATGTTTTACACCCCGTTACAGGTGTATTTAGTGTAATCCACTTGTGATCCGATTGACCAAAACACATTTTAATACCAGGTGTAAACAGGGCCACATGACATGCTTACTTAAAATGAAGGGAAGAGTGAAAGTCTATCAATCATCAAAAAACAAAAATGCCACAGAGACAAGTATAGTATAGAGTGGGCTCTTTTGATATGAACTATTAAGTAACCACTCAGGAGCATATCGATGACTTTTGCATTGGCTAGCATTACTTATAAAATGTTCAGTGTATTTAGTTTACACTTACATTTGTATGTTCATCCATGACTTCTTGATCAAAGTCTCTGTCTTAATCTTCTGTCAGGCAACAGTGAACATGTTCTATTACCAGCGGCAGCAGACTGAGCCGGTTCCTCTGGGTTACCAGAACTTGGAGCTGACCTGCAGGCCCTGTGAGCCAGGTGAACCCTACCTGCAGTACATCCTGGGAAAAGGCATGGCCGACCAGCCTCTCCAGAACTTCATGTTCCAGGAGTTCATCCCCCAAAGCAGGAGGTGAGGACACAAAAATATCTTGTAATCTTTATTCAGCAAGGATGCATTAAATTGATGAAAAGTGACAGTAAAGACATTTCTAATAATTTCTACTAAATAAATATTTTGAACTTTCTATTAATCAAAGGATCCTGATAAAATCCATCACAGTTTCCACAAAAATACTAAGCAGCACAACTGTTTTCAACATTGATAATAATAAGAAATGTACTTTGAGCATCAAATCATCATATCAGAATGATTTCTGAAGGATCATGTGACGCTGAAGACTGGAGTAATGATGCTGAAAATTAAGCTTTGCTATCAAAGAAATAAATTACACTTCAAAATCTATTCAAATGGATATTTAAAGTGGTAATAATATTTAACAGATCAGTTTCACTGCTTTTGATCAATGAAATGCAGCTTTGGTGAGCTTACGAGAATTCTTTCAATTGCCTGTAATAGCTCAAGCATTTCTGTCTCAAAGCATCTGCAGTCAACTAAAGCTGTGTATTAACTTCAAATGCAACCACATCATCTGTTTACCCCTTTTATTTTCACAGATCATCACCAACAGGACGGCGTAAACAAAGCACTCTGAGTTACCAACAAGATTTCTATGCGCTACCCGATGATCTGAAACACAGCAGCAGTTTAGTAGATAGCCGTACGTCTGATTTCTGTCATAAACATATAACTCGTCCAGCTGAAGTGAACCTGAACATTTTCATGTTATTTATTGATGTACAGGACGGCCTGGCCACAGTGACCGAGACAGCACAGGAGGAAGTCTTGAATCACTGTCCAGTCCAGGTAGAAAAAATATTTTGCAACATTTTATTTCTGTCCCACCTAGATATTGTAAATGAGTTACTAATATCTCTCCTCCCTGAAGCTCATGGGAGCCGTAAGCTGCCCAAGGCCTCCTCCACAGGAACCATGTCTTCAGATGATCTTGATGAGAACGCTCTTCAAGAAGCAGGTATGATTTTTTTTTTTGCCCTTTCTGCATTTTAATGGCAGACAGTGTAGTTGTTGACTTTTCTTCACCTGTGTGCAGAGAGTGAAGAGGGTTTATCTGATAGCAACGGAATGTCATGCAAACCACGAACTGCATCGCGTGCTGCCTTGACCCACAGACTGAGAAAAATGAAGAGCAAGATGGTCAAGTGTAAGCAATGTGACAACTACATCCTGGTCAATGGGATTGAGTGTGAGGAGGTGAGTGTCGGATAAGGGCCCGTGGCTTTTAGTTAAAGATCTCAGCTGTGCAGAACATGTTGTCCTTTTTTTTCTATTACAGCTATGGATCTGGGTAGTACTTTTCGAATTCATTTTCTTCATGGCCATTAAATAAAATCTTCCCATAGTGAAGTTTCTCTGTGTAAATGAGCTAGACGCATGTGTTTGACCATAACACTCGTCTTTTGCAGCGTATCTTTCATGACACAGCATTCTAAAAAGAAGTTTTAAAAGACCGTTTCTGTGTGAACAGCCCCTAAGGAGTACTAAGGCCCAGTTTACACTAGTGTGTTTTTGTTTTAAAACGGCTGTTTTAAAACAAAAATTATCCTCGTCTACATTGGCGTTTCCACAGCGTTTTGAGAAACAATCTCCGTCTACACTACATGGCCGAAAACACGTCACATGACCGTTCGTGCACACTGGGTATGCGCATACAAGTGTAAACAGTTGTCTCTTGCACATGTAGGCAGCTGCAGTATTAAAAAAATGCAGTTTAACCACACTTTGACTGCTAAAAATGACAACAAAGCCGTTCAGTCTCCATGTTATTGTTTACGCAGTCGTCAAAGGTTACACAGAACGAATGTGGGCAGCCATGCCATGGTTTTCAAAACTCTCCGTTTATACTGAAACGCTACCCAGAGTTTTCGAAAGTCTCAGTTTTTGAGGTTTCGAGGTAGCAAAACTTTTGTGTTTTAAAACGAAAACACACTAGTGTAAAACGGTGTAAAACTAGTGTAACACTAGTGTAAAACTAGTGTAAAAAGTGATGCACCAATCCAACCAGCTCCAAAATAAATTGCAAACTTTGATTCCAAGCATTTGAAAATTTAAAAAAAAAACAACGAGGAAAAAGGATGTTTAAAGGCGAGTTTCTCATCAGGATTATTGGTAGTGTAATTATCCACCAGGAATTCAAAAATGAAACATGAATATTTAAAAGTTACATGCCCGGTTTCACAGACAAGACTTGAGCCTAGTCCCAGACAAAAATGCATGTTTGAGCTTTCTTAACTGACATACAGTATCTTAAAATATGCACACCAGTAATGTTTTTTCTAAGGCATGCTTATAAAAGCTACTTAAATGTCCTAATTTGACCTAATCGAAGCCCTGTCTGTGAAACCAGGCCCAAAAGTTGAAATCACTCCAATCACCATATTTTATTAGCCCATAGTTGGTCATTCTTTGAAAGGTTTATACATTACCACAAAAAATCAATTTCTCTATGAAGAAAAATGAATAGAATTGTGCTCTATTGTTCACTTAAGTAAAGCTAACTTAACTCCTGGTGAACTGATCGTATAAAAAAGCGTGCTCTAAGTTGTGTGATGAAAGTGACATTTAAATGACTGGTTAGTAATAGAAAAGAGCCACTGATGAACATGGCAGATTGACTGTTGCTCCTCTCTTGCCAGTGTGGCCTTGCAGTCCACAGGAAGTGCCTGGAGGTGTGCCAGATGGAGTGTGAGCACAGGAGGGGATTCATCTTTGGGATGGAGTTCTCCCTGCTGCCCAGAGAGATCCCAGACTGCGTGCCCTTCGTTGTCCTGCGCTGCACCGAAGAGATTGAGAACAGGGCTCTCGGAGTCCAGGTAGGAGTAAAGGAAAACATTAATCTTGTAAAATGTCTTAAAGAGAGAGACAAGAAACTTGATTAGTTGACTCACTCCAACACCGATCTGTATTATTAGTGCTTGCTAAGGCAACTTTTACGTTTTTTAAGTTTTAAGGCTGGAATATATTAGGCAACTTTTAAACTATGAAAGATTTTGAAACACTAGACATAATACACTTGCTGGCTTTGTAAACGGTTACAGAGGAAAACCGGGCATCATACACTAAACAACTGAGGAGCACACACTACTAGACTTTAAAGTTGTTCTGAACACAATAAACTAGGGATGTGATAACGATTTCTGCTTTTCTTGATTAATTAATAATAATCGTCACTGTATTTTCCCCATTGATTATTTTTCCTGAAAACATTTTGTTGTTGTTTTCCGTTATCTTGCATTGGTCACAAGCTTCTATTATCTTTCCTTCTTGGGGCTGCCACATGTCAAGGAAATAAATCCCCCATACAGGACTTTTCTCTCAAAAGGATACATTTTTTGCCCAGTGATTTACTTTAGCCGCTTTTCCATCAAAATTACCCAAAATTACCTATTACTTTTTTCCCCCAGACCTGTTGCTATTTACGTTTCTATCGCAGTTTAAAGTACCACGAAGATTAAGTCTGGTGACGTAGGACTGTGTACGACTTTCCAGTTCCCGCTGGATTTCGTCCTCCTTATATAAGCTTAATGAAGCCTAAACCTTGACGTCGGTCCACTGGTCCTATTTTTAAATGCCAATGTTGATTCGAATAGCAAACAACTCTTACTGCACGCACAGACTTTTAAAAAATGGTGGTTGAAATAAAATGCTACGTGGAGTCAACCAATCAGCATGTGCAGTGCCCAAGTCCCACCCCCGAAAACCTTGTGCGCAGGGACTTTCTGAGGGGAAATTTTTACCCAGAGCTTCACCCTGGTTACTGCGGTCGAAATACACCGAGTATCACCACAAAGTCCCTAGTTCCTGGGGAAAGTTCCTGCGGTGGAAACGTGGCTTTAATCTTCTTAATCTGGTAACCATGCACATGCATGGTTATATTATTATATAAAATTATATATAAATATATATATATTTGTTCTTCAAATAATATAATAAAACAATATAATTAATAATAATAATCAAGATTATAATTTTTGAGCAAAATAATCATCATTATCCATTATCGTGCAGCCCTACATTAAACTTTGATATGTTTGGTATCCTCTGACTAGAAATCATTGTAGGAAGCTAAAATCTGCAGAATGACTGATATACATCAACTAGTGTTGATGAAAATCTGGGCAAAAGTTGAGTAGTGTATTCCAGCCTTTTGGGTTACTGATTTAAATAAAGATTTACTACAGACATGAATGAAACCTCAAATCATGGGGCAAGTTGTTGGCCGGAATCATGACTATTATCTTTCCTGCTTGGGATGCCAGATGTCAAGAAAATAAATCCCCCAAACAGGACTTTTCTCTCAAAAGGACCCAGTCATTTAGGGACAAGCAAACAATCATATTTTCTTCTAGTTGTCTTCACTCTTATGTTCTTGTCTCCGTATACAGGGAGTGTACAGAATCAGTGGCTCCAAACCTCGCATTCTAAAGTTATGCCAGGCTTTTGAAATCCAGAAAGACCAAGTTGACCTCAGTGACCTCTCACCGCATGACATCACCTCCGTACTCAAGCACTTCTTCAAAGAGGTAAAAAAAAGGATTCTTGAGTAAGTTCACATTTTCTGAGTGAGTTCAAGTAAAACAAAAATCTAGTCTGAAATGGAGCACAACAGTGCCCACTTTTTCAGCAACCTTGTTTCCGGAAGAATTTATTTTTTATCATACTTTCCCATTAGGATTTTTAAAAAGTCTTTGTGAAAGAGTTATAATCCATGAACCAAACCAACCAGCTACGAGGTGAATCACAACATAACAAACTTTGGTCCCACTTTATATTAAGTGGCCTTAAATACTATGTACTTACATTTAAATTGATAATTTAATTCAATGCACTTATTGTGTAAATACATGTTTTTACATTGTACTTATATTTTAAAAACACCTGCATGTAATTACATCTGTAATTACATTTATAATTACACTGTTGACCCATCCCTTACACCTTACCCCCACCCTTAAACCTACCCATACCACCAAACCTGTCCCTAACCTTACCCGTATCCACCTCAATAGCAGCAAAAGTGTTTTGCAATACTATATGAACCCAATAAGTATATTGTACTTATTTTTTGATGCAAGTACATAGTAGTTAAGGCCACTTAATATAAAGTGGGACCCAAACATTTATTTGAAACAAAAAAAAAATTATTTGAAAATTGGGCAAAATTACAATACTTCTTATGAGGGAAAGTACTACAATCCCATGAAGCATTGCAAATAACATAAACTAAAATATTACTATATTACGAATACAAAACTATTAAGCTAAAGATTTATATTTTATATATAGAAACAATATATTTTACATTTATTGCAAAATATGCCATTTGCTTGTTGTTATTCTCTGATTATTTTGCAGAATCATGGGTAATGTAGTTTTTCAATAGTAATTCCACTGTTAAGGTCCTTGCACACCGAGTCTGAAATTTTCACACATTAAAAAATAAATATGACCTCATCTTGTGTCAATCACATTTACACACTGCCTCCAAAATATTCGTCCGTCATAAAAAATTCGGATCTGGTTAAATTTTCTGCATTTTTTTGCATCTGTAGCAAGCATTTTGAGAGGTGATTAGCCTAATGTATGCTGGTTTCAATGCCTGGCGTACACCATTCCAAGATGCCACAGTTTGGTGTGTGTGTCCATACCTTAGATATACTACCAATCTCTGTTCAGAATCAATTGGTCCATGGAAATTGGTGGCCTTCTTTTTAATATGTGGCTCCAGTATCACTAGCAAAGTATCAAACTGAGTCACTGACATCCTGAAGTAAACTTTGAATCGCACAGGATAATCCCGCAGCTCCTTGGTAAGGAGGTGGGACTCTCCTTCTTCTCTACGTAACCTCAGGATTGGATGGACCCGATATTTCCTCTTTCTTTTTCTCTTTTTAAGAAGAGAGAGGACAACAAAATCACTGTTTGAATACTCCATTTTGTATTGTTTTTATTTTGAATTTTTTCCCAGCGGATTAATTAATGCACATCAGACTCGGTGTGCAAGGTGGTTTCTGGACCTTACAGTAATCTTCTCATTACTTAAAGCATATTTTGGGATTAAACCCCTCATGGTGCCAACACCCCATCTTCCTCTTTCACAGCTTCCAGAGCCGTTACTCACCTTTGACCTTTACAACGAATTCATCAACGTGGGTAAGGAGATTCAGAGGCTTAGTGAAAAGGACCATGTTGCCGAGACTGTAGTGATTGTGGACAGTATTGTGGTCAAACTCAGAGAGCTGACTGGTCGATTGCCTCTGTGTAACTACAACACAGTGCAGCACATGATGGCCCACTTGAACAGGTACCATATGTGTGAAATTACTGTACATTTAAAGCTCATCTAAATGATGTAGTTTGCTATTAATCCTTCACTTTCTTCTCTTCAGGGTGGCAGAACAATTTGAAGAAAACAAAATGTCTCCAGGAAACCTGGGCATCGTGTTTGGCCCCACGCTCCTGCGGCCCCTGGTGTCGGGGGACGTGTCGATGATCGCTCTCCTGGAAACCAGCTATCAGGCTCTTCTCGTGGAGTTCATGATCTCACACTATGACCAAGTATTCGGCTCCGCAACGAGATCCAGCACACCTCCTCCACCGCCTCCCACGGTACCCCTCCCAGACACCCCACCCAGAGCGACATGTCCCGTTTCTCCTGCCAGCAGTTCCTCACAGGACCCCGGAGCAGCGTCCAGGGAACGTCCACGCTCACTGGAGGTAGGCAATAAGAAGGAATAATAAATTCAAGCAATCAGTAGCTCCACGCTAACACCTAACCAGACGCGATGCGATGAGATCCTAGTGAGAAGCAGTTTGTTTGTGGACACCAGACACGAGATGTGTCGATATCAATCAAATATCACATCCAATCAGAAGAGCGTGTGGGTGGGCTCTCTCTCTACAAGCGCACTTAAAATCGGCATGAAACTGAAGCTGTGATAGTTGGTGCATGTTGGAAAGATCGTATTTATGAATGTCGTATGGATGAACATGCCGTATGGATGCAACGTCTCTAGTTGATAGGGAATTTTCATAAATTAAATAAAAACAAAAAAGCAAAACTTACCTGATGCATTCTTTTTTTTTTTTAATTTTCTAGAGTTAAAAACCTACTTAAAAAAAATAAGAGAAGGTACACCGCCATCTTGGGCTAATGAAAGTGACTTTAACGCACCTATTGTGATGCATATTCAAGTGAAACGGCTTCTGGAAAAATAAAAAATGTAGGACGGGACTTGTTTTTGTCCATGGGGAATTGATTGGATTGTTGTGGTTTGCTATATCTCATGTAAGTGACAGGTTGCCCCGCCCTCACGCCAGTAAACACATCATCAGATAAGAGAAGAGCTGCAAGATAATTAGTTTGATTAAAGATTACTAGGGCACTTTTATAATAATATAATAAAAAATATATTAATTAAAAATTGTCCATTTTGATTTCATGGTGACTTTAACTCGCATTCAAATGGATAATAATAAATATAAAAACCATTTTAATATTATTAAAAAAACATGCTATACAACAATCTTTGTCATGGAATACACTTGTTTAGTTCACATTTTGAATGTTCTCATTTCCTTTCATTTATGTTCAAGATCTGAGGTGAATTATCCATTGCTGCTCCCAGACAGTATGGCTATAATAGTCACGCAAAATGACATTCAAACTCACATTAGACGCTTTTAAGATTTCTAAAATCCTGTGTCGCTCTTCGCATATCGCCGCCATAGCTGGTTAGGACAACACATCTTAAAAGATCATTTCCATCGCGTGTCGCGTCTGGTTAGGACACGGTGTAAGTCGAATAAACACAGTCCGTGCTTTAAGCTGCCTGTTGTCATGACGATGCTAAAAGCTCACCACAGGTGGACGTGCTCGTGTGGACGAAAGAGTTCATCTTGATCTGCTTGAGCCGCTCTTGCTCTGCTTGGGCCTGAATTGTCCCACCGTGCTCGTGGAAAGGCCTAGAGGGATTAAACGCTTATTCTGTGATGATTGCTTTTGCTTGCCTGTGTGCTTGTGCTTGTGTCAGAGTCTTACTTCTGCTGCACTGTGCTTTGGGGCTCCTCATCAAGTTGCTATAAAAGCCTGGAGGATGATAATAGCTATTAGCCTAGTCTCCTCTAACTAGAAGAGTTTAAACAAGAATTTCTGATTAGCAGGTTTTTCACAGGTTAAGATTGTCTTAGTAGGCTAGTGGTTTCTTACAAATAGGGCTGGACAAGCACATTTAATATCATCAGCACTGACTGGCAGATATATAATATTATAATATAATAGATGTAAATTTGGGGTCTGTGTGAGATTGTTTTAAAGTCTCTTATGTTGCATTTATTTGATCAAAAATACAGTAAAAAACTTAATATTTCTATTTAATATATTTTAAATGTAATTTATTCCACTGAAGAAAAGCTGAATTTTCAGCATCATTACTCCAGTCTTCAGTGTCACATGATCCTTCAGAATTTATTCTGATATGATGATTTGATGATCAGTAAATATTTCTGATTATTATCAATGTTGAAGTTGTGCTGCTTCATATTTTTGTGGAAAAGATGATACATTTCTTCAGAATTCTTTGATGAATAGAAAGTTAAAAACCCTAGCAACCACATAGCAACACCCTAGTAACCACCCAGTATACCCTAGCAACCGCATAGCAACACCTTTACAACCACCCTGAGTACCCTATCAACACCCTAGCAACCAAGCAGAATACCTTATTAACTGCATAGCAACACCTTAGCAACCACCCAGAGTACCCTAGCAACTGCTTAGCAACACCTTAGCAACCACCCCGAGTACCGTAGCAACAGCATAGTAACACCCTAGCAACCACTCAATATACCCTAGCAACCGCATAGCAACACCTTTACAACCACCCTGAGTACCCTATCAACACCTTAGCAACCACTCTGAGTACCTTAGCAACCTCATAGTAACACCCTAGCAACCAAGCAGAATACCTTATTAACTGCATAGCAACACCTTAGCAACCACCCCAAGTACCCTAGCAACAGTATAGTAACACCCTCGCAACCACCCAGAATACCCAAGCAAACGCATAACAAAACAGCCGAGTACCCTAGCAACCATATAGCAACACCTTAGCAACCACCCCGAGTACCCTATCAACCGCATAGTAACACCCTAACAACCACCCCGAATACCTAAGCAACCACATAGCAACACCTTAGCAACCACCTCGAGTACCCTAGCAACCACATAGAAACACCTTAGCAACCACCTTGAGTACCCTAGCAACACCCTAGCAATAACTCCCGAGTACCTAGCAACTGCATAGCAACACCCTAGCAACCTTAGCAACCACCACGAGTACCCTTGCAACCCCTTAGTAACCACCTTGAGTACCCTAGCAACCACCCAGAATACCCGAGCAAATGTATAGCAACACCCTAGCAACCACCTGAGTACTCTAGCAACTGCATTGCAACACCTTAGCAACCACATAGCAACATTTTAGCAACCACCACAAGTACCCTAGCAACCCCTTAGCAACCACCTCGAGTACCCTAGAAACCACATAGCAACACCCTAGCAACCACCCCAAATACCTTAGCAACTGCATAGCAACACCTTAGCAACCACCTTGAGTACCCTAGCAACACCATAGCAATAACCCCCCGAGTACCTTAGCAACCGCATAGCAACACCCTAGCAACCACCCGAGTACCCTAGCAACCACCTGAGTACCATAGCAACTGCATAGCCACACCCTAGCAACAACCCCGAGTAACTTAGCAACCACTTTATCTACAATATAATACTTAAAAAATCTAAATGATTCTTCTGCCTTAATGGCTCTCTAGTCAACTTACATTCAGAATTTTTATCATTTTAACAGAATCGCACTATCAAGAGAGATTCAAGCGAGGGTTATATTTCTGACAAGTCGTCATCCAATGAAGCAATGGACCAGCTGAGCCCAGAAGCCAATGAGAGAGCAGGTAGGCGGGCTTTAAAAGACATTCAAATTCAATGCCAGCTGGCTGCTTGCGCAAACCTTTCGCTCTGTGTTTCTGTGGCATTGCGGATTTTTATTCTGCTTTCTGTTGTCATAAGCAAACAAATGATCTTTGTAGTCTAAATGATACATTTTGATTACGCTTATTAAAACTCAAATGCAAAGTTTTGTTTCATTATATTGTAGTGAATAAAAGGCTAATTTTGTTCTGTACATCTTCTAGTCCTGGCTATGAGGGCGACAGCATCTCCTCAGGGGCATCTGGAGCAGGCTGCAGAAAGTCAACTACAAACTCAGTCGAGGGGTCACTTCAGCAGGCAGCCAGTCAAGTATTACCGACAAGGTTCGGCAGGAGCACAATTACGTAAAGCAGGCTCTCAGTCGCGGGACGAGGACAATTCTGGGAGCGCGGGAGGACTTGTGTCGGGAAGTGCAGACAGCAGCCGCAGCTCCTCTCCTGATCCTGAGACCCCCCTAAAAACTCACTCACGATTACACGAGACCCCTGGCCCACAGAATAAGACTGGATGCACCCCTGAGAGTCAGACTGCACCTCACACAGAGGTAAAAAGGACGGTATCGGAAGAAGGGGTTAAAGCAGTAGCTTCCTCACTCAAAGAACATGTGGGCCAAATAGACCAACGAAATACCAACCAATCGAACAACACCCTGGGGGGGAGAGAGCGCCTGATCCGATCCTTGAGGAGGCGTCCGACGGAGGAGAGGATGGCACAGAAGGTTCTGTCTGGACTGAGGCTAAAACGCAGTGATTCGGGGAAGGGCGAGCAGCTCCATTTTGTTTGACACTGACTGAGGCAGAATTAATGTTTACTTCACTGATGGGGTTCCTTAAATTCACTGGATTAAATCCCATGTTAGGCTGTAAAGCCACAGAATTTGGTAGGCTATGTCCTGTACATTTTTTAGTGTTCCTGCTTTGTGGTGTATGACGTACAGTGTAGTTACATCACTTCCACTCTCACTGGAAATTTGGCACAGATTTACCTGTGTTTATTTGTTATACATAGACAGCCTGTCTTGTATAGATGTATGATGCTGAAACATGATTCCTTTGGGATGAACATACAATATATGGAAATAATAACAACAACAACAAAAACTGGCTGTTTTTTTCCTCCCAACCACAGAACAAGAAACAGGAAAAAGATTTTCTCTACAATAGTAAAATGTTAAGATCATTAGCTAAAATTGCTGCGTCTGCATTATATAATGCTTAACAGATCTTTAGTTTGAGAATTGGAAATTAGTTAAAGGATTAGTTCACTTTCAAATTAAATTTTATGATAATTTACTCACCCCCATGTCATCCAAGATGTTCTTGTCTTTCTTTCTTCAGTTGAAAAGAAATTTGAGGAAAACATTCCGGGATTATTCTCCTTATAGTGGACTTCAATGGGCACCAAACGGTTGAAGGTCAAAATTACAGTTTCAGAGCAGCTTCAAAGGGCTTTAAACAATACCAGACGAGGAATAAGGGTCTTATCTTGCGAAACGATCGCTCATTTTCTAAAAAAAAATAAAAAATGTTATACATTTTAACTATAAATGCTCATCTTGAACTAGCCCTCTTCTTCTTCTTCTTCTTCTTCTCCTGTAGACACTGCTAAGTATATTACTGCCCTTGCACTAGCATATTGTATATGATAATTTAGTTCAAACTTTGACCTGTGGAGGGCAGTAATGCACTTAGCAGTCTAATAGAGAAGAAGTAGAAGAGCGCTAGTTTAATGTTGCGTTCCAGGCAGGTTTTTGAGCCCGTAAGTCACAACTTCAAATCACGACTCACGACTTTGTAGCATTCCAGGAAAGTCACGCCAAACTGCGTAAAAGTGTAAACAAACCAACATGGTGGACCGTACGGGGCTTATGCTCATCATTAACAATTATTTCTATAGCCAAAGGTGCTTACTCCTTACTTATTTGAGGGAAACAGAGGAGGAAAACGGTGCATAAGGCAAGAGAAGCTGTTATACCTTTTATTTTACCGTGCACTTGCATAAACACCACATCCGTAAGGGCTGCCATTGTGGTTTCACGGGCTATGTGACATCAGAACCCATAACTGGGAGTACATTGATCTATTACGAGTTCACGAGTGGGAAGTCACAGGTTTGACTGCTGTTCCAGTGCACTTTCAGGGGTAGAAGGTTGGAAAAACACAGGTTACGGGTTGCCTGGAACGCGGCATTAGATGAGCATTTATAGTTAAAATGTCTAAAAATTTTATTTTTTTTAGAAAATGAGCAATGGTTTCTCTAGATAAGACCCGTATTGCTCGTATGGTATTGTTTAAAGCTGCAGTCCACGATTTTTCCTCTTTGTCGCCATCTCTTGTTTGAAACCTGCAATTGCAGTCATATGCCGAACAGTTATGAATCTAATGCTTGCTGTCAGTCACCGCACCGGTGTGGATACTGAACTTCAGAATCACAGATTCTACGTCTTGAAAGTATGACCAATATAAGAACTTTCACTGGAAAATATCATCTGAACAAGTAAGTAACATTTCTGCCACTGACCAACTGAGGAAAAAAGCATTAGGCCTACAATAAATCACGCTGTCAATGATGATTAAATCTAACGATCGCTTAGCTCGGATCACGCCAAACCATTCAAATTATTATTACTGTTTTTCTCAAATTGTTATTGTTAACAACAACAGCATTGCATGACTGTGTATATTAGCATTACCTGTAGATTTAAATTAATGTAGCCACTCCACAATCCCAAGTCTTTTGCTTTTTGACTACGGGTGATTCACCATTTGTCACTGATGATTGTCATTTGGATCTTTCTGGGTTACAATCCGCCATCAAAATGATAAGTTTAATTATTTAAGCTGCTGTTTGAAAAGGCTATAAATGATCCGCTACCAGCAGCCTCCTCACGTGATTAAACTGACTAGCCTGGACAGACTGTTTCTTCCTTTCTGTTTACGGATGTGACGTAATGATGCACAGACGAACTGCTGCATGCTCAAATTTCCCGCGGAAATCCACCATGTCGCTCTTAATATAAAACATTATTACAAGCTTACTGTTGTGAAATGAGACAAGAAAATTAGATAGTTTTGAACACTGGCTGGTTATGTACTTGCTCAAAAATTGATTTTGGATCATTTTTAACCAAAAAAAGTTGCGGACTGCAGCTTTAAATCCCTTTGAATCTGCAGTGAAACTGTAATTTTGACCTACAACCGTTTGGAGACCATTAAAGTCCATTATATGGAGAAAAATCCTGGAATGTTTTCATCAAAAACCTTAATTTCTTTTCGACTGAAGAAAGAAAGACATGAACATCTTGGATGACATGGGGGTGAGTGAATTATCTGGTAAGTTTAATTTGAAAGTGGACTAATCCTTTAGTATAAACGACATAAAGTACTGAATTCAGGTCATTCTGAAATTTATTTTATGAATCTTAATAATAATAATTTTAATCAAGAACAGCGTTAAGTAACGTCACGTGACAAAGCCGTAAACGTCGGTTAATCAGAGGTCTCAAAACAATAATATAGTAACACAGAGTAACTGGACACTGAGGAGTCATTAAAGTAAGAAAAAAACACAGTGAGTGAGGCATTTTATTATTATCAGTGAGGAGAATTATTATTTTAGACCACATCAGGGCCTGACTGCTTTACATGCTATTTTATTAGCTATACATAATATTTAATACGCCGGTGCCACTATTTGGCCACTAGATGGCAGACGCGACGCGTATGGACCTGCTTTGCATTTGATGTCATGTTTGAGGTAATCTTTAGCTTTCAATTGGGTGTATTAAATACTTCAAGAATGACCTGAACTTCCATATTCGTCATTGTTTTGGTAACAGGCCTGCGCTAAGCTTTTCCCTACTGTAGCTCTGGATAGGCTAGGCTATTTTTGACAAATTCATGCTTCTGCCATTGGCCAAGGTTTTTGTCTTAAAACATTCTCTGAATATTTATATACACGATTATATTATTTATATACAGACTACAAGAACAAATGACACATTTGATAGCGTATTTAGCCTATAATGAACATTATATATTAGCTTTTGTTGTCTGTTTACAACCGTACAAATTGACACGTTCATTCACAACTTGAACACTTGTTTTTGTAACTTTCAATAGACCAATAGGCTATTATGTACAAAAATAAACATATGTCTTTCATCTGAAGTCTAATGATCATCTTTAGGCTATAAAGTTTGAGATTATATAGACTGACACCAATCTTTTTATTGAAACAGCCTGTCAGTCAGACAGACAGTAAACTATTCCTCTGAAAGAGAAACAGCGAGATACAATAGGCCAGATCTACTTAGTAAATGCTCGTGTTTTCTTCTTCTTCTTCTTCTTGCACCCCTCCTTGATCTCACCCTCCTCTAGCAGTCATTGATAGTGCGCGCGCAGCCCGAGCCTTCACTCCATCACATAAAGCGCGCGCGCCTGAACATCACGCACAGTCTGGCTATGCGTTTGCGCCTCTGCGTGCATTTGGGACTATAGCTAATACTAAAGTTTGGCTTTTGGAGCACTGCTGCCCGTCCTCTTCTTCAAAGGTATTTTGATGTTACCAACAGAAATCTCAGGAGGAGTGTGTTTCAGCACAAGGTAAGCGGACGCAGGTAGTCTGAGCATCACCTGTTCTCATCTAATATGAGGCAAAATTAATACTTCAACTTTTTCTCTTTCGACTGTGTTCACATAGAAACCTGCACGCTATTTTCTCACCACATATAGCATAATGGCCACTGCGAAAAACGCTCAGTTTTGACTCCGCTGGTGTTATTAATGGATTATTCATGGTAACCAACTTTAATTGGTATTTAGTAAAACTGTCAAACATTTGGCAAAGAAAGTTTCCTCTTATAGGCTATTTTAGGACTTTAGCTTCCAGCAGCAGATATGAAAAAAACAAACAAACATCATTTTAAATAAAACATTTATATCTAACAACATCTAAACTCCCCGCAAAGACATATTTTTCATTAGCTAGGCTATAGTTCATAATTTGGTATAAAATATCACCTAAAATATCTTGAATTTTAAAAAACTGAGCACATGTTATATACGTCACTGGATTCAAGCACGTTTCGTTTTCTTTAAGTTTGTAAATGGTTTGGTTTTTTGAGTAAAAAAAAAATATCAAACTGACATTATAATCGTAAGCGCCGCTTTTTCACTCATTCGCCAAACAAAACAAAACAAAACTGTCAATATCGTTACGTTTCCACTATATTAAATCACAGAAAACTGTCATGCCATCTTCGAATGTGGGCCTAAATTAAAACTAAACTTTAACAAATTAGCCTAAATCAAAATATCAAATCACGAAATAATCAATTGCCTATAAAATTGCGTCAATTAACATTTCGTAAATGAAAGATTGTTTATTAGTCTATTTATGAAATAATTTGACTGATAAGTTGATATTTGTTTATGTCAGGCCTATAGCTGTAATCATTAAAACATGTATTCCCTTTATACTACAAAAGTTAGAATACAGGCTTCCTAAATTTCACAGACAGGATTTAAAAATATTTTGCAAGGTTTAATAAGATTTATAACTAGGCCTGTGTAAAAAAAAAAAAAAAAAAAAAAAAAAAGAAAAGCTAACAGTTTCCAGGTAAACGCGAATATCCCAGTGTGATTAGTTCCTGTATTTTTAATAATCAAATATTACTAGGGAAAGAGATCCGACACCGGGTGTGTGATTTCAACCATGAGGAAAATGCAACTTTTCAATTTTCAGGAAAATGGGTTTTTGATAAACAGAAAAAAACGAAATGATGATGATAATAATAAAAGCCTATATTTTTTTGAACACCAAGCAAATTCAAAATACAACTAGAATATTCTAAAAAATCAATTTAGACAATGAAATAGGCTACCAAAAATTAGGATTTTGATTTCCTTTTTTTTTTTTCAGACATTTTGCAGACATCCGATTGTTTTAGTGAGTGTAAATCTCGAATAGGCCTGCGCTATTTATTAATGATAACGCTTCTGCAATTCTAAAGTAGGCTGCAATAATCAAAGCATTAATGACAACCGCTATCCGTTATTTCAGAAGCAATGTTTTAAATCTGAAGGTGACGGCGTTGGACCGGAAAACACTTGATCTTTTTTCTTTCTTTCTTTCTTTCTTTTTTTTTGTTGCGTTGTTTAGTTGTGCCAAAGCATCTGCGGGTGCTGCCTCCGAAGCCGCGCGCCTTTCTACCGGACACTTCACCTGCACGAGCTCCATAAGAACACATGTTGAGCAATGAGACAAAATAAAAGGAACGGTTACGTCTTACTACTAACAAATAAGAGAGAAAGAGTAGACTATGAAGAGTGCGCCGTAAATAAATGTTAAATTTACCTAAAATAAAATGGCAGCGTCGACGCAGAACTTGACATTGTTCCAAGAATTTAGATATTAGCCTACATAGATATTGTTCGTTACCTTTCATGTCTTTAAATCATATTGTGTTGCTATATACCAACATATTTGTATATTTTTTCTTTAGTAAAACCTATAGCCCACTGAAAAAAAAAAAAACAAAAAAAAAAAAACGGCGACTTAAAGGTAAACAAAAGCAACCGAGAGCATTGATATCATAGACAGGGCGCAGATTACTGACACAAACACACAAAACACCTTCAGTGTTACACTATGACTAAAATATTGCTGCAAGAATTAATTAAAGAGACATCAATGCAATATGAAGCACTCCTATATACATAAAGATGTATATAATACTGATGCATTCTTCATGAAGGGAATATCCCAAATCATAAAGATCCCCATAAATATTTAAAGACAGTTTTTACTTATAAAAACATCATTCAGCAATCTATACTTTTTAAAGCTATATACATATACATACATCTATTACAGCATAGAAAACGTTTTTACAGTAAAATTACATTTTAAATATGATATTTTTCATTTTATATGATAAGGTAAGCTGTTTTTTTTTACCCTAGAACCTTTTTTAAATAAATAAATAAATAAAATGACTAATGTTTTACATTGCACATTAAAACCCACACTGGACCCGATTTTGTCTTTTGCACTATTTCCTCAGATTATGCTGCAAAAATGTGATCACTTTACATCACAGGGTGCATTGTACTGACATTACAATGTAATTGTAAATGTAATTAATAAAACCAACAAGCAATTACAATCATCTCACAATGATTCTGATTGTGTCTCTATATGAGAGTTGTCTTTGTTGTGTTGTTGGTCTTCAGTCAGCACTCCAAAGAAGGAAGGAACGGAATGAAAACAGAAGAAAACCAATCATGTCTTCAGCAGGCCCCCTCTGCCACTCCTTACGGTGAATATTCTGCCTATTGAACCCACAACATACAAAGCTTTTATTATTCATGTATCATTACTTAATCTATAAGGATCTGTAATGTGTGTGTATTGAGTCCCTCATGGCACGTTTGTTTGTGTCCTGAGCCGACACCTGTTCTGTTCTTCTCCATCAGAGCATGTGGGAGGAGGTGAGGTGTGTGCAGGGTGCGAGTCTCCCATCGCGGATCGCTTCCTCCTGCGCGTCAATGAACTGTCCTGGCATGAGACGTGTGTCAAGTGCGCGGTATGTCGCAGCGTGCTGAGCGGGACCTGCTACTGCCGGGACCGCTTGCTTTACTGCAAGCATGATTATGAGAAGTAAGACAGTTTAAACTGCATCCTGCGCCTGTGTACACTGAATCAAAGTGCTAGTATGGCAAAACATCCCATTTTTGGGGTAATGTCTGTAGATTGACACCAGAACATTCCTCTTAGCTCTCTATAAATGTGTGTTTGTTCTGATCATGCTGTGATGCTGCTTTCTATTATGGAATATAACACATTTCTTTAGAAAATGTAGTTAAAGCTTTGGATAAAAGTGTCTGCAAAATGAATAAATGTAAAGCTAGGGCTGTTTTTCATAAACACTTTTTGTTGGTTGAAACTCTCTTCACATCCTGATGGCAATCAATAATAGTAGTGGTATAAATATAAAAACATATACATATATCTCATGTGGAAATCTCAGTACCATAAATTAATTGTTATAATTCGTCTCAAATGCAATGATAGGATGTCCTACCTATTTCCATACCTCCACGCATCCTGCTCGCACAGACATCACACGTCATCGGTGCCATGCAGAGTTGTAGACAGACAGTCACCGAGTGCCACAAACAAACAGCAGCCACCATTTACAGTTCCTCCTAAACCAAAACAACGAGCTTATGCTGCATTCACGCCATGTTATAATTACCGTAATTACGAGATGGCAACCCGTGACGTTCTATCCGGAGCTGTTCACATCCTCAGACTCAGATTTATGCATTTCTGTGTCAACACTATCAACGCCGAAATTAATCTGCAGCAGTCAGGTGGTACAAGTATGGGTTCTTTTAGTTGTTTATGTTCATTGTTATTGTAATTTGAGGTAATTTAACACTGTCTCTCGTGACCCTTTGCAGCATTGCTGCTGTGCGAGTTTATGTGTTTTGAAGGAGGCGTGGCTTTGGAGATGCTCTAAAGGGAGGGTGGGATCTTATGCTTTCAAAGCTAATTTGCTATCGCTAGCCTCTCTGAAACTGCCTACCTTAGCTTTAAATATCAGTGCTATGATTAGTTGATGTATTAGTAAGGCTGTATATTAAGAGATATGTCTCTGGTTTTGTCATCATTAGGTATGTTTACATGTGCTAATTTTCTTAAATCAGGATGAATCAATCCGATTTCAGATTCTGAAAGTTCTGTTTTTTGAAACATTGCAATCTGATATTCACATATTCATTTACATGTGCTTTACATGTATTCTGAACCAAACCTCAGTGCATGTGCAGTTCAACACTGGAGAAAGTTGCTGTGATAATGTCACTGCCATTTTTGTCATGATGAAACAGAAAGTAATCAAGAAAGAAAGAACAATGACACATATGTCACAAGAGCCTTTTTTTTGTTGCAAATATTAGTAAGTATTCAGTCATCTCCATTGACCAGTTTGTAAGACGTGTGACGTAAATATGCTTGTTCATAAGGCGTTAAACATATACATACATACACCAGGGCAATGCCATGTGTGCAAGGTATTTTTTTAATCTGATTGAGAAAATAGTCAGAATCAAGTGTATACATGCTTAATGTTTTCCTGATGATTGGATTATTTTAGGTCTGCACCACCACTTTTAATCCCATCACACCTTTCACTTTCATTCGAATCGAGTTAATCGAGGAGTTCACATGAAGGCTTTTCAGTCCAATTGGGCCATCAATCTGATTATAAATTGATCATCTGGGTGTCATGTAAATGTAGCTATTTACTCACCCTCATATTACTCCAAACACAAATTTCTGTAGAAAACAAATGAGAAATCTGAAGAACTATTAAAGGTCCCGTTTTTCGTGTTTTTTTGAAGCTTTGATTGTGTTTATAGTGTGCAATATAACATGTGTTCATGTTTCGCGTGTAAAAAAACACAGTATTTTTCACATAATTTATTTATCTGTATACCGCTGTTTCCACTGTCAAAACGGGCTGATGACTTCCTTGTTCTATGAAGTCCCTCCTTCAGAAATACGTAACGAGTTCTGATTGTGCCAGCGGTTCCTGTGTTGTGATGCGACAGCAGTTTAGCACACCCAGAGCCATAGAGAGCGCACCTTGCCCGGAAAGGTCACGCCTCTTACCATAACGTGTGCCGCACATAGTTTTACATGCGGATTATTGTGGAGTTGTGCCGAATGAACACAAAAGACAATAATTCCCGAGAGATTGAACTCTTTAATCTCCACAAACAGCGACAGAAAATGTACAACGTTAGCACTCACTCAGAAGAGAACCTCATATAGAAAACAGCCATACACATAAACATAGTCCCCTCTTGTGGCCATTATGTGCACTGCAGTCCAACATTAACTATTGCAGTAAGGATACCACAATTATAATTTTCGGGAACCGAGTTAAACATAAATTGTAACCATTGATCTCTAAGTACAGCGTCCCTGAGAAGGCCAAACAAAGGTGATTGGACTGCGGGATTAAAATAACTGTTTTAGTGACGTCATTAAAGAAGGAAGTAGAGGGATGTAGTCCAAACTGGCCGTTCGATGTAGGCGACTTCTGTTAAATAAAATATCTCGCTGGCATTGAACTTTGAGCTTTAAAATTTTACAGATTTTATTGATACTCTAACAACAACATTACACACTAACTAAAGTTTGAAATATGGGATCACGAAGAACGGGACCTTTAAAGGAGTTCATATGACTTGCGCACTATGTTCCAAGTATTTGGAATGACTTAAAGGTGCCGTCGAACGTTTTTTACAAGATGTAATCTAAGTCTAAGGTGTCCCCTGAATGTGTCTGTGAAGTTGCAGTTCAAAATACCCCATAGATTTTTTTTTATTATTTTTTTTAACAGCCTATTTTGAGGCATAATTAGAAATGCGCCGATTCATGCTGCGGCCCCTTTAAATCGTGCACTCTCCACCCCCTCCCAAGCTCTCGACTCTATCACTGCATAAACAAAGTTCACACAGCTAATATAACCCTCAAAATGGATCTTTACAAAGTTTTCTTCACACAGCATGTCTTATCGCGTAAGTACAGTGCTTATTTTGATGTTTACATTTGATTCTGAATGAGTTTGATAGTGCTCCGTGGCTAAAGCTAACATTACACACTGTTGGAGAGATTTATAAAGAATGAAGTTGTGTTTATGAATTAAACAGACTGCAAGTGTTTAATAATGAAAATAGCGACGGCTCTCGTCTCCGTGAATACAGTAATAAACGATGGTAACTTTAACCACATTTAACAGTACATTAGCAACATGCTAACAAAACATTTAGAAAGACAGTTTACAAATATCACTAAAAATATCATGATATCATGAATCATGTCAGTTATTATTGCTCCATCTGCCATTTTTCGCTGTTGTTCTTGCTTGCTTACCTAGTCTGATGATTAAGCTGTGCACAGATCCAGACGTTAATACTGCCTGCCCTTGTCGAATGCATTGAACATGAGCTGACATATGCAAATATTGGGGTCGTACATATTAATGATCCCGACTGTTACGTAACAGTCTATGTTATGTTGAGATTCGCCTGTTCTTCTGAGGTCTTTTTAACAAATGAGATTTATATAAGAAGGAGGAAACAATGGAGTTTGAGACTCACTGTATGTCATTTCCATGTACTGAACTCTTGTTATTTAACTATGCTGAGGTAAATTCAATTTTCAATTCGATGGCACCTGAGTACAGCACAACTGACAGCACAACTCTGCTGTGAGACTTCAGTGTAAACGCCCACTGTTGTGACTGGCTAACATCTTTCCATATGAAATAGCTAAGTATTACTCTCTCGAAAACTTTTAGCACTTTTTTACTATTAGAGCTCTCAAGGTTAACTAAATAGTTCACATTGATATAGGTGTTTTATTCTATTAAATATCTAAATGTTAGTGTGAAGAAGAAAAAAAAACTTTTAAATATCAACGAATGCTTTCATCATAACTAACAGTGCAAACACGATGTAACTAAGAGATTCGTTGAATAAAACAAGAGTTCTGGCACAAGTCCGAACTCAATCACTGATAAACTTGCACTGTTTGATTGACAGCTCCAGTGATTGTAAAGGGAGCGTTTTTTGATCACTTTCAATATATAATTTAATCACCATTTAAATTCAAAGATTTCTTCTGCGGAGGCGGGGTTTCAACTACCAGGCCTGGTGTCAATAAAAGCTTTTATTGGACTAATAAGGAAGCTTTCAGTTCTGAAACTTACAGGATATTCTTATAGTACGATGACCTCTTATATATCAAAAGCTGGTTTTGTCAATTCATGACCCCTTTAAGGGAAGTGAATAATGGTAGAATTTACATTTTCCCCTGATGAATCAGTCTGTATCTGTCAGAGGGAGATTCCGAGCAGCCATAATTTGCCAGTGACATCACCAGGAGTGCGGACAGTTGAAGGGCGATTTTGTGGCCTGTTATCACTGTTGTGAGAAGTGTCAGACACTGCTGAGAAGTGTGGACACTCCCTCTGTTGCTGACATCTGGAGGCCAACAGAAAGAAATAAGGACAGGAGAGAATAAACGAAGATGGAAAAGTAAGGTGGAAGAAGTCCCGATGGGAATATGAAATAATTCTAAATGTTCCCAGAAAGATAGATCACCTGAGATCTATGTCTGTTCCAGGGTATGAAATTACCATACTAATTGACATTGCTTTTCTTCACACCGTTGAAGAAAAATGGGACCATAGATTTGATAATTGTTGTGCATGAGGGCTTGCAGCAGAGATGTCATAATGAGGGTAAAAGTGATCAACGATTACAAATGAGAAGGTTGTTCTGGGATCATAAGCACAGTGAAACTGATCTTGTGCAGGCTGGTACTATTATTCCCATGAGCCAGATTTATTTGTATTATTTGAATTAATTTATCATGGTGAAATTTTCTTTAAAGGGGTCATGTTATTCTATTTTAAAAGGTGATTATTTTGTTTATTGGGTGTACTAGAATAGGTTAACATGCTTTAATGTTAAAAAAAAAACCACATTATTTTTCACATATTGTACATCAGGGGTTGCCAAACACATTCCTGGAGCCTCCCCAGCACCGCACATTTTGCATGTCTCCTTTGTCTGACACACCCATTTCAGGTCTTGGAGTCTCGACCAATGATCTGATGATCTGAATCAGGTATTTGATTAAGGAAACATGGAAATCATTAAGTGTTTGGGAGGCTCCAGGAATGTGTTTGGGAATCCCTGTACATTATTGCAGCACCTCTATTCCCAGTCTGTCTGAAACACTCTGATTGAGTCCCGGTTTCTAAAAAGCCCCTCCTTCCGAATAAGCCCGCAGTGCTCTGATTGTCCAGCTGACCCAGTGGTTTGTGATTGGTCAAACACTTCAAGTATGCAACCGAAATGTAACACCCCATTACCATAATCACTAACTCTAAACACAGTTAATAATGTCGTCGGTTTTAGCGTATCAGTTTGAGTCAGGTTCTGAAAATGATATATTGTTGAACCAATGTGGTTCAAATGACAAAGCATGTTACTACAGTTTCAGAAACAGTCATGCCTAGTTGGTAATTTTCTCCAATGATGCATTGTACTATGGTACTGAGTTACATTGTTGTACAGGAAACACACCCCAGATCGATTGGAACCGACATTGGAACACCACAACATGGCAACAACACTAAAATCACTGAAACCTCGCCTTCTTTCTTTTGCATATGCCTTGGGTGGACATCATGCTAATAAGTCACAATGGTACACAGACATTTGTGGAAGTAGTAACTGGACTTTGATCAAGGTTTTTAGGCAGGTCTGGATCAGTGTTCTCTGTGAGATACAATAAAGCCCTTTTGTAGGAGACTGAGCTTTGTAACTTTGCAGATCTGATACATGTACAAACAGATGCATTCCACGCTAAAGGAAAAGGAAAAAGCATCATATGGACTCTTTAAAGATTATCTTATCGCATATGTCAAGAAAGTATGAAAGGTATAGGCAATTTTTGTTGCGTTTGGATGCAAATGTTTGGTTTGCAGATGTTATTTGTGAATATCGAGGCTGCAGCATGGTATGTGGTGTATTTGTGGAGGAGACTTGGCACACTCTTTTGCGGCTGACCTTGAGTGAATCCACAACAATGTCTCCTTGTGTTCTGCGCTGTCTGTCCGTCAGCACACACCACTCCTGCCCCTTTACCCCTGCTCAGTCTACAGCAGGTGTGTGCTCCATTTTTAGGGGTGCCAAGGAATCTTTGATGGTGTAAAAAAATGGAATTTGGGAAAAAAAGCTTTCTTGTCCTAACATTCTACTGTAAAAAAAAAAATTTGTCTGGTGACATAAAAAAAATATGATTGATTGGGAAACATGTACATTACCTAGTAATAAATGAGAAAATATTAATTAAAATAACTGAATGATTACACCAACAAAAGTCTTTAGTAAGAGTTAGACGAGGTAGAAATGCCCCTTTAAAGTCAACACTAAACAGCACTGACAACCCATTTTAGTTTCATAAAGCCTGGAACACACCAAGCCGACAGTCAGCCGTCAAGCAGGATATTCTTATAGTATAGGATGACCTCTTAAGCCCAGAAGCCGACGGTCAGCCGTCGAGCAGTTTTTGTTCGTCGGCCGACTAAGTTTTCTCAGTGTGTTCTGC
The DNA here is from genome assembly GCF_024489055.1 of Chanodichthys erythropterus. Classification (NCBI taxonomy): domain Eukaryota; kingdom Metazoa; phylum Chordata; class Actinopteri; order Cypriniformes; family Xenocyprididae; genus Chanodichthys; species Chanodichthys erythropterus. The sequence goes on along the minus strand of NC_090223.1, from coordinate 48,149,307 downwards.
ACCGTCAGATGAAGTTGGTCCTTGTTGGCTATTTTCGGCCGATTCGACATGTTGAATCGGCATCGGAGCTCATCGGCCAGTCGGGCCATCTGATCATTCTGATTGGCTGTTCAAATACTGCCACCTGCTGGTATGGAAAGGCATTTCTTCTTACGCAGGCACAAAACGGATGTGCTAATTGGCCGTCGGGTGTCGAACATCGGTTTGGTGTGTCAGGACACCTTTGGATTATCAAAGTTAAAATACGAAAAATGTAAGAATGGAGCAAAGGGGTTGTAAAAGGAATTTGTTTCATGATTTTTTGATAAAAAAATTTGTAAGAAACATTTTTTTCAATTGGAATACACACAAACAGTATAGCTTTTTAGATCACAACCGATTTTATTTATTTCACAAGTTCTCTTACCCATCCAGTCATAATAGTTAATAATAAACTAACTTGGCTTGCTGTCCTCGAAGGAGACTTGATCCCAAGGCTCTGCTTGAGAAAACCTCCCTAACAGTGTTACATAGAAAGAGAAAGAATGAAATAAAGGGGGAGATGCCAGCAGAATTTTCACCGACGGCTCAGTGACTGTTGGTTATATACGCTCAAAATTATGATTGACTGAACTGAATGATTAGGCTCCTTCTGAACCTATGTTTTTCCATCCATTCAGTCTGCAGTCCCTGATTTTCTTGCTATCAGAAATCTTACATTCATTTACTATTAATTTCTCGATCATTCCAGGACCAAAACCAAACTCAAAGCCAAACCCCTATTCATTAGACCCAAATATGCTTGCTAACATCCCTGAAATGGTCAAATACTCTCCATCATCGTCTTCCTGGCTGACTTCTACACCACACAGCCAGTAGATAAAACACGGAGCCCAACCTAGTGAAACCAGTCCCAGACCAATAAAGGCTCTCAGCCCCAGGGTATGGTGCCTGGATCCCTGGCAGAAAATTAGACAAGCGACGGTCTCGGAGGCCTATCAGAGTGGAGACAGGGGAGCGGATATTTAAGATACCCCAAGTTTAATAGATCACTCTGCAGGGTAGGAAACAGAACGAAAACAGCCCCCAGTGTGTAAAGAGACGCTATCCATAAGAACGAAAAATCACAAATGAGATCTCTTTAATATATTACTTGTTTCTGCTAGACAGCAAATTGTGATTTTTGTTTAAGTCTCCTGCTTCTCAGACTTTACTCCTAAAAAAATACCCCAGAATATCATGTGTCCTTTTGAGAATTTCTTGAAAAACTGTGACTAGATTTGCCAAAATATCAAAGTCTGCAATCAAAAGTCAATGATCTGATATTTATTCCATATTGATATAACATTAGGATTTTTAGGAGAAAAACATTTGAGACAAAGTTGATACTTAATACTACTAGAACATGTCATATTCAATAAGGATTTAGCATATGAATTTGAATGAAATATGAATATGAATTTTACATCCAGAATATTTGGGTCAGAATTTGTGGCATAATGATGATTAACACAAACTTGTCCCTCCATTTCTTAAAAATTGGGTTGCAGTGAGGGAAGTGTAAGGGGCCAATCCATAAAAGTTAAAATACTCACTATTTCAGATGTAAACTATATGTGTTAACATGATTTTAGGATGAAAACATCCCTAAAACAATACTTCCAGAAACCGGTAAACACAATCCGCCGTGCCATCTGCAGATGCCAAATAAAGCTTTATCATGCAAAAAGGAAGCCATATGTGAACATGGTCCGGAAGCGCTGTCGTGTCCTGTGGGCCAAGGCTCATTTAAAATGGACTGTGTCAAAGTGGAAAAGTGTTCTATGGACGCTGTGTCCTCCGGGCTAAAGAGGAGGGAGACCTTCCAGTGTGTTATCAGCGTTCAGTTCAAAAGCCAGAATCTCTGATGGTATGGGGGTGTATAAGTGTATATGCTATGGGCAGCTTGCATGTTTTGGAAGGCACTATTAATGCTGAAAGGTATATAAAGTTTTTAGAGCAACATTAAACGAAAAATACGTCAAAGACGACCACATACTCTTCAGCAGCTGGAAACCTATATCAGGCAAGAATGGGACCAAATTTCAACACTAAAACTCCAAAAAATCATAACCTCGATGCCCAGACATTTTCACACTGTTTTGAAAAAAAAGAGGAAATGCTACACCATGGTAAACATGCCCCTGTCCCAACTATTCTGACAGCTGTAGCAGGCATCAAATTTGAATTGAACTCATTTTGTGCATAAGATTGCAAAATTTCTCAGTTTAAACATTTGTTATGTTATTTATGTTCTGTTGTGAAAAAAATATTTTCTCATGTGATTTGAAAGTCTTTTAGTTTTTACTTTTTAACAAAGTTCGTAGATAAGGAAGAAGGAGGCGGGAACCGGCGAACGTTAAACATAACTTTAATCTAAAATAAACAAAGAACAAAACGAAAGTAATGCCGGTAGACCCTCACAGACGTCTGCCAGCCACACAAACATAATAAAACATCAAATAATATGCAGGCCTGGTCCTCTCTCGTCCTTCACTGTCGTCGTTCCCGGAGCTCCTCCGTGAGAGACTCAAGGCCGGTGCACCTCGCAGGTGGAGCTCATTATCTCTCGCGTCACCGGCCTCGCGCCGTTCCCTCACTGCTCTTGCCCGCCCTGCTCACCACATACCCCCATCGCCCCTCGCAGAGATGGCGCTTACTCTCGGCGGCCGCAGCACCTGGGGGTAAGGACAGACGAGACGAGAGAAAGGAGACAGAAGCACAGGGAGCCACAGAACGAGAGAGGCAAGAGAGGAAAAAGAGAGAAAAAAAAATTCTTGGTCTGGTTCCCAGACACATCGCCGCTCGGTCCTCAGCCAGCCGAGAGGCTCTTCCTTGCAGTGCCATGCAATTGTACTGGACGCTCGGTGGACGGCTCGATTCTCCTCCACCCCCTGGTGGCCACCGATGGCTCCTCCGGCTGAGGGCAGCCAGCAGCGAGTCCCCCGTCCCCTTCTCCTCCCCTTCATGGCGGACGGTAGCAGGCTCCGGCCCACGGCGGACAGCGGCAACTCCTTCGCTCCCTCCTGGACGGCAGCCACCCCACCCCAGGAGCACGGCATTGAACTCTCCGTCCCACCTGTCACTAGGCTCCAGCACCACTGCCTCGGGCAGCCTCTTGCGGTCTTCACTCCCGCGCTGCCTGACCTCCGCAGCACCGCGATCCCCCTCAGCAGCGAGGGCTCTTCGACAGCATGTCCCTCCTTCCTCCCGGGTTTCGGCACCAATGTAACAAAGTTCGTAGATAAGGAAGAAAGAGGCGGGAACCGGCGAACGTTAAACATAACTTTAATACCAAAATAAACGAAGACAAAGCGAAAGTAATGCCGGCAGACGTCCGTGAGACATCAAATAATATCCAGGTCTGGTCCTCTCTCGTCCTTCATTGTCGTCGCTCCTTTTATGCTTCCCTCACGGCTCTCACACGCCCTGCTCGCCACATTCTAATTTAAAAAAAACGTCCCAACTTTTCCAGAATTCGGGTTGTTTACAGGTGGTGAAGCTGGGGAAGGTGGATGGTTTCTGAAAGCAAATGCTGACCAAGTGTTTGAAGGTTGAGCAGTGAGCTCATTGGCTACTGATACAGCAGGAACCAATCAGCAGTGCCCTATAGAGAATAATGTGATTGTAAGCAGGTTGAGTTAATATGCCTGCGCCATCTAGAGTTTCATGACAGAACTTTGTAATTTAACGCCTAAAACCCTAAAACAAAAAAAGATTTACAGAATAACAAATAACAGAAGAATTAAATAAAATGCTTTACATTTCAGTAAAAATTCCCTTCTTTCTCTTTTATCAGCTTGTTAAATCTGACGTCATACGTCAACATTTCCGGGTCCAGATGCTCCATCAGATCCCAAAAGCAAACAACAAACAGTGCTAATATACAACAGAACATTCCTTTGAGTGAAATCTCAATTAGATCTCCTGTACTTTGAAAAAGCAACCTCTAAATAATACATTTTCCAACAGAAATCACCATTTACAGTCACACACTCTACCAAAATATTCAGTCAGAATCATTACTATGAGCATTTACAGAAATGTTCTTCTCGGTCTCTCTTCCTCCCCATGCATTTCTTCTCTAGCTCGTCCATCACTGTCTGATTTCTAATAATATTTCTGTTGCAAACTTCATTTCCTACTTGTTGAGATTTATAGCCGTGATGACACCAATCAGTTTATCTCTCTATTTATCCCACATTTTCGCTTAATCATCTCACTGCTCGCTGTCTCTTTGTGTCTGTGGGAACAGAGAGGGGGGTGGAGGGGTCTTGATTGGGAACGCTGCTAATTGTGTTCCTAGACGTGACTACAAGCTGTGTTGTGGTTAGAGAGTTGTTGTACTGTCAAGACAGGAATATGACACATGGCTCTGATTTAGGACGTTGCCGTACCTTGGATACTCTACTGAGTCAATAAGCTAGTTAGTGGTGCCTGCTGGTTATTAGTAATATAAGGTTATTAGGATTACTATTCATACTTATATTGCGGTCTAGACAAAAAGACACAATGTGATAAAGATTGAAGCAGTGGAAGTGTGTCGAAGACATAGAAGCAGTCTCTTCCCTGTAAACCACTTAGTACAGCTTAGCAACTGCATCACAATCCCCATAGCATCATGGTGGCGAGCCACTGACACTTTCTAAATATGAAAATCAGTAAAGATCAATGGCACTGAACCATGAAGTTTCAGATGAGGACTAGTCATGAGGCTCATTAGGTGTTCAGTAAAATGTTCTACCTGCATTAGTGCTTTAGGAAAACGCATTTTTGTTTTTCTCTCCCTGAAGTTCCCAACACTCTTAAAAATAAAGGTTCCAAAAGTGATGCCATAGAAGAACCATTTTGGGTTCTACCAAAGAACCTTGAACAGTTCTTAAAAGATCCATTTGTATTTGGTATGAAGAACAAGAACCTCTTCCACTATGAAGAACCTTTTGTGCAATGGAAATATTCCATAGATTCCAAAGGTTCTTTATGGAACCATGATGCCAATAATGAACCTTTATTTTTAAGAGTGTTGAGTGTATCAGACTTGTAAGGGAATGATGGACTGAGAGAAGAGCTCAGGGGATGCCAGAAGGCCATGGAGGTGACAAACAGAGGTGGAGAGAGGAAGATGACAGAGGAAGAGGAGAGATGAGCTCGAGGTGTCTCCTCTCGTGATATTGCCACTGTTTTTGCATAATGTGTGATGAGTCTCCATCACCTCGCCTCCCGCACAACAATTTCATTACAGACGGCTAATAAATGTTTCATGGCAGAACAAGCTGCTCGCCTTGGCTTTATTAAATCTGAGATAATAAAAGAAGAACGGCAAAAAATGAAAGCGGGAGGGGGAGAGATAGGAAGAATGCCATAGATATCCTCAAACAGGGCTGCCGTATCTTCTGTTTCTGGGGCAACGAATCCCCCGTCCCCCCTCAACGCGTCTTTTTTTTTCTTCTCGCCCTGCCACAGAGAGACAGGAAATGAGAATCTGGCTGACAGGATATTGCGTTCTGGTGGCCTGGGGATTAGCTGTTTTATCCAACCACACACATACACACACTCACAGACTCACTCTCGCCTCACACAACTCAACACATCGATCCTGTCGGTCCCTGAACCCTTTAGTATATCGCACAAACACAAACGAGGGATGCTGGAAGCTGATGTTTGTGTTTGTAATGTATGGACAGGTCTTGCTGTGTATGTATCACAATTAGTACATTAGTGTATCAAAAGTGCATTTTCATCTCAAAATAGTGTGTGAAATGCATGTTATGACGCCCATCATATGCTACAATATACTGTCAGAATCAGTGTTTCCTACAAACCTTTGGTCTGTTGGCAAGTGAATTACCATGCATTTTGTAGATTTTTTTAAAGAGTATTTCGAGACATCATTGCTACATTGGAAATGTGTTGAAGGCATAGTTCCCCACAAAATTGTCATCATTTCCCTGATGTTGTCCCAAACCTGTCTGACTTTGTTTCTTCTATGGAACAAAAAAGAACGTACTATAGACCTTATGCGTCAGAGAAACAACATTCAGCCATCTTTAGAATTTTTCGTTTAAACTTCCGTTTTAGCAGTATCTGTATATTTCTTTAGCATCACTGTCGAAGAGTAATTAACTGATCAGAGGATTTACTTATTGTAGAGTTAACGAAAGTTATAAAACGGTTAGATCCTGTCCTTGATTCTGATTAGTCAATAGCTGTGTTTTATTCACGATAAAACACGGCTATGACCGCTTCACTCAACGGTTCTGTGTATCACTACACAACACTCTATAAGCAGCCACTCTTAGCAACATAAACTGTATGTTCTCAATTGATATTGTTCATTGAATCTTACTGTATTATGTAGAAGAGTTACTGTGAGAAAGAGATCAAGTGAGCGAGTTTATTACATGCATTCAGATTTAGCATTTTCCTTCAGGTCAGTCCTATGTTCATAATAAAAAATCTGTTTAAATGTCCGATGTATTATCTTGTCCTTTTAACAGTTAAGGGGTTTTCCCGTGACTGACAGCACTAGCCAAAGCTTTTGTCAGTTGCGTCTTGTTCTGTGTTCACAACAATTCAGTCTTTTCAATATTAAAGTCTTCACTACTGACTGACACACTCATAAAGACAGTCTTTGCCGCCATCTAATGGCGCAATAATGTAACATCTGTTGCTGTTCACAGTCAGGGACTATTTTTTCCAGCGGAAGGAAGGCTTTTAGTGAAAGTTTACTTCATGAAAGTTGCATTAATACATATTTTTGGCTTTATTATTTGTATTGTGTGGTAACCGTTTTATAAAAGCAATAAGGTACTCGAGGCTAGTGCTGTATCGTGAATAAGTCACGGCTGAAGGGGTTGCAGGTACTACGCTTCGCGTTGTGTCTAACAAAGCCCTTCAGCCGTGACTTATTCACAATACGGCACAGCCTCTAATACCTTATTGCTTACTTATCATGAGCATTGTAATATGTGAAGCGGATGTCATAACAAATGTCATTAGACCAGGCAGATTGAAAAATGAGTGGTTCATTCATAAATCCATAAGATCTTACCTTCATGCTGTGGAAATACAAACTGAGAGACAGAACACAATGAGCGCATCGCTGAAAAGGGGTGGGGCTATATAAAGTCTATAACAGTTTTGGACCCCATTGACTTTCTCTGTACAGACAAAATTAGTGTTTCAAAGAAGGTTTGAAATGACATTAAGGTGAGTAAATTGCAGGTGAGTAAAGTGCCCTTCAAAAATGACTTTTTAGTGTAATGTTGTCAGGTTGATTCACTCACAACTAAATAATGCTTATACCTTGGATTCTCTACTGAGTCAGTAAGCTAGTTAGTGGTGCTTGGTGGTTAATGGTAATATAAGGGCATCAGTATTTCCATTCATACTTATATTGTATGATCCTGCCACTGTCAGTGGTCTGCTAAAACTGTCAAAATGTTTGTCAGGTAATCGAAAAATGTACTTCAAAACATATTTTGCGCTTTAGAATATGTAAAAATAAGAATTGTTTACTGCCACTGCTAAATAATTCTTATATATATATATATATATATATATATATATATATATATATATATATATATATATATATATATATATATATATATATATATATATATTTTTTTTTTTTTTTTACAATTTTAAAGCACCAAATATTATTTAAAGTACACTTTTCAGTTACCTGACAAACACTTTGACAGTTCTGACAGGCCACTGCAAGAAGGAGTCATCCAGGAGAACATACTAAAGCAAAAAGATCCTTTCTTTACATCCAGAATGTTTCATCCATTACAGAATCAATGACAGCTTGAACATTTCTCTGTTCTTTTGGTGCAAATCCAGAACAGAAAAGCTCATGAGGAATTTTAATGTACTTCCTTTAAAAGTAATGTTGGTAATAAGTAAATCATCCCATTATAACTCATAAAATGTATTTTGGTAATACTTCATAGGCCCCATCAGTTAATGTTAATGTGTTAACTAATATCAACTAAAAATGAGTAATACATTTGTTACAGTAGATTTATTAATCTTTAACATTAGTTAATAAAAAAATACAACGGTTCATTGTCAGTATGTTAAATAATATTAAGAGATACTTTTGAATTGAACAATGTATTTGTAAATATTAAAATTAGTATTAACCAAGATTAATAAATACTTCAGAATTATTTTTCATTGTTCTTTCAAGTTAAAGGGTTAGTTCACCCAAAAATGAAATTTCAGTCATTAATTACTCACCCTCATGTCATTCTACACCCATAAGACCTTCGTTCATCCTCAGAACACAAATTAAGATATTTTTGATGAAATCCGAGGCTATCTGATCCACACATTGGCAGCAACAACATTATAAGGTATTAAAGTCATCGATAAAATAGTCAACATGATTACAGTGGTTCAACCTTAATATTATGAAGCAAAGAGAATACTTTTTGTGTGCAAAAACAAAATAAAAACGACTTACTTTTGTGGTCCTCAAAAGGTGCAAATGTCATTGCTGCTATCTGTGGATCATATAGCCTCGGATTTCAGTCGTTTTTATTTTGTTTTTGCACACAAAAAGTATTCTCTTTGCTTCATAATATTAAGGTTGAACCACTGTAATCATGTTGACTATTTTATCAATGACTTTAATACCTTATAATGTTGTTGCTGCCAATGTGTGGATCAGATACCCTCAGATTTCATCAAAAATATCTTAATTTTTGTTCCGAAGAAGAACGAAGGTCTTACGAGTTTGGGACGACATGAGGGTGAGTAATTAATGACAGAAATTTCATTTTTGAGTGAACTAACCCTTTAACTAATGTAGTTAACTAATGGAACCTTATTGAAAAGTGTTACCAGTGTTTTCACCCATGAATTCAACAGGATCATTTATATAAAAAAAAAAAACTCATTAAACTCATTCTTACTTTATTGATACCTTGATAGACAGTACACTTTCTAATGAGCCTGTTGAAGTGTTCTTCATATGACTAATAAGTCATAAATGTAACCATCTGAATTCAGTTGAGAGCAGTAACGTGTATTTGATAGTGTGCAATGACACTACTTGTTGTTTTATTAGCATAAAATGATGTGATGTGTCTCAATGCAATCAGACATAATTAAACAATTAAAGTCTGCATGCCACCAGTCGATTATTATTTCAGAACATGTTTGTGCATTGCAATGTTTGCATGTTAAGTTCAAAAAATCATTTTAGCAAGTACGTACTCAAGTGTGCGTCTATGACATGATTGGGGCAGTATAATATGTGTCAGTACTGAACAGTTTAGCTGCTCACCTGTGCTTTCTCTTTTGCGTACGAGTGGTCTGATGTGTACAATTTTATCAGCTACCTGTTGGTTTTCTCATATTTCATCATTGTGAATATTGGTGTGCGTGCGTGTCGGGGAGGGAGGGCGGCGGGAGTGGGTTGTGGGGAATGCTGGGAGATTTTAATAACGCAGAAGCAGTGCAGTGAGATTTAATAAAAGAAGATGATGTGATTACTGAACCCTGGCTCTGAGCCACCTTCCCTCACAGCAATATCCGCTCTCTTTCTTTCTCTCTCGCTCACACACACACACACACATGCACAGCACCAACCCTTGCAATTATATGTACATGTATGATTTACATACTGACTCCCTATATATATACAAAGATGCACCAAAGTCTGTGGGATAAACCTCGCAACTATGACAGTAAGTGTTTGATTATGTAAAATTATGTGTTCATGCATGGATTAGGCCCCCACACTATGATTTGGCTATAGATTTATGTAAAACTTTATTGAATTGACTTCATGAACACAGCTTGTACGTACATATCGTCTGATTGTTTTTCCTGCACCCATAATTTCTTTCCCCCAAGGTACTTTCATCCTCTCTTAACTCTGGTTTTCAAATCTGTACATGTTGTTATTTTTGTAACCATCTTATTTAATGAGTGTGTTTGAAGTGTTTCTTTTCAGAAATTTTTATCTCCTTTTAAAGTCACGAAAACATGTCCAGGTCACATTTCACCCCAAACAAAAAACCACAAAGAAATTATATTCTTACATTTTGAAAATATTTTCATGACAATTAAACATATCTGAACTCAAATTCTTATTAATGTATCCAGATGTTTTTAATTTTAATTTTAATTAATTTTTATTTATTTTTTTAACAGGTCTACTACTCTACACTAATTTTTTCTCACATGACGGTAATGAAAATTATTATTTTTTATTGTTTGTGCATTACATTACTGAGAATTGGGAGGACATTATTTGAAACTGAATGAAAATAATGTCTTAATGCCAAAAAAATCTTAAAACAGGCTTCATAGTCTTTAAGAAAAATATCATTTTTCACTTATTTCTTTTGGTTTTGAGGTGAAGTATGAACCGGCATGTTTTTGACAGGCTTCATGCAAGTCACTCTTACAGTCAGTTGCTGAACGAATGTTTCTCAGGGTTTTTAGAGTTGGTCTTCTTTGATCTGGGTGTAGTAGGTGATGATTTGGGTAATTTGGCATTTTTGGCAGATGGATTGAGACAGATTAGCCATAGCAGCTGCGTTTCGGACAGGATCATCATATCCGTGCAGATTAGAGGCTATAATGTGTGGACCTGGCTGCCTCTTCCTTCAGCAGATTTCTGATATGACACCTTCATCTCCTGCACTCAAGGCTCTTCAACACACACACACACACACACACACACACACACACACACTAGAATCCCGCCTTCCATCTCTGCAACTGTCATGAAGTCTGTGTTATCCATCAAATGTGCATTACATCTGGTCTTCGCCTCCAAATTGTTTTGTTTTCCTCTTATCATGTGCGAAAGCATTATCCTTATATGCAAACTTTTAATTTCTTAGTGTGCATTGCTAAAGCAGGTATCAGCATTATTTATTGCTCATACACTCTTGAACATAAAGATTCCAAAAGGCCAGCAATGCCATAGAACCTTTCAGTGAAACATTTTCATAGTGTGAAGAACATTTTAACAATCTAAAGAACCTTTTCTGCTGTGGAAAGATTCCATGGATGTTAAAGATTCTTCATGGAACCACTGAAGCCAATAAAGAACCTGTATTTACAATTAACAAACTCTTACTATAGGTCTTGTCATAATGTTAATTTGTTGGGTGAACTATTCCTATAAAAGATAGCTTGTCCTCCACTGTGATAGAATTGTGTGTCAAATTGGGCAGCTTTTTGATGAGTTTCACCTTGTTGACAAAAAAAAAAAAGGCTAAAAAAATCCTATACACAAAAGTCCTGAGCACAAAATCATACACTTCATGACTTGGGACAGTATGCAACCACATAGCAATCACCCAGAACAACCACACAGGAAAACACAAAAGCCTAAAATCATGCCAGCGTGTGTAAACAGCACGTTTAAAATGTAAAAATCTTTTGTATTGTCCAGTTCAGGTGTTTGACAGTAACTTCACACAGATTCATGCCACATTTTAGTTGAATGGCGACTATTGCTTTGGCTTAATGAAATGTACACAAGGATTAGATTGTCATCGAGCGGCTACAGGTTCATCTGTGGGTACCTGTCAATATTTATGAGAGTACATGTGCACGGCTGAATATAGGTGCCGGTAAATGTGTGTGTGCGAGTATGGTGTGTTTATTCGAGTGTGTGAAAGAGAGAGGAGAGATTAACCCCATGCTATCCTCAATCCCTGGTTATGAGTTTACAGCGTCTGTCTGGGCATCGCACTGTTTAAACAACAATCTAATTAATCCTGTCTTTATTAGTTTCACGGAGCTGGGGAGGGAGGCTGGGAGGGAGAACAGGGAATTCTGGCAGAAAATATCAAGCGGTGAGGGAGGGGAGAGAGGAGGAAAAAACGAGGGGTCTGGTGGGGATTGAAGAGCAAGAGCGCCTTTAAAATGAATTGTGATGTTGATGAGCCACGTCAAAGGAAAACACTGTTTAAAGAGAGGCATTTGTGGGCATTGGTAGCAGGACAAATGACCTTCTTAATACATTTGTTCACTTTTGCCCTGTAAGTCACTGTAACTGTTAATCATTTTAAAAAATCATTGGTAAGTTTAATACATTTACTAAAGTGTGCGGTGCCAACCGAGGTCAGAGGTTCAATTCCCAGGTGATAAAATGTACTTAGATGTACTAAAACTTAAATGCAGTGTAAGCAGCTTTGAATAAAAGTATGTCAAATGAATAAATGCAAATAAAATTACCATGTAAAGTCTGACATATAAAATAGTCCGATTTTTTAATGGAACATTATATGCCGTTCAAACTCAGGGGAAAAAAACACCTTAATTTTATTCAGATTCCCAAACTGAGCAAAAATATGCAATTTGCTGATATTTATGGCCAAAAAGTAAGATGGAATTCTTAATTAATGCTAATATATTTTAATATTATATATATATGTGTCTTAGTAAGATGTTTAATATCTTAGTTTTGTGATTTGTAGTTTTTATTGTTGGAGCCAAAACATTTAATGCTATGCAATACAAAGATGATTGAGAGATGTACAAATAAGCATTCCTCCGAAGCCTGATGGATCAGATTTGATACTCACATTTTAACATGATTTTCTAAAAAATGATGAACGGATAATCAGGTAAACCGGAAATGCTTCAGTCCAGTAAATGTTCATCTTCAAACATTAATAACAATCTATTAACAGATGTTATTCTTATGTTCTTTACTTAAAATCAGTAAAGATATCACAGCAAAAAGACATGCATCACAATCTGAAGGGGGCATTTTTACAATTACACGCACACAAAAAAGCCTTACCTATCAATCAAATGACAGAAGGCATGTAATAGATTATGTACAAGTTTTTTTCTTAAAGGGTTAGTTCGCCCAAAAATGAAATTTCTGTCATCATTTGCTCACCCTCATGCCGTTCCACACTTGTAAGACCTTTGTTCATCTTCAGAACACAAATTACGATATTTTTGATGAAATCCCAGAGGTATATGACTCAAAAATCCAGAAATCAAAGACAAATAGTCGACGTGACTGCAGTGGTTCAACCTTAATTTTATGAAGCGATGAGAATACTTTTTGTGCGCAAAAAACAAAACAAAAATAACTTTATTCAACAATCTCTTCTCTTCCCTGTCATTATCCTGACGCAGTTGATGCAGTACACACAGTGAAAGCTTCCGTGTTTATGTCCGAATGCCAGCTCATTATTGGCCAAAGCTGATCACGTGAGCAGCACGATGCATGCATTTGACATAAACAACATATGAGAATGACACAGAAGAGAAGATATTGTTGAATAAAGTTGTTATTTTTGTTTTGTTTTTGCACACAAAAAGTATTTTTGTCGCTTCATAACATTAAGGTTATGACTTAGTCACTTTGTAGCCTGTAGTCACTGACTGTAGTCACTTTGACTATTTTAACAATGTCTTTAGCATCTTTCTGGATTTTTGAGTCATATACCTCTCGTATTTTATCAAAAATATCTTAATTTGTGTTCTGAAGATGAATGAAGGTCTTACGGGTGTGGAACGACATGAGGATGAGAAATTTCAAAAATTTCAATTTTGGGTGAACTAACCCTTTAAGAAAAGTTTTGATCATGTTGATACTTCAGAGGCCTTAGAAATGCACGTTTTTGCTTTGTTGCTTGTGACATCTTGTGCATTGTCAAATATTGCCACCCAGTGTTACAGACAAAACATTGCATAAAGTGATTGTTCAGAAACATAATCGTTCAGTAACACGTGCACATGTGTGTGTGTGTGTCAGGTTGTTCGTGCGGAAGTGCAGTGCGTGCCTGCAGGCGATCGGCCGCTCGGAGCTCATCATGCGTGTGCTGGGGCAGGTGTACCACCTGGGCTGCTTCAGCTGCTGCGAGTGTGAGCGCCGGCTGCAGAGAGGTGATGAGTTTGTGCTAAAGGAGGGACAGCTGCTCTGCCGGGGAGACTATGAGAAGGAGAGAGAGATGCTGGCCGCCATCAGCCCGGCCCCTACCGAGTCTGGTAACCTTCATGACCTCACTTGAAGGTTTATATTAAAGGAGAAGAGATGCTAAAATAGTGAAGAAATGAGACACTTCATCTTTAAGCCAATGCTCAGTTTCCCTCTGCAGTAAAGAGTGAGGATGAGGAGGGTGGTGGTGTCTCCGTTGGTGGGAAGGCTGGAGATGATGGGAAGGAGCACAAGAGATCCAAGAGACCACGCACCATCTTGACCACGCAACAGCGTCGCGCTTTCAAGGCTTCCTTCGAGGTGTCTTCCAAACCCTGCCGAAAGGTCAGCAGTCACCTGACACCTGTGTGCATAATATGTGGCACTTGTATCCATCTCATGCATGTACTGTTATTGCAGGTCAGAGAAACTCTTGCAGCTGAGACTGGACTGACGGTGAGAGTCGTGCAGGTGTGGTTCCAAAATCAGAGAGCAAAGGTAGGATGGCATAATTTTTTGATAAATTCTGAAAATGTTCCTGTTTGAAACACCATCTCGTGATTTACCCAGGTAGAAAAAAGCAAAAACAACATCCTTGTTTTACTGATCAGTCATGTTTTTGGGTTTGTTTATTTCTAAGGCTTAGCAAGCTTTAACAAGAATGAAATAAACTCATAATCAAATAACTTGAATTTTTTGACAAAAAAAGCAAAAGTTTGTCAGTTACAAGTTTTGAACATGGCTTGGCATAGCCTGGTTGGAAAGCTTATATGAGCAGGCAGATGGACGGACGGATAGATAGATGGATGGATAGACAGACAGACAGACAGATAATACCAGGTGGAAACAGGGCCTAAGATGTGTTTTGGACAATCAGATCATGTCTGAACGAAGGAGACACATTCCTGTTTTCACCCAGTATTTTAATCTGTCTCTTTTGTCGGCTTTCAACTACTTCTGTCCTGATTTTCGAGGAGAGGGTCTATGGGTGGGTAAATGTATGGGTTTTGTCAGATCTTTCGATCTAATGGACAAAATAAGCTTGAGCAATTTAAGGCCGGAACACACCAAGCCGACGCTGACAAACTAGTGGCGACGAAAGCAGACTGCGGGTTGGCTCATGTCGGCAGCGTCTGGGTCCAAAGGTGTCCTGACACACCAAACTGACGTTCGACACCCGATGGCCAACTAGCACGTCAGTTCCGCACCTGCGTAAGATGAAATGCCTTTCCGTACCAGCAGGTGGCAGTAGCTGAACAGCCAATCAGAATGATCAGATGGCCCGATGGACCGACGAGCTCTGACGCCAATTCAACACGTCGAATCGGCAGAAAAAAGCAGACGAGGACCAACTTTAGCCAACGGTGTGGAACACACTGAGAAAACTTAGTCGGCCGACGAAGACAGAATGCCCGACGGCCGACCGTTGGCTTGGTCTGTTCCTGCCTTTACATGTTTTTCTGGAGAAGATGGAAAAACAAACGGAGAACAGCAGCTTTCCTTTCTGCTCTGATAGCCATAAAACCAGCCAAACGCGATGAATGTGTGTTAGAAATCATGAATTGGGAGAGAACATTGTGCTTGGTGCGTTTTTCATCTTCAAACCAAACTTAGGTCTTCAGCTCACAAAGTTTAAATCCCATCGGGCTAGCGCTTACCATAATGTTTACGGATTATGTCAGTAGGCGGAGAGTAGGGTAGAGTAGGGAGAGTCTTTAGTGGCTGTTCGACCACATGAGCATCTACACTACAAAAGCAATCCGGTTCATTGCGTTTTCCTCTGGAAGTGGTCGAAAGTGGACAAGCTCAAAACGTTTCACACCCTGTTTACAACTGTACTTGGCGTAATCCACTTGTGATCCGATCGACACTTTCAGGAAGAAAGTGTCTATATGAATAGACACAGATACTAGCAACCAACAACACTGAGACTTGTGACCTTAAAGCGATAAATCGCTGTCATTGTGACTGCTAGTTTGATTTTTATATGACTATTAGATGGGAATGTTGTTCCAAGACCAGGGAAGACCATGAACTGTTGTTGTTGTGTGTTCAGATGAAGAAGATCGCTCGCAGACAGCAGCAGCAGCAGCAACAGCAGGAACAGGAGCAGATGGGCGGGACCAGGAGGGGCCCGAGCAGAGGGGGGCGCCAGAGTAACGATGACAGTGAGGGTAAGACACAGACGGATAGCGGAGTGGATGGACAACTGTGTGAAATGGCTTGATGAGAGGTGTGAACCCAGCTCTTTCTCTTCACAGATGGCTCCAGCAGTCACGGACTGGATGGGTTGCTCTCATATTCCTCTCTGCCACGCCAACAACTGCTGGCTTTGGATCCGAACATATACGGCAGCGAGCAGTTCCGACACGGGCTCACGCCACCACAGCTCGGCCCCGAGCAGATGCACTCCTATGGTAAGGATCTCCTACTGTACCAACTTTGGCATTGCTAATTGTTTTCTTTAACTGAAATGTTTGTGTTTGAACACCAAATTCATTTCAGACTCAGAGACAGTTTTCCATGACTTGGACAGTGATGGAAGTCTCAGTCATCTTGGTGACTGTCTCTTGACGACTGCAGAGGGTGGAGTTCTGGCAGGGCGGATAGGAAATCCCATTGATCGCCTCTACTCAATGCAAAACTCCTACTTTACCTCATGACCCTGGTTCCACCTACCTAAAGCGCTCCAACACCACAGCAGGGGGCAACAAATAGATCATCATCAAAACTAATTGAATCCCACAATCACATCTTAGCTGTGCCAATAAAGTTCTAACCAATCAAACCAAGACAGGATCAGACCCTAAAAATTCAATATGACATGGACAGAATAGGAATTCACTGGAATATCATGTTTTGTATCACACATATGCACTATTTTTCTGCTCTGTATCGCATAAACATCTTTGGACAGTCATAGGTGCAGACATCAACAGGCAGCTCTTCGTGAAGTGTAAGTGTTATCTCACACTCTACTCACTGTAAAAATAACAAGCTGATCAAGTCGGTATCCAAAATCTCCCCCATACTCTCATTCGCTATTAGAGTCCTTGAATGATGATGTGTTTTGTAGGCCAACCAAAAAGTCAGCTCACCTATTGGATTACTGCAGTAAATGCTCTGTGAGAGTTTATGATTCTTACACATTTTGTTCATCTTGATAATGTTTTGAACATTTTAAAGCCTAAATACAGCAGAAGTAAAAATCTAAAGTTTAAAAATGCACCACGGTCACATGACTTCAACATCACCACCATTAAGCTTCTAACATATATTTATATATTTATATATTTATATATAAAAGCATTTTCCGTGATAATAAACACAACAAGGCTGTGAAAGCGGATTAGTGTATTCAGTGTGATAATGTTTAAAGGTGCAGTAAGTGATTTTTGAGAAAACCAAGAAGCACAACAAACTTGTAGCCAATCAGCAGTAGGGGGCGTGTCCACTCATGATGGGGGAGGAGACAGAGTGAGCCAAACAGCAGTAGGGGGCGTGGTCACTCATGATGGGGAAGGAGACCATGTGAGCCAATCAGCAGTAAGGGCGTGGTCACTCATGATGGGGGAGGAGACATAGTGAGCCAATCAGCAGTAAGGGCGTGGTCACTCATGATGGGGAAGGAGACCATGTGAGCCAATCAGCAGTAAGGGCGTGGTCACTCATGATGGGGGAGGAGACATAGTGAGCCAATCAGCAGTAAGGGCGTGGTCACTCATGATGGGGAAGGAGACCATGTGAGCCAATCAGCAGTAAGGGCGTGGTCACTCATGATGGGGGAGGAGACATAGTGAGCCAATCAGCAGTAAGGGCGTGGTCACTCATGATGGGGGAGGAGACAGAGTGAGCCAATCAGCAGTAGGGGGCGTGGTCACTCATGATGGGGGAGGAGACAGAGTGAGCCAATCAGCAGTAGGGCGTGGACACTCGTGATGGGGGAGGAGACAGAGTGAGCCAATCAGTAGTAGGGGGCGTGGTCACTCATGATGGGGGAGGAGACCATGTGAGCCAATCGGCAGTAGGGGGCGTGGTCACTCATGATGGGGGAGGAGACAGAGTGAGCCAATCAGCAGTAGGGGGCGTGGTCACTCATGATGGGGGAGGAGACCATGTGAGCCAATCAGCAGTAGGGGGCGTGGTCACTCATGATGGTGGTGGAGAGTGACCCAAAAAGCAGTAGAGGGCGTGGACACTCGTGATGGGGGAGGAGACAGAGTGAGCCAATCAGCAGTAGGGCGTGGACACTTGTGATGGGGGAGGAGACAGAGTGAGCCAATCAGCAGTAGGGCGTGGACACTCGTGATGGGGGAGGAGACAGAGTGAGCCAATCAGTAGTACGGGCGTGGTCACTCATGATGGGGAGGAGAGAGCGTTAGCAATAGGGAGATTTGAAGAAAGACTGTAGAAAGAGAGATGGCTGAGAGACATTACATAAGACAAAAGAGTGCTTTAAGGCTCATGTTAATATTAGAAAAATTCCAGCACAGGAGAGACCCAAGTAGGAAGGACTGAAAATGGACGCCGAGGCTGCGTTGTTTCTGCTACATACGTGAGTAACATTGGTTTTGCTATGTTTCACAGAACCAAGATATGCTGTTGTTGTAATGTTAGCTATAGGAACAGAACTGTGTCACTGTTTGTCTGGAGCTGCTGGAGACTATCAACCAACTCTTGCTTGTATTTACTCTTGTGTACTGAATGTTCATTTTTTTGTTCTTCCTTGTCGTTCCTACATCATCTTTGCTTTATTTTTCATGACGCATTATTTTGCTTCGCTTCAGCTATGATAAACAGACATCCACTCGTGCATTTTGGGGGTGAAACAGTGAAGGAAGGGGTGTGTTTGTTTGGGCTGATTTCAAAAAAGATTTTTCTTAGAAACCATTTACTGCACCTTTAATATCCCCAACAACCTCTGTAGTCCCATTTAGCAAATTGTTAGCAAATGCCTTTTTCAAGACAAGTAAAAGCTATTAATTCTATATTTTATGGTGTGGAATAATACGTGAAAATTAGCTTATGTTAACCACAGACCTAATTTCATGCTTTTAACCAAAAACTCATTGACTTCAGGATGATGAAACTGGAAGTGCCAAAATGTGAACTTGTTTCTGGGTTTGGCCTACAAAAATGTCATCTTTGCAGCATTCTCTTCACTACATTAGTCCACTGAATGAGTTAATGAAACAGAGTGAGCTGGAGGTTCTGTCCACTATGGTTTCGGACACCAATACAAATGGCTGACTCTCAAATAATGCAGGGGTATGGGAGTGATTTCAGACACAGCCCAAGCCAATTTCCACTCTCTTCTTATTGCTTTGCCATCTTTAGGTCCTTCCTTATGAAAAGGAATTAGCTTTTATTTAAATCTAACATGAAAACCAAAATAGTCTAGCATGCTGGCATAAGTCAAATGTACATTAATATAGTGAAAATGTATATTAAAGATGCACTCAGTAGTTTTATGTATGTCGAGCTGACCAATATAACAGTTGTCTTGGACTTACACTGACACCTAGTGGCGCGGATGCAGCATCACACAAACAAATGTTTCACTCGAGTTATTATAGTTAACTAAAACCATTAAAAAAACAAAAAACATTTTTATTACTTGAAATAATGCAAATGTTAACTTAAATAAAATAAAATATTATCTAGTTGCCAAGGCAACATTTCTAATTTTAATTTCATTTAAACTAAAATTACTAAAACTGGAATAAAAATTAATAAAAAACTATATAGACATTTTTTTAAAAAGCTAATAAAAATGAGGGCAAAACACAACTGAATTATTAAAATGTTAACTAAAATTGAAGTGGAAATGGAAAATATAAAAATAAAAACATTTTCAAAATAATAAAAGCTATAATAGTATCTCAATGATACTTAAACTATTTTGTTACTGATGCTATTGTTAAAAACATACTTTTTATCCATAATTAATCAGTTTTGCAGACAAAAGGGTTCACAATTGGGGGTAAACGAGATGTCAGCATGTAAAATAAATAAGACAGCTGTTATATGACTGGAGTCTTCATCTCATGTTAATGTTGTTTATTAGCACGCTATTTTTCAAAAGCATTACTGATTTTTTTATGTGTAAAACCCTTTTAATGAGTAAATAAAATACTGAGTGCACCTTTTAACATTTTAAATTCCTTTTCACAAATGTTGACAGCTAGTGCAGTATTTTTTATGAAGAAATTTAATTTGGATTTAGTTTCTCAGAGAGAGGTTCAGTGTTTTTTTTAAGCCGCCTTAACTGTGCATTGGACAATTAAAAGAGACAAAATATTAAAATGAAAATAGTACATCATAAAATAATGAAATGACTATAAGATATAACTGAAAAAGATATCTCAAAGACCAAAAATAGTGAAGGAGTCTTGATTATGCTATAATTTAATATTTCATATAACAAAACCACAAATGAGATTATTTAATTTAAATCTCAGGTTTTAAACGGTATAACATTTGGACACAGGGTACATTTTCTCTGATTAAAAAAAAAAAAGAAGAAGTGAGAAATGTGAAAACTATCAAGGGCCTTGATTTGTTTCCTGCAGTAGCATTGCTATACGGTGACTATGGTAAACAGGTAGGTTTTCAGATTGTTAGGCATCAGGTAAAATGTAGGGATGTGCTCTAATCTCCAAACTGAGATGACTCCGTGATAAGGAAATGATCAGGGTTATTGCTGTTACAGGGTTAGTTAGCCTTACAGTTACAGGGTTGATAATAAATGACATTTATCTCTTTAGTACTGACAGGAAAAATAGCACAAAGTATTAATAAGACCCCCTAAATGTTACAGGACGTGTACACTTGGCAAAGTGTTGCTAATTGTGCTTTATTGTAATATACTAAACGTGTTGGTCATATGACTGTTGTTGTAATTAGCACTATTGTTATACGTGTAGTTATTTACTTCACCTCTTTTTACTCATTATGTTCTTGTTGATTATTTTTTAATGGCAACAATAGCATCGGAATATTTATGTTGCAGCATGATATACTGTATAATTATGTGAAATGTATTATTTATATTGAAGAATGTACAGTAACACCATCTGCTTATGAAAATCCTGACAAACAAATGTAGTTTCTAGTACACTGGACTTGACTTTCTGGTACATCAAGTGTGCAGCTGACTGCTCACATGTTCATGATCCATTTTGTGATACTGGACTGTTTTATTTAGAGTGTTATTATATTTCTGTTGATGGGTACCATCTTTCTGTTTCTTTTAGTGTGATCACTCTCAGTGAAAGTGTTTTTGTGTACGGTGTTCTCGGGTTTCCAATATAACTCATTTCAAACATTGACGCTTGGCTGTGTGATTTATGGCTCATGGATTCCGATAAGTATGTGATTCTGGTAAATCAGCTACATTTCTTTCCACTTTTGATAAATGGACCAAATGAAAGTTCAGTTCAACTCGTTGGTCAAAGGCTCAGAACCTTGTGTCCTCCCTCCCGTTTAACCAGCGGTCAAAGCAATCCTAATCTAATGCCTCCCTACAGTCTTTTGTTCCTGGACGCAGGGAACCGGTGGCCATGTGAGGGGGAGATATTACATGTCTGCATTCTTTGGTTTAATATTATACACAGTGACGCCAAGGTAAGGAGAAAAACATTCAGAGAACAAGAAATACCCATTATAAATGACATGAACCTGAATTTATGCTTATTGAACCAAGATTTCACATATTAAATCAATTCTGAAGACATTTTATGGTTTATAAAAAAATGTTTTAATCTTTTTTTTTTTATTGCGGTTTGTGATCCGCTTGTAATGAAACTTAAAGGATTAGTTCACTTTCAAATGAAAATTTCCTGATAATTTACTCACCCCCATGTCATCCGAGATGTTCATGTCTTTCTTTCTTCAGTTGAAAAGAAATGAAGGTTTTTGATGAAAACATTCCAGGATTATTCTCCATATAGTGGACTTCAATGGCATCCAAACGGTTGAAAGTCAAAATTACAGCTTCAGTGCAGCTTCAAATGGCTTTAAACGATACCAGACGAGGAGTAAGGGTCTTATCTAGAGAAACCATTGCTCATTTTCTAAAAAAAAAAAATAAATTATATATATGTTTTAACAATAAATGCTCATCTTGAACTAGCTCTCTTCTTCTTCTCTATTTGAATTCCAGCAGTGTAGATGCTGCTAAGTGTATTACTGCCCTCCACAGGTCAAAGTTTGAACTAATTGGTATATACTTGCACTAGCATATTGTATATGACAATTTAGTCTGGTATCGTTTAAAGCCCTTTGAAGCTGCACTGAAACTGTAATTTTGACTTTCAACCGTTTGGATGCCATTGAAGTCCACTATATGGAGAATAATCCTGGAATGTTTTCATCAAAAACCTTTATTTCTTTTTGACTGAAGAAAGAAAGACATGAACATCTTGGATAACATGGGGGTGAGTAAATTATCAGGAAATTTTAATTTGAAAGTGAACTAATCCTATAAAAAAATGAGACCTTCTCCGACTTACTAGGTTGTCTATGAAGGCCTGAACACTGATTTTTTTGTGAAGGAATCGGGACGTTTTTGCCGGGAAAATCAAAAGGATGTGACTGTTACACACACTCCCGAAAGCCTCTTCCGTTCTGACGCATTAAAATGAATTAAATGTTAAAGATAATGCCAAACCAGCCATTCTGTACTGTAATGCCAATAGGTCGTGCAAAGAAAATGGATTGATTCCAAATATATTCTCAAATAGACCTCATATATTACCTCATCTGTCGACATGATGCCGGTGAAATGCAGAGCTTGTGAAAACTAATTTAGAGTGTTATTATATTTCTAGAAAGCATCGCTATCAGATGCTTTCTAACTGCATTATGTGAATGTTGTTGAGAGGAAAGCGTGCAGCACAAATTTAAATTCATCTAAATGTCGCTCTCAGCAGTGTGGGCGGCGTCGGGATGTTTGTTAAAAGATATTTCCAACTTTTTTACTTCTAAGCTAAGAGCAAAAAAGAAATTTGTTGTGAGCTTATTGGGGCCTTGACATGAATCACGTTCAGTTTCTTGTACGTTATTGTGCACGAGTGCAAGCAAAGCTGCTGGCTGCAGTTCACTTAATGGCCACCAGTGTTGCTAATAAGTATTTCTGAATTCTACATGGAGCCCCTTTAAAGGATTAGTTCACTTTCAAATGAAAATTAGCCCAAGCTTTACTCACCCTCAAGCCATTCTAACTGTATGTGACTTTCTTCTTTGTGACGAACACAATCGGAGTTATATTAATAAATATATTCTGACGCATCCAAGCTTTATAATGGCAGTGAGTGGGATCAGCGAGCATGAACTGAAGAAAGTGTCTCCATCCACATCCATCTATCATAAATGTACTCCACACGACTCCAGGGGGTTAATAAAGGCCTTCTGAAGCGAAGCGATGCGTTTGTGTAAAAACAAAATATTCACATTTAACAATTTATGAAGTAAAATATCTAGCTTCCGCCAGACCGCCTTCAGTATTCAAGTTACGAAGTGTAAAACTCACAGTTCAAAAAGCTTACGCTACATCCCATGCCTTCCGTGACGTCAGTTCCGTTTTTTTGGTAACTCTAATACGGAAGGCGGTCTGGCGGAAGCTAGACATTTTACTTCATAACTTGTTAAATATGTTTGTTTTTTTTACACAAATGCATTCCCTTCAGAAGGCCTTTATTAACCTACCGGAGCCATGTTAAGTATGTTTATGATGGATGGATGTGGATGTATGCACTTTCTTCAGCTTCATATTTGTTTATCCCACTCATTGTCATTATAAAGCTCGGGTGCATCAG
Organism: Chanodichthys erythropterus; assembly: GCF_024489055.1. NCBI lineage: Eukaryota > Metazoa > Chordata > Actinopteri > Cypriniformes > Xenocyprididae > Chanodichthys > Chanodichthys erythropterus. Next base: position 48,125,556 of record NC_090223.1, on the reverse strand, counting down.
GATATTTATTAGTTTATCTCAGATTGTGTTCATCAGTAGGAATAAAGTCATATACACCTAGGATGGCTTGAGGGCGAGTAAAGCTTGGGCTAATTTTTATTTGAAAGTGAACTAATCCTTTAAAAAACAAACATATTATAGATAATTATGTTTCCATTGCACTAAGAATTTCAATATAGTTCTGAAAAGAAATCATGTTTCAGTGACAGGTGAAGCTACTTAAAAAAAAAGACTTGAAAAGAAAAGAAAATGGCTCTTGTTCATCAAATTAATTATAGAATTTCATTTTTTTTTTTCATAATAAGTCTCCTAGAATAATTATTTTTTTTATTCTTCAAAAATTATCATTAAAAACATAATTTCATGTCTCTAGTTCACTGCGATCAGATTCTCACAAAAGAATCTCATATTGGTTTGTGAAAAAACATTTTTGGATTTAACAGTGAAACAAAAAGTTCTGTTTGTAAAATGTTACTAAATTAGGACACAGGATCTTCAAAAGTGCAGAGAGATAAAAACAGAAATGCATATTTTATTGCAACTTCATGTTTTAATATCATGGAAACTTTTAAAAATGACTTCTCTCATAAATAGTATGAAAAGTTTCAAAAACAAAAATCAAATATCACATTAAACAGTTTGAAAAAAAAAAAAAAAAAGATGTGCAAAAGATTTATGTCTGTTCTTGTTTTTGTGTGTGTGTTGCAGTTCTTCAAATATAATATTTCCATAATCCGTATCTTCCCAGTATTGAGTCTAAAACACCTGTGCTATTATCCTCATTAGACAGAACAATAACACAAACATCTATGTGGGCCGAGGCGCAGCATTTGCTGTTGGAAAAAAAAGTTTTTAGAAATATTTAAATTCATTGTACTCTCAGTCATAAATTCAAGCTGCATATCAGGCATTATACAAACGCACAGACTTAACTGCTTACCTATTCCCGAAAGGTCGACGGTCTCAACACAGGCAAGGAAACGGGTGAGGTGAGGCTGACACGCTTCGGCAGAGCTCTGGTTCTCTCGCAGACAGCGCTCAAACACGGAAAACTCACCGGCACAGTCCGTTCGGATCTTCCTTATCACTGGACTGCATTGAGATGCGAGAAAAAGAGGGGGGAAACATCATAAATAAAGTGCCCTGTATTTTAATCTGGGTAAATGAACAGTCTTAAACTCATCATCAGTATTGTTTCATCAGCTTAACTCTCACTAGTTGTTTAATTTATCCACTAACAATGTCCAGTAGTGGATATTGTTTTTGTGCGTGTTGCAGTAGATATACATCTCAGGAGAAATAATTTTACTTAAAGTCATTTTTACCACTGCATCACATCTCAAATTATGCATTTTGTTTAATAGTATTCAGCGGTGGAAAGTACAAATGTAAAAAAAATTTAAATACAATGGCAGACTCCTTTGTCTTCTGAATATTTCATATGTATAATAATATCACTTTTTGAAAAAAAGAAAATACAGCTTGATGGGAAAAAATATTTAAAAAATTATTTTCCCAAGTAATTATGATGTTTGAAAATGATGTTTCATTATTTTGCTTTAAACATCACATGTCTCATATTTTATCTTCATATTTTTATAACTGTGTGGTAGTTGCTATTAAATGATTATATTTTTCATAATAGATTGTCATAGATCTAAGTATGGGTCAATGTTAAAGGGTTAGTTCACCAAAAAATGAAAATTCAGTCATTTGTTCCTCACCCTCATGTCGTTCCACACCCATAAGACCTTCGTTAATCTTCAGAACACAAATTAAGATATTTTAGTTGAAATCCGATGGCTCCGTGAGGCCTCCATAGCCAGAAATGACATTTCCTCTCTCAAGATTCATTAATGTACTAAAAACATATTTAAATCAGTTCATGTGAGTACAGTGGTTCAATATTAATATTATAAAGCGACGAGAATATTTTTGGTGCACCAAAAAAAACTAAATAACGACTTATATAGTGATTTCAAAACACTGCTTCAGGAAGCATCGGAGCATAAATGAATCAGCGTGTCAAATCAGCTGTTCGGAGCGCCAAAGTCACATGATTTCAGCCGTTTGGCAGTTTGACACGCGATCTGAATCATGATTCGACACACTGATTCATAACACTCTGAATCTTCCTGAAGCAGTGTTTTGAAATTGGCCATCACTAAATAAGTCGTTATTTAGTTTTTGTGGCGCACCAAAAATATTCTCGTCGCTTTATAATATTAATATTGAACCACTGTACTCACATGAACTGATTTAAACATGTTTTTAGTACATTAATGGATCTTGAGAGAGGAAATGTCATTGCTCCCTATGCAGGCCTCACAGAGTCATCGGATTTCAACAAAAATATCTTAATTTGTGTTCTGAAGATGAAAGAAGGTCTCACGTGTGTGGAACGACATGAGGGTGAATAATAAATGACAGAAATTTTTTGGGTGAACTAACCCTTTAAGTCAACAGTAACCTACTTATAACACAAATCTTTTCATTTTAACACAACTCAACATCTCTGGAGCAGAAAAAGTGGTTAAAGTTACGGAAACACATTTACAACATACTGTGATGAAGTGCACTGGGCCACCTTCAGCTTCAGGTCCAGACACTTCTCTTGCCATGATGCTGGATGAGACACAACACAGCCACCATATTCCTCCAGCTCCTTCTGGCAGTATTTGGTTGTGATGGCCATTGCTGCCTCCCTGTTATCATTCAGTTAAATATGTTTTATCAGCCTAAATGCACATTACAATAAATTATCAACACTGCAGGTGACCGGTGCTACGAGGAAGACTAACAAGACGGACATGCGCACAAAGACAGTCTGTCAAATAAAGTTTAGACAATGTTTAATTACAAAATAAACACTCTAACGTTAGTAGTTCATTCATTTTAGCTAATGAACTCCAAACAGTTCGGTGTGCTATCAGGCTGCTGTCGTCGAATTACAGCGCAAGAATTACAAATATATCATACTCAAACCGGCTCAAACACACATTTAACACACAGCTGTCAGACAGCACTACTCACATGTTGAACACATATGATTTTTCACTCTCTTAGAAGGTTACTCTCGACGGCACATCACGCACATGTGCAGAGAGAACGTCCGCGCTCCCGCCGGAGGAATGCGATTGGTCCATTTTTTACACTTACCCCGATCCTATTGGTCGATTCGCTGGTAGGGTGAAAGAATGGGCGTGGCTTTACGCCACGTAAAAAAAACAAAATAAACTTTATTAATAAAATTTATTATATATTATGATTTTATCGTCATTTTTTATTCTTTATTGAAGAAGCCACATTTCAGTACAATAATGAGAAATAAATTAATGTTTTCATGTGATATGCTACATATAGAAGTCCAGAGTCCAGAAATAAAACAATAAAAAAGATATAAATATATAGTAAAAAAGATATAATAAAAAAGATATATATATATATATATATATATGAATTAAAATAAAATAAAATATAGATTGGAGTTAGACTATTTTATATATGTACCGGATATTTTTGGCAAAATGTACTTGACTTTATTGTCGGAAATGTTGATGGAAATTTTATTTTACAGTGGAAAGATGTTCTTTTAGGCATTATTGTAAACTCCAAAGATAAACAGACTTGCACTTATTTTTTTATTTTAATGGCCAAATTTCATATACACAAATATAAATTTTCAGGTAAAAAAAAACAAGTTTTATAGCATTTAAAAATTAAGTGAAATATTATATTGAATCTATTGCCCTCGAAGAAACAAAATGCTGTTAGAATTTTGCAAGCATGTAACGTACAATGTATGTTTATGTTTAAGTTAATGTATTCCTATAATATATATATATATATATATATATATATATATATATATATATATATATATATATATATATATATATATATATATATATATATATCCCTAGCATTTGAAATTTCTGTATTGTTGTAACTGTATGGAATGTGTTTCTCTGTTCAATATACAAAAAAAATTACCGGATATTGCGTCACCGGCGTACGTGCTTACGTATGCGGAAGCTGTCGTATGTGTCTGAAATTTTTCAGAAATCTGTAGAGTGGCCAGACAACAGGCCGGTGCGAAGCTGACTTTTTACCATCAGCGCCTGCAAGGAGGAGGTGGAGAGTAGGAGGGTCGACGGAGGAAGGCACACTCTAGAATGGATGAAGCTAAAAAAGAGGGGAATATGGCCGCAGACGGCGTTAATGGGCCGGGGGGGACGCAGACTCGCGCACCGAGCGATGAGCTGGTGAGATCAGTGTCTCTCCACAGCCGCAGGTCACGCGTTCTGCACGGTACCGTGTTTCCGTTTCTCTTCCTCTACCCGCTCTGCTTATATACGTGGTTTGGAGTTTACGGGGCGTCCGAGTATGTTGAGGCCGGCCTGCTGGCGCTCGCCGCTCTCGGGATCGCGCACGTCCTGACAGTGCTTTCTGGCTACTGGTCCGTGCACGCGCACTGCTGGCTCACCTGCTCAAAGGTGACATATAAAAATATATGTGTGCATTATAAACACTGTTTTGAAAGACTAACACATTTGGGTAACCCTCTCTTTGTTTGTCTTAGTTTGACTTGGCTGAGCAAGTCAAAAACCCAAACATATGTTTGGGACATCTCATAGTAATGCACAGTAAGCTGACTGGAATTATGTAATTATGTTTTAAACAGGAGTCTGATCCAGCCAAAGCCACCTTTGCAAAAGTTATACCAACACCCAACAATGGTTCAGCTGAATTAGTGCCTCTTCTGAGGGATAAGGTGAGACCTGTTTTTCCTGGTGTTTAGGGGTCACACTTGTGATCCTCGGCGTTCAAAACAGACCAAAGACGATCATCATTTTAATAAAATTAATGTAGTATATTTTGTTTCAATAATATTCTTTAATATTTTGTATTTTGAGGGGATGTTAGACAATATTCACCTCTAAATTATTCACCATTTATTCCTATATGAAAACAAATATACTAATATTTTTTATATTACTTTAAATAATGTTTTTAAAATCCAGTTCATAGAGGGCATATTTGTGCTATCTGATGGGAGAAATAAAGAAAATCATAATAATAATGCTGGTTAATAATAATGCCATAACCAGCAGATGCCTGTAATAGTCCTCTATTAACACAATGTATTCGCTAGCTCCTTATAAGAGAATTGTTTTGACATAAATTCTTAATTTTATTAGGTTTTGCATTTGGATATACATTTTGACATTATCAAAGAATATTTCATCATGGCTGATTTGTTGATTGTATCATAGAAATTGCTCTGTATTTTCACATTTTGTATGTCTTGTATGGCGGTCATTTTTAACCACAAATATCACAAGACTTTTTTTAAATACTATTTAGCCTTTTGTAATTACGTCCATTATTTTTCTTGTGTGTTCATATTTCAAGAACCACAAAAGTCACCAAATTTTGTACCATTTCGATTAAGTAAAAGATTCACAACGTAATATCTTTGCTCTAAAATAACCAAAGACCACCAGAGGGTTAAACAAAAATGGATATTTTGGAAGTTAGATATAATTATTTTTAATGTGGTATGATTATCTTAGATGTTATTATACAGTTGTCACAGTCATACAATTTTAAAAACTGAATTCCTGCAAAAGTGTATATATATATATATATATATATATATATATATATATATCCAACATTTAGATATCAGATTTTCAAAAGTTCTGGAAAAGTCATGATAATTCATTGGTTAAAAGGTGTGGAAAATGAAAAATGTATATTTGAAGTGCCTTTTTTGTGTGTGTGTGTGTGCAGAATGAAGATGGATCGGAAAGCCTGTCCTTTGAGTTCCAGAAGATCCGTTATGTGTACGACAGCAAGGAGAAGAAGCGCTTTCTGCAGGTGGCGTTTCCGATCAACGTTCCCATGAGTCATTTCCAGAACTGGAGAGGTTATCAGGAGGAGGCTCAGCTACAGGCTGCAGAGAAGAGCTACGGCACCAACCGCGCAGAGATGGTGGTGCCGGACTTCCTGGAGCTCTTCAAGGAGAGAGCCACAGCTCCCTTCTTTGTCTTCCAGGTACACCTGGTTTTATTCTACTGATATGCAGTGCTGGGGAGATTACTTAAAAATTGTAGTCAGTTACAGATTGCAAATTGCATGATGAAAACTGTAGTTAGTAACATAATCTATTACATTGATTATAGGGCTGCACGATTAATCGCATGCTATTCTCACGCGCATTTCGTCAGTAAAGCCGGTATTAAATGACGCTTCATTTAAAAGCAGGTGATGGCGATTTAGCGGTAATCAGGGAACCGGCTTTACTGACGAAATGCGCGTGAGAATAGCATGCGATTAATCGTGCAGCCCTAATTGATTATACATTTTAGGTGATATAATCTGACTGCTTTTAGATTACATTATTATCTTCAATTTAAAAGTAATCTATATACACATTATAGGTAATGTATTCTGACTACTTTTTGATTACTTTTAGATTACTTTTGATGTAACTCGTTTATAACATTGATTTGAATAGGACCATCTTATACCATATTGATATAAAAATACAAAGAGAAAATATATTCCATTTTTTGTTATACGCACAACATGAAGCACATTAAACATTACATTACAGGGTTTCCCAAACTGAGGTTTATGAACTGCAGAGGATATTGAGATCATGAAAAGCTAATAATTCGTTAAATTAAAAAAGGCAAATTAAAAATAAATGAAAACATATCAACAAATGCTAAAAAGTTGACTTTATTTTATACTTTATTTGTTTACTTGCTTGTCATGTGACCATTAATTGATATCAGAGAATATGCAAAATATGAAAATATGAATATGTGAAAGTGTTATTAAATTATTGATTTAATTATTACATATACCAAACAGATCAAAAGAGGTTTGGCTGACAAAAAAGTTTGGGAATGCCTGCATTACGTGTACATATGAAATGCAATGAATTTGTGCATTTTAATGGATTTGAAAGACAAAAATCTTCCAAATACAGTAATAAACATATTCAGAGCAGCGGCATGTCGGGATGAACACGAGGCTTCCCATGTTTTCAGTGACATCTGCTGTAAAAAGCTCCCAAATCAATTATAATTTTCCACAGCTCATGTTGTCTGGAGTTTTTTTGCCTACAGAAATTTCTTGGAAAGATATTTTTGCTGCGTTTTGTCAGCAGTACAACCCACTGAAAGAGAGTGTCTATCCCTCACAGCCTCGCTTCCATTCCCTTTAAAAATCAAAGATGGCGCTGCTGTGAATAAGGTCTATACATGGTTAAATGCTCTTTATTGTCAGAATACGACAAACACTTCTCATTTTTGAATACTTTACACTTTGCCAGTCTTTTTTCCTTAAAATCTTAACAGAAAAAATAATTTCTTAGCTTCTGCATGTGCTAACGGGTGATATTGTTTCTTTCAAATCAAGAAAATCATCAAATCGTATTGCCTGATTATGATTGTGTATCTTCCTCTGCACAGCATGCAGTGCAGGCTGTAATATTAATAATATTACATGTTTTGTCTCTTAGAAATGCACATTTGACAGTAGTAGTAGCTTGAGTTAGGATGCAGATGTAAATTAATATTCATTAACAAAAACAGTAACATCTGTAAAACATTGTAACAACCTCATTTTTATATGGTAAAATTTATATATTCTGACTGTTCATCAAAATTAACCCTTGGTCTTCCGTAGTAACATACATTTAGATCATGGTAACCACACATATAGCACCTCAATACCGTGGTAAAATGTAACTATATGGTTTCTATATTATTTGTATGAAAAATGGTAGCTTAAATCCATTTAAATGCATAGCTTAATCACAAAAAATACAGTAATTATATTCTATTACTCCTTTAATACATGTCTACGTTAATAATATAATAAAATTCGATATGAATATCCCACAACACCATGATGCATTTAGTGTTACTACAGTAAATACAGCAGTTAGTGTTACTATAGGCTTTTTAACACTAAAAATGTATCAAATTTCCATCCTGGGTCCAGAATTGAGAAACGCTACCCTGTGGGTATGTAATGACCTGCATGTTTTTGTTCCCCTGCAGGTGTTTTGTGTGGGTCTGTGGTGTTTGGATGAGTACTGGTACTACAGCGTCTTTACACTCTTCATGCTTGTGGCCTTTGAAGCCTCTCTGGTGCAGCAGCAGATGAGGAACATGTCCGAAATCCGCAGAATGGGGAACAAACCTTACATGATCCAGGTAACTGCGACGGCCTTCAGCTTCCAGCTCCAGTTTTGGTTCATCTGTAGTGAAATGCCCATGTAACTCTTATCGAAATGTTCTTCATAATGCACACAGTTCTGGCTCTGTCTTCTGATTGGTCAATGCATCATTCCATTTGTGATATCATCCACAATACAGTAACATATATGCACAGCTACCATATTTAAAAAGCATTTTGTATTGTATGCTTGTCAGGGACTATATATTTTATTGAAAGTATGGTGTTCAAAGAATATGCTAAATAGAATAATGTGTTATATAGTTATTGTTTCAAAAATGCAGTAACTATTTTGTAAAAGCATTGCCTTGTTGCTTCATTAATAAACAGATATTTAGAATAAGGGCGGTATGTATAATTTGAGCTCTTTCGATTTGTAACAGGTCTATCGGAACAGAAAATGGAGGCCTGTATCCAGTGATGAACTAGTCCCTGGAGACATTGTCTCAGTTGGTGAGTTTTATGTAATCTTTCTCAGGGTTTTTCCTGGGTCAAAATTGGTCTTTGGTGGTGGCGGATGAAAAAGGTCATCCACACACACGGTACAATGTACCCTACCCATGTGAACTGAGAGCCAAGTACTGACAGGAAACACAAGGTACACAAAGGTGCACTCTTGTGAAAACCGTTATAATCAATGAAGCTGTGAAGGGAATCTCTTATTGACATAATTTTTAAGCTCATTGCTGCAAAAACACATTGTAAATGTGAATGTTTCTCAAACACTTGTGGGAACGTTTTAAAGCAGACTGCATAATGGCAGGTATCATCACATTATATGATCAAATAAATCTTTGGCAGGACAAAGATTCGTTATGTCGTCTGCCAAAATATTTTTAATGCAGAAAAAAATCCTGTCTATAATCACATCAAGTAAATGCAGCCTTTATGAACATAACATACTTCTTTGAAACCATTACAAAAATCATACTGGCTTTTTAAATTACTGTTCAAAATTAAAATAAAAGTACTTGGCTTCTGGTTGTCACATGTTTGTAGTTACTGTGATCAGCTACACTTGTTGTTAATTTACTAGTACTGATTTCATGGTAAAAATCCAAATACTAATGTGATATTCACTAGCATGTTAATGAACATCGATTTGTCATTTTGTCACAGGACGGTCTCCTCAGGATAACCTGGTTCCTTGTGACGTGCTGCTACTGAGAGGCCGCTGCATTGTGGATGAGGCCATGCTCACAGGAGAGTCTGTGCCTCAGATGAAGGTGCGTCTGGTATCTGTCTCTACAGGATCAGCACCAAACCTCAGCAAAATCTGCTCTCTGTAATTGGCTATGTTTTGTCTGTAGGAGCCTGTAGAAGATCTGGACCCTGACAGGATCCTGGACCTGCAGACAGACTCCCGACTTCATGTCATCTCAGGTGGCACCAAAGTGGTTCAGCACAGCCCGCCTCTCCGAACCAGTGCTGGACTGAAACGTTAGTACTCACAGCTGTGATTGGTCCTCAAGAACTTTTATGTGTGCATTAGCTCTAATGCCCAATAAACCTTAGATTTATTAGTGTCAACGATTTGATTGTATTGTTGATAGTATATGTAAGTGAACAATGTTTCACTTTGTGTTACCTGCATGTTTTTGTATCCCTGCCCACAGACAGATTGACAGAGCATTAATATAGGATTAGTTCACTTTCAAATAAAAATTTCCTCATTATTTACTCACCCCCATGTCATTCAAGATGTTCATGTCTTTTTTTTCTTGATTCGAAAAGAAATGAAGGTTTTTGATGAAAACATTCCAGGATTTTTCTCCTTATAGTGGACTTCAGTGGGCACCAAACTGTTGAAGGTCAAAATTACAGTTTCAGTGCAGCTTCAAATGGCTTTAAACGATACCAGACGAGGAATAAGAGTGTTATCTAGAGAAACCATCGCTCATTTTTGAAAAAAAAACAACTGTATATGCTTTATAAACACAAATGATCACCTTCCAAGTGTTTTCGCCAAAACCGCACTTTCGTATTCTTCAAAAAGCTTACGCTGTATGTCCTACACCTTCCCTATTCTACTTACGGATAGAACTGGCGCTGCATTCATTCCGTTAGTAGAATAGGGAAGGTATAGGACATACAGCGTAAGCTTTTTGGAGAATACGAAAGTGTGGTTTTGGCAAAAGTACTTGGAAGGCGATCATTTGTTTATATAAAGCATATACAGTTGTATTTTTTTTGAAAATGATGATTTTTTCTCTAGATAAGACCCTTATTCCTAGTCTGGTATTGTTTAAAGCCCTTTGAAGCTGCACTGAAACTGTAATTTTGACCTTCAACAGTTTGGTGCCCATTGAAGTCCACTATAAGGAGAATAATCCTGGAATGTTTTCATCAAAAACCTTCATTTCTTTTCGACTGAAGGAAGAAAGACATGAACATCTTGGATGACATGGGGGTGAGTAAATAATCAGGAAATTTTCATTTGAAAGTGAACTAATCCTTTAACAGAACATTTAGGTTGTAAGGGTAGGTTTTTCACTGAAAATTTGACCATACTTTGTCTACTCTTTAAGCAGTGTTATGGTAAAAATGGAACACTATGGCAACAGCTTTCTTACCTGTAGGTGATGGCGTTTTGCTTCGGGTGGAACTGACATAACAGCAGTTTCTTTCAGTTTTTCTCCATTCGTTTGGCATAAAACACTGTCCGTGGTCATCCAGTTTACGATTCTTTGCAGCCTTTAGCCGCTGCCTACAATGCACTGGATCCTTCACCTGGAAATCGAAAGTAACTCAGTCCCGCTGTTTGAATTCTTGCATCCGGGAACAATACAAGTCGACACCATTATCACTAAATGTTTGCTAGGAAGTATTTCCTACTAAAAAAAAGTGGTATTTGACTCTGGTCAAAAGTATACATAGCAGACTGGTGGGAATGGTCTTGAATGACGTCATTGCTTGTGCATTATGAGTGATGAAGTTTTCCTACCTATTTGGAAAAAGGGAAGACAACAGCCTTTTTTCTCTGTTTTCTCTTGTCAGGTAGCACCGCATAGGCAGCCAGTTTTTATTGTGAGCTCATTTTGCCAGAGGTTAAGTACCCCTTTAAAGTTGGCATGAAACGGAAGTTGAGATAGTCTTTTCTTCCCGTTTGTGATGTATATCAAGAGTGAAACCGCATCTTGAACAAGAAAAAGATGTAGGGCATGACTTGACTTTGTCCATGGGGAGTTGATTGGATTGTTGGATGGTTGTGGTTTGCTGTTGCTGTGATATCATGTGAGTGACAGGTTGATCCCGCGTCGGTAAACACATCATCGGAGAAGAGATGAGCTACAAGAGGAAGGGGAAGTTATTTTGATTAAAGATCAAAATGGGCAAGGGCACATGAATTTTAAAAAATAACGACGTGCACTGATAAATCATTTATAGTACATACTGCAATATTCCATAAAAAAACAAGAATTGTTTCAGTTTTGATTTCATTGTGACTTTAATAGTTTTAAATGATTGAATAGGATAAATATCACATGTATAAGTAATCATACTCTCTCTTTTTCTGTCTTTTCACAGCTGTAGACAATGGCTGTGTGGCTTATGTTTTGCGGACTGGATTCTACACTTCTCAGGTGAGGTGCTTGATCAAGTGCCATGTTTTTGAAAGTCATTTGTTTGGACGTTTTGCCACTATTTGTTTGGAGGACAGTGGAAAATTGACAGGAAACAATTAAGAGAAGGTGGTGGGATAGAGTTGAAAAACATGAGTCGCAACCCCACAACCCCCACCTTTGATTTTGCATCTTAAAAATGTCTGAACCTTTGTTGTTTTTAGGGCAAATTATTGAGAACGATTCTGTTTGGCGTGAAGAGGGTAACAGCCAACAATCTGGAGACCTTTATCTTCATCCTTTTCTTGTTGGTTTTTGCCATTGCAGCAGCTGTGTATGTTTGGGTCGAGGGTGAGTCGCCTTCATCTCCTTTCACAGGGATGGGCAAGGATAGTTGACTAGCTGTTTTTTTTTTGTTTTTTGGAAGAGGATTAATACTGTTAAACACTAAAACCTGCACCGAAATGTCACAGAGAATGTATCTCCTTTAGTTACTGCTGAATTACTTTTAAGATAAGTTAAATATTTTAACTTTTTACAGCCAGTTAAAGCTTGGAATCTCTGTTCAGTTCAGTTATGTGTTTTGAACTCAAGAACATATCTTGTGTAAACTGCCCCTAAGAAACTGATCATGTTATTTCCAATTTCCTTTCTTTTTTGCTAATTTAAATGTCTCTTGTACTCTTTACAAGCCCCTGTGAGATATTTATATTATTCCAAGCATTTTTTAGTTTTTTTATTTAATTTTTTCAAAATGGTAGAATCTTTTTTACGTATAAGTGATATAACATTTCTCACATATCAACAGCATATCACATCAGTTTTTAGTGTTTTATCTATGGTCTTGGAGGAGCAATAGATATAATGTATCCGCTGTCTCATACTTCACTCTCTGTTTTTTTTCAGGGACGAAGGACCCGAGCAGAAACAAGTATAAGCTCTTTCTGGAGTGTACTCTGATCCTCACATCAGTAGTACCTCCTGAATTACCCATAGAGCTCTCACTGGCTGTTAACACATCTCTCATAGCGCTGGCCAAACTCTGTGAGTGACCGCACTGAATTCTCACTATTCTCTCCTTTCTCAGACTTATCCTCTACTATTCTTCTCTTCCAGATGTGTTTTGCACAGAACCTTTCAGGATCCCCTTTGCTGGGAAAGTGGAGATTTGCTGTTTCGACAAGACTGGGACCCTGACAAGCGACAGCCTGGTTGTTCGTGGTGTCGCGGGGCTCAGGTAAACTCTAAGCCATAACATCTCGCAAAATCATCCTGAAAGAGTTTTCCTTCTTCATTATGGACCCTTTTCACAGACTGTGATAACACATTTCCATGGTTGTTAACATCTTAAATATTATGGCTGAGACAATACATCGATTCCTGATTTGTGATACAACGAATCTGGATCGATCCTGATATTTTCTCTCGAATAGAGCTTAGTTTTAACAGCAGATGGCATTCTAGGCTAGTTTTTAACTACACACTCAAATGCTCACGAAGAAGAGTGCTGGAGAGTGCTCATGCGTTCGGCTGAGTCATGTAAGTGGTTAAATATACTTGCAACTTGGCTCAGAATGCTTTTATGACGCATGATTAATGTAAACACAGCCCACTGCGAACACCCTTGTAATAAATTTGCTTCAACCAAACTTTATGAATGATTATTTTAGGTTTAAATGGTGTGTGTAAAGGAACTTGAAGCAAGCAGAGTACGGTTGTTTCTAAAGCACATAGTGCCATCTGCTGTTAAAAACTAAGCTCAGCATCGATTCAGCATCGGAAAATATCAGAATCGCTCCAGATTCTTTGCATTGGGAATTGTGGATCAATGTATTGTCCCAGCCCTAATAAATATAGCATATAAAAGTGTTTTATATTTTAATTTATATTTTAACATATTAATTCGGTTGTACAATGCAATTGTCACTCCTGTAAATTACTGAACTGTGTGTGAACAGAACAGGATTAAGCACTAAAAGGTGACAACTGAATTTAGCTGCAGTGTGTACGTGGCCTATGATGACTTCCACTTCTGAGAACCCTGGAAAGATTCCATTTGTCTATTTGTGTTCCTTCTTTCCTTAGAGATGGGAAACAAGTGACGCCCGTGTCAGAGATACCAGTGGACACTCATCGGGTGGTGGCTACGTGTCATTCGCTGGTCACGCTAGATGATGGGCAGCTGGTGGGTGATCCGCTGGAGAAGGCCATGCTGACCGCAGCAGACTGGACGCTCACTAAAGGTCAGATTTAAACACAGATCCAGTGCTTGAAGTGGGCCGGTACGCTCTCTATATTTACGTTTAGTGTACCACCAGTTTTCCTTGCGTACCGGCACTTCCGACATGTTGCACGTACGAAAGCGCTCCCTTCTTGAACTGTGCATTTTTCCACTTCAAGCACTGCACAGATCTGTTCATCAGAACTCAGTAACTGCACTACACATGATCATTAAGAGTAATTTATCCATTTTCCATCATGTTCTATTTTTGTCAGCAAAATGTTGAAATTTTCAAAATGCCTTTGAATTGATGTTTTACATGCTTTCTGTCCCTTTGTTTAGATGAGAAGGTGTTTCCTCGTGGCATAAAGACTCCAGGGCTGAAGATCCATCAGAGGTTTCATTTCGCTAGTGCTCTGAAGAGGATGTCAGTGCTGGCATCATATGAGAGAATGGGCTCCAGTGAGCTCTGCTATATCTCAACTGTTAAAGGTGCACCTGAGACCCTGAAGGACATGGTGAGCATCTCTTTTGCTCTTTAGGTATACATTAGTTTGTTCTCTGTGGTTTATAACCACATATCTGTGCTGGCTCTGACAAACACTAAAGATGCACAAGTTTCCCACAGGTTTTTGTGAGACTGTGGTGGGGGAGGGGGTACCTCTGTTCCTCTAGGGACACTGTACCTCAAGCGACCTAGTGAAATGCCATCTTTTGAATCATATTCCTATGAAAATATGAAAATAATGGAAATAATGCCAGTGCCCTATACATTCCCCAAATGCACGCTAAACTCACAGCACATGCAGAGATGGAGTTCACTGCATTCATTCACTGTGAGCTCAGCCATTCAGAAATGTGGAAAATACCGGATCAAGAGCTGACCACATGAGCAAAGTGCGGACTTTGATTTGAAACATGCAGTGCAAACAATCTATATGCTTATTTAATTAAATTGCAGTCTTTTGTGATTTGATACGGGCACAAAGCCATATTGCACTTTCAGTTTTAGTTCGATTGACAGATACTTTGCCAAAGCAATGGTGCCAAACAAAGTTACAGACCTTTTATGTTATTATGAGAAGTTTTAAAATATTTTAACTGTGGCAACACAGATTAGACTATGGCAGGCTGCCAGAATCTAGGTAATTAATAGGAAATGCTGCATTCTTTAGCTTAGCATGAGAAGCTCTGCTCCCTCCCTCACACACGAGTCCCAGGGTTAACTTTTACCCTGGGTATGTGGAAAATACAAGAACCTTCTCCAGATAAATTGAATTAGTTCTGTTTGGAATTCTTGGTGGGATAATTACTTTAATTATTCTAGAATGATAAGGGAGATTTTGTAGGGGAGTGCATCTAGTACATCTAAGAATAAAAATGATAAAAAGAGGTATAATGACACAGAATTTGACAAATGACACAAAAAATGAAACAAATTACTCAATTTGAGTGTGAACCATCCATTTAGGGAAAAAACTTGAAAAATGCGGGTGTTTACACTTCGCTTTTCTAATAGAATCAACTCAAATTTTTTCAGTAACCATAAAGTAAACATTTTTTGTTTTTTTTAAACTTCTTTCCTCAAGTTTTCATAGGCCACATTCCCACTGTTTTTGACCCATTCAATATGATTATAAAATAATTATTTGAATTTTATTATTTTTAAATAAAAATATTAAACAAAATAAAAATTTATTTGTAATGCTATTGTCCTGTAAATTGTCTAATAAAAATGGATATTTTATAATTTTCAAATGAGAAGCCCACACCAAGCCGACGGTCGGCCATCAGGCAGTTTTTGTTCATCGACCGACTAAGTTTTCTCAGTGTGTTCCGCACCGTCGGCTGAAGTTGGTCCACGTCAGCTTTTTTTCAACCGAATCGACATGTTGGTCAGTCGAACCATCTGATTATTCTGTTCAGCTACTGCCACCTGCTGATACGGAAAGGAATTTCTTCTTTTGACGTGCTCCTGCTCCACATGTGTTCTGATTGACTGTGATTTTGACTATAGTGAGGGTTACAGCACACCTAATATTAATTGAATGTTATTCATTGCTGCCATTTTGACCTGAAATGATGAGAATTATTTTGTGCATAATACCGTCAGGCTTCATTGTAAATTGTTGGTCATAAATAGTTTATTAAGGCATTGTTGTTTGTTCAGTTCTGCGAGTGTCCAGCCAGCTATGACGAGGTGCACAGAGAGATGTCACGGGAGGGAGCGAGAGTTCTTGCACTGGGATACAAAGAGATGGGCCATCTGAGCCATCAGCAGGTAGGGATTCGTCAGTGATCCCTGAATGAAATGCTGAATGTCTGTTGTTTCTCACAGGCTGTTATGATCTCACTCTGTGTGTGTGTGTGCAGGTGAGGGAGCTGAGCCGTGAGGTGCTGGAGTGTGACCTGCACTTCGCAGGGTTCATGGTCGTGTCCTGTCCTCTCAAGAACGACAGCAAAGCCGTCATCAGAGAGATACAAGAGGCCTCACACCATGTGAGTGTATTAACTTAATATGTTAACATGTATTTGCTAACAGTTGAATATTTAAATGTTTAAAAAAAGTGTATAAATAATACATATAAAGGTTTGATATGTAAACAAACTTGCTTCCATTGCTATAAATGTTACTTAAAGGGATAGTTGAAACAAAAATGAAAATTCTCTCATAATTCACTCACCCTCAAGTTGTTCCAAAACTATATGAATCTCTTTCTTATTGAACTTAAAAGAAGATATTTTGAAGAATACTTTGGAAGTCAATGGGGACCAGAAACTGATACAGTTAACCACTTTCTTCAAAATATCTTCTTTTGAGTTCAGCAGAGCAAAGAAGCTCATACAGGTTTGGATCAACATGAGGGTGAGTGAGTGATGAGAGAATTTTCATTTTTGGGTGAACTAACCCTTTAATTGTTGTGATTTATTTATATATACATCACCATTCAAAAGTTTGAAGGGTCAGTAATATTGTTGTAAAAATTTTTTGAAAAATGAATACTTTTATTCAGCAAGGACAAATTAAATTGGCATTTAAAACATTACAAAAAGATTTTCATTTTAATTAAATGCTGCTGTTTTGACCTTTCTATTCATCAAAGAATCATGTGATTATTACCAGGGATGCACAAAAGTGGTGCGTATGTGCAACCAAAATAAAAAGACCTGATTTTGATTAAATGTGTAATGTGTGTGTTGTAGGGCAGCATAGTTTGCTTTCTTTAGATTCATCATTTTATTACAGTTCAGTCTATTAAGAACCAGTTTTCCAATTATTGCCATTTAAAGTCCTTTACCTTTGCCTGCCTGTTTGTTTTCCTGAGGCAGATCTAACAATTTTCACATTGTCTGTTCGCAGGTTGTAATGATCACAGGTGACAACCCTCTAACTGCGTGTCATGTGGCCAGAGAGCTGCATTTCATGCAGAAAGAGCACACACTCGTACTACAGCCAGGCCCCAATCAAGGTGTGTGACGCCTCTGACAGAGAGCTGGAGTAACAAGTTTTGAATCCATTTCATTATTTTTCTTTCTTTGCAGCTGAATGGCAGTGGGTGTCCATAGACGGCAGCGTGTGCCTCCCTCTACCTCCTTCCTCAGTCTCAGATTTGATCAGGCGGTATGACCTCTGTGTGACAGGAGAGGGGCTGACCAGGTTGACCTATGAACCCCGTTTACTCCACGCCCTGCTTCCTCATGTGCGAGTGTTTGCTCGTGTCAGCCCCAAACAGAAGGTCAGCTTTACACGTTTGAGAAACCTTTTAAACCTTTACCGTATGGTTTGTTGTTGAGCTGTTGAAAATGGTTAACAGTGTTGATTCTCTTTTCTGTGCAGGAGTTTGTCATCACTAGTCTAAAGGGACTGGGTTTCGTTACGCTGATGTGTGGAGATGGCACGAATGATGTGGGTGCGCTCAAACATGCCCATATTGGTGAGTTATTAAACATACTTGTGTTAAAATCAGACATTTATAACACACATGTAATGGATTTCTCCATGTGTCATTTACAAATCTAGCATACAACAAATGTATTTTCTGGGCTCAAAACATGCTTAGCTCTTTCAGAAGTATGTCATAGATGGTAAATTTAGCTAAATTTAGTTAAAAACAATCGAAAATCACTTTAATCATTAGATGTACCCATGTAACATGTCCTTTGTGTTTACCAGGTGTGGCCTTGTTGGCTAACGCCCCAGAGCGCATGCCTGAGAAAAAGAAGAAAAGCAAAGACAAAGAGTACTCCTCTGGAGAGCCCAGACCTGGACCACCAGTCCCGAGTTCAGGGGGCAAACTCAGCTCCCGTGCAGCCAGACAGAGATTGATGGCCCAGAGAGAGGAGCAGCTAGCTGCACAAAAGGTTTTTTTTTTTTTTTTTTTTTTTTTTAAACAGCCCTCCCCTATGATCATGTTTTGAGTTTTCACATTTATTAGGCTTGAACTATTTCTTCCGTATGTGTGACCCCATGTTGCATAAATGCCTTGTGTTATAGGAGAGGATCAGTCAGGTACTGCGAGAGTTAGAAGAAGATCAGATTCAGGTGGTTAAACTGGGCGACGCCTCCATTGCTGCTCCATTCACCTCTAAACTCTCCTCCATACAGTGCAGTAAGTTGAACATGTTTTGGATCAGTTAACGTTCTCATTTTAGACTGTCTACATTAATCCGGATATACACTTTATTTTGGCATTCTGTCCACACTGATACGCCATTTTTGAAGAGGTGGAGCACGTAGATAAATTTGTAGTGTGGACTGAGACAATGGAAGTATTCAAAAACATTGACGCATGTATAGTCATGCAGTGTTACTATTAAAAAGTTACTATTAAAGGAAAAGCTACTATTAAAGGTAATGCTGTACAGTATTGTGTTACTCCCTAATAAAGTAACTAATTAATAAAGTAATGTTTTACAAAGATGCATTACTTCTTAAAAAAAGTAACAAAAACCTTACTTAGTTACTTTTCATGGAAAGTAATGTTACAATTTTGCATTACTCCCTGATGAAGTAACAAATTACATTACTAAGTTACTTTGTAAGGATAGTAATGTTAGTAATGAGATGAGTTGCTCGCTAAAAAGCAATGAAAACATTAGTTACTTTTTATGGAAAGTAATGCATTACAATATTGGGTTACTCCCTGATGAAGTAACGAATTACATTACTTAGTTACTTTTTATAGAAAGTAATGTTACAATTTTGTGTTACAAAGATGAGTTGCTCGCTATAAAGCAATGAAAACATTACTTAGTTACTTTTTATGGAAAGTAATGCATTACAATATTGTTACTACCTGATGAAGTAACGAATTACATTACTTTGTTACTTTTTATAGAAAGTAATGTTACAATTTTGTGTTACAAAGATGAGTTGCTCACTATAAAGCAATGAAAACATTACTTAGTTACTTTTTATGGAAAGTAATGCATTACAATATTGGGTTACTCCCTGATGAAGTAACGAATTACATTACTTTGTTACTTTTGAGTAATGTTGCATTATTTTTGCATTACTTTTTCTGTCCTTGCTGAGGCTCGCTCTTTTCCAGGCCTTGCAGGTGTTTTTTCACTGAGAAGTTCTTTTTTGCATGCGTTTAACACAATAATGCATTCAACAACATATATAACACACACACTGTTATTTTCGTTTAAAAACACATTTAGAACATGATAATATTCTGACCTCTTAAAGCATTTCATGACCCCTAGGGCTATGTGTGCCACACAAAACGTCTAACATTATGGGTTATATTAGCTACTGTACAACTCTTCTTATTGAAAGTTTAAAGTAATGTGCTTTGTTACTTTTGTACTTGTTGTCTTGTCCTGCGCATGCATAAGTGTGCATGTCTGAGTGTCTTTTATCGAGAAAAGTGTTGAATTTTAATTAAAAAATTTTAAAAGTAGTGTGCATTACTTCAAAATACCCCAAAAATTAATGTGTAAATTTACGTTGTCATGTGACATATATTGTACCTATAGGAATCTACGGCCATACTGGTATGTGCCTGCTATGTGCTATTCACCTGCACAGTGTTGCTTAAAAATAAATGTTACTTTCTACAATCTTCATATTACATTCCTGCAAAGATGATAGAATATTTAGTCGCAATTGCTGCCTTGCGACAAAACGTGAGCCGATTGAGTGCGACCTACACTGTAAAAAAATCTCAAATCATTATATTGTTTCTTTTTTCATTGGCCTTTTTGAGATTTACTTACTTTCAAAAAGTTGAAACACACCAGTAAGTGGTGTGATATTTAGCTAATAAAATAAATGTGCCAGAAGAATAGTGTGAGAACTCTCTGTATCGTTTCGGTGAACCTTTATTATATTTTACGCATGCGCAGCCAGATGATTTAAGGGACTTCAGACGTGTCAGTATGGACGAAAAACTTGGAAAACGTTAGTGTGGACGAGAGCATTTTAAAAACGAAAACAGTATTTTAAAATTTACACAGATTATTAGTTCCACGTACAATTTTCCTAACATTGTCCCATCTGTTTTCAGTCTGTCACGTGATTAAACAGGGTCGCTGCACTCTAGTGACCACCCTGCAGATGTTTAAGATCCTGGCGCTGAACGCTCTGGTTCTGGCCTACAGTCAGTCTGTGCTCTACCTAGAGGGGGTCAAATTCAGCGACTTCCAGGCGACCCTTCAGGGCCTGCTGCTGGCCGGCTGCTTTCTTTTTATCTCAAGGTCAAAGGTGAGATGGTAATGTTTTATAAAGCTGCTTGTCATTTGATGAACTGCATTTCACTGACTGAATACAACATCTGTTCATCTCAGCCTTTGAAGACCCTGTCCAAAGAGCGGCCTTTACCTAACATCTTCAACCTGTACACTGTCCTCACAGTGCTGCTGCAGTTTGCAGTTCACTTCTGCAGTCTGGTGTACCTGTACAAGGGGGCACAGAGCAGAAGCCCACCCAGGTATGAATAGGACACTTATCGCCACATGAACGGGGCAAGTGGAATTTTAGAAGTAGGAATCTTAGAAATATCTTATTACCACTTACAGTAGTACAAAGTTGTATATGTAAAGCCCAAAGTCAGTACCAGTTATTCTTCACATGTGACGTCAATGTTCACATTTGTGTTGGATTTTCATTTGCAGTCTGGCTTCATGTTTCACCTCTCTCATGCTCTTTTTTTTTTTTTTTTCTCTTGCAGGGCAGAGCGGTTTGTGGACTTGTACAAAGAGTTTGAGCCCAGTCTCATTAACAGTACTGTATACATCATGTCCATGGCCATGCAAATGGCCACATTTGCCATTAATTATAAGGTACTTTAAATGTTCATGTGATTATTATATTAAAGGGATTGGTCACACACAAATTGAAAATGTTGTCATTATTTACTCACTCTCAAGTTGTTCCAAACCTGTATTTCTTCTGCTGAACACAAAGGAAGATATTTTAAAGAATGTTGGTAATCAAAAGGTTGACGGCACCCATTGACTTCCATTGTATTTTTTTCTTACTCTGGATGTCAGTGGGTGCCATAAACCGTTTGATTACCAACATTCTTCTTTTGTGTACAGGAGAAGAAACCAACTCATACACATTTGTAACAACTATGCGTGAGTAAGTATTGACAAACTTTTCATTTTTGGATGAACTATCCCTTTAAATGCATATGTCAAACATTGTGAAATGATTACTTTTTACTTTCATAGATTTGTAACATGCACTTCACCTTTGTATTTCATTTAAAGGAAATATTTTGTCATGACATTTTTGAATATTTTGTTATAAAATGAATTGACAAATGGGTTACACTTTATTTTAAGGTGTCCTGGATTCATTGTAATTATACATTTATGTACGGAGTAATATTAATTAACTACATATACTTACTATATGATTAGGGTTTGGTTTGTAGTGTTGTCAAAAGTACCAATTTCGATACCAAGTCGGTCCTGAAATTTAAAAAATGTGACGTTTTGAGCACTGTTGAGCGGATTCATAAACACCTGATTGGTCATTGTGTTCACGCACTCAACAGATATGTCTGTGATAAGGTGTTAGCGATCACAAAACTTGCCAAATGTCATTGAAATCAAACCGCCTGCAGCATTTCCTGAAGTGCAGTGATTGAAAGGGCTATTTTAGTATCATTTAAATACTTTTATAGTATTTATAAATAGTTTGAATTAGATTTTATTTTATATTATCAGATATTAGTTTAAAAATTTTTTTTTTTTTTTGTAATTTTGTTATGTGCTTTTTTCATTTACATTTAATTTGTATGTTTCTGTTTAGGTTTATTTTATTTTTATTTCAGTTTAAGTAATTTTAGTACTTACACTTAAAAACAATTAGAAACTAACTGAAACAAAATCCATTTTAAGTTGAAGTTTTTAATCTAATATTTACATTTTATTTTACTTCAGCTTAATTCTATGATTTCTTATTTCTATGAACGAAAGCGATTTTTAATAGAATTCAGTTAACAATAACAGTACTGCAAGCTTAGATGAGTCAAAGATTTAAAGTGAATAATAAATGTTCATTTTTGTTTGAACTACTGACTTCTGTCTAATTGTACAAACTTGTCTTGTTCAGGGTCATCCGTTCATGGAGTCTCTCACCGAGAACCGGCCCTTGCTGTGGAGCATCGCTATATCAGGACTGGCCATAGTAGGGCTGCTGACTGGATCTTCACCTGAATTCAATGAGCAGTTTGCCTTAGTGGATATTCCAACTGAGGTATGAATTCAGTACACCATGCTATTCACAAACTATTACTTACTAGAATGTCAATGGAAAGGTTTGTATTTTAAGCGTGCAATGTGTCATTATATCAGTATTGTGTGATATACTAGAATTGTGATAAAATTGTCTCTGGATACTGTTTAATTAAATTCCGCCATTCAAAATGTTTGCATAAATGTTCATCATACAAATTGCGATTTTAATAATTTAATTCTTTTTTGTACATGCACTTTCAGTCTAAGCATAATACGTTATTTTATTTTACTTGCATAATACATTATTTTATATATTATACAATATAATAAAATGCCATCTAGTCAAACCCACAAATCTCATTATCACAAATTATCATCTCAAATACTTGTGATTTGAATAACCATGATCAGATGATTAATCAATAATCGCAACAGGCCTAATGAATGTATAATCTAAAAATGCCTTTAACTTTTCAGCATATGATGTGAGACATACTAATCCAATTTGTTGCATGGCATACTATATACAGGGTTTTTGCGGGTCTTAAAAAGTCTTAATTTGCCCTTCCACAAATTAAGGTCTTAAATCCAAGTCTTAAACTATTCTTATAGTCTTAAATCTTAGTCTTAAAAATTGCACTGCAAATAATGAATATCTTCCTCAGTATTTTTGTCTTGTTTTATAATACAGATATCTAAACATTCTTAAATCAAGATACATTTACTTGAGAGGCAAAAAGAATATATGAAGTCTTGTTTTCTGTGAAATTAAGACCAAATTAACTGAGTTTACACTTAAACTAATATATGTCAGTGAGTTTTGAATTAAGCTTTGAATTAAGTTGATTTTTCTGAGACCACTGGCAGATATTTGTTCTTGTTTTAATCGTAAACTCGGTTCATTTTGATCAATTTCACAGAAAACAAGACTTCATTTTGCTTCTCTAGTAAATTTATCTTGATTTAAGAATCTTTAGACATTTGCACTGGAAAAAAAGACAAAAATACTGAGGAAGAACAGCACTTTGCAGTGCGATTTAGAAGGTTCAGTAAAAGCTATTTCCATATTCTGGTCCTTAAGCTATTTCTTTCTTTCTTTTTTCTTTTTTTTTGGGTAAAACCAATGACAAGTAATTGAGATCTGTTGTAAGTTGTATTGTCAAACTCTGAAGTGTTAAGACAACTCATTGTGCTTCTCCTTAGATATTTACACTTAGAGAACATATTGACATGTTGTTGTGTTCCTTTCACTTTATTCCTTAAATGTTCTTTATTAGATCTTAAAAAAGCCTAACCCTAACCTTGATAAAACCTGCAGAAACCCTGTATATAGTAAGCAAATTGGTATTCAACCTTTTTCTAATTAACTTGCCTCTTATCCGTGGTATACATGTATAGCTATTTACAATTAATATGTTTTTATATTCTTTTTCTCTTTGCAGTTCAAGTTAATAATAGCCCAGGTCCTAGTTGTGGATTTTGTCGCCGCCCTGCTGGTGGACAGAGTTTTGCAGTTTCTGTTGGGCAAAGGAACCCTGAGGTTGCCTAAATGAACTGTTATTGCCAACAGTCACCAAAGCAGCTGCTGCCCCTCGTGACCAGACTGTGAACGGGCTTTACAGGAACACGGTGCTCCACTGGAGGCGAACTCTGCGAGATGCGAAAGGACGGGCGTGAAACTCAATACTGTACACACCCCCCCCAGTGTTTCCTTTTCCTCCTTGTCTCTGTCTTTGCTCTGTCTTAATACTTTAGCTTCATTTTCTTTCTACTGACATCTTTAACCACCCCCTCCTCTCTGAAGGCCAAGAAAACTACAGTATTGTGTTGAGGGTGAGCGTGTGTTTCAGTGCGGTCGACGCGCTCGGCTGTGACAGGGGCGTTCTGGAGAAGTGTTTCTTTTTTTTTGTTTTCATCATTTTGTAAAAAGATAAACCTCAGAAAGACTTATAAATGACCAAAAAAACTGTTGTTGGGTTATTTATTTGCATGAATCTTTCTCATCAAGACTTTGAGAGAGCAAGTGAATTTTGTACTGCTTTTGATTAACAGCAATATATGATATATGAGCCAAACAAATTTTTTCAGGCAAGCAAAGTTAAAGTACATTATTTCACAATAGTCACTTGAAGCTTTAAAGGTGCAGTATGTAAGATTTCTGTTTGCTAGAGGTCGCTAGAGGCCTATTCAAAACAAAGGCGTAGCTTGATGACACCAAGTTTTAGTGAGGAATCTTGGGACATGTGGTTTCCGCCTCAACGGACGGTGCAAAAGAATAGGGATAGGACTCGGGAAGAAATCATGTTCATGGATGCGATTATTAACGTTACTGTAGTATGAAGCAGAGCAATCGCTCCAGCGGCCTCGTTCAGCTCCCACAACACTCGCCTCACGAGCAGCAGGACGTTTATTATTACACATTCGTCGCCGCCGCTTCCGTTTTTCCGGTCATGAGTATGAGGTAACGCAGCTCTGTTTATCATATTAGACACATTTGAGAGTGTTGAAAATGATGTTATAACGTTACTCTGTGCGTTCGCTCGACGGCCGCTGTAAGACACTTGTTGCACACTGCAGTAAGATATTTTAGAATATATTAAATGCTGGATGGCTTGTGTTGATAAATGTCATGTAATTAATCATAACATATAACATATTGTATGATGGAGAAAATGCTGTATTACTGTCACTAAAAATAAAGCTGCATCTGCTTATGCTATGTTAGCTACTTGACAAAATAGTGTTTTTCTCCGAGGCATGGTAAAGCATGGTACTCGCAAAAAAACAAGAAAATTAGATTTAAACAATAAGACTAAACGTGTTGAGCTATATAACAATAATTAGTTTTCTGTCTATTAACGTAACCAAACAGTTGTTCCCTTGTCTATTAAAACATGTAAATATTAAAGCGTCTTTGGTGTTTCCATAGTTTCTACAAAATAAAACCGGAAATCAAGGATAACGTGGGTATGACGAAAATGACAGGCGACTCCTCACACGTCCCGGAGCCTTGGTTAAAATTGCAATTTTCTCATGATTTACAAATAGTTGGAAACATTTGGGATATTGTAAGTACTCAAGTGAACAAAATATATAACACTGGCCTAGTGGTTTTTGGATATTTTACTGCAAAAATATTACATATTGCACCTTTAAAGCACATTTAGAAATGCAAGTGATGAAATATGAATGCACAACATGGTATGATATTTGGTAAAACATTACAATAAGGTCTCGTTTGTTGATGTATTAGTTAACATGAACTAACAATGAGCAATACATTTGTTACAGTATTTATTAATCTTTGTTAACGTTAATTAAAATACAGTTCATTGTTTTTTCATGTTTACAGTGCATTAACTAATGTTAACAAATACAACTTTTGCATTTAATAATGTATTAGTGAATATTGAAATGAACTAATATTAATAAATGCTGTAGAAGTATAAAGTAGTTAACTAATAAAACTATCAACACTTCAACGGGAATAGTGTGAAAATAGGGCCTGTATACATGATTTTTTTTTTTTTTAATGGTCAGTGAAAGGAGGGCATTTACTTTCAGACTTTTTCAAACTATTTCAGTTTTATTTTAAATGTGTTTTCTATGCAATAACTCAAAGGTAATTAAGTAAATATCAGAAAGAAAATTGTAATATTTAAAAAAATAAAAATAAAATATTTATCCCAAAATGGGTTTGCAAACATAGCCTAAATCAGTGCCCAAGGGCATTCCCTACTGTGCTTGATGGGCACACTGCTGAGGACTACCGAACCATTCTGGAGGACCATGTGCACCTAAAGTTTCAAACATTGTTACCTGAAGGGGGTGCCATGTATCAGCAGGATAATGCACCAATACACACAGCAAGCCTAAGTTGTGACATAATGGTTTAAAGGGTTAGTTCACCAAAAAATGAAAATTCTGTCATTAATGACTCACCCTCATGCCGTTCCACACCAGTAAGACTGTTCATCCTCGGAACACAAATTAAGATATTTTAGATTTAGTCCGAGAGCTTTCTGTCCCTCCATTGAAAATGTAGGTACGGTAGACTGTCTTACGGGTTTGGAACGACATGAGGGTGAGTCATTAATGACATAATTTTCATTTTTGGGTGAACTAACCCTTTAATGAACATGAAAGTGAAGGTGAACACCTCTCATGGCCTGCACTGTCACCAGATCCGAATATTATTGAGCCACTTTGAGGTATTGTGGAGGACGAGTCAGAAAAAGTTTTCCTCCACCAGCGTCACACAGTGACCTGACCACTGTTCTGGAAGAGGAATAGCTCAAAATCCCTCTGGCTGGCCACTGTGAAGGACTTGTATCTGTTGACGCTGTATTAGCCGCAAAAGGAGGCCTACATTATAATAAATTATTGTGGTCTTAAACCAGGTGTTACAGTTTCACAGTCCAACCCCTGTAGATTGGTTAAAATTATATTTCCCATAAACTTTTTTCCTCATAATAACTTTAGGTTGAGCTTTGCTTATACAATAGACAATTTGTTTAAAAATTAAGAATATTGAATGAGATGTTGAAGTGTCCAAATGATTGTATATTGCGAGTTACAGTTTTAAAGAGTCTTTGTTTTTATGCGAGGATAATTTTATTTTAAATAATAGTTTGTCAAACATACACAATCACAACCAAAACATGTGAATTGTGATTCTTACACCGCACGCACGCTCTCAACGCTAATCTGACATGATTACAGATCCCAAGAACCACCACGGTAGAAATGAAAGTGGGCGGGGCTTACCTGACACAGTGACACTGCGCGCGGGTTTTCAAAGAAAATGGCGGAGCTTCAGAACGAAGGATTCGAGCCGTGAGTGTTTTATTGTTTACAATATGGAAATATATGTACTTAATGTTTCCCACTGGCTTGTGATAGTAATTGCTGCATGAGGAATTCACTTAAATAAAGCAAAGCTTTTAGAACAGCGTTTAACGCGGTTGATGTTGTCAGCTAAACTGGATTACTTAACGGACAAATACTGATAAATATTATTTAAAGTACTTTACAATATATTGGATGCAAATAACAAGGTTGTGTAACTTAGTTTGTTCGGTGTGCTGTAATCTACATGTCCATTTAATCTCTCTCACAGGTGTGATGCCAGCAGCACTGATACCAGGGTAAATCTGTTTTCTGTTCTTCTTTTTTAATGTAACGTTACTGTTCAAATAAAAATGTATGTAGCAAATCATCATATCAGAATGATTTCTGAAGGATCATGTGACTGAAGACTGGAGTAATGATGCTGAAAATTCAACTTTAATCACAGGAATAAACTACATTTTAACGTATATATTCAAATAGAAAACAGTTAAGTAATAATATTTCACAATATTACTGTTTTTACTGTATTTTTGATCAAATAAAAAGTTTGAACGGTGCTTGTTGCCTTTTTCCTAGTTAACACTTATGCTTTTTAAATGTCATTATGCGTTAATACAGAATCCAATGTCTGTGGTTAAAATGTAACGATAATTAAATTAATGCAGTCAACCCTCCCTTATAATGCTGTGTTGTGCTTCTGTGTCACCTTAACTAGCTCTCAGAAGTGTCTCATGGAGTCAAACGGCCTCATGATAGTAACCACGTCTCCGGTCCTCCTCAGAAGTCTCCTTGCACATCACCTGCTCATGCAGTAATGCAGCGTTCAGGAGAAGAGGAACGGCCAGAGGACTCGAAGATGAGCTCTGTTGAGGAAGGCATGAGGGAAAGTGTGAACATTACTGCTCCTGAACTGAACACTCGCTCACGGAGGAAATCCTGGAGGAGATCATCCAGAGGCAGACGCTCTCTGCCGGCCCTCCCCGGCTCCTCACAGCGTGAGTGCTGAGTCCAAGAGCCTTTCACTGGACGTCATGCTGGAGTCATTTAGGATTGTGTTGACTTTCACTTCTCTTTGTGTCTTTTAGCCCTGTGTGAAACCATCAGTCTGTCTTTACCTGACAATGAGAGGCTGGAGATGCTAATTAAAGCGGCTATGCAGGTCTGTAAAATGCATATTAGTTAAAGGATTAGTTCACTTCAGAATTAAAAATTCATGATAATTTACTCACCCCCATGTCATCCAAGATGTTCATGTCTTTCTTTCCTCAGTCGAAAAGAAATTAAGGTTTTTGATGAAAACACTTCAGGATTATTCTCCTTATAGTGGACTTCAATGGAGCCCAAACAGTTGAAGGTCAAAATGACAGTTTCAGTGCAGCTTTAAACAATACCAGACGAGGAATAAGGGTCTTATCTAGAGAAACCATAAGTCATTTTTTGGGAGAAAAAAAACAAAACATTTATATACTTTTTAACCACAAAGGCTCTGCGATGCGCCATGCATTATGTAATCATGTTAGAAAGGTCACAGGTGATCCAGTGTTTACAAAATCGAACCTGCAAAGAAAAAGGTTAAAAAAGGAGAAAAATCCTGGAATGTTTTAATCAAAAACCTTAATTTCTTTTCAACTGAAGAAAGACATGGATGACATGGGGGTGAGTAAATTATCAGGAAATTTTAATTCTGGAGTGAACTAATCCTTTAACGAAAATAAATGAGGCTTTGACATTGTTACAGTGAATATACTTGAATATACTGAATTAAACCTTTTGATTTCTGTATCTGTACATAGAGGACAGTGAAGAGGGTCAAAAACAGTCTGTACACTGTTCCTGGTGTTGATACAGAGACACTTCAGACTCAAGGTAAGTCAGTTGATCTGATTTTTACTTGTCCTGCCAATATTTTCACAAGCTTTGTGACCGAGGAATGATCTTTTTTGTATTTTGCAGCCTTTTGTATATGTATATGGGATAGTTCACCCAAAAATGAAAGTTCTGTCATCATTTACTTAAGATATTTTGAAGAATATGGGCAACCAAACAGTTGATGAGAAATACTATGGAAGTCAATGAAGCCCATCAACTGTTTGGTTGCCCATATTCTTCAAAATATCTTCTTTTGAGTTTAGCGGAAGACAGACATTTATACAGGTTTGGAACAACTTGAGGTTGAGTAAATGATGACAGAATTTTCATTTTTGGGTGAACTATCCCTAGAAGTTTTCTTTTCCATCTTTCAGGAATTTTCACTAAGATATTTATTCTTTAAAAAAAAAAAGGGAAATTATATATATATTTATAACACTACCATTCAAAAGTTTGAGTTTGGTAAGAATTTTTCTAATGTTTTTGAAATATTTTTTCTCATAAACTCACCAAGACTGCATTATTTGATTAAAAATACAGTTAAAACAATCTGAATACATATTAAAAAGTAATTTATTCCTGTGATGGTAAAGCTGAAGTTTCAGCATCATTACTCTAGTCACATGGTCCTTCAGAAGTCATTCTGATATGATGATTTGATGCTCAACAAACATTTATTATTAATATCAATGTTGAATACGGTTGTGCTGCTTTATATTTTTGTGGAAACCTTGATGCATGTTTTCAGGATTCTTTGATTTAGTAGAAAGTTGAAAAGAACAGCAATTATTTGTAATAGAAATCGATTATAACATTATAAATGTATTTACTGTGACGTTTGATCAATTTAATGCATCTTTGCTAAATAAAAGTATTAATTAGAGATGCACCAACACTAAATTCCTTCTCCGATACGGATAGCCGATCATTCAGAGTGATATCTGCCGATACCGATAGTTTGGGGGTTCTGCCTTTTATATTAATTAATGATAATTTCATTATAATTAATAATTAATCATTATATTTTGAATTATTATATTTTAAAAAGAAATGCAAATAACTATTTCCATTTCATCAAGTTGTTTGAGTAACTAGTATCCGTTATAAAACACATTACTCAAATTAATTTTAACACATATTAACTAAATTCTGAAGATAAGATTAACTTTCCGAATGTTATTAATTCATACAATTACTATTAATATTGAACATCAAACTGATTTCTTAGCATTTTTTTACACAGTGCATTTTCCAGCCCTCTTTTGATTGACAGGATATATCAGCCCTGACTAATCAGCTGTTTTTAAACTATCAGCCGATAGTGTGAAAATGTGCTTTTATTGGCCAATATATTGCTGCATCTCTAGTATTAATTTAAAAAAAAAAAAAATCTTACTGACCCCAAATGTTTAAATGGTAGTGTAATTCTTACTGATATTCCCAAACGTAATAATTGCAATTTCAACAAAAACCTCATCTATTAGAACTAGCCAGCTAGATAACATCGTCTTGATAATGCAAAAACAGAATTGAATAAATCACAGCAAATGCCCACACTTTTTACATTTTGTCAAAAACCTATTTCATGATGTTTATGTGAACATCATTCACTTCCAGTTGAATCTTTGCATGAAGAGTGGGACAGTCTGGCTAAAGACATTAGCAGAGAAACTCAGAATTCACTCCCAACTGCTGAGAGGTAAAAGTTCGTTTTTCCTGTGTTGATTGCGTTAATCACTAGTCCTTCAATCCTGAAGCCCACTCTGGTTTATTAAATGTCTCCCTGTTTCTGTATGTGCAGTGACCCCGTTGTTAACACGGCCACTGCGCGCATTCAGGAGGACATTAACAGGTAATTCTCCATCTGCTCTCGCAAATTTATTTCATGACTGCAATTGCCATGTTAATCTATAGCTGTTAATGGTCATCATGTGCTTATGAAGGTTACAGGCTGAAAGTATGTCATGGGAGTCGCTATTGAACAAACACCGGACCAAAGCTGACGAACTGGACAAGTGAGCATAACTACACATATCCACAGCACATGTATGGATGCAGAAGTTTTGGTTAGCTGTGCATCTCTGTCCCGTTGCAGATGTGTGGAGCGGGGTGAAGAGAAGGGACTGCCTCTGGACCCATCATGCTTTGCCAAGTCTTCACAGAGTCGGGTCATTCTGAACAAACCTGACTACAAGGCAGTACTCGTGGGACAGCAAAAACTACTCCGAAACATGGAGTTAGTGGTGAGGCCATGACGCTTTAGACTCGAGGATTCACTGAACGAGTGTAAAAGGATTCAGAACCTGTTACAGATAAACAGGAATTGAAATTAGTTTGTTGAACACTTTCACTAGCCTTATCTCATTTTTAATTTGTTTGTCTGTTGTTTGCCCAAGCTTTTACAAAGGGCCTAAAATAGAATTAAGGGCTGTGGGCCGCAAGTAGCTGTTGCATTATATCCAACTATATTAGATATTTTTTAATGTACAGTTAAAAAAATTGCTCATTAGTTCGTTTTCAAAAATTTGTCCTGATAATTTACTCACCCCTATGTCATCTAAGATGTTCATGTCTTTCTTTCTTAGGTCGAAAAGAAATTAAGGTTTTTGATGAAAACCTTCCAGGATTATTCTCCTTATAGTGGACTTCAATGGCCTCCAAATGGTTGAAGGTCAAAATTACATTTTTAGTGCAGCTTCAAAGGGCTTTAAATGATACCAGACGAGGAATAAAGGGGCTTGTTTATTTTTATAAAGCATATACAGTTTAGAAAACGATGGATAGTTTCTCTAGATAAGACTCTTATTCCTCGTCTGGTATCATTTAAAGCCCTTTGAAGCTGCACTGAAACTGTAATTTTGACCTTCAACTGTTTGGTGTCCATTGAAGTCCACTATATGGAGAAAAATCCTGGAATGTTTTCATTGAAAACCTTAATTTCTTTTCGACTGAAGAAAGAAAGACATGAACATCTTGGATGACATGGGGGTGAGTAAATTATCAGGAAATTTTAATTTGAAAGTGAACTAATCCTTTAAGGCCTGGTTTCACAGACAAGGCTTAGAATAAACCAGGATTAGACCTTTAAGTAGCTTTTATAAACATGCCTTAGAAAAAAATAGGGGTGGGACAAAATATCGATATGGCGATATATCGTCATCCTTCGGATAGCTATCTGATCGTGAAAAGACCAGGTCTAAATGCCTAAAAACGCATTTGAGACGGATTTAAATCCGATCGCTCAAACCATTTCAGGAGATGGTCTGGGACGCATTCCAGTCAAAACTGTCTATGCTCAGTCTAAATGCATCTGGTTGTTGAAACTACATATGCAAATTTTACTTCTCCCAAAAATACTAAAACTGAAACATGTGAGAGTCAGATATGACAACGCTACTGCATCACACATCGCTGCAGATCTCTTCAGCAAGCTGACGTGCAAACTGCCGCATATGAAAGTGAAAGTAAGTCGCAGACGCATAACACACAATTATCTTCAAGTGGAATGAGACCTTATACCAGTGCTGTTGCCGCTCTCTCCTATTGCAGTCTTTGATTTGAAATTAACTGATGGTCAATAAAATGCACCTCATATTTCTTGCCTTCGGTGACGTGAACTCTATTAAATGTAGCCTACATATAAGATCAGATTTATCCGTTAACCTGCACTAACCTTTTCACGTGCATTTTGTTTTCATATTAAGACCAATATCACGATGTATCATTATAGGATTGTCTAGCGATATATCGATTATCGCTGACTCGCGATATTATCGTTATCGTGAGCCATTTATCGTGATCGTATCGTGAGGTACCCTCCGATTCCCACCCCTAGAAAAAAACATTGCTGGTGTGCATCTTGAGACAAAACAATGGCACTGACATAATTTAAGATATGTAAGTGTAAGTTGCTTTCAGTTAAGACAGCTTAAACATGCATTTTAGTCTAGGACTATCTTAAGCCTTGTCTGTGAAACCAGGGGTTACAGAATTGGTTAGGTTTGTTTTTTGTTTTTTTTTCTTCTTTTTTCAAACTGTTTTGAGAACTGCTGTCATGTGCAGTTGTGTTTCCTCACAGATGGACTCTCACTGTTGTATAATGAGGGAGCTGCTGTCTTTCCATGAGAAATCTCAGCTGCTGCTAAAGGAGACCAGCACCAGACTAGGTGAGAATATGTATTTCAGTTTGTGGAACAGGTCAATAATAGGCACTATCCTTCAAAAGTTTGGGCTCAATAAGACTTTTTTTTTTTTTTTTTAAACAATCTGTTCTCAACATTGATAATAATAATAATACATGTTTCTTGAGCAGCAAATCATCATATTAGAAAAATTTCTGAAGGAACATGTGACACTAAAGACTGGTGTAATGATGTAATTGATACAATCTTTATTTGAAGCGCCAAGTTACTTTCAAAAGGTGGTTTGAACGCTATTGTAGACACCAGTGTTTATATCCGAACTATAAACTTTTATCTCAGTATTTCTGGGATGATATGAATATTTGTAACACAGAAATAATGTTACTGTGTGGTTGAAAAGAAACATGACAACTGCTCTCACTGATCAGCAGCAGCACAAATGCAAATTTGAATGTTCGCTGTGATCAGTTTAATAAACACAGGCGAATCGTTGTCAATTTGGAATGAGAGTGTCTGAATCGAGATTGCAATCTTTTAAAGATTAATCATGCAGCTCTCTTACTCACAAAGTAAAATCACATGAAATGCAGGGCAATGCAAGCTGCCTTGATAGTGGCAACTGATTTTACCGTAATTCAAAATTGTGTGAAATTAATCCTGTTTCTTGCATTAAACACTGAGTTGTTTTTTCCCCCCACAGCTTCCAAGGCTGGATTTCAGAATCTCCCTTCATCCCCAGTCAGACAGCTGATAAAAGGACCCATATCTAGTGTTTCCTCCTAGTTTTCCTCCCATAGGATGCTGGGCTTCCACAGAAAAGCTCTATAATCTGATATGACCATTTTGGATATGCATTAATAAGTTTTTAATGTAACATTCTACTTTTTTCCTGTAACAAAATAGGTAATTTTTCTGTTAACCAGTAATTTGGACAAAAAACCCCAAAAAACATTTATTTATACTAGACATACAGGTGCATAATTTGCTCTTGCTACTCTTCGTGGACAGTACCATGATTTGCTGATGAATTTTGAATTTAATATCTGTAGCTGTTTTGTTTAATGTCCTCCGGTGTGTGTGAGAGAATGTGTACATAAAGTGCAGAGATGGACACTAGATGGCAGACTAGTTATTCAAAGCTCTACTTTTACCTGTGTGTTTTAAATACTGTTGTATATTGTTTTGTGCAAGATTTCTACATATAATTAAATGCCTTGACATTTACTTCAAACTTTTTCTGCTTTCGTTCACAGTTCTGTCATGTAAAATTTGACTCCGTTTGAGTCTTTTAAATGATCTGTAGAGTATCCTGCTTGTCTAATGGACTAAAGATGATATTCATTCATCCATCCCTGGATTTTCTTCTGCCTGAATGGTGTTTTGTTTCCAAGACAAACATTGCAAGCAAGTATTTATATGCTTTAAGTCATCGTTATTAGCCTAAAGAAAAGCTGCTGGCCTTTAGTCATGAGCTCTTTGAGGGCCTTTTAGCCTTCTATTATGTTTGTTCTTGTGACCCCTTCCCCCACACTTCCATCCCTTGTTCTCTATTCAACATAGCACAGGGCTGCTGAGCAAGAAACAGGCTTAGAAGGTTTCTCCACTTCACATCCTCTCTGTTTATATCACATTTCCATGCCCACAAGACTAAACACGACCTGCTCTGAACTCCCATGCCATAATAACAGTATATGAGCTCGAACAAAGCGACGTTCACTCTCAATACTAACTCCACTGTGATCAAAGAAATTGAAGACAGACGTTTCAACAATCCTACAAGAAAACCTTTAACCGTTTAGATCTCAGCAGCTTGAAAACGAGGTCATTTTTCTCTGATGCACGTGCAGGCTGATTAGACTTGGCTTGTATTTAGTTTTCTCTGTTAATGTAGGGACGGAGGTGGTTTAGCAGGAGAGTGGGGTTAAGCGTCAGAAGCACTGGGGGTGGCACAGCAAGAGGGATCGATTCTTATTTAGATGAAAATGAGGCTCAGCGCTTGTGGGCCGAGGGTGCATCTGCCTCAAACAGCTTTAAGAAGAATACCTATTCACAGTCAGGAGGGTAAAAACTATTCTCATGGTGGCAAATACTTTTAAATTAAATGTCAATTGACAAAGATTAATCTATGCATGTGGTGGAGTAGCTGTCTATGTTGGTATGGAGTAAAAATCAGATGGTCCTTTTGTTGCTGGGGATTTTAAATCGTGCATTGTTTTCAGTATCTGTCAGGTAGTGGTTTATATTGTTGAGATAAATGTGATAAGCAGAACAGGTTCTTCATTAATAAATTAAAATACATTTATGTATTATGCAATATAGACATATATGTATATATATCACACATTTATATTATATATATATAACACATGTAGATCAAAAATAAAAAAACGGTAATATTGTGAAATATTACAATTTAAAATATCTGAATATATACATATGTACACACATACATGCACATATACATGCAGACATATATATACATATGCAGAAATACTTTATAAATATATATACATAATGTATACATATATATATTTATATACACGTGTGTGTATATAAGTATATATATACCTACATAAAACAATCATTATATACGCATACATATACACGTATATAGAGATCAAACAAAAAAACAGTAATATTGTGAAATTACTTTTAAAAATAACTTATTTTGATATGTTACATATATATAAACACATACATACATGCAGACATATACACAAATACATTATATATAATATATATACACACATGTATGTATACACGTGTGTGTGTGTGTGCATCGGTGTGTGTATATATATATAAAAACAAATATACATACATTAAAAATACATACATAAACATATACTTACATAGGTCAAAAATAAAATCAGTAAAAATTGTGAAATATTACATTTTAAAATGTACCTGTTTGAATACACACACACGCATATATTCATGCACACATATATATATATATACACATTCATACAAATACACTATATATGCACATACATATATACACATGCATACATTATATATACACACATGTATATACATACACATAAATAGATCAAAAATAAAATACAGTAAAAACAGTAATATGAAATATTACATTTTAAAATAACTGCTTTCTATTTGCACTATATATATATATATATATATATATAATGAGATAGATGTATACATATAGTGGTACCTTTTTCCACTGGGCCACATTGTCCATCATTTAGGAAATGAAAGGAGAAAGATTGAAAAAAATATAGATTTACAATTACTCAAAATCTCACTGCGCGAAAGCAACGCTGTGATAACGAGTTCAGGTTACAGTTTGTTCTCTAATATTCTCATTCTCACTTCAGATTGATTAGTGTTAGATTGTAGCCGAGAGATGTGCTACGCGTCAGCATAAACCAGCACCACTTTTGTCCCATTCCTCTCTTTGCACACACATCATCAAACTCCCATTGAAATGCTCCAGGCTGAGTCTCTCCCCTCCATGTATCCCAGCAGCCATTCGTCTGAGAAGCCTGTCTTTTCTCTCTGAGTGATGAACTGCCCCAAAACGTCCACGTTTGCAAAAAAAATTGGGACCACTTATTTTTAATCTGCTCTGTCCGTGCACTTGCTAAAATACATTGATTTAAAATAAGTGATGTCATACTCAGCCATTTATATGGACGGGCATGAAAATATGATATTAGATAATTAATAGGTTAATTTAACTGTGAATACTGTTGAATTTTAACTCTTTTTGAATGCATTTTTATTTTCTCCAAAGACAATCCTCTTAACATAAAAACCATAATTCTCTTAGAATACATTTTGTGAAACTTTGGCTAATTAATCCACACATTAACTGAAATTTGATTCAGTTTAAAAATTAGAAATCTTAACTCGCTCTATATCCAACCCAATCCATTTTCTTAAGCATGCAAAAAGTTATTGTCACACAGAAGAAAGATCTATATATCTAAACTTAACAAAACATTGTTATCTGAAATTCTCTTCCTGAATCTTGATTCATTGAAGCATTTCTTGTACATTACTACTGTTCAAAAACGTACGTTTTGCAATACACATCGGACTTTATGTTGTCACAGCATATTTTAAAGGGAGAGTTCATCCAAAAAATAAACATTGTCATCATTTAGTCACCCAAACTGTATGTGATTCCAAACCTGTATGACCTGCTGTCTTTCTTCTGTGAGACATAAAATATTAAATTTTGAAGGACATTAGTAACCAAACCTTTTTGGCTGCAGGACAAAAGCAATGCGTAATTCAAAATACAGGCAAACCAACACCTTAGAAAAATCAGTATGGAAAATTACTTCATATTAACAGTACATTTTGGGCCCTATTTCTACAGACTTTTCCTTGAGTGCACTATCAGCTCACAATGTACCCAAAGACACGTTTTAAAGCTGAAAGTTGTCAGTAGGCCTATTTGTCTGGAACAAGAAACATTCCAGCATTCAGTGTTGGGGAAAGTTACTTTTAAAAGTAATGTTACAATATTGCATTACTCCCTTAAAAAGTTACTAATTACATTACTTAGTTACTTTTCATGGAAAGTAATGCATTACGATATCGTTGTTACCTTTTTTCAACTGGGCTTTGCTTGCTTGTTTTCTAATGAAAAAAAATCGAATTTTGGCAAATGTCAAATCAAGTCATTTTTATTTATATAGCGCTTTATACAATACTTTTTACAGATCAGTATCAGTACCATTCAAATATTCATCCAGTTCCTTTTGATCGGATTCATCACGCCGGTATGGAGCCGAAGCTGGTCATAGGTCTGTACGGAGGACGTGTCTTGTGGTCTTTGCTGAGGATCTGTGCCGATGGCTGTCATGTCAATGAGGCCTTCACAGGGGATGGTTTATAGTCACAGTCTCTGCTGACCTTCAGGGATGCGTTGTGTTTGTGTCTATGTGCAGGTCCTCCGTCTGATCTGGATATGGACCGGATCCGGCTCAGTTTGATTACGATAACCTCAGGATGAGACAGACAGACTAATATTAGCATATATGCCTTTATGGATATAAAGGCCATTTGAGACCAAAAGTGAAATGAATAAGCCTCAGGCTAAAGGAAATGCAAATTCACACCAGTAGAGGGCGCAGCTCAAACCTTTCAGCTGTGCAGGACGCAGGAGAAAAAGTTCAACAGTCTCACTTAATCAATAAAACTCAAATGTGATGTTTAAAGTCATTTTTGCTTATTCGTAGGATGAATTAGATCATCGAAAGTTAGCGGCAGACATTGGTTAATGAGATTTAATACATTTGTGCTATTTGATATATTTAATTATCGCAGGTTTGCGTAATAGCTTGAATTTCACTGTTTTTAATCATTTTGAGGACTAATGAATCTGTTTTTGTGAAAGACATAGGGACAGGACAGGTGTCAGTCCATAAATGGGAAATCTTGTGTTACTTAATTGAAAAAGTAACGCAGATATTTTGTTGTAAATGCATTACTTTACTAGTTACTTGAAGTAATCCAATTACGTAACTGGCGTTACTTGTAATGCTATCCCCAGCTCTGGCAGCATTATGAACCATTTTGAATGTT
The DNA here is from genome assembly GCF_024489055.1 of Chanodichthys erythropterus. Classification (NCBI taxonomy): domain Eukaryota; kingdom Metazoa; phylum Chordata; class Actinopteri; order Cypriniformes; family Xenocyprididae; genus Chanodichthys; species Chanodichthys erythropterus. The sequence continues at coordinate 48,086,395 of NC_090223.1, read as the reverse complement.
GGTTTCACAACCATCCAGGTATGTTTGATTTGCATCTTCAAGCAATTTAATTTGAGTAATGGAATATTTTGTGAAATGTTTTGAATAGAGGCAGTTCAGACATTTTGGTCACAAGGGTTAATTATGCTTTGTAACATACACTAAAATGGCGATTATGGAATTTGGACACATCGTCACTGGATAACTCACTGGGTTCAATATAAAACCCTAGGGTTCTTGACTCAGTGTTAAAGGGTTAGTTCACCCAAAAATTAAAATAATGTCATTTATCACTCACCCTCATGCTGTTCCACACCCGTAAGACCTTCATTCATCTTCAGAACACAAATTAAGATATTTTGATGAAATCCGATGGCTCAGTGAGACCTGCATTTGACATTTCCTCTCTCAAGAACCATTAATGTACTAAAAACATATTTAAATCAGTTCATGCGAGTACAGTGGTTCAATATTAATATTATAAAGAGACGAGAATATTTTTGTGCGCCAAAAAAACTAAATAACAACTTTTCAACAATATCTATACGGGCTGATTTCAAAACACTGCTTCTGAGCTTTACGAATCGAATCAGTGATTCGGATCACATGATTTCAGCAGTTTAGCTGTTTGATAGGAGATCCGAGTCACTGATTCGATTCGTAAAGCTTCAAAGCAGCATTTTGAAATCCGCCCATCACTATATTGTTGAAAAGTCGTTATTTTGTGTTTTTTGGTGCACCAAAAATATTCTCGTCACTTTATAATATTAATATTGAACCACTGTACTCACATGAACTGATTTAAATATGTTTTAGTACATTAATGGATATTGAGAGAGGAAATGTCATTGCTCCCTATGCAGGCCTCACGGAGCCATTGGATTTCAACTAAAATATCTTAATTTATGTTCTTAAGATGAATGAAGGTCTTACGGGTGTAGAACGACATGAGGGTGAGGAATTAATGACTGAATTTTCATTTTTGGGTGAACTAACCCTGTAAATGATTGCATAATGCTTTCATGTGTAATGGGTTATTTAAATTATGTTTACAAGCTATTCAAATTAAATTATTCAATTAAAGAATAAATCCATAAAACCTCTAAACACATATACTGTATGTGTGTGTATATACACATATATAAGTAATGCATTACGATATTGTTGTTACCTTTTATATACACACATATATATACATATACATATATAGCAAGAGAGAGAGGTTTAGTTTTTAGTTTTTATTAATTTTTAATTAATATTAATACACAGCACCTGACTGAAACCTTTCAGGTTTAACATTTTGTGGATTAAAATCACCCTTAAATAAACTTACAGTGATTTTTACTACAATAACATTGTAATTATTAGCAGAAATGTTGTAGATTCATTCTAAATTTAACATTAGGGGAGTGAGGGAGTGAATCAATTTAGGCTAATTCAACGATGAAATTGTAATTATATAGTTGGGATATTATATTCCAACAGCTTGTGTAAAAGAAACCAGTTACACAGATCAAAGCACATCATTGAGGCGTCATCCATTGTGTCACCTTTGGAGACTACTGGCTTATGTAGAAATGCCACAGTTCAGCTATGGTAACTTGCAACACAAAAGATGCATTAAAAAACGGCATGCGATCGGTTTGAAAGAGACGCGCAAGTTGTTTACTCGCTCAGGCGCATGCGCGCCAGTGGCGCCCCTAGAGGCTCCTCACAGAAGCGGCTCTTTTGTGCGCGATGATGACGTACGGGCTTGTATGTAGTAGCGTGAACGCGCGCAGTGGTGCGCTCGCTCAGAGGGGGAGAAAAGAGCCGCCGAGGAGGGCAGAAACACAAGAGAGGGGCAATTTTTTTTTCCACGACAGAACCGCGGCTTGGGAACAAACCAACTGTGTCGAGTTGGCTGGCATGGAGCTGAGCGTTGCCGTTCTGAGCCGTTTCGAGCAGTCCACCTAAGCCGGGGCATTTCGGGGGCAGTTTGCTGTTGGTCCCGGGGGTTTGTGGAGCCCGTGTGAATCTGTTGCTAGCAGCGCTCGAATGCTAGTTAGCTCCGCTGCTAAGCAGCTAGCCAACACTGCGAATCAATTGTGTCGGAGATCTCGGATTTACGCTTTAAAGCGGTTTCGCTCGTCCGCCTCTCTCGGGATTCGTTTTGCCCGTTGAGTTTTGGCATTTTTCAAAGTGAGGGGACGTTAATACGCGAACGCCCGAGTTTCTATTTCGATTTATTTTCAGCAGGGACTTTTTCCTCCTCTCTATTAGCTTGTTAGCCGCTCTGGTTGGTTTAGTCCAGCTTGTTAGTAGTGTCTGAGATTTCTACTGTAATAGCTGTCAGCGACAACAACCTCTTGACGAAAAGCCAGATTGTTGACGTATATGTGGCCATGAATGGTTTTACTGAGTTGTTTAGAGAGGCGATACTTTGAGATGCCGCGCGTGGGATACTTCATGTTTCCAGGGACGCTTTTATTTTCTTCTTAGACTGCTTTATGGGAGTGCTAGTGTGCAGCGTTTTGCTTTAGACAATACTGGGTTTTGCAGGAATTGCATGCGGTCTGATTTCTTCCCCCCTCATGCAAACTAGTTATTCACCCTTTTCCATCAATCGCGCTTCGTTTTGATGTGGTTAAATCCCACATTTCAGTCGCACTCTCGTTGTTTTTTTATCTAGTGGTTCGTTTGTATTCACGCTGTTGGTGGTACATGGTCACCAAGACAGGTCGCTGAAACACGTTTTCATTGGTTTGCGGCGGGGAAACGGCGAGATTCGGCTTTAAAGTATTATGGATGATCAGACCCGAATGCTGGCTAGCATGGGCGGACTCGGCGGACTCTCTCAAGCCGACGTGGGTGACCCCGATTCGGTTCGGAAGCAGCAATCCCTCGGTCAACCGCAGCAAGACATAGGGGATATTCTCCAACAGATCATGGCCATCACCGACGAGAGCCTCGACGAAGCCCAGGCGAGGTAAGAGACCTGTGAGAGGAGGACAAGTGTGCACGCTCTCAAGAAAAACAGATAGAAAAGCGATAGATAGATGGGTCTGTGTGGGGAATTGGACACAATTTACACATCTTTGCGTTACAATGTGTCAATTTGTCACCTGAAAAGCGTACACGGTCTTCCACCTTTTACGCAATATACGTTTGCACATATTCTTACTGAAATACAGATGTTAATTGACCATATTGTTGGATTTTTACCTTTTCAAGTTGTTAAAAGTTCGCGTTAAACGCATTGAGGTTGCGTTATCGGTTCAAAAAAGCGTGAATGAATGTAAATGGATTCTCTTAATGGAAGTTATAATAACAAAAGTTTAGTTTTAAGAGCTGATTAGAACTACACACTTTGATTTTCACGCACTAAATATGCTCCAAATGGATACTATAGTACTATAATGACTAAATCCCAGTATTTCCCCCCCGCTTCTAGTTTTGCTAAATGGGGCCAAAAAGGTTTTAGAGGTCAACCAATATGTTTGTTATCAGGAGCCCATGGGCTCTGTGAAGCCATTTGGTGTTCAGCGAGCGTCTGCCAGATCGAGGCCCCACTAGATAAATGAATTGGATTAATGTGCTACCTCGTCATTAGCATAGATAATCAGCGCGCGCTTAATTAAGTCATCGCCGTCAAACAGTGTCAGACTTAACCTCGAGACGAAAACACCCGACAGGGTGGACGACTTTCCCGCCTTTCCTCGCGTACAGTCCGCGTGTATTTCTATTGACCGCAGCGAAATTGATCGCTAGATTGCGCGCTGTGACCTGCGATCTGTTGAAAGGTCAACTCGAGCCGCGGATCCCGCACAAAAGCTGCCTTTTAATGAGGGATCGTATGTGCGCGTATGCCCTGTGCTGTGTCATTAGCTTGTGATTTTCCACCAAGCCATTTGACCACCTGGTTCTCTTAATTAATTCACTTCTCTTTTACCCTCCTCCTCCTCCCTGGTGTTCATCCTTTTCATTGTGTGTTGGGCGCAATCAATTCTCCTATAATGCGTGCGCGTGTGCAGCTGTCCTCAAATTGAGTTTCTATTAATGAGATGGAGGGTCGCTATACTCGAGCAACTTATAAACGCAACGATATTGCTTTTATGTCTATACCGCATTTCTTGGGTGTTATTGTTGTGTAGCCTACTTTGTTTCACTTGTACAAGAGGCTCATGAGATGAATGATGATGCTGTGATGATGTTCTTATCTGTTTGAAGAGGGGTTTGGGGTTGAAGATAAGCATATTTCAGAATGTCCTGGCTGCTATTTTCAAAGTAATGAAAGTGGATGGTGGAGGCCATCAAGCACTAAAAATGATAAAGTATAATAAAAGTTGTCAACATCACTTGTGCTATATTTTTTAAGTCTTATGAAGCCTCAAGAAGTCGTATTGCTTTGTTTGAGGAACAGACTGACATTTCAAACTGTTCAAAATTTTGTCATGGAAGCCTAAAAACGGTGCTCCTTGTTTTATTAAAGCCAAAAATATGATTTAATCTTTTTGTGTATATATATATATATATATATATATATATATATATATATATATATATATATATGTTTTTAACATATACAAAGGAATATAAACAACTAGAATGGCAACAAAGAAGTAGGCTAATATAAAACAGTTTAAAATTGTTACAAGGAGAACTTCATGTAAGGGTACATTATGCACTTACAGATTAAAATTGACAGTGTAAATGTTATAGGCTCAAAAGAATGAATACCCTTCCTCATATGACGTAAAACATTTCTTTCAACTAGTATGGGGATTCTGAAAATTTCAAGATGACACAATAAAGATAAAAATATATGTGGCCATGGACCACAAAACCAGTCACAAGGGTAAGATTTTTTTAAATTGACACTTATACATCTTATGAAAGCTGAATAAGCTTTCCATTGATGTATGGTTTGTTAGGATAGGACAATATTTGGCTGAGATACAATTATATCTGGAATCTGAGGGTGCAAAAAAATCAAAATATTGAGAAAATCGCCTTTTAAGTTGTCCAAATGTAGTCCTTAGCAATGCGTATCCACTCACAAGAATAATTTTTGATATTTACGGTACAAAATATCTTCATGGAACATGATCTTTACTTAATGTCCTAATGATTTTTGGCATAAAAGAAAAATCAATAATTTTGACCCATACAATCATGTATTGTTGGCTACTGCTACAAATATACCCCTACGACTTATGACTGGTTTTGTGGTCCAGGGTCACATATATATTTTAAAAGCTAAAATTAGATAGAAATTGCTCCTTAATCAATGCAATAAACTATTATTACTAATTAAATTCAAATTTGGAACCTCTGCATCTTCAAACTGGCATGAACACTCTAAAAAATGTTGGGTTAAAAATGGACAAACCCAGCGATTGGGTTAAATGATTGGCCAACCTGCTGGGTAGCTTTATTTAACTCAACTATTGTTTAAAAATTACTATAATACTCACTTAAAATGAACCCAAAATATGTTGGAAATGAATGAACATTTATTAATAAGTTTAATAAATAATTAAATAATAAACATTAAATTGCTTATTAATAAATGCTCACCTTTTTAATATTATTGTTGCCTCTAGTAATTATGTTTTTGGTTTTTAAATTTCCAACCTATTTTGGGTTCATTTTCAGCCAGTCATATAATCATTTTTAAACAATGGTTGTTTGGTTATATAAAACAGCCCAGCAGTTGGTCAAACATTTAAGTTAACCCAACTTGGGTTTGTTTTTAACCCAGCATTTTTTTTGAGTGAAGATGTGTCATCTTAACGAAGCCGAACTCTGTTGATTCTTGTGTCTCATAGCTGGTCATGATATGGCAAGTTTGAATATGCAGAAGCAAATTAGATTTAAGAGCTGGGGAAAAAGGCAAAGTTTTTGAATTGTATGGGAAAAAGTCTGTGTAAACATTGTTCAAAGCATCTCATTGACATGAGGCTGAGTAAATGACAGAATTGACTTTTTTGGTGAACTATTCCTTTAAGCATAAAGCCAGATATGGTTAGTGATAGACGTAAATGCATTTTCTCTTTAGTCACTTCTTCTCTGTCACTGATATTCTACAGTTCTTCTTGAGTATAAGCCCTTGCCACCTTCAGTTATGAAGCCAAAAAGCCCTTCGGTGCTTCCGCACAGACCTGAAATAGTTCAGATACCTGAGAGAAATATGCATTATTATTTTGTCAAGTGTGGGATGGTTTTAGGGCAGAGAAGGCAGCTTCATTTGCAGAGTGGAGAGCTTTACTCTGCTTCAGAGGGATTGCGGTCAGCAATCTTGGACACTACAAGACATATTGCTGTTTTTTTCTTTCTTTTATAAACAGATTTTCTTTATTTGATACTAATGAAATATGCACGGCTGTGGTATCTCATTAAATGGATTTGTGGCTCATCACAATGCCTCTTAAATTAATTAGTATAATGTGTCCCAAACCTGCTTTATTTGCTGAGTGGAGGCACATGCTTTGCTCAGAAAGGCAAAGAGCACATTAAGATGTGTCCTGTCTGGATTGCTAATTCAGTGCATGTTCAAAAAAATGTAATGCACAAGACATGCTTTGTATTAGTAGATTGACTAGATTACATCTATGAGAAAAGAGCTATTTACATCACTAAAGCACTTTCACTTCCTTATTCATTGAGTAGGTTCTTATTATTATTTATAGATGTGATGTACTTTCTGCTTTTTATATTTATAAATTTTGCATTGCACTCACTAGTTACTAGTTACCCAGGTCTTTGTTTCGACATCTCGAATATTTTTTGGCAAAAATCAGACTTGTTCTGATTCCATTATCATATCCCACAGTACTTGATTTCTGTTTTTTTTTTTTCTTCTCTTGATATGCATTATTTACTGTGGGGGTCTCTGGTCCCATTTTAAGGGGTGGATGGGGTGGGATGTCATCGGGACGGTGGGGGCAGATGCCAGCGCTGTCTGTGCCTGCCGCCCTCAGCCTCTCACCCTGTTGCCCTGTGTCCAGATGCTGGCCAGAGGAGGCACCGGCGCAGTGGACCCCACAGAGGGAGGGGGAGCTGGGGGGGAGCACAGCAGGGTGTGCCCTGCCGCTCAACTTCCAGCACAGGTCAGTACAGGAGCGCATGAGCACCCCCTCCTCTTCTCTCCCCCATCATCCCCTCCATGTTGATGACAAAGAGAAAAAAACACTCATACAGTTAAAGAAGCACTTCAGTCTTTGATTTAAAAAAAAAAAAAAAAAAAAAAAAAAAAAAAGTGGGGCTTAACTTTTTATTATGAGAATCCTAACTAAATTCAGACCTTTTGAATAGACCAAAATGTGAATCGGGTGTAGAAGAGCCCAGTTCTTTTTTGCATTCACATTGACTCTGGCCCTAAAATGGGCTTTTATTTGGGTCTGTTTTAGTTGTGATAAGTCTACTGTTCAATAATCACTTTTTTCTAATTTTTATTTTTGTTATATTTTATTATAATCAATTTGATCATATCAAAACAATTATTTTATTTTTATTTATTACAATTTATTTTATTTAATATATTACAATCACTTTCACAGCAAAGTAAAACCTTTCTTTTTCTGTGCATTTGACAATAGTTTTACAATATGCCCCTCATTATCTCTAGAAATGAGAATAAGTGACTTATCTCCTCGTTTGTTTCATTGCATGTCATCATTCTCTTTGTGTAGTAACCTCTTAATGGCCAAAAATATTTCTAATTATGTGAATGTGAAGGTAAAGTGAACATGGAGCGCTTTATAAGCAAGAGACACCTCACACCGTAAACTAAAAACACCTCATGAGATGGTTTTTGTTTTAAAATTAGTTTTCATAAAAGCCGCATATATTTTTGCCCACTCTCACTAGAACCAAAAAAATTATCTTAAGCACCACACAGACTTCATAGAGTCATACAACTGACCATTCGCAAAGACCCGCCCCCTTTAGTTACTATGTCCGCCAAACCATGCACCCTCACACCACACTTCATGTTCTCACGCAGTGAAAAATACATTGTGGAGCAAAGAGGACACTGACAATGACAGACAAGACAGAGCATGTTACTTTTGATATGAAATAAAGTCTCAAATTTTGTAATTTTTATAGAAATTTAAACAATAAATACCTTTAGTGTGTCGTGACAGATGGCTGAAGTGCCTCAATTCAAGTGGCTCGTGAACTGATCATCTCTTTACTACTAGTTAATTTACAGTATCAAATAAACATGAATGAACATCAGAAGGTATGTTGTTTCAACCGCAGAAAGACGTCAGACTCAGTACACACCATTTTTCAAGTTCAGGTCCACCGACGTTAATCTACTAACTCTCCTGACTGCTTTGTCGGACATAACGTTGGATTCGGCATTATGATTGGTTAGATCACCTGTCAATCAAACTCCCGGTGAAGGGTCAATTAAAAAAAACACAAAAACTTCCTCCCCTTGTCATTTACATCCCAGTAAAGGTTTTGGTTGCATCAGTTACATCTTCATTATCACCCATCCATAGACATGAGTTTAGGTTTCTTTACTATCAGCTGTCATTACTTGATGTATTTGTCTTGCTCATATTGCAAAAAGAAATAATCTACATTAAGACGCAGTGATCCATATCTTTTAATGTTTGTGCCTCTTGCGTTGAATGCTACATACCTGAAATATTTGGGTGTGAACGCATCAAAGAACATTTTAGGCAGCGAATGAAGTCTTGGAAGCCGAGCAAACTTCAGATTTACTTCTAACTCAAGCTGGATGATACACAAGACAATTGGAAAGTAGGCAATGTGATAAGACAAGCTAACTAATCAACAGTAACCGATTCAGCATTGCCCAAGCTAGCGCCGTTGCCCATTTCCAACAAAATTACCCAACGAGTTACACTGTGTGTCATCAGCTTAAGGCCTCATCCACAAAAAACAATCTTTTTTTTGGGATTTCCCACGTTATCTGTTTGCCTCGGAGCAAAAGGGAAACATTCTAACTTTGTTTAGTTGCAGCCAACTGCAATATTAGGCCGCAAGTGATGTGGTGTTCAGTTTAGGACTTTCTTATGAAAGATTATTCAGGCTAGTTGAAGTGCTTTGTAGCAGCAAATTTTATCGAAATGCATTGCATTTTTTGATATGCTATACTGAAGTGGCAAATGTATGTCACATGATTCGTTGGTTTATCAGTTTGCTTGCTCATCTTAATCCCAGTGGCATGTTAATCCCAGCTGTTAACTGAACATCTTTAACGAGAAAACCTTGATTATTGGCATTTGTTTAGGGGTTAACGATGCTCCTGGAAAGCATGCTTCATCTGCTCTCTAATACAGTAGCGCTGAAATCTGGCTGCATGTAGATAAGCTTCCCAGGCATCAGAGCTTACCGAGCCTGGAAATAAAGTTTGCTGATGGGAGACTGCCCTGAAATGATCGATGATTGGATTTAGCACATATGATTCTGGCTTTGGGAAGAATGTTTCCTCTGCGAGACAGAGGGTCCTCACTTGTTTTGATATTCTCCAGGCCTGTTCAATAAATTAAGCACGTTCAGGGTGTAAAAAGGGCTGGATAATACCATTAAAGGGTGGAATGCTTTTCCCTGAAGACAAATGAGGACCATGTGTCAGTTACTCTCATTTAGCTGGAGTGATCCGAGACTGCTGCTGTATCTTCTCAATCTACAGACACAGAGCTTTTTAAAAGACCCGAGTCTTAGTGTGTCCATTACATCTTGATTGATTCTTGAGTAGATGTTTGCACCTGTGATTGTGATCATATTCAGCGGCGAATGTTAAAGGTTGCTGGTATGTCTTCAATAACCATAAATCCTCTGGTTTGTTTGGCAGCGAGACAATGTGTGCTTTAATTTGAGACTTTGAAGAATCAATCATTAATGGTTCTCTAAAAAGGAGACTTATGTAGGTAGTATTTTGGAATGAATGCTCAACCAATATCTAGAGAGCACAGTCGATGATATATGTAAAAAGGATGGCGAATGAGATTAATACTTGCATTACATGAAGAGTTCAGATGCACATAGTATACGTTCATCAAATACTTTAGCTTCAAATCTGTTAAATGTCAGTGTTAGCCTATTCAGAAATGCCAGTTTGTTGGCAGATAGCGTTAAACGCCACTTCCCTTCATCAGCAAAAGCCACTAAGTGCATAGAAGAACCAATCATAAGACGCAAATTGAATCCTATGATTTCAAGATGAATAACGCTGTGCGTATGAGCCGGCTTTCAGTTGCCGAGCTGCAAGATTTTAACATGTTTTGTCCGTCATTACAGCGACAATGACAGGATTTCAGAAGTAGCAAGTAAACCCAACAGTGTTCCTTTTCCTGCTGTAAAACTCTTGTCTTGTCTTGTTGTCCAAAGAGGTGGAACTATAAGTTTTTGCAAAAAAGCACACATGGACTTGACTGGGTTTTGCAGCAAAAGACAGTCAATGAATTGACTGACATTTTTGACAAGGTATTTGGTAACTGACAAATAACCTTTTCATTGCCATTAAAGTGAAATTACTTTTGAGCCTGATTAAAAAAAAAAAAAAAAAAAAAAAAAAAAATGCTCATTTAAAAGAAAAGATGCCAGGCGGATTTAAGAGGTTTTTGCAATGGAACTCTTCATATACTCAAAATACACAAATGTTGAAAACATTATTGGGCTAATTCAAAAACAAACATTAATCAGGTGCGAAATGCAAGCGGTAAATGGCTTTGTGAATGTTTTCTATTGATCGTGGCAGCAGTAGCTCATCAAGTGATGATGAAATGATGTAGAAAAGCATTATATCTGGCCATATATCAAGACAAGTGTTGTAGAGCTGCTGTAAAGTATGCCAGATTGTGGTAGTCAGGCCCACAAAATGGGGAACTGCACTTTGCAAATTGCATTTGGAACATTTTTGTGCCATGACCTTATTTGAATAATTTATTTAGTCAATCGGGCACTAAAATAACACACGTACACAAAGTATGTAAATAAAAGTATGTAAATAATATTCCCTCTACATGTTTATTTCTCATTGACGAGGCTATTGGTAGATTTCAAAACCGACAGAAGGGCATTTTGTTAATTGGGCACAGCATTCGACAGATGCCAATAAAGTTAAAATGGCCAAATACTGGTCGATATGTCGGTCTTTCTCTGTTTGAAATGAAATCCAATCAGTCTCTCTCTAACACATTCCTTCTCTCTTACAGAAAACACGCACTGAACTGCCACAGGATGAAGCCGGCTCTCTTCAGTGTTTTATGCGAGATCAAAGAAAAAACTGGTAAGTCGTTCTCTTACTCCGCCAATGCAGAACTACTGTGTCGGTTTGTGTCTTCAAGCCGCGCTCCCACATTTCGAGTAGATCTTTTTCATTACTCTGTATTGATTCGGCATTGACCATATGCAGAGACAGGTGTTTAATAATCATCAGACTGAATTTATTGTGTCCCCGTGCTCTTTTTTTTTTTTAGCGTCAGTAGCGTTCCTCCGAGCTTTCCAGGTGTCTTTTTGTATCGCCCACTGCAATCATTAAGTGTCATAGCAATGGATTCAGTGTTTACATTGTGTGAAATCTCACTTGAATGCATTTCAAAGCTTTGAACTAGCAACAAGTGTGTTTGCTTTACTCTCATTGTTGCTTTGTATGTTTATATTTCTCATTGTGAACCCCGTCCACACAAACCATCCCAGTCCAAACAGGTAACGGCTCTCGCATCTTTACTCGAAGATCCACAGTGGTCAGTTTTCTGGCAGATCTGCAGCTTTCTCCCCTCAAACGAGAGGCTGACAAATGATTAAATATTTATGGAGGTGTTGGCGTTGTCTTTGTGCCATGGTTTCTCTCGTTTCTTTCCTGTCATATCCTGCAGCTTGAATCCATCTCAGGTTCTGTAACAAGCATGCTCATGTGGAATTACAGTGCAAAAATGATGTGCAGCGGTCTGTTTGTGGCAATCTGTCAATAACCCAGTCTTACTTTCCTATAATTGGATGCAAGTAAAGGGTAGGCTAGAGGAATGGGTATCGGGGGTTGTCCCTGTTGCCAAGGCAACCTGCTGTCTTATTTACCTAATGTCATTCACTTTGATTTTCACATTTAGCCTGCCAGTGGAGAAAGGGCCGGGGAGAAATGCAGCACTAAATGGAAGGTGTTGTCGGCAGTGCAGACAGGCGAAGTTAATGGTCAGAATTTTTCCATATATCACTTCGGTTATCGCCAAACTTAATCTAGAATTCGTGTTTTACCCTGAAGACTTCGGCGTAAATGAGCTGATTTACTAGATGACAGGAGCAAGGCCATTACTTTCTGATCTGAGCCGTGGTTTTGCTGTTAACACCTGTTTATGGCAATTTCATTGCAACATTTTTATATCGGAATCCACAATCCAATTATATGTATTTTATTTTTTTTATATACTTTTTTTACATTATATATATATATATATATATGTCATGTGTGGGCCTCCATACATATCTGATAACTATGATTTTTTTTTTTTCTAAATATATTAACAAAAAGTACAAGTGACAGAATTTTATATATATATATAAAAATGGAGCCAGATGGTTTTCATAATGGTACCTGTTTTGCATTGGTCCTGCAAAATACAAAAATACTCTTTCTCACGCTGCTGTTCACTGGCAATTATTTTAATAAAAATAATTGAATTGAATTTAAAAACCAAAAACATTTTAGGAAAATTCAAACTATTTGGGAAATGTAAGGAATTTTGGATTACACTTTACTTAAAGCCTTTGTGTAATGCATTAAAAAGGTATTCATAATGTATTTTATAATGCAGTATATCTTTTCATAAATAATTGTAATCAAAGTAAAAATGCATTAACATTCACAGATTCCTTGTTGCATCTGTAATTGGTTGTTTGTCATGTTTTAATGCATTATGCTTTCCAAACGTGTATTATAATATATAATAACTGTGGTTATAAGTATTTGAGACTATACAATGCATTATAAGGTGCATTAAAAGTAGTTTTATAATGCATTATACATAAAGGCTTTAAATAAAGTGTTACCGAATTTAGTATCCAAAATTGATGGCGACAATTTTGTAAACATATTACCGTTCTTATATTATTGTAGGAATTAGTGCTGCAACAACTAATTGATTAAAAATCAATAATAATCAATAATAAAAATCATTGACAATGAATGTCATTATCGATTAGTCATGTCTGCCCACCGTGCACTGAAAACTTCTGCCAGTTGAATGCTAAAGGACAGCATTGGGCAGGATGTGGAATAGTGTGTTTTGTCAATAAAAAAAAAAAAAATTTAAAAAATTGGTCTTTTTATCTGATTAATCGAAGAAATAATCAGCCAACTATTTGATTATCAAAATATTCCTAGTAGGAATAATGCTTAGTCTTATTCGCTGTATGTGTTTGGGGTTTTTTTTTTGTCTTGTGCAACAATAAAATGTAGTAGGGTGTGATTCCTTACAAGTCTTATCTATGGTATTGAATGATCGGTGAGATCTATACATTTACAAAAGTCAGTTTAGCATTTGAATAAAAACACAGGGTTGTCGCAGTACAATATTTCACACTCTGGACGATAGAGTTCGCAGAGATTTATGTTATTGTTTTGCTTTAAAATCTGCTTGGACTTAGTCTGAACAGGCCTTAGCTCTGAGTGTATTTGTGTGGTGGATGGTGTCCATCATTGTGATCAGCACGTCCCCCACCTCCTTCCCAGCTCCATATATATATATATATATATACCTGCACTGTTTTTCTCCAAGACTCCCCGCTGCTTTTATCTCCTGCCTCTGGAATGTGAATTAAAGAAGGCAGCCTCCTCTACTGCACATGATTGTAGTGCTGATCAGTAGTCTTTACATCTGTTTTCTACAGTCTCGGTGTGTCTGCCTCTGTCTCACTCTCTCTCTCTCTCCTACACCGAACAGCAGGGATAAAAGCGAGCTGGAGCTCAGGCCTTTCCCTGCCGCTGCGGTCTTGTCCTCTCCTCCTCCTCCTCCCTCCTGATGCCTTGCTTCCATTCTTGAAAGAGAAGTCTTGCTCTGAACTCGGGGCTTTGATATGGTAATGGAGGTGGAGGGGAGGGTTAGGGGAGAGTGGGGGAGGGGCATTGAATTCCTCGGAGTGCTGCTGCAGTTGGGAAGATTGTTTTTTATTGTTAAGGAAATGTTCTGCTCAAATGCAAGTCACGCTAACCCCCCTCTCGAATATCCCCATCTGTTTAACATAAACTTCATGCGCGTGAAATGTAAGATTTGTTAATTAATCTCCTTAGAAACAAATTAAGAGAGAGATGAGGTTTCTGAGCCAATTGTCTCTCCGCTCTTGGCCCTCCCCCATCAACTTAAAAAAAAAAATGGTTTTGCAGCAAGTTGGTTCTCACCCTTTTCTGCACCCTGACTTTTGTTCTGGCTGCCCAGCTCATCGCTGAGGTCACATGCTTTTGTACGTTCTGTTTTTACAGGTTTTTGAATTGTAAGTGAAGCTCATCCTATAATATTATAGGTAGTTGACAAAAAACATGGACGTGAACTTTTTTCTTCTTTTTTTTTTCACCAAGATTTTAGGTTGAAATGTATATTTTCGGTTGTTAAGTCTGACGTCACGCGGCAGCGTTTCCGGGTCCTGACGCTCTATCTCATACCACAAGAAAACAACAAATGGTGCTGATATACACACACGATGTGGTGTAATACTACAAAAAAATTATAATCTTAACTGATGGATCCGAAGTTATGATTTCCCAAGTTTTTGCATCAATAACCTTTATCTCCCTACCAAAATTCCAGATGGCCAGACAGTGATTCATCTTTTATAAATTGTTAAAACATTAATGTCTGTGACGCTGTGAGCACGGAGACTGTTGTGCAGACTGTAAGTATTTAAAATGTTTAACTTTTTAAAATGATTGATGTTTAATATCAATAAATAGCACTCATAAATGGCTGTCGATGGCATTCTCAAGTGAAATGAGTCGAGGCTTGGACCCGGAAACGACTTAACAAGCGGATACAGTGGGGTCTAAAATTCAAGAGGCCACAGTGACTTTCTGAGATTCAAACTGTTTAAGTCGCAAATTAAAGTTGAAACAAAATTGAAGCAGAAATATTATGTAAAAGGAATGCAAAAGTAATATGGGCTGCACGATTAATTGGAATTAAACCGCACGCGATTTGGCAAAGTATATTTATAATGCAATGCTAATCGACACATAGCCTTTATCACCTTATTCCTACGCCCCATGACACTTTTCGCGAATTATGGGTGTAACTTCCGTTAAGCTGTAAACAGTCAGTAAAAGGCTCGCTCTGTTTTTTTGTTTTGTTTTTTAAACTGGGTACAATGAGATGACCAATCCTACTCTCCCTTCAACCAACGCACATTAAAATTACATTTAAAAGTGTAAAAATATCAACAAGGTACTTTCAACAGACCATGAAAAAGCGCAATTCTTTCCACAGCAATAACGGACAGGTTAAATATAACTATAGTGATATATATCTGTATTATGTAATATACGTTGCCTTAATAAAAATGCCATCATTTTTACAGATAATAAATTGTATTTACCTGTGAAAACAAACATGGAAAGAGACATGAGGTTTTGAGGAGAAAAACGAGAGATTCTCGTAAATTATATATATATAACAGATCACAAATGTGCAGTACATGTTGTCCTTTTTCATATTATTACAGCAGTATGCAAAGGGACAAAAGAAAATAATCACGAGGATAGAAAGCAGCGACTGAAAAGAGCTCTTGATATTCTTGTTATAACATGTTGCGTTAAAATACCAAACGTTGCGTTATTTACACGATGTCTGAAAATAAAACATGAAAGAAAAATTGACCGCTCATTCAGTCAAACTGACGGATAAGCTTTATTTGTAGGGCAACCTTATGATTTGAAATGATTCGTTCCAGTCTTTTTAAATTTAAGTTCCCCAAACTGGAAGTGCAACCCATAATTCGAAACGCAGTAGGCCAGTCAGAAATGAGGTGGATAGAATAGTATGAAATATATTTTTATGCCTTATTCTGTGTAAGAAGCCACATCATCTCACAGAAGGATGTTTTCAAACACTCAACTGATGTTATGAAGTGAGTTTGGAGTAAAAACCTATAATTAAATGTTGTCTTTTGTTGGACAAAAGATGCATAAATGCTTCTCATGCTTGGAAAGATGTTGCTTTTTTTAAATGTGCATTATAAGCGACTCAAACTCGCAGTGTTTTCAGATGGAACAGCATTTACTACTGATCACAGAGCCATGCTTCACTGACAAGCTGCGCATAAATAATAACCACAGCCTTTGCAATTTCATAATCACACTAAGCCAAATCGGTTTAAGCGCAGTTTCATGTTAATTGCGATTTATTGTGTAGCCTATAATAAAGTAATACTTAAGATTCTGGGTCTCTAATCAAAGCGCATTTGTGATCATGTCAACTCCTCAGATGTTCTTGCTTCTTTTGAAGCACAAGATGCTCTTTGGATCATTCTCAAGTTATTGCAGCTAACTCCAGGTTTTACCCAAACTTCAGAAGAATACAAAGGCATTCTGAAATTCAGGTTAATTTTCTAAATCTACTTTTCAATTGTAGCTAATATAATATAGAATTGAGAACAAAAAAAATTGCATGATTAATTATTAACAGAAAAGGTCAGTGTAGTTCAGAACTGTTTTAGATGATCATATCAGACTGCAGGTTACCCAAATGCACTTCCTTTTGTGTCCTTATGTTTGTGGTACATAATGGAACCGAAGTGTACCATTCAGCTAAAAATCTTGAATTCTGAATTAATGTCGCCGAAGGTTTAATGGTTGAACCTCTTGGCACTTCTATAGCTGTTAACTCCCTTGCTAATAGCTCATAATAGTGAAGTCATGTGATGTTTGCGGAGTACCTACCAGAAGAACCGGCCAGGTCAACTTTACTCTCAGTGCATTTGTGCTATTAAAATCCCAGAAACAAATAAATGATTTGGCAGAACTAAGAATGCCATGTCCTCAAATAAACCTAGCACTGCATGAATTAAATATGAGCTTTATTTTTTTAATGTCTGAACTTGTTCTTATGTGGTTAATGGTTTATGAAACCATGTCTAATAGGCTTTAAAAGGACAAAATGTCCAGAACCTCTCCAGCGCACTGGTGAGTTATGATGTGTCTTGTCTTGGACTGCGTTTCCAGTATCTTTCCAGTTTCCACGAAATAATCATTTCTGGTCTCTTGTAGTACTTTTCTAATTTTTACTTTTCTTGTAGTTATTGTCTAATTACTAGCAAAACCACATAAGTGTGGTCATAAGAAGAGTTTTAAATTCCAGCTGGCCAATGTTCAGCCCAAGTGTAGTTAGTGGTCGTTTTAACACATTGTTTTACATGAGGCATGGTTTGGAGATGTCAGGTGAGGTTTTAAGATTGGCATGATATTGATAAGTAATCCATGTCACTTTAAGTAGCAAATCATTCAAATTGCTCAAACAGTTTGGCAACAATAAATGCCTTTCCAAGTACTGGAAAACTCTGCCATCAAGCTATCGTGTAAAAATTAGAGATGGTTTCCATGCAGATGCATGTAGTTCCACAACAAGCCCATCTGGTTCTGAAAAATGGACTCAAATCCGTGTTTTATAAGCAGCCTGTATAATCTACACAACTCCGGTTTCACCGTCTGGTCAGTCAAAGACCTAATTAAGGCTTTTTAATTATCATTCATTTTTGAAAGACCTTAATTTAAACCCTCTTGTAAAATTTTATGAGTTGTTGGAAATCTCAGACTCATTTTACGAGGCAGAGCCTGTAGGCCTATGGGTAAAGGAGCCAGTGGAGTGTGAGACTTTTTACAACTTAAATAAACTGAAATATAGTTGAACTCAGCCTAACATTTACTCTAACAAACCAAACGTTTGTGCACCGTGACAAAAGCGTTCAACCTGGCCTCAGTATAATTGGCAAAAATGACTATTTTTAACATTTTTATAGCAGCCAAACATATAAAACTAGCCTCCTGAACATCATCATTTGGTAGTGGGCCCTATTTCATTCGACATTTCTTGTGTGGCGCTCTGTCACTCAATCTGTTTTTCTCTCCTCTGTTCTAGGAGTGAGAAAGATAGAGTGTGAAGGGGGGAGAGAGAGAGACAGCGATAGAGAGAGATTGATGAGGCAGTAAGAGCAGCAGTAATTACTCTGTGTCCATTCCCCACGCCGGATTGGCAGACGGCTAATATCACACAGACCCCTGGCCCTGACAGGCACCCCCCCTTCCCCCCATCACAAGGTCCAGAATGGGGGGGAGAGAGAGCGTCACCCCAAACGCTCTGCTTCGTCTTAATGCTGTGTGGGCTGAGCATCTTTCTTCTCATTACGTTACTCCTTGAGGAATCGAGCCTTTTCTCAGGACTGGACGAGCAAAATTGGATGGTGCACTTTTGAATGCAAGGAAACGTTTTAAATTCATCCAGGCCCTTTTGAGTTGATCAGCCAAGTACTTCCTGAGCTCTAATAGTTTAATTTATTGGAAAATGCAATTTGAAGATGACATGAAATCTTAATTGACCCTATTTACTAAATGATTTTGCCTGGTCCTATTGTGCACAATTCATCAGTGCGTGATGTTCTTATTTCATCAAAATGCAGTAATTTTATGCTTTGCATGTGTCTGCAGCAACTTTTCTACTGATATAACCAGGGATGAATATATGGGGGAAAATCATATTAAGCATTAGCTTTATAGACCAGTGTTCCTTGACCTTTTTGACTCCAATGCCTCCCATTTTTCCAGTATTTTGTAATTAACTGGATAAGGATTAAGGATAAACTTTTATAAGACTATTTTTTACTCATTTTTACCTGATTTAAAAAAAAAAACATACATATATACGTAATAATCAACACTCAAACAAAAAAAATACAACAAACATGTAAATTGTACAAAAGGCAGGTTTTGCATTAACTTCTAAATCTAATTATAAAAATTATTTTTCCATTAATTTTTTACTCCAATTTATTTTTTTGAAATATGTCTTAACTTGTTTTCATGACATTTAAGACATTACTAACGGGTAAAGTAAATATGAATATGTAAGCTAACATAGTGCATATATTTAGTGAAACGCTCCCTCTAGACTAGAACTAACATGCTGTGGACACTAAATGACTTTCCTGAGGTAAATGTAATGCTACGTGAGATGATATTCTCAAGCTGTTTTATTGATGTTTTTCCACGGTTGAAACACTGGTTGAGAGATAACATGTAAACATATCTATGCAGAGATCATCTGTTCTTCTGTGCTTTTTCCAGTTGTGGCAGTTAGCAAACAGCGTTACATTAACATGCGCGCCCCCTTCTGGAATGGAGTGTGAATCGCCTGTTACTGACAGTATTGCACCGAACCGTGACGGTTCAGGAAGAATACATGTAAAAAACAAAACAAAAAAAACAAACAACTATGACTGTTTTTAAGCGCTATGTGGACAAATTTTGTTAGTCACTAACTAAACTTTTAGGATCAGAATTCAGTTCAGTAGAATGTAGTTTTCTCTCTCTTAAACACCATTAATTTTGTCAGGATTAAGCACTCAAAAGAGGATTGACAGCCGTGTTTAGCTGCCGTGTGTCAAAACTCATGGAGATGTCCCTCAGTCTGCTGGTCTAGGGAGCAGTGTTTGAAAGAAGCCCATGTCTCTTTAATTAAAGATATGTAAATGTGGCCTCAGCTGGATTACATTAGCTGGCGTGGCTTTGGTGGGGTGGGAGAGAGTCAGAGCCCAACACCTAATCCAGACTAATTAAGGATTAATTACAATTGATGGGAGGCTTCCATCCCTGTGTGGAGGTCCTCACTGCAGTCTGTGACTAATCTAGAGCACTGAAGAAGGGATTTGAGCAGGGGTGATCTGTCAGAGTTTGCTTCGAGCTCCTCTCACTTTAAGCTTCTCTCGAGGGAGGGAGTTTCGAGTTTCTATGCATACCATTTGGATTGAGGCATTGGCCTTTTGTTAAACTACAATAATCTGTTTGTCTCACGCAAAGGTGTTAATACAAACTCACTTTATAATTTAGGTTAAGATGGACACAGGGCTAGTTAGTAGTGGTTGCTAAGGCTCAATTGTAGGGTTAGGGATTTGAACAAACCTCTTACCCCAAGTATTAACCTTCGATGAGTAACACGTCCTAAACCAACTGCACTGCAGACTTGAACAATACCTTTGATATTGGTGCAATATTACTTTTTGTAAGCAGAGTAACGTATTACGATAAAAATGGGTGGACATTTTTTTTTTATTATTATTATTATTATTCAGAAAGAACTCTCTTATGCTTACCAAGGATATAGTTATTTGTTCAAAATGCAGTACAACAGTAGTATTGTGATATATTATTACAATCGAATATAATTATTTTCTATTGTAATATATTTTAAAATGTAATTTATTCCTGTGATGCAAAGTTGAATTTTTAGCATAATTACTCCAGTCTTGAGTGTCACATGATTCTGCAGAAATCATTCGCATGCTGATTTGATGATCAAGAAACATTTTCTATGATTATCACACTGTTGTGCTGCTTAATATTCTTGCAGAAACCATGATACTTTTTTTTTTAGGATCGATTCATTGAAAGTTCAAAAGCAGCATTTATTTTGAAATGGCAATCTTTAGTAACATTATCCATGTGTTTACTGTGACATTTGGTCAATTTAATGTGTCCTTGCTGAAGAAAAGTATAAAAAATTTTCTGACCCTGATATTTTTAAACACTGGTGATATGACCAAACTCTTATTTCATAAAATGAGAAATTTTATTTCACAATAACAATATCAATATAGTTATTTTGTGTTGTTTTAACACATTTCTGTTATTAAAAATGAGAAAAATGAAGCAAATTACAAACAATAGGACAAATACAATGTAACAAATATTAATTAAATTACGTTTTCCAGGTACAATAGGTTTATTTAACATGTTCCAATTAGTACAGAAATTTAATGTAATCAAATGTAAAAATAAAATCTTGCATAGTCTTCACTGTATGAATTAAATATAAACGTATTCTTATTAAAGCTAATAAAGTTATTCAGTCAAGAGCAGTAAGTTATTTTCTTTTGTTTGATTCACATTAATGACACAGAGCAGCAGGTGGGTTTATTAGGCTGCTGTCACTTTAAGACCAAATGCACAGATCCATTATACTGATACACATCTGTTTTAGACCCAGCTGTTTTCTTTCACTTGATGTATTTTCATTCATGCATTTCATCACTCTGAAGTGTAAATAGTGCTATATATTTACATACCGCGATATACACAATATAGCAGAATCTCTAACGATAGACATTTTATACTGTGGTAAACAATATATATATAGTCATACTGCCCACCCCTAACTAGTGTACATTGAAAAAATACCATATTTAAGGACCAGACTATCATTGAGGTTCTTTTGACTTGGACCACCTAAAATACCCTAGCAACTGCATAACATGATGTGCAAAACCACTCAGAACACCTTACAAAGCAACGCCAAGGGCTGGGTAAATATAGGACAGAATACATGTTAATTTTACCCAGCAAATTGGGTTGTTTATTTAACCCAGCATAATGGGTTGATTTAACCCATCATAAAGAGTTGATTCATTTTTAAGATAATACTTGCTTACTTCATACATGAATTAATGTGGTTAACTTAAATCCTCTACACTCCACACAACCACTGGTTGATAATATGATAATTCCTTTATTTTCAATCATATTTCACAGTATAGAATATTTTCTACTGTTTTTAATACTTAATGCCAACATTTAAGCTTGTTTAACAAATGTTAGAAGTAAAATTCAACATTTAGGAGTAATTCAGGTGTAATCGACTAGTCTGTTGTCTCGTTTCCACCGTAATGGCGCTGGATCTTGTGCCGTAGCTTGGATCGTGTTCAGCAGGGGGACCCTGTGTTTCACTTGTAGCCGAAATATGCTGTGACTGACTCCATAACCTGTTCATAAACAATCAGTGTACAGTCCTGAGAACATATTTCAACATCCTAAGTATTTATATTCTGTATCTTTTTGAATAAAATCATAAACTTTTATGCAAAGCATCAGGCGTTTCCATCGCACGAAAAGGCTGACGTGACACTTGTGTAGGTGATTCACATCAGCGCAATAATGAATTTATAGATAAAATAAAATGTGCACAAACCTGTATTTTACTGAAGACCTGCACCAATTTGATGGAGCTGCACTGCTCTCTCCTGAAGAGGTTGCAATAGGCCTGTGATAAATAACTCAACTCCTGGGTTATGTCTGACCAAGGATCTGGGTAACACAAAAACTACCAAGACACTGGGTTTTTATGTCTAACCCAGGAGCTGGTTAATACAAAAACCAGCCAAACACTGAAAAAATGATGGCCCAAAGGCTCAACCTAGAATTTGGGTAGAAAAAATAACCCAAGATTTTTTAGAGTGCACCTATTCCAGTCCTCTCTTCACTCTCCTATTAATAATAAAAAGGGTGAAAAATGACATTAAAAATGTAGTTTTATGGTTGCATGAAGTGCATTTGGTGATGCAGTTGAATGCTTCAGACTCCAGCGCTGCAGCTGTGGCAGACTCATATTCTTACTTGAACATGCTGTGCCATTCACCTGTACACATGGTACAATGCAGTGCACCGTCTGTCTGTCTTTCTGTCTGTCTGTCAGCTAAGGTTAGTTTACACTCCCCCTCAGTGCAGCCAGCCGCCACTCTCCCCGGCCCTGTTTGCCTCTGTCATATTTCTCGTTCGCTCGTTATAAATGGGAGCTGCTCCTCTGATCTATTGCTTAATTGCCACCTAATTTGCATAACAGTGCAAATTAACGACCTCTCAAATGAGCGTTCATTTTTCACAAGGTCTTTAGGAGCTCCTTAAGAGGCGGTGCTAATTAGCACAGGAGGCAGCTGCGCTGATGAGCCGGGGAGCGGGCGAGAGGGGGGCGTGTCGGTAGGACGAATCGCCACAGCAACAGCCTTCTTCCTCCTCCTCTTCCTCCCAGAGTGAAGTCATCCGCAGAGGCTTCTTTTGTCCCCAGTGCTGTGTTTCACCTGACCGTGTCAAGCTGGTGGAGGTGGGATGGTGTGTGTTCTCACCTGCGTGATCTTGTTTGACCGGTCCCTGCGTGCCTAGCGAAGCTTGTTGTTCCGCCGCTCGGGTCTATGAAATGCTAGGTGAGTTAATTAAGAGCTGATAAATGACAAGTTAGAGCAGACGGCATGTTTGCCTAAGGTAGGAGCGCTGTTCACACCCTAATCACATCCTCCTCTGTTGACGCTGACCAATGGCCGCTCCTCACAGGGCGTGAACGGACCCGTGTGCGCGCATGTCAGAGGATGAGCCACCAGGTGCGTGCCACTGGGCGCCGCTAAATATGCCCCACAGACGCTGCTTAACCTGAGCTGCTTACAACAGGAACTTACTGGTGGATTTATACCACCTTGGCACTCGCTCAAGATGCCCTCCTCTCATAGTTTTTCCAGAGAAACCTGACACAAATCCTGCCATAACTGTCTTTCGACACATTCTCTGCAGTGCTGCACATTCGTTTTCTTTTGGTTTCTTGGATTGAACGTCTCTCTGGTCATGTGATGCGATTCCCTTCCTCATTTTGTTTGAGTCAGGTTAAGTTACTTCAGTGTTTTTGTCCATTTTATCTGAACCATTAACCCTTATAGCTTACCAGCACTCTACACTGGCTGTCCATAAGCCAGTTTTTTAGGTTGTTTTCAGCGCTGGTGCTGTCTATGTCTAAAGTTAGTGCTTATTTTGGGCTCTTTTTCTAGCTTTTACCCACAACACAGCTGCAGGTCTCCATAAAGAACTCACGTTGAGTTGTGTCTGGATCTGCAGTTGAAATGTGACATACATTTTTATTTGCTCTGAGTTTTCTTGGATTGTTATTCCTGTTATACAGCACAATTTGAACTCCAAGTTAAAAATGCCAGTGTTGTAATATCAGGAAGCATTTCTATAGAAGTTTCAGAAATATGTTTTTGTCAAGCTCAGGCACTTAATAAATGAGTTCTTAACCAAATTATGGTATGAGGGGTCTTACAGTGAGCTTATGTGGGAGGGTCATCTTTATTTATTTTTTATTTTTTTCTATCACCAACTAATACCTCAATCAGTTAGAGGAAAATTACAAAAGTTAACAAAATGAAAACTGACAATGAGATTGTGAAAAAACATAACTACTGTCAGTAAGATTTAATTTTTTTTAAATGTTTTTGAAAGAAGTCTCTGGGGGAGTTTTCCAGAAAATGGGTTATGTGACATACCTGGGAATTTTTAAAAGCACGTAAGCGGATAACCTCAACTTTTGGTTCTAAAAACTGAGGTAACTCTCAGGGTATGTAAAGGGGCTTTCGCACCGAATAGTTCTAGGAACTCAGTTAAAGGAACTAGCCACTAGGATAGTTCCTTGGGAACTAATTTCTCCACCAGGCCATGTTCCTGGATGCATTCACATCGGGAATAGGAACTCTGAAGCAGCCGACAACAGTGTATTTAAGTGCTCATTTACAAACGCTAAAAACTGGTGAATGGAGAGTGCGGTGATCGGAGCTGTGTTTGTTGTGTGTCGTTGGTTTTGTGATAACGGAAATGGAATGTAAACGCATAATTTACATGACTGAAAGAGCAAAAAGTGGGGCTAAGAGACAATCTCTTATGACAACCTTCAGTATTGCATATCATCGAGGCTGAGAAAAGAAGACAACCCCGCAGACAACAGGTAAATGCAGTTATCGCTGTTTTCCATGTTCGTGAAGTAAATATATTTACACTGCTTTTTAAAAGGGTGTCTGTGTTTGACCAATCAACGTACACTTACATCACTGATAGTTCCTATAGTGCTGGTTTAGACCCTACTCTGAAGTAGGAGCTAATTTAGATCCCCTAAAAGGAGTTCCTAGAACTAAAATCATTCCTAGTTCCTGCGGTGCAAACACGGCAAGATCCGGGTACTTCAGCCAATAGTTCTAGGAACTCTGAAAAGGTGTGAAAGCCCCTTAAGTAGCAACGTACTCTCTGAACATAACCTGAATATTCAGATGCATGTTATATAATTAATATAGTTATATTAATGTAACTACCTTTTTATATAAAAGCACTATTATAAAGTGAAGTAATTTTTAAATGTTTATTGAATATTAATTTATTATATTGTCATCTCGCACATGGATCTGCTTTTTTCCTTTTATATAACAGGATGTTTTCTATGCTATAATTTCTATAATAAAATACATATGTGATTTTTAAAATAAACGATTATTTCAAATATCTTAAATCTTAAATAATTAGCATCAAGCAAACAATATAATTCTTATTCTCTGTGCATAAAGATTACTTACTAAATGAAAAGATTGAAAGAATGATTGCACAACCACTAAATATGACGATGTGCACTAAGTAGGTTATGTAAATTGCTATTAAACAAGAAGGAAGTGTCTGTTTCCATGGTGAATCATCAATTCATTGCTCTGTTGAGAATGTCTTGGGTGTTAACCAGTAATGTACTCTGGGTTGGCTGAGCTTACTCCCGGATGTGTTTTTGGAACCAGCATACCTTGAGTAAGCAAGGCTTGGGTTAATTAACCGAGAGTTCAGAGTATATGTAACGGTAAGTTAACCTTGCTTTCTGGAATACCCCCCAGTTTAACAAGGCTGCATTTATTTGATCAAAAATACAATTAAAAAAAAAAGAAGCAGCAAAAATACAGTAATATTTTGAAATATTATTACAATTGAAAATATCTTTTTTCTATGTTAATGTTTTAAAATGTAATTTATTCCTTTGATCAAAGCTGAATTGTCAGCATCATTGCTCCAGTCTTCATTCATCATTCTGATATGATGATTTGATACTCGAGAAACATTTCTTATTAGTAATTTTGAAAAAAGTTGTGCTGTTAATATTTTTTGTGGAAATGCCTTTTGATGAATGAAAAATTTAAAAACAATGATTTGAAATAGAAATCTTTCGTCACTTTTGACCAATTTAATGCATCCTTAGGGGCCGTTCACATATTGCGACTTTTGCACGTTCAAATTCGTTATTTCAAATGTAGGCACGCGGCAGGCGCGCTCATAATGGAAGTGACGAGGTGCGTTTTCAAGGTGTATCGAGATGAAAACATCTCAACTTTTCAGAATGCTGCAAGCGCACCGCAGGTCATGTGACAAGAAACCAACCGATTAGCTTCGGCCTTTCCGTAACAAAACATCGAAAGCTCAGCCAAACAGCTGATCATAGCTGTACAGGGTGTTTTTTTTTATATCTCATCTTCATAAATATATCTAGTAGTAAAGGTAATGCAAGGGCTAGAAATCAATTTATCCTTTGCTGAAACGTCCTCGCCGTCTTGGAGAGCGCAGTTCATGGTTGCATAGCAATGACAGACGCCACAGGAGCGCAAGCGCTTTGGAAAGGAGGAGAAAGCGACGCGGCCGTGCTTTCCACTCGTTTTTAGGCACGATATGTGAACGGCCCCTAACTGAGTATTAATTTATTTTAAAAAACTTTTTAATGCTAGTGTATAAATTGACACCAATAAAACTATATTACAATATTTTTATAGCTTAGAGAACGAATAAAATGAAGAAACACCAGGAATATATAGTATTTGCACAGTACAATAAGACGTGTGATATGGGGACCTGAAAAAATGTGCTGCAAAGTAGGAATGACCCTCGTATTTCACTTCGACTGTAATGGCACTGCAGTCGTTTGTGTTTTGAAGATAAATTCCCCTTATTTACATCCCACTTAGCTCTCAGGTTAGCATGTTTGTTTGTGTCCATGTGGGCGTGCTTTTCGGCGTGCACAGATCCCTCCCCCGTCATGTTCGCCTTCCTCCTTTTGATTTATTGGCTCTTGCGGTCAGAGCGTTGTCATTTCCTAAGTGTCGCCCCAGACTCGTTTGCAGCCCACCGTGATCATCTTCAACTCTTCCAAATCCTTCCTTTCCCGTTCTTTCTCTCTCTTTCTCTTTCTCCCTGCCCCCTCTATTTTTCCATCTTTCCTCTCCTCCTCGCTATTTTATCTCCTCCTGTGACTCCCTTTCGCGTTTTCCCCCCACAATTCTCCTCTTTTCTCTCCTTACCTTCTCTTCCCCCCTTCTGCTCCCTCGCGCTCTCCCAGTGAAAGGCTGAGAATACCCAAGGGAGCTGATGCAATTAAAATGCTAATCCTGTCTGTCTACAGAGAGCGGTAGAGGGGGGGCTGACAGCATGAGGGATTGCGGCTCACATGGAGAACTCGACTGAAATGGAGAACAGAGGATGGGGGGAGGTGGCTGGGGGCACGGAGAGAAAAGGAGGCGGGGTATGACGGGAGAGCGGCCCAAGCCAAAGGAGGAGGGAGGGTGAACGAGAGAGAATGCGTTAAGAGGTACAGAGAAAAAGACAGACGAGGCCCGAGCAAAGGCAGCCAACACAGCCGTGATGGACTGTTTCTCCAGTAATGCTGCGAAAATGGCAGCATTAATGTACTGCTTCCAGCAGCGAACACAATATACCTTTGTCTGCGCTTAACACGTCACCTGTGCCGTACCTGGCCATGTTCTGTGCCTGATTATGTATGCAGTCGAACCCAGCTGGGCGCTCTGAATATTTCATACGACTCGCCAGCTCTGTCTGCTAACGCCTGGACGTCTGCTGGCTTTTTCCACTCGGCCCCTCTGCGTTCCTTCCTGCACGTTTTCACCGATCCTTCACAAATGAGGGAATTCCTCCCCGCGTATGGGAGGGGCGTGCATTGGCGTCGATCATTCATAAATTTAATGGAAGGATATTAGTGCAACTTGGACAGATGCAGCGCATTAAAATGTACATTATCTCATTAGCATGGCGGTGTGTTTGTATTAATGAAGTGTGCTAATTGAAAGATTTAACAGGCTGGCTTTATTAATCTTCTTAAAGCCGTACGAACATTGAGATGCGGTGGCTTTTCTGGTTAATATGGTCTGGTTTCAGAATGTAGCTGTAAGCGTTTACCGCCAACAGGCTATTATAAAAGGTATCCAGCCGTAGCGAAATCGCCACTTTATTCATGGATACATTATTATGGGTTTCAAAATCAAGGTTGGTAATAAATTGAAATATAAAAGGGGTGTTAGAAATTTAAAGGGGTCCATATGATCTAGTGCCGAATGTTGTGGGTTATTTGTGTAATTATCAGTAATCACAGCTTAATTGAGATAATTAGGCTGAAGAAAAGGCTGTGTGCTTGAGGGATTCGGCTGGAGGCAGAGCTCGTAATGGATATTGTGGGTGATATTCTTTGGGGAGGTGGTAAATTTCACTCTATTGATTGTGGGGCTGTGGTCGTAAAAACAACGACCCTCCCCCCACCCCCCCACCCCCACACACACACACACACACACACACACACACACACACACACACACACACACACACACACACACACAAACACACACACAAAAAATCCAGGACAACTGAGGTGCATTTTGAGTTTAGGCCAGACACACACTACACAAGTACAATTTTGTTACTGTGGCACTAACAAACCTCAGCACTTCAGGACAGTGATGTCATGTTAATGGTACAATTAAACCTGATGTGATATTCAGTGATCTAGCTATAAACATTGTAACTAGTTCAACAGTGTAACTAGCTTTCTCAGCAGATGTTTTCAAACTGTTGCTCCAACTTGAAAATGGTTGACGTGAAAGGAAAAACTGAGAGGCAGAGCACTATAGCGCCTTTTGTGGCAATGCTGAGAATGTTTTACAATAATTTAAATTATTGAAAAAATTTATTACTAGAATGCATTATACAGTTCAATTTATTTATTTATTTATATATATATATATTTGACTTTTAATTTTTCACTTTTTATAATAATTTTAATATTTATTCAAATAATTTACCACCAGAATTAACGACTCAGAGTTTAATAGAAATTAAAAAAACAGATTTGTCAGCAGATTTGTTTTTCCTCTTTTCTTTCATTTATAATCATTTAAATAATTATTGAAATAATCTACCACCAGAATGAATGGCTCTGTGTTTTATAGAAATTTAAAAACAATTGTCAACAGATTTTTTTTTCTCTTTTTTTTTTTATTATAATAATTTAAGTAATTATTGAAATAATTAACCTCCAGAATTAACGACTACCATTTAATAGAAATAAAAAAAAACTGATTTGTTTTTCTTTCTTCTATTTTATTATAATAAAAAAAATATTCAAATAATTTATCACCAGAATGAATGAGTTTAATAGAAAAAAATACTGATTTGTCAGCAGATTTGTTTTTCTTTCTTTTATTTTATTATAATCATTTAAATAATTATTGAAATAATTTACCACCAGAATGAATGACTGTTTAATAGATTTTTTTTTTAATTGTCAGATTTTTTTTCACTCTTTTTATTATTATTATTATTATTATAGTCATTTAAATGTTTATTCAATTTTACTGCTAGAATAAAAATGCAGAGTTTGATGTTTTTAATAAAAATGAGGGGGAAAAAATCTCATTTCAAATGTAATTTGTCTTTTGTTATAAAGCCTAACTAGGGAGAGTCAAATGAATGCATGAAATCTTGTGAAACAGTGTTATTCTCTATTGTCTCTGTGAAGTAAATAAATAGTGTGCTTTCTTCAAAGTGCGCATGTAAACAACAGTATGCTCACACAGTGTTTGTGTTAGTCTCAGAAATAATCCTATCGCCGAATTCACTTGGAGTCAAACTTAATGTACTTGAGAAAAGAAAAAGTGTTCTTCCTTTTTGTTTGACTTTGGGGAGTTTTGCTGGCTGAAAAAGAGAGAGGTAAAGAGAGGGAAAGAGGGAGGGATGGTGAATCGGGGTCATTAGTTCAGGCGGCTGGGTCTGCTGCATTCCTGAGCTCGGAGAGGGGGAGAAATGAAAGATGGAATGTGACTTGGAGAGAAAGAAAGAGGGAGGACCTGAGTGGAGGGACCCTGAAGGGGCAAGAGAGAACAAGAAAAAAAAGAGCGCTTGCCAAGGGAAAGAAAAAGTTTTCAAAAAGTACGAGGGGAAAAAAAAGAGGGAGAGCTGGAAACAAATTCTGTGCCGTTATTGGGGGAGGGTAAGAGCTGAAGTCATTAAATGTGTTATCAGTTAAAGGGAGGATGGGAAATACAGCTTTGATTTCAGCAGGGATGGTACAGACAGAACATCCACAGAAGTAACGCTGATCATTTCCAACAAATGGCCTTTTATTTGCACTGTTTGTGTTTTGAAAGTTTCTCGCTTTTTCAGTTCACAAACAGAACAAACCCAATGCACTAATGGAGTCTAGCCACTATTGGATCTACTCAAAGATGAATCGCATCCTAAATATCTGCTCCTTTGAGATTTTCCTTTGGGTAATGTTAATAGTTTGGTAAATCATCATTTATTCACAATGTTGTTCCAAATGCCTGACTTTTCTTACTTGCGTGAAGTTCAAAATGAAACACCTTTAGCAGAAAGTCCAAGCTTTCCACACCCTGAAATACTATGAAAGTGAATGGTGTTTATGGCTGCGTTTTGCTAAAGAGAAATAGAAGATTAGACATTCTGCTAAATATCTCCCCCTCCCCACAAAAAAAAAAAAAAAAACCTTTTCAGTTTTAGAATGACATGGGTGAGTAAATGAGGGCAGAATGTACATTTTTAGGTGAACTATCCCTTTAACCTTTCAGAAAGAACAATGAATACATGCTCACTTGTGAAATACTTGTTATTTTTAATATAGTTAAATTTACTTTTTCCATGTTTACTTAAAAACAAGATCTTTAATGTTAATTAAAGTGGCATTTGCAATTCTAGCACAGTCTTGCAAACCATTAAGGGTTTGTGAAACCATTTAGGAGGAAAGACAAAGACCCTCTGGCTTATGTATTTCTGTATGTTACCTTTTATTACACTTTGCTCTGTCTCTGGCCAGCCCTGTGTGTGCATATGTACAAGAGTGTAGACAGGGTGCTGGCATAGGTGTGTGAGCGATGGGCCCATAGCAGGAAGTTGACAGAGGTCTTGTTTTAATTCAGTGCCGGAGAGGTGTGTACTTATGGCTGCTTGTGCTTATAGTGACAGCACATGCTCTCCTATTATTGGACCCGTGCCTCGTGCTCCAGCCTGCTACTGAGGTACCATGCTGCCCTCTGCTGGCTGAGCCACAAATCGCATTCCTAATTTAGAAGTACTCTCAGTTTCTGTGGCATAGGGAAAGAAATGCCATTAATTCTACACTGTGAGCAGTTTCTGAAAGCTCAATTTGAACTTCTCCATCTTATTGGCCCTTTTTTTCTTTTTTTTTTTTTTTTCCTGTAGTGCTGAGCATCAGAGGCGTACAGGAGGAGGACCCCCCAGACCCCCAGATCATGCGTCTGGATAACATGCTTCTGGCCGAGGGTGTGTCCGGGCCCGAGAAGGGTGGCGGCTCGGCGGCGGCGGCCGCAGCTGCAGCAGCGGCTGGAGGATCACCCAACGACGGCAGCATCGAGCACTCCGACTACAGAGCCAAACTCGCACAGATCCGCCAGATCTACCACTCCGAACTAGAGAAATATGAACAGGTGAGAATCGGACACCTGCCTGGCCCAATATGAACTGATTTCAGGAAGTATTTGTGGGTTTGTGCATGTTTCCTAGAAATGTTCTGTTTTATTTGTTATATACATATTTGTAGTACCCTTCAAAAGTTTGGAGTCGGTAAGATTTTTTTCTTTGAAAAAAATAAAATAATTAATATATATATATATATATATATATATATAGAAATTATGTGACATCATTTCGAACAAAATCAGGCCAAAAGTTTGTTTTATGTTCGTTTACATATTCATCTAACTGTCGCTCTCAGCAGTGTGGGCAGCATCAGATATTCGATTACAGTATAACGCTGCTCACGTATTTCGAACTTCGTTTTACTCATAAACAAAGAATGAAAAAGAACTTTGTTTGAAGTATATGGGGGCCTTTACACCTCATCTTGATTATAAGTTTGTGTGTGCAGTCGTAGCCTTTTGTTTTGTGCAAATGTAAGTTGTAATATTGTTTATTTTGTGTAGGCCTATCTATATCTGACTGATCTCATATAGAATGCATCTGGTTAAAAATTAAGGCTGTATTAAATCGTGCCGGTGATCATCTTCAGCTGATGCAGCTCAAACAGCAGTGCACAACTAATAATGACTGTGATTGGGACTGTCATATTACATAACATTATAAACAAAACAATATTGTAATAAAACATTGTGAATTATCTGGGTTTAGTTTTCATTTAGTTTCGTCGTGTTGCTCCAGGAAGAGCACGTACATTCACTTGTACATTCGTGTCATTTTGTGCAGATATAATTTGTAATATTATGTTCATTTTGTATTTGATTAATCTCATATAGGATGCATTTCTTTGAGTTAAATAACACACTAGCTAAGTTCTCCAGTTTACCGGTGTTCATTCAGCGCTCAAACAGCAATGCATGACTAATAAACTATGATTGGGACTGTCATATTACATAATATTATGAAGAGAACAATATTTTAATAAATCATTGTGAATCGTTGGGTTTAGTTGCAGTTTTCAGCGCCTTTTTCCAGGAAGAGCGCATTCACAACAGGACATAATAACACTGACAAGCACGCATCTGAGGCGGCGTTGGTGACACGTTGTATTAGTCATTATATTTGATCATTAAATAAGTAATTTAATAAATGATCAATTATATCAACTCATTTTACAATCCTGTTAGCCCTTTATTTAGATTAAAAACCCTCATTCATGTGGTGAGGAACATGGCATTTTGAGCAGCATTTGCACACACCGTCATGCTGTTGCCTATATGCCACTGCATTAGACCCATACTGCAGTATCAAGGCTAACGATTAATTGATCGTTAATTTAAACGATGATCAAACAATTGACATCCCTAATGCACATATATTATATAAACAAAAACTTTTATGTTAGATGCGATTTAATCACAATTAATCGATTTGACAGCACTAATTTCATACCGCCACACCAAACTTTTGAACGGTATTGTGTATTTGTACATACGTAACAATCCTCAATTCTTTTTGATAACAGGCCTGCAGTGAGTTCACCAATCACGTGATGAACCTGCTGAGGGAACAGTCCCGCACACGGCCTATCTCACCCAAAGAGATCGAGCGTATGGTGGCCATCATCCACCGTAAGTTCAGCTCTATCCAGATGCAGCTCAAGCAGAGCACCTGTGAGGCCGTCATGATTCTTCGCTCTCGCTTCCTCGATGCCAGGTGCGTGTCTGCGTGTTTGTTTCTCTTTAGGATTTAGAAGTTAATTTTGGTATCTTAGTCTGTTCTGGTGCACTATTCCACTAATTATTCATCTCGTATCAATTAAACACTTGCCTGATTTCTCCACTTATGTGTCCTCAGACGTAAGAGACGCAATTTCAATAAGCAAGCCACAGAGGTGCTGAATGAGTACTTCTACTCTCACCTCTCCAACCCGTACCCCAGTGAGGAAGCCAAGGAAGAGTTGGCCAAGAAATGTGGGATCACTGTCTCTCAGGTAAGGTTATGCATGGGCTACTGCAAAACCTGGAATTGTGTGATCCAATTTTTCAATAATGGAGTGTAAGCTAAATACCTAAATGTCCTGGAAAATAACATATTAATATAATAATATATTTTTATTTTAACCTTTTTTTTTTATGAAACCGTGCAACTTTAGCATGGTTTTTATAAAATACAGAAATTGTCATTAAAGTTAAAGTCCAGAATTCCATCTGCAGGACAGTTAAAAGGGTTCAAATGATTAAAAGCGCCAAATTCGAGTGTAATCAGCACTGAAACGTGTTACTCGCCTGGTAACTTTTTATGAATGGTAGTTGGTACCATAATTAGCATCATAAAAATTGTAACCGCCTTAGGCTATAGTCTGACGTGCTAAATGTTGCTGTAACAGTACTGTGTTTTCAGTTTTGATTCACTGTAAATACTATGCATTTGAGTCCCTTAATTTGCATTTGGGAACGTGACATTTATCATTATAAATCGTTTATAAATATGTTGTTATAAACAAAGTTTCAGTGTCACATGATCCTTCAGAAATCATTCTCATATGCTGATTTTCTGTTCAGGAAACATTTACTATTATTATCAATGTTAAAAGCAGTTTTTGCTGCTTAACATTTTTGAGGAAACAATGATACCATTCAAACTTTTGTGATAAGATTTAAAAGAAAGAGAGAAATTAATGCTTTTATCCATCACACAATAAAGTGATAAAGTGAGTGAAGAGTGAAAACATTAAAAATGTTACAAAAGATTAATAAATGCTTTAATAAATGTACTTGATAACTGCAAATAAATACTGTTCACTAAACTTTCTATTCATCAAAGAATCCTGAAAAATAAAATGTATCACCATTTCCACACAAAATACGAAGCAGCACAACCGTTTTTAACATTGATAATAATCAGAAATGTTTCTTGAAAAAATTGTAAAGATTTATGGAGGATCATGCGACACTGAAGAGTGGAGTAATGATGCTGAAAATTCAGTTTGCATCACAGGAATAAATTACATTTTAAAATATTTCCACACAAATATTCAGTACATTCTTTATAACATATTGTATTATATAATAATATTACCATGGTTATTAAATACTATTTTTTATTTTATTTATTTTATTTACTAATCTTGTTACTGTATTTACTAATCTTCGTTAACGTTAGTAAATGAAAAAAAAAAAGCAGTTCATTGTTCGTTCATGTTAGTTCAGTGCATTAACTAATGTTAACAAGATATTAAGAATGCATTAGTAAATGTTGAAATTTACATTAAAAAAGATTAATAAATGCTGTAGAAGTGCAGTTCATTATTAGCTCATGTTAACTAATTCACTTAACAAGTGCTTTTAATCCAAAAACAAACAGACACAATTGCTATATATGGTGAACAGATTGCATTTAAGCTCAAACTTAATATCATACTATCAATTATAATAATAATTATTATGTCATTTGTGTTTCAAAGATGAACTAAAGTCTAAATTAAAGGGTTTGGGACAACATTTTGTGAACTAACACTTTAAGCAAAAGTTGTGAACTTGTGTTGTTCACATCATGTCAGACGTACCAAAATTACAAGCTTCCTCACTTGTAAGAACCGCTCATGTTTGTTTGAACTCCTAATTACAAGTTGGAAACATTTTATGACAGCTCTGTCTCGTCCCACGTAACTGCTGTTAAGTCACAACAACTAAAACAGCAACAGCTTCAGAAGTCAGAGTTGCCAACTTCTACATATTTCTGTTTGATCTGGGATTAGTGTAGATTTTCTTTTACTAACAATAGAAGAAATCAGGAAACATTGCATCTAATGTCCAGCTAACATTAGATATATGGATAGCTGGCTACATAATAGCATACTGTAACATTTTGAACAAATTAATTGCCAATAAATGTGTCAGTTTCTGTCAAATGGGTTGCACTGTTCCCAGCATATGCTTTTAATTCAGCTGTGGTGGACGTAAGGCACAAGAAGTGCGGATACAGGGAACATTGCAAAAAAATATGAATAAAAACAATAATGATTTACTTTTACACTATTGGCTTCATTTATTTGATCAAAAATACAGTAAAAATAGTTATGTGAATTATTACAATTTAAAATAATGTATTTTAATATGTAGTTTATTCCTGTGATGTCAAAGCTGAATTTTCAGCATCATTACTCCAGTATTCAGTGTCACATGATCCTTCAGAAATCATTCTAATATGATGATTTGATGCTCAATAAACATTTCTTCTTATAAATGTTGAATGTTTTTTTGAAAACTGATACTTTTTTCAAAATTTTGTGATGAATAGAAAGTTCAAAAGAACAGCATTTTTATACATTATTTGAAACAGAAATCTTTTGAAACATCATAAACATCACTTTTGATCAACTGCATTCTTGGTGAGTAATAATAGGTATTAGTTCATTTAAAAAACATTCTGTTCCCAAATAGTGAACAGTAGAGTAAATTATGCAGTTGAGTGAACAGAATGCAGTGGCACCTGCTGGACAGGCAGCGTTTTCATGAATATCGGCATAGAGTAAAAATTACTCGCCCTCATGTTTTTCCACACTCGTAAGACCTTTGTTCGTCTTCAGAACACAAATTAAGATATTTTTGATAAAATCCGATGACTCAGTGAGGCCACCATTGACAGCACTCCCTTTTTCAGTGCCCAGAAAGCTACTAAAAACAAATTTTAAACAGTATAACATAATAACTAAATAACGACTTCATTCAACAAACTCTAGTGATGGGCGATTTCAAAACACTGCTTCATGAAGCTTTGAAGCTTTACAAATCTTTTGTTTCGAATCAGTGGTTCAGAGCGTGTGCCAAAGTCTCGTGAACTATTGAAGTTTCAAAACACTTATGACATAACGAAGCCTCGTTTACTGAAACCATGTGATTTTGGCGTACTGAACCACTGATTTGAAACAAATGATTTGTAAAACTTCGAAGCTTCATGAAGCATCGCTTTGAAATTGTGCTTCACTAGATATTGTTGAATAAAGTTATTTTGCGCACAAAAACTATTCTCATCACTTTGTAATAATAAGGTTGAATCACTGTAGTCACATGAACGGTTTTAAATATGTCTTTAGTAGCTTTCTGGGTATTTAAAAAGGGAATGTTATTGCTGTCAATAGAGGCCTCACTGAGCCATCAGATTTCATCAAAAAATATCTTAATTTTTGTTCTGAAGATGAACAAAGGTCTTATGGGTGTGGAACGACATGAGGGTGAGTAATAACTGACAGAATTTTAATTTTTGGGTGAACTAACCCTTTAAAATATTTTTTTTGTTTAGGACTAGGTACTGTTTTATTACTTGTCAATCACTGTGATGAAATTGTCTAATTAGTGTGGTTCCGCTTCAGGTTTCGAATTGGTTTGGCAACAAGAGAATTCGGTACAAGAAGAACATTGGTAAGTTCCAGGAGGAAGCAAACCTGTACGCCGTTAAAACAGCCGTGGACGCTGCCAATGTGTCGGCACAGGCCAGCCAGGCAAACTCTCCAGCAACACCCAACTCAGGTAAAGTGCACAGCAGCCCTCCCATCATCTCCGGCAGATAGTAAATCCACACTGAGCACACTGCTTACCACAGTCACACACCGCATTTCACCAGACTACTTCCTCAGAATACATCTCTCATTTTCGCTTCTGTAATTTTTCTGTTGTCAAGTCTGTTCTTGTCTGTCCATCTTTTTCCCGTCATACAGATAATGCTTGTTTGTTGGTATTTGCACTATGCACTTGCTGGGAACAAGATTTAGGTGTTTTTCTGGGTTATGCTGTAAAGTCGACCTGATTGTATCTAGGCAACAAATGTTTTGTAAACTTCTGCTGGATATAGCCGTCACGGTTCTATTTTCTCTGGACCGGAACGCTATGACAGTACACATCATTTGACCGTAGACACGTTTAAGAAGGGGTGTTGTTAGGCACAACATGAAGCTGAGTTTAGTTCGTGGCCATCTAACAACGTCGCAACATTAATTATAAAATTGTATAGGTGGCAGTTGATGTGCAGTCACAGGTGTGTGCGTGTGTATATTACAACTGCTTCAAACGAGGCTCATTCAGGCAGATTTCATGCCAAAAGCATTCATTTGTTATGAATAATCTTGTCTTTTGTTTTGCATCCATCATGTTAAAGAGAAAAAAGGCTACTCATTTGATCAAAGAAGGGTTACATTCAAAATAAAATAATTACTAAAAAAGATGAAATATTCAGTTTGTTTACTTAACATGTAAACTCTTAACCAACATCAGAGAAACGTAAACAAACCTATGTGTTGTTAAATTATTGAAGTATTAACATAAAAGGATAGTTTACCCAAAATATTTCATGATTTACTCACCTTCAAGCCATCCTTTGGGTGATCTCATCATTTATTCACCCTCATTTTCAGGAAAATAATCCATTTCTGTGAGTCCATATAATGGCATTGAATGGGTGCCGCTCGTTTGACACTTGAAAAACGTCACATAGCGATCGTGATGGTAATCCATACGACCCCAGTGGACGAATCAATGTCATCTAAAGTCAAACAGTAGGTGTGTGTGAGGAAAAATACTATTTCAACTTTTTAAACTAAATCATGGCTTCCAGTGTAGTGCCATACGAATGTTCACAAGGGAGACGTTGTGATGAAAGTGTGTTCCTGTGAGAAATGGTGTGTTTCCACTTCTCATGTGAACTTCACAACACGCTTGCATCACACGTCACAACGTCCCTCTCATGAACTCATGATTTATTTATTTTTTACACACCGATTGTTTGGCTTCAGAAGTCATTGATTCTTCCGCTGTGGTCATATGGATTACCGTTACAAACGCTGTGTGTCATTTCTCAGGCATCACATGAGCAGCACCCATTCAATGCCATTATATGGACTCAGAGATTGATTGATTTTCCTAAAAATCTTTGTTTTTGTTTTATCTAAAGAAAGTAAGTCATATACATCTGGGATGGCATGAGGGTGAGTAAATGAGAGTTTTTTTTTTTTTTTTTTTTAGGTCTTTCAAACTATCTCTCAGGGGACACTTGTTTTAGGTCAAAGAGGTTCTGTTGACAAAAAAAAGTTTGGGAATTCTTTGATTAAAACATTTAATCAGAATCGTATTGTCGAAAAATAGATATGACCTCGTTTCTTCTTAAACTGTCCATGTTTTTTTCATAAAATTTCCAGCACGTTATTTAAAGTAACTCATACCCTGATGGTTTTGATCATACTTCCCACTCTAGTCTCTGGCCATGTGAACATTCACTTTCATTTCTAGTTTTGCATGATAACTTTCCTCTAAAGCTGTGGCGATAACCCCCCTATGTATTTGTCTTTCCGTTTGATAACTAACATAGCCTCTTTTCTTGGCTTTGCCTGAGTTATCGACGCTATGTTGGCTTCATGTTTGTCGTTTTATTTTCATATTCACACATCCACACACACTTGGTTAGTGTAGTTGAACCTCTATTTGCTCAGGAAGCAGAAAGGAGAAGGTAGGTGATTTAACTTGGTATTGTCATTTTTAACAATACTCCCGTCACCACATACATTTTTTAAATCCACCTCCACATATCCTGTTTATACATTCTGCGGCCAGCTTACCAACTATACATCACGTCATCTAAAGGAAGTAGGATGTTGAGTTGTATACGTTCACGTAAAGGACCAGTCCACACGAGCATACACGTGATTGTTGCTTCCCGTTGTTCACCTGTTTTGTTCTGTCGTCTCTAGTCAACGCAAACAGTTGAACTGATTATCATGGCTGTCTTGAATTTCGGAATGTGGCTTGTCCTGATTTTCTTGCCTGGCTCAGCCACACATACACCATTGTAGGCTTTTCCAAAACCAACCCAGGCAAAGTTGCATGCCTGATG
The DNA here is from genome assembly GCF_024489055.1 of Chanodichthys erythropterus. Taxonomy (NCBI): domain Eukaryota; kingdom Metazoa; phylum Chordata; class Actinopteri; order Cypriniformes; family Xenocyprididae; genus Chanodichthys; species Chanodichthys erythropterus. The sequence continues at coordinate 48,046,971 of NC_090223.1, read as the reverse complement.
GGCTGCGTATATTGCCTGCAGGGTCGTCTGGGTCGTACACCCTCTCTCACGCAGGAGATGCCTACCTCGGGCTGCGATCACTCAACGGGGATGGCGTCAGCGTCACTCCCGCTGTGCAGCAGCAGCAGGTAGGCACTGAGGACGTCCCCTCAATGCCCTTCCTCTACCGTACCTGCTCACAATGTAGTGCTCTCTTCCCCTTTCCTCAAAGCTACAGCCCCAATCCATGACATCCGCCTTAGCTCCCACCCCAGAGCGCATCGGCTCAGTTGGACTCGTGGAGTCCTGAGCGTAGAGCTCTATCCTCCGCCATCTTCCCTGTGGGCACCGCTCAGCTTCATTTCTTCATCAGTCATCCACAGCCACATCCTTAGCCTATCCTTTGTCTACTTCCTGTTAAATGAATTATATTCATCAAGACCCCATCAGGGCTCAACAGTAAGGATGTACCGATGGCCTGGAGCCACTGAGAATGGTTACTCACCCTATCATGCTAGTATTGCATGTGCCTTGCAAAGTCAAACATTTGATGTTCTGTAATGCATTCAACAGTTTTTTTAAAAAATTACGCTAATTGAAATGTCACCGAGGTAGTTATCTAGCTGGATAACATGGGCTAGGTGTAAGTTTTGCTCTTCTTTTTCTTTCCTCTCTTCAAGAAATGGCAAGTTTTAAATTAATAAAATAGTTTGCTTTTATTTTTTGTAAAGAGAACTTGTACTTGTATAAATTATATTTCTTTCTAGCACCAAATGTGTTGTAAAACAATAATATTCATTCTTTTTTTTGTGGTGGGGTGAGTAAAAATATCAAAAAATACCAAAAATAAAATCCTTAGTTTTGAGTCCTGTATATATTGTTCTGTTGTTGTAGGGGCCGTTCACACAGAACATGTTTTTGTGTTCCACTGCGCTGTGTTGCTAGTTTTTCTGTGTAAACTTACTTGACGCTTTCACTCGTGTTTGACCGTTGCCTTATTTTGCAGCATCTCGTGCAACACACAGCATTATAAAAATGAGGAGCTCAAGTTAAAAATAGTTACATTTTTAGAAAATGCATTTCGAGTTTGCAGGGGGGGGGGATTTTCTTTCTTTTTTTTTTCTTGCAAAAATAGCTTCTGTGTGAATGGCCCATTAGACCACATTTACTGTCAGCCAATTGGTTTTATTGTTGTTTTTTATTTTTTTTAATCACTTCTGATTCTCCTGCTAATTCTTGATCATCATTGCTATGTGACATATTAGCTAGGTCTGGTTTTAAAATCAAAAGAGGAACGAAATTGATACTCGTATTTATCAGTGTTAAATATCAGCTCAAATATCAGTGTGAGCCGCTAAAAAGCGAGGTGCAAACTAGCTCAGTTTAGAATAAAAGAGATAGTTCACTCAGAAATGACAATTCTGTCGTCATTTATTCAGCCTCAAGTTGTTTTAAACCCATAAGACTTTATTATTATAAGGTATTTATTACTCTCTCATTGTCAATCCATTGAAAGTCCACGCAACAAAACTTCCATGCTTCAAAAGGTCATAAAGACAACATAATCCAAGTCTTCTGAATTGGCTTTATATGATGAACAGAGGCTTGTATTCATATATAAACATGAACATTTTGACAGAATTTTCTTTTTTGGGTGAACCATCCCTTGATATAAATGTAAACCGATGGAACAACATCATCCATTGTCAGAATATCGGATGTGTGCAATGAAAATGCAAGAATATTAGAGAGTGATGTAGATATGAGGCTGCATTGATACGTATACAGACTTATTACACCTTTGTTTTAGTTTATTAATAATTTATTCCTCGCATGTATTCTTTAACATAAGTATGATAAATATAAGTAATGTAATATATTAGCAGAGGTGTTTGGCATTGAGTGGCAGTGTTTGTTAATACACAGTGGTTATGTTTGACCCTTGATACTCATGTGACGTATGTGTGCTACAGGTGGATATCCTGCACCGTGCTACACACCTGACGGCAGGCTATGAAGATCTGTCAGGAAGTCCTCTTTACACCCCACGCCGTCTAGATGTGAGTACAGCTGTTACACACTCACGCAACAAACTTGCTGGTAATGTTTTTGAAGTGTTTTAAAGAAACCTCTAAGAGACCATTAATCGGATCATCTGACCTGCATAAGATCATATGGGGTCTTTGTGTAGGTGTAGGAAAAACATTCTATTCGATAAAACTGATTTTTTGAAAGGTCTCATGTCTGCTGCCTGCAAGTTGTGGCTTTTTTGTTTCCTGTTTCAACATTCATACCACTATATGAAACTTCTAGTTATGAATATGTCTCTGTTAGCTGCATCCAAATGTGACTCTAACTAAAAGCCCTTATGTAAGAATTAAAACAATTACATTTTCTACAGAATCTTTTCTTTTACTGGATTTTTTTTTTTTTTTTTTTTTTTTTTTATATATTATGGATTTTGATATTTAACATTTTACAATAGAACTAAGAAATGTATAATTACACTAACATTGTTTGGGATTAATAAGTTATTTTTTGTTTTTGTTTTGATCACAAATACAGTGAAATTAACTGTAATATTGTGAAATATTATCACAATTTAATAAAATATAAATGAAATAACGGTTTCCTATTTTAATATATTTTAAAATGTAATTTATTCCTGTGATCAAAGCTGAATTTTCAGCATCATTTCTCCAGTCTTCAGTGTCACATGATCCTTCAGAAATCATTCTAATATGATGATTTACTGCTCAAGAAACATTTCTGATTAGTATTATCAATGTTGAAAACGGATGTGCTACTTAGTATTTTTGTGGAAACCACCAAGTAAAGTCAACTTTATTAATATTATACGCTTTATACAATACAAATTGTTTTTCAAAGCAGCTTTACAGTGATAACAGGAAAATTATTCAGTGATGAAAACTGCTGGACAGCAGATCTAAAAGATAATATTATTCAGCTGAAGTCAGCTCAGTGTTGATTCAGTTCCGTTGTAAAGATCATCAATTATTAAATCAGTTAATTTCATCTATAAAGCAGTTCTGCAGAAAAACAGTGATGTCCTCATCCAGCTCAGTTCAGTTTTCATCAAAGTGTCAGTGCAGTCGAATCAATAGTATTGTTATATAATAATATTAATCGTCTACAACTAAGCAAGCCAGAGGCGACTGGCAAGGAAACCAAACTCCCATCAGGTGACAAAATGGAGGAAAAAAACCTTAGGAGAAACCTTGATACGGTTATTTGAAATATAAGTCTTTTGAACATTTTATAAATGTTTTTACTCTCACTTTTACCCCTCGGTTCGGAAAGCATGGAATTTGAGGATTAATTGTAAAGTTTAACCATCAAAGAGTGAAAGTTTATCACGTGCATGTGCATTGAACATCAAGCGCCAGAAGACCGTAACTCGTGCGCTGTTTTCTGTGTGTGCAGACGGCATGTGAACATTGAATTCAGTTCTTTCTCTTCTTTTTGCATGTCATTATATTGGATCCATGCTTTCTTCTTAAAGTGACAGCAGCCTAATATACCTGCAGCTGTTTATCAAACAACAAAAGAGAAAGAGAAAATCACTTTTGTAGCTTTAACAAAGATATAATTAATTAATTCAGTTTATTTATACAGCGAAGACTATGCAGTGTTATTTTACATATGATTGCCTGTACCTGAATACAGATAGATTTACCTGAAAAACATTTAATTTGTATCTTTTTTCTTTTGTATTTATCTATGCATGTAATGTGTTTATCATTACCCTACAAAATCACCCCCATCATCTTAGAATGATTAATTCTATACAAATGGAGCTATTCAAATCATCTTGTTTTCATATCACAATATGTTTAGCAGAAAAACAAAATATCACAATGTCAGTTTTTCCCAATATCATGCAGGCCTTATCCTTGCTAAATAAAAGTATTAATTTCTTAAAAAAAAAAAAAAAATCTTACTGACCCCAAACTTTTGAACTATAGTGTATAATTTTTTTATAAAAAAATTCCATATAACCGAGTACTCTTGAGAGAGTTTATAACTTTTAAAGGGGTGTTTGATTATGATTTCACTTTTTTAACTTTAGTTAGTGTGTAATGTTGCTGTTTGAGCATAAACAACATCTGCAAAGTTATGATGCTCAAAGTTCAAAGCAAAGGGAGATATTTTCTTTTAAAGAATTCTCTGTTTAAGGACTACAACAAATGGCTGGTAGGGACTACAACGAGCTTCTTTCCGGGTTATTGACATCACAAACCCTAAAATTTACATAAACCCCGCCCCCGAGAACACACAACAAAGGGGGTGAGGCCATGTTGGGCTGCTTTAGAGAAGAGGAAGAGTTGTTGTAGTAGAGTGTTGTTACCATGCCGTCATTTCACGCCGGACTGCTTCATAAACGAGGGTAAATTCAACGCTGGATTTGCACAAAAGATTAACATGACGACACATGCTAGTCCATGAGTTGAATCAACTCCACAGCAACTGCATAAATTTATACACTAACCGTTCAGAAACATCCAGATCCATTCTAAAAGTTGTAACTTCTTCCTGAGTCTCTCCATCAGTGTCCGACTCCAGTTTGAACAATGTAAGGCTGAACACCGTTACTGACAATCCTCATTTTGTCTACGTGAGATTCTCCAGCTTTGTTGCAACTGAAGCTGTTAAAGCTCCGCCCTCTTCTTGGAGCAGCAGCTCATTTGCATTTAAAGGGACACACACACAAACTGTGTGATTTTGCTCACACCCAAATAGGGGCAAATTTGACAAGCTATAATAAATGATCTGTGGGGTATTTTGAGCTGAAACTTCAGACACATTCTGGGGACACCAGAGACTTGTATTACATCTTGTGTAAAGAGGCATAATAGGTCCCCTTTTAAAGGATTAAAAACCTGTTAACTCATTTTTATTTTGCTTTTTGGATTTCTTCTTCTTTTTTTTTTTGTTATTTTACCTCAAACTGTTATTGTGACTCTCTCCACAGGCTAACAACAGCTGGCAAGACAACACCAACCCTTCCTCCATCACCTCTCCACCAGCACCACCTGGCAGCATCCACTCCGACACCTCCAGCTAATGTAGCTCACGCTACGCCACACACACACACTCGCTCACACACACACACACACACACACACACACACACAAACACACAGAGCATCTCATCATCCAGTCTCGCCCGTTCTCTCCTGCTTTCGTCCTTCGCTCTAGCAGATGTCAAAGGTCTTCCATAGTCCTCGTTCCACGTTCTTCATGGTGTGCCAGGGTTCTCACACTGAACCAGACTTTCTGAAACACACACACACATACACACACGCTCCTCTCGAGCAAAAGACGCAGAACGTCACATTTGCTGAGGATGAGTCAGAATAAACCACACGTCCTCTACAGCAGTCTTTGTGTGGAAAACACAAAGTCTGGACAGTCTACGCCCAACTCCACGTTACCTTTCCTGTTCCAACCTGTCACGATGGGGAATACGCAACAACTCCCTCCTTGCTTGTACCAAAGTGCTGTCAACGGTTGTCGCACCTTCCGCTCGTCGAAGAACAACCTCAGACAACTGAACCATGGAAAGCGCCATTCAGTCTGCTTTTTAATATGGTTTCCGATCGGTATCATCGCCGCTTCAGTACGCAAACCGACTCTGCGAAGCGTTTCGCACGAAACAATCTGTCCTGCATTGTTCAACGTTGTGTTAAGCACAAATCCTATCGATCACACTTTGAGCTGGTGGTTGGATGGAGAGGAATCCATCTGTGTAAAGGTACGCCGGACATTTGAACACTTTAACTAGCTGATCGCAGAAGAGTTCGGCGGGAAACATGAAAGACCTTCAGCGGAGGAGTGACGAGTTGAAGGGCGATTGATGTGCGGTCGCCGACTACATGTTACATGTTCTTTCTCAACAGATATAAAAGAGATGTTGACATTGACCTTGTTTTTAATAGTTTAGCTACAATATTTTTTTTTTTTTCCTAAAGCTTTTTCGCCCCCACAAAGTTGCACCAGCCACCAAATAAAAGACTCGACAGGAACTTTTCGGAAATGGGTTGGACGGATAGCTGGAGTATTCGTTTGGATTGGGACATGGGTGGGGTATTTAGAAATATTTTTAAAAGGGAAAGAAAAAAGATATTCCACTGTCTTCCATGCATGTAGGGTGTTGAGATGTTTTAGTGATTCCATTTAGCCTGACGTTTCTTTTTTCTTTTTTTTTTCTTTTTAAACAAAATATACTATAAAAGGAGGGGGTGTAAGTAACAGACCAAATAAACAAATGAACAACTCCAGAAACAAAAACGAAACTTCATACTGCCCAGTCCAGCACTTCCAGCTGGTGTTTGGTTTCTCTAGGACTCTGGCGGTATTTTATTGATCGCACGATTTCATAACAGGCATCCGTGACACACCGACCACGTTACTCGAAAACCTTTCCGCGGAGGCCATAGCAGTTGCCAACCAATAATTCTGAGCGGATGCGAAATGTGCTTGTTACAGATATCGAGGAGTTATTTTGATGGCCTCTCATGTTACTGTGTTTGTGTGTACGGGTGTCTGTTTTATAAGGGTTGGGTTGTCTCGTCACTCACTCGTGCTTTTGAACTGATTGTATTGTACGTGCAATTGAAAGCACCTGTTCCTTGGTAAAGCATGCTGTCTTTTTTCCTTTTCTTTTTTTTTTTTTTTTTTTATGTCGTTGTTGCCTACAATTTCACTAAACAAAGGAACTCAGTTTGTTTTGTTTTTTTTAATCAGTTAACATAGCCAAGCAACAAGGGCTTTTCTCCTGTCAAATTTAACCAAAAATAAGCACTGGATGTGTTGTGATTTGAAACAGATGGACTAAAGCTTGTAGAGGAACATCAAATGAATTTCTATTTACTTTTTCCAGACAAGACAGACAAGTTGTTTTGTATTCCCGGGACTTGGTTCTTTTTTTTTTTTCTTCCTCTCTTTTTTTTCCCCCTCAAGTTTACCTTTAGTCACGGAAGCACCAGGGCGTTTTGATATATGAATGGAAATTCTATATATTACACAAAGGACTAAATAACATTGAAATGTAAATTGGGGTTTTGTTTATATGTACACATGGAAAAACAAACTCTGAGGAGCTTTTCAAGCTATTATTCAGATCATTGTGTCCTCTATAGATTACTGTTAGTTATAAACATTTCATATGGATATCTCCAACTAATGCTATTACTACACCAAATTTCTTTGTTTTCTTTTCTATCAGTCATCTATGGATGTCACTGTACAGATTGTGGAATGTTTCAGTGTATTTTCTCTTTGTATGCTTTGATTTTTTTTTTTGTTTTGTTTTTTATCGCTGGGGGTTTTGGATTCGCTCATGAGCAAGAGTAATATTTGTTAGTCTTTGTAATATTCATTTTAGCGTTTCAGTTACATTTTATTTGGATCGGGAGTCTCGAGTGTTATTTTTTTTTTGTGTGGTTTTGTCAGAGCTGGTAGCGTTTGTTTTGAGGTGCTGTGCAAATTCCTTCAGTTGATCATCATCATCATCACACTACTAACTGCAGAATGAGATGTTTTATTGGAGTTAAATGCATAAGCTACATAACAAAATGATGATTTTGAACACTACATATCTGGTACATCCAGCCGTTGGCGTTCCTTAATGTCTTTTTCCCCAAAAAAGCGCACCTATGACCTGTTTGGATACTCTTGATTATGATCTGAGGTGGATTCCACAGCACCTTATCAAATGCCATCAGTGTTTTTTCCCTCTATTTTTATCATTATTTTACTAGAATTGTAGTACACGCTTCCTTCTGTATTTACCATTCTCTCCCTCCTCTCTACCTCTCCTCTCTCTCCATTTCACTTGTATATAAACCCCACCATTTTCAGACTTGGTAGTCTGTATAAACTCCTTTTATACCTCAACTTTAGAACTGTTCTAGTGAGAGAGAAAAAAAGAAATATGAGAAAATTGTAGTGTTCCTTATTAGAAAAACAAAAACTAATAAAATAATCTAGTGTGCTTTTGAGCCTGTAGTTTTTCCTTGTTGCTGTTCATTAAGGGTCTATTTGCATGTTATGATCCGTAAAATGATCTCGTTTACGGCGGTTATGAATGAGTCTGCCATTTTCCAACGCGCTAGCCGACTGTCTCGCCCTGCCTGAATATTTATGAAGCGTAGGACAATAATATGAGGATCACAATAAATCAGACCTTTTCTCCTCCTCTCAAATTGATTATGTGCTCTGTAACAACTCAGTCTGGTGAAATGAAACACAGCCCACATTCTGAATAAAGTAAAATTAGAAACACGGCCAAACAAAACACCAGAAGTCAAAGTCATTGTGTTAGGTGGGGCCTTCTATATCAAAACAAGTAGTGCTAGTCGGTGCAAAAGTCTCTTCCACGATGGCAGGACATTTATATGTGGTTGCTAAGATTGTTTTTTTTGTCAGAATGTTGCTAGGTTTTTTCACACATTTGCATAATGCTTGCCTACTGGCTGCTTTGGCTCATCCACAAAGAAAAGTTGGGTAAGTGATTTCACCATGTCGAGGAGACACTCGCTGCGTCTGAAATTGAATACTTCTCAACTATGTATATGCTAAAAGAGTAGTTTTTTTTATGTTTTTTATTTTATATTTTCTTTTTTTTATGTATGTACATTTATAACACTGTACTTAGTATTATATTACCTTTGCATCAAATTACAAAAAAAAATAGTTAACGCTTCTGTGAGAGTGTTTCTAATACAGTGGCTATGGGAGTGACGGTAAAACTGACATCTTTCTCCCTTCTGACTGCCGTTATCAATCGCTCGCTCTTTTTTTCCCTCTTTAAAAAGTTTTTTTTCTTGCTATTTGAGCAAATTGAAACACAAAAAATATATTTAATGTATTCTATCATTCACCAGGCCAACCCGGAAGTTAGCGGCGCACATGTTCCTTCGATCGAAAGCCTAGGCATTTTTCCCATAGACTTGGAAAATCATAAAAAATAAACCCTGTGTTTATCAAAGGGTTATGGCACTTACACGTTTTGTCTATCGAGAAAATCTTTACAAGTTAAAACAAGATTTATACATTTTGAAGCCTAAATAAAGTTTAACATTACGCTATAAACGGACTACAGCACACCATGGATCAACGTCGTCACCACCAAGCTTCCTCAAACTGTATTTAGAAAACAAAAAAAACATGCTCACTGGTTATGATTTGCAATGTGTATGAATACTTATCCTCTTTTTCATGAGAAATGCAGTCCAAATGTCCCTTTTTTAATGATGACGTCTAAAGTCCCCGCCAAAGGAAGTAGTACCTTTTAGCAGCTTGTTAGCAACCGCCGTTTTTAAGACACAATAAAGGTTTTAAAGAAATCACAAGCGGGTTATAACTGGTGTGTTTTATGTCATAGATCAAAACGTGAAAGCATTTAGAGGCTTTGTTAACCACAGACCTTATTTCAGGCAATTTAGCAAAAACCCATTCAAAAAACCCATTGACTTTCGGGCGTTGGAACCGGAAGTCCTAAAATGCTAACTCACTTCCGGGTTTTGCCTACAAAAACACGTCATCCCTGAGGTACTCTATAGAATTTTACCCAACTATGACGACTTCCGCTTCTGAGAAACCCGGAAATGTGAAAAGGGTCTAGTTCATTTTACGAGTTAGGAAGTCGTGTTTACGACGTCTGGTGCGTTTGTCATTTTAGTTGTAGCAAGAAGTGAACCTTTTCTGAATACTACACAAAAATACAGCGAGGTTTTTAAAATCTACTTCTTGAAGATTAAGAACAACCAAAGAGCATTAGCTGTTTTTTTTGTTTGTTTTTTAATTACTATCATATTATATTGTTAGCCTATATTACAATGCTATTATATTTTGTGCGGGCAGTTAGCTTATGTTGTGAATAAAAAAAAAAGAAGCCTGACACTGCTAAATACCTAATAAGTATCGTGGTATTCCGCCATGCTTCTCACTTACACACCCCCAACTCATCAACTCGGGGCTTAAAGAAAATCCCAAGCTTCCCACTCGTATTTAAGGCTTTGTGGTGGAGTTCATGTGTGTTCAACTCATAAATACGATCTTTCCGACATGACTTGAACACACCACAAATCCGATTTACTGTGGCTGCAACCAAAATCGCATACGTCCCTACTATATAGTAGGCGAAAAACGGTATGTGACAAATATGTCTGAATTCTCAGTACTCATAAAAGTGTAGGCAAAAAGTACCTACTACTACCAGCGAGACTCTGAAGTGTGCATGCGATGGACGCTTTACAATCCCATGAGGCCACGGGAAGGGATTTGTAAATGATGCAACTCAACTGACCTTGTAGGTCACATGACATTGACAACATGGTGGATGTAGTACATCCAAATTACATTCATACAATTTAGAACATACTTTTTCAAATTAAGAGAGTATGCGATTTCAGACACAACCGTAGTTACCATAGATATAGCTGCACATGAAGTCTCAGGAGCCATAATCTGATTACGGTAAGTGCGTTACTTTACCATCACATGCTTGACCAATCACAACAGACTGGGACGGCCAACCGATCAGCGCAGACTGGGGCTTTTCGGAAAGGTGTCTTTGAAGAGACAGGCGCTGAAACAAAAGCCCTGTCCAAATACCCACACTTGTGGTCTTAGCCACTTGAGAGCACGTGTACGCGACAGGAAGTGCGCAAAACTGCCCCATGTCTTAAAAATGCACACTAAACCCACACTATCTTGAATACCGCTTCTGAGCGCTATTCTAAGCGTATCCCATCATGCATTATGTTCAGGATCTCACATGCCCTGAAATCATGAGATGTCAGGGAAAACATAAGTTAAATAAATTATATAATACATATAATTTGATAGTAAAATATAAAGTGTTGCACATTTTATTCATGCAAAGATGAGTAGGCTATGTGTATTTTGTACAACAATTGCAACTGCTTTTTATCACTTAAAGAAGCACCACAATTTTAAAATTGTGTCTTCTGTTAGTTACATAGCCACCACTGAACAGACATTTAGAATGTAATTTAAAATGCAAAATACTGAAAATAATATTTTTTAAAAAAAAGCTGTAAACGCTTGCATTTTTTTATAAGTGTGTCCCATCGGGTAATCAAAAGTTCTACACGCGCTTGCAATCTTCACGCCTACTTGAACACTTGAGCCAAATACAGGAACTACGTCATGTAAGAAGACAAGGGATCAAGTGCAAAGACCGCAAGTGTGGGTATTTGGACAAGGCTAAAGCCTTTCAGGCAGAGGGGAAGCAAAGAAGTGCTGCAGGAATGTTTTTTTTTTTTTTTTTAACTTTAAATTATGTAAATGTATTCTATCAGTCTTCAAAATAAAATTATCAATTTGTTAATGAGCATAATATATGGACCCTTTAAAATGAGAATCTGATTTGTTAGAAAAAACAGCACCAAGATGGCAGCTTAGACCTGGTCTTGTTTCTGATGTGTCAGATCTCATTCCCAACCAGACAGAATGAGCCAAAATGGGCCTTTTTATGAATATTAATGATTGTGCTTTGGGAGAACAAAAACTTCCTGTGGGCAGCACAGCAACTAACTGACACAAAAGACCCTTAATACGTCTATTGTCAGAGAGAGACAAAAACACATACCAAAACAAGCTATCAAAAATGAAGTATTTACTTTTTGTACAAGCTGTGATCATTTCATTTAGCAAATACAAAGTCATTTATTTACAAAGAGAACTTCTTTTTCTATGAAGACAATAGGCTTTGTGGAGAAATGGGCTCTAAACTGGTGGAGTTATAGCTGTTTTTCTCAGGGGGTGACCCTGTTTTCACAGACTCAAAGCGGATGCCAGAAGGCCCCTCATGCTGGTGCATTCTTCTCCAAGGGAAGCAGAGAATGCGTTTGTAGGTGTTCCTCATGTCCTTGTCCCGAAACGAGTAGATGATAGGGTTCACCAGAGAGTTACACTCAGCCAGAACCAGGCAGTACTTTTCATATTTAAGAACCTCACATTCATTGCAACTCAGACCATCCAGTAAGAGAATCACCAGACCCGGCGTCCAACAGATCACAAAGGCGCCTGCAGAGAAATAAGATCACAAAAGAAAGTGTTGGTGAGTGCAAACGTACAGTGTGACTTACAAGTTAAAAACCACTGAAGCATGCAAAAGAAATGAATCATCTTGCGAAACGCTTTATCCAGTAAATGCTGAATCGTACCGCGAGCAATTAACATTTGTGGGCGATAAGATTACACAACATAAAAGGTGCAATTTTCACATGTGAGTGAGGTTCACGCAGTTTTCAATGCAGATTCAGTTTAATAACTCATGTAATGTAAAAATTAACAGTAATAACTTGCAATAAGGTAAATTTGTTAATGCATTAGGTGTCACAAACTAACGATGACCAATATTTTTGCCAGCATTTCATTCGTTCAAACGTTTGGGGTCTGTCTCAGCCTCAGATGTCACGCCCACGGAGCGTAGGCTGAACGTCTGATGCATAAGGCACACTTCACTAGAAACACTTCAGGAGTTTTGAAATCGTCATCCGGTTGGTTAAATTCCACAGGATGTCAAGGAGACATGTTGTTGCCTTTTTTAAAGGTCTGCCTGGAAACTAATCAAGCGGCAACCTCCCCTAGTTTATCTTGAAGCCAATACTAGTGACTTAAACTGCAATTCATTGACTGGCCGCTAGGGCTCAAAAAGAGCGCAGTATCTTATTGACACACATGTTAAAATGGGCAGCTTTACAGCAGAAAAAAAGCAAATGTTTACTTTACAAATTGTGGTTTTGGTCTATACTGCAAATTTTGCCCTACATGACTCTGAGTGGGGTGAATTTTTTTTATTACTCATCCATTTAAATTATATTAAGCCTTAAAATTCGGCATAATTAAGATTAATTGTGGTCACTTGATTGACAGGTGGATTGTGTGGCCGTCTATGAGCCATCACACTACCTCAGCTAATTCCAATCGCTGAATTTGGCATCTCAGCCATGTTTGGGGTTTTTTTGGGGATTATTTTATACAATTTTAATTAAATTAAATTTAATTTTAAATAACAAATATTTCATGGATTTAACGGTTTTGTGGACAAAAAGTACTGTTTTTCAATGGACACTCATGGACATTTTACCCAAGTGCCACGGATTGGATTCATCTCGTGATCGCGATTTCATTATAAAGGTATGGAGTCCTGTTTTGATTTTGCATGCTGTCATTTGCACACCCGACACAAATTACAATTACTGTTGCTGGAGCATCTAAATCGTTAAAACGACACCGTAGATTGACAGTAAACCTATAGATATAACTTTATCTTTATTAATATTTTAGATAGTATCTAAGATAGATAGATGGCTCTTTTGCCTGCTAACATGATCACGTAGGTGTGTGTGGTTTCAGCAACCAGGCACCTCAGTTCCAACCACGTCCTGCTTCTTTGGCCATTTTCAGTTATCCGAGAGTAACTTGTGGTGATGCGCTGCTAAGATGGCGGCGGCCTCATTTTTGCATTTTTTTTTTTTTACAGTCTATGAAACTAATGCTGTGACGCCAATTCCCCTCATAGAACAAGAACGCTGTCGTGTTTACAACTGTGATAACAAGCGCTTACCAGGATCAACTAAACGCTGGATTTTTGAAAGAATGTGAAGTTCGTGGCTCCATTGTTGCAATAAACTTTCACAGCGTTCTTGAATTAATAATTTATTAGATGCACGGTCTGTTATTGTAGGGACATCGACTTTACATTTTCACGCCCCTAAACATGACACAGAACAAAACGAACTGTGATTGGTTGCGTTACATGTCAGTCAAATGTCTTCTTGGGCGGTTCTTGAAAGCTGCAATAGAGTGCCCCAGGGATGACGCGTTTTTGTAGGCCAACCCGGACGTTAGTAGCGCACGGGTTCCCTCGACTGAAAGCCTATGCATTTTTCCCATAGACTTTTGGAAAATCGCAAGCTCTGTGTTTAACAAAGGGTACACTTACACGTTTTGTCTATCAAGATAATCTTTACAAGTTAACACAACATTTATACATTTTGAAGCCTAAATAAAGTCGTCAGATATAAAAGGCTAACAGTAGGCTATAAACGGACTACAGCACACCATGGTCGCGGATCAACGTCGTCACCAACAAGCGTCCTCAAACTTTATTTAGAAAACAACTCTATTTAAAAACACGCTCACTGATTATGATCTGCGCTGTGTATAAATACTTTTCCTCTTTTTCATGAGAAATGCTGTCCAAATGTCCCGTTTTTAATGATGACGTCTGAAGTCCCCGCCAAAGGAAGTAGTCCCTTTTAGCAATTTGTTAGCAACCGCCGATTTGAAGACACAGTAAAACTTTAAAAAATCACAAGCGGGTTATAACTGGTGTGTTTTATGTCATAGATCAAAACGTGACAGTATTTAGAGGCTTTGTTAACCACAGACCTTATTTCAGGCGATTTAGCAAAAACCCATTCAAAAAAACCCATAGACTTTACGGCGTTGGAACCGGAAGTCCTAAAATGCTAACTCACTTCCGGGTTTTGCCTACAAAAACGCGTCATCCCTGGGGCACTCTATTGAGTGCCCCAGGGATGACGCGTTTTTGTAGGCCAACCCGGAAGTTAGCAGCGCACGGGTTCCCTCGACTGAAAGCCTATTCATTTTTTTTTTTTAAATCAGGGAAATTAGAGTATTTGGGGAAATAACTTTAAAAAGTAATGCAATATTACAATTTTATGTTACTCCGTAAAAAAAAGTAACTGTTAGTTACATTTATGGAAAGTAATATGTTACTTTTGCAATACCTTTTCTCATCTGGGCTGTTTGTTTGTTTGTTTTTATAATAAAAAAAGTTCTGTTTTTGGCAAATGTAAAGGCCCTTTGACAACAAAAGTGAAATAAATAAGCCTCAGGCTGAAGGAAATGCAAATTCATGCCTGTACAGTAGAGGGCGCAGCTCAAACAAACCATTCAGCTGTGCTGCTATTCTGGAATACACAGAAGAATAGGATACAGGAGAAGTAAAGCTGCCATTTCGTGCTCTCTGAATTATCGTAAATACGAGTTTCCTAAGTAAAAATTGCACATGAACGCCCTCCCGTTTGGAAACTTGAATGATGAGCTCGTAATCACGACTTAAGAAGTGGGAATTACCAACTTTCCGATAGCACGTGAGGGCAGCATAAATGCATGTTCACATTTAGTCTAGAATAACCATCATGTTTACTCAGCGCCTCTGCACTCTTGATATCTCTAAACATAGGGTCCGGAGAGCCGTCAGTCAATAAATGGAAAAACAAAGCAGATATTTTGTTGTAAACTTAACAGTAATGTGTTACTTTACTGGTTACTTGAAAAAAGTAATCTGATTACGTAACTTGCATTATTTGTAATGCGTTACCCCCAACACTCTGTGGGTCTCATTCATGAAACACGAGCAGAATGAATTGTGTAAATCGTATGTAAAGTGGTTCTGGAGTAAATTTTCGGATTCATTAAAATGTTCGTATTTTCCAAATGTTAGTCGGTACGAA
The DNA here is from genome assembly GCF_024489055.1 of Chanodichthys erythropterus. Lineage (NCBI taxonomy): Eukaryota > Metazoa > Chordata > Actinopteri > Cypriniformes > Xenocyprididae > Chanodichthys > Chanodichthys erythropterus. The sequence continues at coordinate 48,031,451 of NC_090223.1, read as the reverse complement.
AGAAATCTACACTTGCTCCCAGCCACGCGTAAATAGTGCGTTTAACATCCGAACGTTTTGCTCATTAATAAGGCTGCATTTTAATTCACCTTAAGGTACATATTTACAGCATTTTGAAAAAATATTATATATAGTAATTACATACGTTTTTTCTTTTTACTTTTATTGTGAGAGCCAGTAATAGCATCTGCAAACGGAGCACTTTAATCAAATTATTAATTGATTTCAATAGGGCTGGGCAAACTAATGGCCCCTTAATTGTTATGGAAATTGTTTCCTATAAAATGGACAAAATCCTTTGTTTGGTGTCATAATATGATGCCCATATATAGTTGTCAGTCGGATTTAATGGGCGGGATTTATGGTAATTGAGAATGAACGTGCACGCGCGTCCCATTTACGACTGATTGGAATTCATTAACACACACACATTTCTCTATCACTTCTGACGTTTACGAAGTATTTGTGAATCAGGAGAAGAGTTTTTGGGAAGGTCTCTTTACGTGCAAATCACTCACATATTTACTCGTACGTATATTTACGAATGTTTCATGAATGAGACCCTGTGTGTGTAACTAACCACTAATTAGAAAAAAATGACTTAATTTATGCAACAAAAAAAAATTTTAGAAATTAACATTAACCAAGATTAATAAATGCTGTACAATTTCATTGTAAGTTCGATACCTAATGCATTAACTCATGTTAACAAATGAAAGGGATAGTTTACCCAAAAATGAAAATTACTACATGTTCACTCACCCTCAAGCCATCCTAACTGTATAGGACTGTCTTCTTTCAGACAAACCCAATCAGAGTAATATTTAAAAATATCCTTAGTCCTCCAAGGTTTATCATAGTTGTGTATGGTAGCCCAAATTCTAATAAAGGCCTTCTGAAGTGAATCGATGTGTTTGTGTAAAATGAGTATCCCTTTTATAACTTGCCATGATGTTCTACACTACGTCATGGTGTTGCGTACTATGTTGCGGAAGTTAATGCTTTTTGGACATTTGTCAAATGAGTATTGCGGTCACGCAGGAAGTTTGTTATTTTACTCTAAGTTTTAAATAAGGATACTTATTTTACACAAACGCATCGATTCGCTTCAGAAGTCCTTTATTAACCCACTGGAGTCAAATGGATTCATTTTTTTTTTTTAATGGATGGCTGCATTTTTCCTGTCTTCAGAATTTGGGCACCCATTCACAACCATTATAAACCTTGGAGGACTAAGGATATTTTTGAGTATATCTCCGATTGTGTTTGTCTGAAAGATGATAGTCAGAAACACCTAGAATGGCTTTAGGGTGAGTATATCATAGAATAATTTTCATTTTTGGGTGAACTAACCCTTTAAATCTTATTGTATCAATAGTGACAACATTTTAAAATGACTAAAATATGAAAAATATTTTTGTATACAAAATGTTTTATACAAATAAAATAAAAATAAAAAAAAGATTAATAAATAAATATGACCACATTATGTTTTACAACCTTAACTAATCTTTTCTTGTAATAAAAAGTTTAATTAAAGTAGTCAATCACTACTAAAGTAGAATGCATGAATTGCATTTGCTTTTATGAACATTTACTCAAAAGTACCATGTGCTCAGAAATCTCAACCCACAGCCTTAGGGTAACTTAAACAACTGATTCCTGGTTAAGGTGCAAAACAAGCAAGCGCTTGACAAGCAAATCTGTGCAAAACCGGTTTGGTAAACTTGTTTTTGGGTTGACAGACTTGTTTTTCCCCCTAAAACAAACAAGATAACAGTACTTCTCTATACAGTTGGAGATACAAAAAAGGCATCTTCATTTCCGAAAAGGGCTAAATAAATGATTTCACTCAGACGGAGTAATCTCACAAAGTCTACATAAGAGTCAAGGCCTTACCCAGAATCATGGACATGGTCTTCATGAGGCTGATAACAGTCTGATTGTGCGAGGGCTGATCCGTGTGAGGGGACATCAGTCGACTCCGGCGGCGAACGTAGATGAAGATGTGCGTGTAGACGGCCACCATGATGAAAAAGGCCAGGAGGTTGAGGATGGCCCAGAACACTAGGAAGCTGCGGGAATACAGCGGCGCCACCATGCAGCAGGTTGTCGTGTCACAAACACAGTTCCAGCCCATGGTGGGCACCAGACCCATGACGACGGCCACCAACCAAATAAAAACTATCAGCATCACCACACGCCACTTGGTCATGGTGCTGTGCAGCTGCATGGTGAAGATTGTCTGATGGCGCTCCACTGCCACCGCCAGCAGGTTGACCACAGAGGCGGTCAGGCTCATATTGATCAAAGCTCCTCGGACGAACCACTGTTCCATACTCAAATTGATGGTCCACGGCCCTGTGTGGAACACGAGGAAGAGATACGACATGCCGGCGAAGAGGTCCGCAGCTGCCATGTTCCCAAGTAAGTAATAAATGGGAAAGTGGAACTGTCGGTTGATGATGATGGCCGCTATGACCAACATATTCGCCAGAATAATCAAGACACAAATCGGGAGCCCGAGACCGACCACCACATAGTCGTGTGTGCGCCATTGAGGGCTGATGTACTTGCCAGTCTTGTTGTAGAAGTACGGCACTGAATAGTTATAAGCCTCACAGCTATTGAATAACATCATTATAGACGTTCATGTAAATCACTTGAGCTGTTCAGTTGTTGCCAGTTTTCCCATATGCTGTAATCCTAATGATGCTATCAGCCACCATTGGAAATGCTTATCAAAATATGTCCCAATGTTGCTGCTTACAAGGTGTGTCTTTTATTGTTTTCCAACCCTAAAACACAGGAAGCATGATGACAACAGCATTATTTGTCCATACAAGTCCAAGACAAGTGAAGAAGTTAATCTTTAACAAGAGTGCAGAGGAAACGATACTACCTAGTCTTCATTAGACACATTGATTTCAAGGCATATTAAAAACTGAACGCAAAGTAAAACGGAGGAATGATGTTTTTGCCCCATTACAATCTCAGCTGTACAGTTTATTATTGAACATACACGTTTTGAGAAGTAACCTTAACAGAACGAGAAATAAAACTAGTTGTGGTTAATGAAATGCTCAATGAAACCTGGACGCAACAAATGTAGTGCAGAAAAACACACGGAATTTATTAGCCCCTGCAGTGTTACAGTTTGGCTCGGTGGTCAACACAAAAACAACTGCTACTTTCTTCTAAAATGACACTAGAAAACACACTTACCGTTGCCAGAGTTTCAGAGGAAGCAAAGAAAACACACATAACAGCAGCTCAGACAGAGCTGGCCGTGTGTCGATGTTTCTTGGCACTCGGGAGCTCGCCGGAAACGCTCATCTGGCGGAGCTCGAGGAGAAATAAACGCGTGAAGAGCAACTGAGATCGGCCGAGATCCGATGATCCCACCTCCCTGAAACCTGATTTGATGAAACCACTGCCTGAAGATCCAATGAACACGACACTGTTGTTTAAAACGTCTGATGACAGCTTTACAAAGTGGATATTTTATATCGTTTCCCAGAATCTCTGGCACAGATGTATGGCAAGCCGTTTTTATATTTATTCCGTAATCCAGTAGTGACTTTACTTGATTTCATGTTAGTTTCGTTAGATAGTACTTATTTAGTTATAACTATTACAATACTTAGAGCGTCAGTATTAACGTTTACCAGTTTAATTAAATTATAAAGTAGACATTAAAGGGTTAGTTCACCCAAAAAATAAAATTCTGTCATTTATTACTTATCCTCATGCCGTTCCACACCCGTAAGACTTTCGTTCATCTTCAGAACACAAATTAAGATATTTTAGTTGAAATCCCATGGCTCTGTGAGGCCTCCATAGGGAGCAATGACATTTCCTCTCTCAAGATCCATTAATGTACTAAAAACATGTTTAAATCAGTTCATGTGAGTATACAGTGGTTCAATATTAATATTATAAAGCGACGAGAATATTTTTGGTGCGCCAAAAAAACAAAATTACGACTTATTTAGTAATGGCCGATTTCAAAACACTGCTTTAGGAAGCTTCGGAGCATAAATGAATCAGTGTATCGAATCATGATTCAGATGTGTCAAACCGCGTGTCAAACCGCCAAACTGCTGAAATCACGTGACTTTGGCGCTCCGAACTGCAGATTCAACACAAAAGATTCATAACGCTCTGAAGCTTCCTGAAGCACTGTTTTGAAATCGGCCATCACTATATAAGTCGTTATTTTGTTGTTGTTTTTGGCGCACCAAAAATATTCTCGTCGATTTATAATATTAATATTGAACCACTGTACTCACATGAACTGATTTAAACATGTTTTTATTACATTATTGGATCTTGAGAGAGGAAATGTCATTGCTCCCTATGGAGGCCTCACAGAGCCATCGGATTTCATCCAAAAAAAAAAATCTTAATTTGTGTTCCGAAGATGAATGAAGGTCTTACGGGTGTGGAACGGCATGAGGGTGAGGAATTAATTACATTATTTTCATTTTTGGGTGAACTAACCCTTTAAGACAGATAAAAAAAAAAAAGTCACTAGAAACAACATGGAAATTTCATTAGGTCTCCTAATGAAAAGTTCCTGGTACAAAACAGATTAAATACCAGCATCAATTTGAATATGTTGTCAAAAATGAATAGTTGATATCTGATCCACAGATCCTCGTAGAATTCAATAGCAAAAATTCACAACTTGCTACCAGTAAAAACTAAATGTTACTTATATGTATTTAGATAGTGACTGATTTAACAGATAGGATACTTTTCATCACTAATCTAATTCTAATAACATTAAAAAACATGGTATTTAGGAATAACCCTTATGGGAATTAACAATGGTTTTATTATAGTACATGTGTAGTAAAGTGTTTTTTGGGGGGATTGATTACATTTGTATAACCACACTTTTTTTTTTTTTTTTTTTACCATAAATACCATGGTTAAATTATGGTTCCTGTAGCAAAAGCATGTTTAATTTGTGGTAACTGGTTTAACTAATAACCATGTTTTTGTGTGTTTTTTTATTTGGAGAAAAACTTGTAAAGAAAGTGGTATATAGCTTGCCATATGAGGTGAACTCAAAACGAAAGCGGCAAAGAATTTTAATTAAAAATGGTGATTGCGGCTAGGACTTGTTAAAGAGTTTGCAACAAAATGTATTTTCATTTAGAATTTTTTTTTTTTTTTTTTTTACACAAAACAATATAAAACAAAAAGATAAATTAAGCAGAATGTCCTGCTCAGACTGTCTGGCTCCAAAATCATAATAAAACCATTAAGTATCATATAAGTACCATAAAACTATTACAAAAGTAGTCTGTATGACCCATGAACTATATTCAATGACTTCCAAAGTAATATTTTATGTGTGAAATAGACTTGAAGTTTGAGCTATTAATAGAAATAAATGACAGACTAAAAGGGTCTCGAAAGAATTCTAACTGCATTGTGTAACAAAGGTTTCTACTTTTAACTGTGATGTATCATAATCATAAGTTCAGTTTGCATCATCCTCAAGAATCTGGGCTTTTCTCTATGAGAATTTGTTTATTGTTGTCACTAATGCTGGGATAATTCAACACATTAAGCAGTTAAAAGCCATCCAATACTCACAGGAATACAAAGCCCAAAAAAAATGGAACAAACATATCAGACATTTTGATGTAGTTATACAGAATTTTGTCACACTAAATTAAACAGATTGTAATAAGTGACAGGCTACACATTTTTGATAATTATGTTATGATTTTCAGTTAAACAGTCTTGAACTGAAGATCTCATAAAAGCATTACCAAGGAACAAATGTGTAAAAGCTTAAACCTTTAGAACAATAGTTTCAAATATTTACTGAGATAACAAATTGTACAAGATAAATGTTCTCCCTCGACTTTGTGAAACAGTGTACTGAACAGATCTTAATCCAATCAGGTTTTATTTTTGCTTGTTTTTAATATAAGACAAATCAGACTAAAGGCAAGTAGTTATGAAAATCCGAAACCTTGCTGGAGCCAGTATCTAAAAAAAAAATCTTCGCACCAAATGAACCAGAAGCAATCAATGATTGTGTTTTATGATGTCTTTATCCAGAACAAAGTCCCATATGAGTTTGTTGACTATCTCAGGTTGATCCTGCTGAACCCAGTGGCTGCATTCGGGAATAGTGTGAATGACGACTGGACCTCTTACATAAGGCCTTGTTCCACCGGACATGCCCTCTACTAGTATATTGTCTGCCTCACCCCAAATTAACATGCAGGGCACACCAACCTCCTGATGCTTGTACAGAGTGTTACTGTAGAAAGAGAGGTGCATAGAATAACCACTTTATGCAATATACTGCAGTTTAAGCCCATGAAGTAGAAAAGGAAGTGTGATGCGTTTTAAACCTGAGAAGAGAGCGGAAATAGTTCAGAGGGGCTGTGAGACCTCCGGGCTGGGACAGCCGGTACAGGTAACCCTCCAGCTGGGACTCAGTCAGCCTTCTGTCTTTGTTCTTGATGCCCAGATTCTTGCCACAAAATAGACTTCGAACCAACTATGCACATGACCAGTGTTGGGGAAAGTTACTTTTAAAAGTAATGCTTTGCAATATTGAGTTACTCCCTAAAATGTAACTAAATGCGTTACTTTTTATGGAAAGTAATGCATTATGTTACTTTTGCATTACATTTTCTCACTTGGGCTGGGTTTGCTTGTTTGTTTTTATAATAACAAGGCAAATGTAAAGGCATTTTCACACCAAAAAGTGAAAAGAAAAAGCCTCAGGCTGAAGGAAATGCAAATTCAGACCTGTACTGTAGAGGGCGCAGCTCAAACAAAGCTTTTTTAAAACAATGCAGAATAATAGGAAGCAGTACAATTTATTTATACTTAAGCAATAAAAACAAAAAGATGAAACACAAATGTGATGTTTATCTAAAGTCATATTTGCTTATTAGTATGGCTGAATTGTATTATCGAATGTCAGCAGCAAAGACATGGGTTAATAAAGGGAGATTAAATACATGAAGTATATTTGTTTTAGTTTACGTCTTTAACATATTGCAGGTTTCTGTAATATTCTGAGTTTGCATTTTGAGGACTAATATTTTTGTGCAAGCGTGTTGAGTAAATGTATTTTTACATTTAGTCTCGAACTACAATCATCATGTTTACACAGCGCTCACAACACCTCTGCACTTACGATTTTCTCAAAATGAGTTCATGTGGTGTGAGTCAATAAAAAGGAGAGACAAAGTAACTTGAGTTACATTTCTGAAAATGCATTTATTTTGTTGTAAATTCAAAAGCAACGTGTTTCTTTAATCGTTACTTGAAAAATAATCTGATTACGTAACTCGCGTTACTTGTAATGTATTACCCCCAACACTGCACATGACAGAAACGAGCTGTAACTGTAAGGCCTGTTTCACACATAGACTGTAAGCGTAAGCGGCGCGTGAGCAGCACGTATTATTTTCGGAGTGCATGTTAACCAACGAATGCTGACAGGCAGCAGGAGTGTTCAAAATGCACAGAATAACCATATCTAATGTGTTTTAACAAGAATTTGAGTATGACAGAAAAGAAAATTAAGAATCAGAAATAATTATAGAAGATTTACCCATTTAAACTTGTTTTTAATTATTCAGTTTGGGTCAAAGTATAGTGTATTATAAAAAACTAAAGTAAACTAGCCAGAAAATATGATTATATATATATATAAACATTATTTTGCAGCATACCCAAATCAAACAAGAGTTTGCTGGCTTTTTTCGCCGAGTTTGCTGTCTTGTAAACGTGCACGCGTCAGATGATGAAAAACACAAAGCTTACCTCATTCGTGTACAGTAATTGATGACACAAGGCTTTTATTAATTTATTTTTATTTATTTATGTATTTACGTCTATATGAGAATGTTGTACACCTCCCCATGTTAACAAACTTTCAAGACTATCAAGTTTATAAATGACCAACTTATAAAAACAAATGTATAGCTGTCTTCGTCAAGAAATGGTCACTTTATATGCAGCTTCGAGCCGCTGCTGTGACGCTGTACAAACGCTTCCAGTGTGAATACTCGCTCACGCTTGCAGTGTGGAACAGGCTTGAGACTGACGACAGAAAGTTACCCACAACTGGTGTTAGTATTTCTTGTTATAGTACAAAAAAAGTGTTAAAACAGAAAACAAACCACACCACAATGTTAAACAGTCGGAGTGCATATAGAGAGTGGAACGATAAAAGTGTTCATGCTACCTTAAAATCTTCAAGAGACAAAACTATTTCGGGCAGCAGTGGTAACTGAAAGAAACATGCATGTCCTGAGCGCAACAGCTGAGAGGGTCTTCTCAAAACGGCATCTGGGTTTTACAGAGATAAGTAAAAAGTTGAGTTCAGAATCAGAGCAGTGTTAAGAAACAGAAGTCAAACGATGAGCTGTCTGGCAGGTCACAGAAGAAATATGCACTCTTACCCAGCCATGAGGCAGGATGAGGGGCGTTCATGACGATGAGAAGCTGCACCATGTCTGGCCGCTCCAGAGCAAAATGCCATGCCAGCATCCCACCCCAGTCATGGCCCACCAATATACAACTCGTGTGACCTGTAATTAAACAAATGTCATTCCAGTGCATTTATTGTCTAAGGCAGTCATTTCTCACACTGTGATATAGTCAGTAAGTAGGCCTACCCAATTCATCGATGGCGTCTCTGATGTCATATAAGAGTGTCTGCAGTGAGTATTCCTCCAGCTGGACGGGTGCATCTGAATCTCCACAGCCACGCAGATCTAGCGCCACCGTGTGGTAATGACGACTGAATTCATGTAATTGGTAACGCCAAGAGTACCTGCAGGTCATATTTTATTGTGTTTTGCTCTAAATTAAAAGTTTTGCTGATTCCCTATGTAAATTTAACAGAAACAAAAAAGCAATTTAAACATTCTTTTAAGTAATTTATTTTATGTATTATCTGTTTACTTTGTCAATACTCTATGTCCCTCGTACAAAGTCGATTGTTCTATTAATTGTTAATTTCAACTTTCAGTATATGTTAATAGATTGAATGTTAATTGTTGTTACTTGAAAACTTAAAAAATAAATAATTGAATGAATGAATTAAATAAAAAGACCTGCAGGTCATATTGATACTAGAACATAGAATACATAGAACCTCTGACTTGCTTTATATATTTTTTTCTTCATATGCCAAATGTGCTTTAAATAAATATTGTTGTCGTTGATATTTAATAATATAAAATGATTAGATCCTGTCCTTGATTCTGATTTGTCAATAGCTGTGCTTTATTCACGATAAAACATGGCTACGACTGCTTCACTCAACGGTTCTGTGTATCACTACACAACAGCTTTAGCAACCACTCTTAGCAACTTAAACTGTTTGTTCTCAATTGATATTGTTCGTTGAAGCTTACTGAATTATCTAGATTATATTGTGAGAGAGAGATCAAGTGAGCGAGTTTATTACCTGCATTCAGATTTAGCATTTTCCTTCAGGTCAGTCCTATGTTCATAATAAAAAATCTGTTTAAATGTCCGATGTATTATCTTGTCCTTTTATCAGTTCAGGGGTTTTCCCGTGACTGACAGTCGCTAGTCAAAGCTTTTGTCATTTGCGTCTTTTTCCTTGTTCACAACAATTCAGTCTTTTCAATATAAAAGTCTTCACTACTGACTGACACACTCATAAAGACAGTCTTTGCCGCCATCTAATGGCCTAATAATGTAACTTCTGTTGCTGTTTACGGTCAGGGACTATTTTTTCCGGCGGAAGGAAGGCTTTAGTAAGAGTTCTTCATGAAAGTACATATTTTTGGCTTTAATATTTGTATTGTGTGGTAACCGTATTATAAAAGCAATAAGGTACTCGAGGCTAGTGCTGTATCGTGAATAAGTCATGGCTGAAGGGCGTTGTAGGTACTCTGCTTCGCATCGTGCCTAACAACGCCCTTTAGCCGTGACTTATCAACATTATGAAGCTGCAGACCTTACTCTGACTTATTCATGATACAGCACAGCCTCTTGTACTTTATTGCTTACATATAAAATACAATATAATGTTAATATAATAAAATAATAATTAATAAAACTATCTGAAATGTCTGTATATTTTAACCTATAAGAAAACAGAAACACTTTATGAAACTGTTTACTGCAGAAAGAGAAGAGAAAATGAAGGAGGAAGTCACCAGTTCTCTGGGAATCCATGAAGAAACAGCATTAGGGGCTTTCTGTGGTCTCCTTTAGTTACATAATGGAACCTCAAGCCTGAGCTCTAAAGCATAAAGACCAAGAAAAAGAAGTCACAAAACAAAGTTACATTATTGGTAAAGAAAGAAAGAAGATTAGATAGATAGATAGATAGATAGATAGATAGATAGATAGATAGATAGATAGATAGATAGATAGATAGACAGATAGACAGATAGATAGATAGATAGATAGATAGATAGATAGATAGATAGATAGATAGATAGATAGATAGATAGTCCTGGCCATTATTTTCAATACTCATCGATCCTAGATCAAGATTTCATGAAAGATTTTTTTTTTTTAATTAAGATCATCATATAGTCAAAGAAAGAGATTTAATTAAAGATTGGCTATATATAAATTCCATTTGTCCACACGTCACGGGGCTACGTGTGATTCCATTAAAAACAAAGGAATGTGAAATAGAACGTGAACGCCATGTTCTATTTTAAACACAGGTGGCGCAAGAACACAAGATATCATTATTTAGCCGTTCATTCACCTTTCGAACTCGAGAACATTGTCGACCTCGTACTACATATTACGTTGTTAAATGTTTTTAAAGGCATCCGATAAATTCATATTTTTCACGATAAATCCTCTCACCCTGCCCTTCAGATATGCATGGTGACCAAGTGCAGGGTCTTGGAGGCAGTCTGGGGGTTTCTTTCGGACGGTCCATTGAAAAGTTCTGTATGGATCCCTAAATCCAGTCCAGGCAATTCGGATCAAAACCAAACAAGCAGTGATCCAAGCTGTGCCATACACAATAATGT